>NC_136380.1:103019365-103675615 GCF_965140285.1 Lepidochelys kempii
TCTCCCCACTGTATTTTCCACTGAATGCATCCGATGAAGTGAGCTGTAGCTCATGAAAGCTTATGCTCAAATAAATGTGTTAGTCTCTAAGGTGCCACAAGTCCTCCTTTTCTTTTTGCGAATACAGACTAACACAGCTGCTACTCTGAAATTTATGAGTAGCTACTCTTGTTATGCTGGAATTCATTTCAATTAAAAACTTTAGTTTGGGCTTGGAACTTGGGTCCCAGGGACAGCAAGCTAGTGTTTTTTAAATTAGAACACACAGTCATCTGCATTGACACTACACAGGAAAGAATGCATGCTGTCACTTATTCATTCATTAAATGAAAAAATATGTACATCTTCATTTGAACTTGCAGCTTCTATTACATGTAATGACTGGCCTTGCATAAGGGAACTGCAGTCATTAAATGAGGATGGGGTTACTAAATGAGAATGGCTTCCAGACAAAGATATACAGGGCCAAATTCTGTTTTCATCTCCATGGTGTTAATCTGGAGTAACTGTAAAGTCAGTGGAGTTACTCTGACTCAGAGAGGTAAATGAGAGCACAGTGTGTCCCACACTGATGGTCTATTTTCTCTTTAGACAAACAAAAGCCATAACCTTTTTATATTTACTTTTAAAATCTATGCTCAGGTTTAGTGTTTGGTGTATTGCCAAGAGTTAGCTTTCTTTTAACTCTGTGGTAAAAGAGGGGACACTGAAGGATTAGAAAAAAGAATTAAAACATTTTGTTTAACTCTTAACAATATGAAGTCAGATCTGCAACAGTGAAATCAGGTTTTTTAATAAGTTTAATCAAAATGACTATGTTTTAGCCTACTGGAAGTTGCAGTAGAATGTATAATACTTCAGTTAGGACTTTTCTACACAGAGTGCTATTCAGGAACAGCTCTTCCTGAATAACTCCATGTGTGGACATTCTTATTTTGGAATAAGGGTGCCTTGTTCATGTTTAGCTTAATGTATTGTTGGTTTCCACTGGCTTCAACCAGGGGATGAGGAACCCAACAATATGGTGGTCAATTGGAACCACTTGAAAATTGTTAATTTAAATTTCCACTAGGGGTATAACTTATTAACTCCCTTTGTGTCACTAAATCCCATTTTGTTTTGGGATTGTTATTTGTTATGTTGTGTCTATTGCTAGGGCACGATCCATCAGCCTTCCTTGGAAGGCTGTAGGTGCTGCCTCCACAGCAAGCCAACCTATTCAGGAGGAAAATCAGATGCTAGGTAGGGCCAAAACGAATATGGTGGGCCTGAGGCAGCATTTCCTTCTTTCCCATGCCCCACAAAAGGCTAAATATACTCCTTTTTGTCATTGTCCCTTTACAGAAGCAGAGGACATCACCACTCCTCATTTTTAAAAGGTCACTGTCAATCTAGATAGGGTAAATTTAATCAAAGTCTAATAAAGCTGCTTTCTGGAAAGGGCACCTGCCACTGAGATCTCTCCTTTTTAGAACTGAGTTTACCTAATTTACTTTGTTACTTTTCTGTCCCCTGCTGCTGTGTGACTCTCACACACAGACGGTAGGCAGAGAAGTGCAGGGATCCCTCAGAGTGTGTTAGGGAACATGCATGTGAAACTCAGGACATTTTGTTGTGCATGCATAACACAAGAACTAGGGGTCACCAAATGAAATTAATATGCAGCAGGTTTAAAACAAACTAGTGGAAATATTTCTTCACACAATGCACAGTCAACCTGTGGAACTCTTTGCCAAAAGATGTTGTAAAGGCCAAGACTATAACAGGGTTCAAAAAAGAATGAGATAAATTCATGGAGGATAGCTCCATCAATGGCTATTAGACAGGATGGGCAGAGATGGGGTCCCTAGCCTCTGTTTGCCAGAAGCTGGGATTGGGCAACAGGGCATGGATCACTTGATGATTCCCTGTTCTGTTCATTCCCTCTGGGGCATCTGGCATGGGTGCCCCAGAGGGAATAAACAGAATAATAACGGATAGACAGGATAATAATGGATAGATTGACCTTTGGTCTGACCCAGTATCGCCATTCTTATGCATATCACTGTCAGGCAATCCCTACCCTCCCATTCTCTGCTTCCTCTCCTGCCTGGCTTCATGAAGAAGATAGATCTCACTGTCTCCTTCCTTATCCCTAAGGTCCTTCGTTCCTTCTGAGCGTCTTCAGGCCTTGTGTAGGTGTCCCGGGAAGTGAAGAACTCCAGTTTTCCGCCAGACCCTGGAGCAACCAGAGAAGTAAGGAACCAAGGCTCATTGACCCTTCCACCACCTTGGCCAGCTTCTCCTGCTTCCACAGGCCCTTGTTGGTATGCCAGGGAGTGAAGGTCCCCCCAGTGCTGCTTTGGCTTTGCTAGTGCTCCTCATTCCAGTGTAGGAATCTGGAGAATGAAAACTGCTGCTTACATTCACCTAAGGTAGAGCTGTCATCCACTGCTGCTTTCCCTAGTTCCATGAAGGGGATCTAGGGTAGAAGACACTTTCCTGGATGCTTCCCTGGCTCCTACAGAGGTTGTGAAGAGGGGTAAAACATCCTCCACTCTGTTCCTCCAGTCTATTTCTGGGCTACTGTGGGGGCCTTAACATTTTTAGGACACTTTTAAAGGAAACACTGACAAATTAATCATTTTAGTAACTGATATTTACCTACTAGCAACATGTAGCTAAGCTCCAAAACACTGGCAGCAGCTCTAGTGCTCTCAGTGTTAAACCCTTTCAGTGCTTGGACAAGCCTTACAGAGGAGAGCAGGAAAGTGATGTCATCATTATACCCTAGGGGACTAGGAGTGAAACTGCCCACACTCTACTGTCAAATGCCAACTGAATGAGAAAATAATTTCTCTCATATCTTTCACTTTTGGTAGCCTAAGCCAGAGGTTCTGCAACTGCTACTCCATAGAGCACTTGGTAGTGCTCTGCAGAAAGCTAGCTCGACTGTGGTGATGTCTCCACTTCTTGTTTTCAGCTGCTAAATTGCATCCAAAGAAGCCAAATATGCACTACATACTTTCCTAATGATATTTTTTTTATATAATTGCTGTTGTTGCCAGAGGGATGTTATATAATTGCAAAGAGGCAGCAAGCTGGCTGATGTGATCATGTCCAGGAGTCAGTCTCTCTCAAAATATGCAGGCTCTGACAGGCTTCCCAGAGTGCAACCTGGACTGTGGGACCACTGAGCCCTCTGTCCCACCATCACTCTCACATAGTGATGCTGTTGCCAAACCTCTGACAGGCGCTGCACTTGCACAGACTCCACAGTCAGGGACACCAAGCTGAGTTACATGAATGCTTCTCCCAGCCATTCATGAACCAACAGCAGAGAGGCTCCAGCCAGTTCCCCAGCCTTGCACCCCAAAACTGTACTGTCTTGCCCTAGTCAGAAACCTGAGCGGTGTAAGTTCATTACCCAGTCTGCCCCTCCCTCAATGTGGTGAGGACAAACACTGGCCATTGTAAATGGAGTTGAGATTTCCCAAGCACTTCAACAAAACACACTGTTTTAGGTAAAAAATAAAACACTAACTACAGAAATATTTTAAGTGATTATAAGTAGTAAGTGTAGAGATCAGAGTTGGTTACCTAAGAAATAAAAAGTAAATTCACAGTCTAAGTTCTATAAACTAAACAGGATTTGAATCAAGCAGTTTCTTACCTTGATAGGTGATACAAACTGGTCACAGATCTTCAATACACAGGCTGGAACTGCCTGCCAGCCTGGGACCACCCTCCCCCAGTTCAAAGTCTTTGTCCTCCAGACATGATTCCAGGTGTTGCGTTTTGGGGGGAATGAGACTAAGTCATGATGTCACTTCCCCTCTTCTATAGTTTCTTCCAGCTTTCTGGAAAGATCTTTTGCTTGTGATGTGGGGGTCCAACCCCATTGGTCAAGCAGTCTCCATTGTCTACATGCTCTCTCCGAGAAGTCTTCTGGGATGGCTTCTGGGAAAGTGGATTCCCTTTAATGATCCATCAGAACCTCTGGCTACTCCATTGTTGTACCTGAAAGGCTGGTTGTAGGTCTTCCCATCCTCACAATAGATTTGAGTAACACACACATAACAAAACTTCGTAACTCTACATACAATGATAGCGCATACAATCCAACAGGATATTAATGTTCAACAGACCAAGACTTTTAAAATGAAACCTCACAAGGCATACTTTGTACAACACATATCATAATTATATGACAGTGGTGAATATGGGAGTTCCAGGGTGCTTCTTTGAGGTACAGAGTGTCACACAGGGCTTGAAAAATTTCCCAACACCCAGTAGCCCAATGATTGAATCTTCTTGACAGTCTGAAATACATCCAAATGGCAAGTTGTAGTTTGGGAAGGCTCACACCTCCTAGTGCCAGTCTCCTGCTCTTTGGGTATTCCCACTTTACATCCCTTGCTGCTTAGGTCTGAAGTCCCCAGTCCCTAGGTAGCTTAAATCTGCACCCCACTTTAATGCTGTCTCTCCACTATATACATACAACTAAAACTGGGCCTACCACACAATGAACTTAGTGTTGTCCCTCTGCACACAATAAATGAATGCTGAACAGTCCCACACACAACAAACAAACATTCAGCCTCCCCTTGCACCATATAAATCAATTCAGATCTTGCCTCTTTGCAGGCATTGTTTTTTGTTATTTCTGGCTACCCACCTTGTGCTCCTAGCTGCTTCTCCTTTTCGACCTGGGCCCTTTGCTCTTTTCCCATTATTAAAAGAACTGACATTTCTGCTCCTCTCTCCATCTCAGCTTTAGTCTCCTATCTGGTCTCTCTCAATTGTTTGAGAAGAGTAGTGGTTCCAGAGACTTCATTCCCTCTCCACCTGAAAAATAACTAGTGGCGTTTGGGTTGCTCAGCTCCTTCTCCTCCCACCTCGAACACGACCAGCAGGCCTGGGCTTCTTCCCTCCCGCCACCCATTCGATTAAGAGAGCAGTGATCCTCAAGCCATGATGCTCTTTGTTTTCTCCTCCCATCTTGAGAAGGAGCAAGTGGTACTATGAGTCCTCTCCAACTGAATAAAAATTTGTACTGTGCTTGATCAAGTCCTGAAAATGTGGCTCACCCTATGAAAAAGTCTGGAAACCCCTGCTCTATAGTGTTCCTTATAATAATGTGTAAAATACAAGGAGGAATGTTATCTGAGTCAACAGTGTTGTCTGGGAAAGTGACCAACCTCTCAATCCTGCAATGTGCTCTGTTGTGTGGGCTGACCCCTGCCTCTGTTTGGAGTCTCATGGACTTCCATGGGGCTTAGCACAGGGATCCACTAGCATGGAATTCATTGTGCAACTAGGACCTAAATGTGTGTGAGGAGAAAGTGGCACCTTCTTACTCAATAGATCTGCCCCCAGTATGTATTCAGAGTCCTGAAAGGACATCTGTGACAAATGTAGCTTTTTACTCCTGTTAGCAATGGAGGTTCAGCGCAGCGATAAGTGAACTGGATTCTATCCTGATTATTCTATTAGAAGCTGAATTCTTAACAAAATTCCAATATAAGGTCAAAATCACCATTATTCAAGCCAGAAATATAGCTTGACTTCCAGAGCTCAGGTGGAGTTTGCATGGCTGGCAGTTAGAAGAAGGGTATTTTTACTTGTAAACTGATCACATGTGATATAAAATGTGAGAAACATGACATCAGTTTTACAGGATCGCTGATCAGAGCATAGCCCTACTATACCATATGGCCCATAAAATAAGATTACTCAATACATTTTAAAAGCTAAAAAAGCAATTTAGTGCCAAGAAGAATGTGCAGTTACCCTGAAACTGTGACCTGTATTCCCCCTCCATGGTCCCTTGTGGGCATTAACTTAAGGTTTCTGGCTCCCAGCTGTCATCTTTTAGGCAGGGACCTACATCCCTGTCCCTCCCTCCTGACAGAAGTTTTAAGGATGCACAGATCCCTGTGATATCCCCAGCAAGCCAGGCTACCTAAAGGCCAGTTCCTGTGCTCTGCTTTCTTTCTGAGGGCTATGAACAGTGTATTGCCCACAGTGATAAGTTTCCACACAGCTCTTTCTAGATAAGCACACTTATTCTTAAGGTAAAAGCCCAACAGAAAATATGTTAAAAAAAAATTGATAAAAGTTCCTATATGCATACTAAAAGCTCACCAGAGGTCACCCATCAGTTTAATAGGGCCTAGTGGGCCAAAGTCTTTCCAATCCTTCTGCAAGAGTTGGGGCCCTGTGACAGAAGGTCCCGTTCACTTGCTGGATCAGAAAGAAAGTGTTAAGTCAGTTTCAATACAGCCTTTTTATGCCAAAAGACCTTTCTTCACTGGTTTCTGGAAAAATCCCAGTTTACACCAGCATCTGTAACCTTTCTGGCTGTGCACCACCTCTCGGGAGGTATTGCAACCTGAGTGATTCAACTATAATCATCCCCCCACTATTGTTGGTTCCTAGAAGAGCTCAGGTAACTCATGCGGAGTTATATGCAATCCCTGACCCACAGTGATACATAAACTTAATACAATATGGTCCCCCAGAGATATGACATGTGGTTGCAATATCTGATTTTAAGAAAGTTATAAAAAAAAATTAATTTTGTGACCAAACAGAATAATAGACTCATACCCCTAAGAAGCACCACAGACTGAAGAAGAACAGGAGAATGCCTTAAAAATCTTATGATTACGAAACAATTACCATAAAATAACTTGATCGGAGGAGAATTAAGTCAAAATTAGCATAGATTGCCAGTTACAAATTTAAACTCAATAGGCTGACAAATATTATATAGATCACATATTAAAGTTTATCTGTACAATTTAATTGATTGGTCCTAATGGATTAATACTTGGAAGGATTTGTTTTTGTTAATTACACAAGTCATCCAGTGACAAACACTCACTCCAAAATTCGCAAAGATCTTGAAGCCCGCTCCTGAAGCCCCTTCTCACATGCAAGTTACAAGATTGGACCCAGTGAAGTATTTTAGGATGCCCAAGTTTGATTGGTATGAATCTTTTCTGCAGCAATATTACACTATCTGGACTGATTTCTTCAAACTATTATAACCATTCTACCTTCAGAATAAATTAAATTATTTTCATACTATGATACAGTTGCTTTTAACATTTTATTTAAGTTAAATTCCATAGAAGCATTTTCTGGTCAAGTTGTAGCTCCCCTTAAATAAGGACTATTTTATCTTTGAATTAGATTCCTATTTTCAGATGTACTCGGTAGCCATAGGAGGAGCTGGGTAGGGTTGGTCCCAAGTAATGCAGGTTTATATATAGGCTTTCTGAAATAAGACTTGATATTTACAGAAAGAATCAACTTCTAATATGATCACATTATTCACTGGTCTCATAAAAGATAAAACACTCAGCTCATTCCCAGGTGACAAGCACCTGGGAACAAGTCAGCCCAGAGGGAGGCTGCTGTCAGCACAAGTCAATTGCAACCCCCTCTTCCACCAAGTACTTACTTAAAATAGCCACACTGGTCTGACCAATCATATCCTGTTCAATTCTCTGTCTTATAAGCACTCTTTCTTTAACAGAGCTGGTTAAAAATCACTATGCTTTTTCCACAGCATTTTTTTAATTTCCTGATGATTTTTTTTTGTATTTTGTATTCTGATGAAAGACAGGGCCCAAAGTGATTTTATTCTCAAAATCCACATTTTTGCTTTCCCTCCCCCGCCTCAGCGCTATCCCATCCTTTTCAAGTAGAAAAAAAGGTGAAAAGGGGGAGAGGAGGCAGGAAGGATGAAAGACTAAAACCCAAACCTTTCAGTTAAGAGTTTTTCCATTGAAACCTGAAAAACTGACAGAAAGAGTTTCTCCAAAAATTATAATTTTTGGGGGGAAGGCCATTTTTCCTTGAAAAATGTATTATGGGAAAATTTGGTTAAAATAATTCAAGACTAGAGCTGGCCAATCTCTTGGTAGTAAAGTGACACTCACTGGTGAGAAGTTCCCTGAGTCACCCCAACAACATTTTTATGTTGTTGTTTTTTAAAGTACATCTGTTTCTAGCTGCTGAAGTGTATTAAAAGACATTTATTACTTTTTACCTCTATACTCTCTCACACACACACTCTTTACACTGGGTGGTAAAGGACCAAGGCTTACATGGCCTGTTTTAATTAGCCCAAGGAAAGTGCTAGCTTTGTTTTGCAGATTGAGTTAACAACCAGTATAATACCACAACCATATTCTTCACTGTTCCGAATCATTACTATAGTTCTTCTTTCTAAGGGAGAATGACATCGCTGGCTCAAGTTGCAGCAGGATGTCTCCTCAGCAACCAAGGCGACTCAAACACATCACACCTTTGCTTTGCCAACATTGTTGGCTCCTCGTGCTGTGTTACACAGTGTACTCACCCCCCAGAGTACTCCCCTCACATCAAGGTGTGATGTTACAAAGATTCTTCCTCTTTAGCAACCCCTGTGTACTGGTTCCACAATGGTCTGCCACCTCCACGGCCCAGCCCTCTGGCCAGCTCAGCTCTCAGTCCAATCTCCTTTTGGGGATAAAATAAATTAAACCTTAACTCAAACAAGCCACCTAGGCATTAAAGTCCATAATATACACACTAGTCCTTTAGAGACCTAAGGCCAATGTCATGAAGGTTAGACCCGGACTGGCCCAGCTTACTTTCCTCCTCTATCCTAGTTTCACCCAGAAATGGCCCCTACTAGAAGCAGCCAGCCCTTTTATTCTGGACTGCCAGGCTCTGATTGGCCTCTGCCTGCTCCCAACCCTTCTAGGTGCCACAGAACCAACTCTCATTGGTTCTGCTCAGAGGCAGATTTACAGTAAAACACAGGATGCCCTGGCACGGGCCCTCCAAGGACAGGGGGCCCCAGGGCCGGGTAGCTGCCAGGGCAGAAGCTTCGTCCTGCCAGCTCCTGGGGCTCCTGCTGCAGGGATGTGTGAGGGGGGTGCAGGAGTCAGGAAGGGCAGAGGGTTGGGTGTGGGGGGGTGCAGGAGTCAGGGCTGGGGGTGTGTGAGGGGGGTGCCGCACGCACCAGCAGCCAAGCTCTCCCCTTCCCCCACCTCTTTCCCACCCCTCCCCTGAGTGTGCCGTGTTCTTGCCCCTCCCCCACCCCTCCCTCTCCCTCTCCCTCTCCCTCTGCCTCCCAGCACTTCCCCCGCCATCAAACAGCTGTTTGCCAGCACTCAGGTCTCTCCGGGAGGGAGGGGGAGGAGCAGGGCCACAGCGCTGTCAGGGGCGGGGCCTTGGAGAAGGGGGTGGAATAGGGGCAGTGCGGAGCAAAGGCGGGGCCCCTGCACTCCCCCTACTCATATAACTTCTCCCCATCCCCCTGCTGTGAGCCGCTCAGGGCAGGGGGCTGGGAGCACCCCCACAACCCCAGCCCACACCCCCAGCCCTGACTCCTGCACCCCCCCTCAACATCTCCAGCCCCCTGCCCTCTCTGACTCCTGCACCTCCCGGCCTACATCACCACCTGCACCCCTTGCACCAAACGGGACCTGCCCTAGGTAAGCACTCCACACCCCAACCCCTTGCCCCAGCCCTGAGCCCCCTCCCGCAACCTAATTCTTGTCCACACCCTGCACCCCAACCCCCAGCCTGCCCCTGCACCCTGACTCCCTCCCAGACCCTGCACTTCCAGCCCTGAGCCCCCTCAAACACCCTAAGTCCTGGCCAGACCCTGCACCCCAACACTTTTTTACATTTTTTTTTATAAAGCGCTCTTATCCCAAGTGCTTTACAATTGTTAGCTAACAGTACAAACAATATTTGGAAAGAGCATTATGTGGTCAGCCATTTTCAAGTGGTCTGTGGAAAAATAAGTTAGACTACAAAAATAGTCAAGGTACCTCACTTTATTTTCATTTACTTCCTACTACTTATAGGAGGAGGATGAAGAAAAAAAGAATGAAAAATGCGGGGTGGGGGCAGAAATAAGAGAGAATGTTCTTTTTCTTGGCTGGGTCCCAAGGAGGGGCTCCAAAAATGAAGCTGAGCACAGGGCCTCACTAACTCTAAATCTGCCACTGGTTCTACTGCAGACCTTTGTAGGCATCCCCTGGAGGTCTGAACTCACTGCTCTTCCTTTCCAGCAGGGCACCGTCTTAGAAATAGGCTGTATCAAGGTGGTGGGGCCTCCACCAGGGGCAGCAAACGCCTGCTACACCCCATCACATCCTGATTCACTTCAGAACAGACTTCAAAGTACTGGTGCTATTCTATACGGCACCGAACATTTAACCTAGATGTTCTTCCAAGATAACTATGCTGCACTTGGATTGGTCAAGGGTTTGTCTAGCAGGCACTGGAAATAGAGCATACCTAGGCAGCAAGACCCTGACTATGAAATGCCACCCTAGAAAATATCAGAGCCCAAGTGTTTATATCAAGGTGCAAAACCATATTTAAAATTCAGCTTTACACCCCCCCCCCCCAGAAACAAGCTTCTTAAAAATAAAATCTTACAGTCAGTCACACTTCTCTGCTCTGGAATAACAGAGTGTAAAACAGCTCTCTGTTTCGGGTTAATGTGTGCTTCAATTTTGTTTGGTATTTAAATATTGAGGTATTTAAATATTAGGTATTTGAATATATAAAATATTGAGGTATTTAAATATTAAAAGCTAATCACAGTATAGATAGATATGCAACTATACTCTAAATTGATAGTAAAATTTCAAGGAGGCAATCTGATAAACTAGTAGATAACTAATCAATACTAAGATAAGTCCCTAGCTAACTTGGAGGTTGCATTTAAACTCTCATGAAACTGTACAGCACTGCACTTCCCTGTGCAAGATTAAAGTTTCCAGAGAACCATCTGAGTTTTATTTAATGAGAGATTGAACCTATAGTTTAGTCAGCCGAGAACCTTATCGGAAAAACAACAAAAACAAAATTAGGGTTGTAAAGAACATAGAAAACCAAACAAGATTCTATGGAGTTTTCTGAAAAATGGATCTCTATGGTCCTCAAGGAAGATCTGGAAAATAATCAGATACTTACTGCAAGGGAAGAAAAAAATATTGAGACAGGGAACCAAGGAAGAACATTCATTTCTAAAGTTTGTGATATCTGTATCTGTCTGTGTAGATATTTATATCATACTCTCCAATTCATCACCACTGCATGGGCAATAAGCTATGTGACGTTTAAAGAACATGCAGTTCTTCTTCTGGTGTTGTCAAATCAGTAGTGCAAGCAAAGTGAAGGGAATATTTCCTGATTAAGAACAAAATGTCTAGCCACTGACTGTAAAATAGCTGTCTAGATCTTATGGGACAGAATTTTAGGTCAGAATTCACCAAGAGGACCCAAATAGCCTGTGGGGAAAAATGAGCAGTTGTGCTTGCAAAGTTGGTGACTGTATTAAATGGACAACTAGGCATGGACACAGAGATTTTCCAAAGGCAAAAATGTCAGTTAAGTGTTTAATTCCCCCTGGATTCCCATGAAAGTTAGGCCCCTAACTTGTGCCATTGAAAGGCTCCCCTACAATTAATTAAATTTAGGAGCACAAATAATTATTTTTTCTCTTTCAAGGGTGAGTTCTCTTTATGAAGCACTTTCATGGTGATGGTGGGTGCAGCTCACCTACACCATCTGTGCCTGCTAACAAATCCATGTCTGACGACTGGCTCATAAGAGTTGCCCCTCACAACAAGGTAGTTTCCTTTTCAAACCTCTTGGTCTGAGACTAAATGAAGAAAAATCTTTGGTTCCAAACAAGGTTCTAATCTTCATAGAGGTTAATCAGTTTTCAATTAAGTTTGAAGTTAATAGGTTTGGGTTCAGTTGAATATGGGCCTACAAATAACTTGAATGCAGCTCTCTTTGAAAGTTTCTGAACCATTTAGAAAATCAATTCTTGGCTCTTCTTGGTCTGTTCTGCACAAGGATGGCTGTTGCACAGATTCCTTGGACCTCTCAGTAGTACAGCAGTTCACATATCTAGTTTTAATTTCTTTGTAGAGCACTTTAACTCGATGGGGATTTAGGCCACGTAATCTGAAAGAAACTCACTGTAGGGATAAGAACAGACATCACATCATTTAGGCCTAAATCTTTCCCTCAGTTTTCACTGGATTATGCTTCAGAGATACTAAATTATTTTTACTGCATGATCACCCAGATGAGCAGTGAGCAGTGAGACCGTGGCATTCTTTGCTCCAACTACCAAAGGAGCACCATCTGCTGTGATACCTGCACATTTGACAAATCCAAACTCAGAGATTTCTCATATTCCAAAAAACTCTGGAGAAGGTAAAAGCCCTTTGTTTGGCCTTGAGTTAGCACCAGCATGACAAGCTATTCTTCCTTTATTATTTTAATATTCCACAAAGAAAAACACAGATCTGAATCCCTCCAGCTGTACTCCGCCTTGACACACACAAAAGTCCACTCCCTTCTTCTGTACTGTGCCTCGCTGCCACTCAGAGGCCTCTGCTCCCGCAGCAGCTTCTAGGAGAGCAGAGGCCTTCCGTGGTAGCTGCAAACAAAAAATTCCAGTGTTCTGCTACCTGCATACACACCCTGCTTCCCTCCTCTAGTTCACTTTGATGGCAGCCGGGAAAAAAAAATTACAATTTTAATATTGTAAAATTTAATGTTTCTGTATCCCAATTCTATTGATGCAGACCATATGGGATCAGCTCCTGGTGCATGCAAATTTAGAAAAGAGGCCATCAACGACATTAAAGGAAGGCTTTTCACTTTTTCAGCCACTGACTCAGTCCCCCTTCACTCTGGCTCTGACCTACCTTAGTCAGCTTCCTGCCTCTGAAGAAGCATGTCCATGTTGGAAGCTGCTCTGACAGGATCTGGCTTGCTTATTCCCTTTATATGGCGGCCTGACCACCTTCTTCACCGCATACTTATGCGCACACTTCTTCCTTGAGCAGCTTTGCTAATTCTTCCTAAATTTGGAGCTTGTTTTTCTGATTTTTGTTTTGCCACATGTACACAAGGAAGTGTTCAGAGTGTAAAGCCTCCTGGGGCCCAAACTGCTCTAGCCTGCCTCATGCTGCAAGGAGTTCACCTCTCTGGGCAACACCTGTGATGTGGTGCAGTCTGTGATGGTTACTATGCCTATTGACTCCATCGGGAATCCAATCACCATGGACACCAATGAGGAGCAATAGCCCATCATCTCACAGTTGCTGGAGGGACCACGGTGCCCCAATGACATGAGCCAAATCAAAGGCAAGGAAGAGCACTTTAACTCCAAGAATTGCAGCCTGGATGGATGGGGCTTTCATTGTCTCCATTCAGAGCTTAAATACAGATGCATCACCTTCCCCTATCCCTAAAAACAAAATAAGCCAGAACCAAAGAAAAACAGGTAGCATTCCCAAATCTCTTCCCTCCCTTATCTTTTCATCTGGGTTCCTTCACACAGCACCAGGTTATAATCGATACCATACCATATTTCCTCTCCTCCCAGACAGCTGGACCCAGAAAAGAGGGTAGTTCCATGGACTTCCCCAAGGAGTGTTCCTAATAAAGATAGGGACTGGGATTATAAATTGCACCACAGGACTTCCTCATTAAAAATTCTATCCAGGGTGGAAACAGAAGAGAGGGAGAGCTTCCACACTTTCCAGTGTGACAGAAATGCAGAGAAATCACTGTTGCTATAACTGTCATTAAGAAAGGGGTGAATTGGTATTCCAAGTCTCCAAAAACCAATCTGGCCAATAGGCAGTATAAGGTATCCAGTAATGTGCAAGAAGCCTGGATAGCTGCTCACAGGGGGAGTCTGGCAGTGCTGTCCTGCAAAATATATTCCACTCTTCCCCTGGAGGCAACCTCTTCTGCAAGGGAGGAGTAGACCAAAAAAACCCAACCAAACAAAAAAAAACCCAGAAGCCATCCTCCAGAGAGCCTATGACCCGTTGGCTACTCAACCGGGATTGCTATATATGCCTCTCATATTTCTAGACCTTAGAGGACAAAATGGGTACCAAGTGCAACACCAAATTCTCCCCACTTCTCTTCTTCTAAGACTACTTACTTCAGCTTTGCTACAGACCTTTTGCTCCCCTTTCAAAGTAGTCTATCTGGGTTTCAGGCCAAACAACATCCCTGCCTGGAGTATTCTACCCAGGCTTTCTCTAACACTTCTTTCAAAGCCCTTCCCAAGTTCGTTCCCAGGCCTTTTGCATGGAGAAAACGGTATTGCCTATCCCAAACGTTCAAAAATCATGAGTCAGACCCCCCAGAATCATGCGACTGGTCAAAAAATGAGATTGTTTTTATTTAAAAAAAGTCAGAGTATTTCTATCATTTGATTTTTTAACTCCCCCTGGCTCTGTTTGTCAGTGTGTGACAACACTCCCAAATTAATAGAGTCAGGTTATTTTGCTCCCCACTGCAGGAGCTCATGCTGGCTGCCTGATGGTGTAGAGCTTCTAGCTTCTCCCCAAAATCCCAAATTCGAATATCTGCCCTATGTTCCCCACCCCCGCATCTTCCCACCCCCTAGCCCAGCTGTTAATTATTATACCACAGTCCCTGTGTGATAGAATAAGTCCTCTAGGAAGTATAGTGATGCCACATTTCCTCTGCACCCTTCATGCACGCTTCAGTTTTTGGTAACACGCTTCTTGCTGGGGCAAAAACAAGGAAGCCCAAGACAGGGCAGTCACAGGCTATACAGTGTAGCAGGGATAACAAACCTCAATTTTTGTATATAGTGATGTTCATAATAAAGGGTTTATCGTGACACCCTTCTGCTCATCAGTAAGATATTACTTGGTAGTGTGCTGGAATATCCAGTGAGTGGTAACATTGAAATGGCTACTACTGCAAGTAACTCCCACCCCCACCAGCCCTGAGAACCAGGGGGAAATGCTAAATATGCCTGGAAAATGTTCAAACAGCAATTTGAGCTGTATATGAAAGGCACAGGAGCAATTAAACTGGAGAATGAGCAAAAAGATTGCTTTTCATTTAACAATGGCAGGCACAGAGGCCTGCATAGAGGTCTACAATGCATTCCATACATTGGAAAGAGGAAAGTTTTGCAAAAATAATTAAAATGTTTGAGGATCATTGTGTCCCTAAGAAGAAATGTTGGTTTTGAAAGTTCTGTTCCGGATGACAACACAGAATGCAGTAGGCACAATAGAGGAGTTTGTCACAGACATAAAACTAAAGTTTGCTGTCCTGTTAACATGGAATATTAAAAGATTCACTCATTAAAGACAAGCTTGTCTTGGGGTGTAACAATATAAGAAAGGTCTGAACGGTTACTAAGGGAGAGGGGTCTGACATTAGAAAGGGCAGTATGTATATGCCAAGCAGCAGAGCAAATAGAAACACAAACAAAAAGACTAGAAAAAGACACAGAGTTCATGACAGTGACTACACGGAAAGCAGGAAAACAATGCTAGTGATGTGGCTACTAGCATGAGTATAGGAAATGCCCGGCACTCAAGTAAATATGTAGAAACTGTAATAATCCCAACCATTACGCTAAAATGTGCAGAGAATGCAGGAAAGTGTACGTGTTAAGTGCAGAAAGGGATTCCGCAAGTGAAGAGAAAGAGCTGTTCTTAAGCACAATAATGGAAGAGGCAGAAAACTCAAGAGACAGTCTAATCAAAATGCGCACAAATGGCATTTATGTGACACACAAAATAGACACTAGGACACAAGTAAATGTAATAACAGAAACTGAAATAGAGAGAGGTAGGAAGCACACAAAAGTAGATGAATCAGAAGTATCTGTGAATGACTGTAATGGAGGACCAATTCCAGTATTGGGAGAGTACACATTGACACTTAAATATAATGGGTCACACAAGAGTTTGTGGTGGTACACATCAGTCTTGGGCCTACACATGTGTGAGGTGCTTGCTCTTGTTCAGAGGATGTATGCCATAGAAAGACAAGACAGAACCAGATAGGAAAGTGTTAGTAGCATTGTAGGAAGATGTATTCACAGGAAATGGGAGCCTCTCAGTAACATACAACAGGGTTCTCAAACTTTTTCTCTCTGAGCTCCCCTCCCACTCCCACCCTCAACATGCTAGAAAAACTCCATGGCCCATCTCTGCCATACCAGCTGTGTTTCTGCATATAAAAGCTAGGGCCAGTGTTAGGGGGTAGTAAGCAGGGCAATTACCCCGTGTCCCACACCACTTAGCTGAAAAGCTAAATTGCTCAGGCTTTAGCCTCAGGCCTGGGCTTCAACCCCATGTAGGGGGGCTTCAGCTTTCTGCCCTGGGCCCAAGCAAATCTAATGCTGGCCCTGCTTGGCCGCCCCCCTGACACCTGCTCGTGGCCCCCCCGACACCTGCTCGGGCCCCTGGTTGAGAACTACTGACATACAAGATACACTTAAAAGAAGATACACAACCTGTGGTACATGATTCTCAGAAAGTTCCATAAGCCTTAAGAAAGAAGCCAGAAAAAGAGCTGCAAAACATGATAGCAAATGCTATCATTCAGAGAACAGAAGAACCAACAGATTGGGGTCACTCCTTAGTAATTGGAGAGGGAAAAAAGGAGGGAGGGACTATGGCTGTGTATAGACCCTAAGGAGTTGAACAAAAACATAATAGGAGAACACTTCCACTTGTCCACAGGAAGCAAACTATTGTCTGAGATGGCAGGAGCCAGGTTCTTCAGCAAATTAGATGCATCAATGGAATTTTGGCAGATCCCCTTGGACAGTGTGAGCTCCAAGATCTGGATATTCAATACACTATTTGGCAGACACTGTTTCCTTAGACTGCTGTTTGGAATATGTTCAGCTCCAGAAGAATTTCATCATACATGGGGCAGCACCATCATTGAACATCAGGAATGACTGAGGAGAGTACTGGAAATTGTGAGAGATAATAACCTTAAACTGAATGAAACCAAATGTCAATTTCAAACAAACAATGCAAACAACATATTTAGGTGAGAGACTGATCTCAAAGGGAATCTTGCTTGATGAATCAAAGATTTAGGCAATGCTGAACATGCTGAGACCTGATGATAAAAAGGGAATTCAAGGGCTGTTGATTTATGTCAGCAAGTTCATGCCTAACTATACAGCTTGCATAACTCACCTAAGGCATCTCCTCCACAAGGTCACTGAATGGGCATAGATGCCAGAGCATGAAATATTTCAATGATCTAAAGCACATTCTGACATCAGCTCCAATGCTGCAATTTTTTGACCCATTGAAAGACATAAGATTCTCCACAGATGCCTCAAAAGATGGACTTGGAGCAGTCCTATTACAGCACCATGGAACTGATTGGTTGCCAGTTCCAGATGCATCTCTGTGGCTGTCATAGCTCTAGAAGATGTACGTTCATACTGAAAAAGAAACCCTAGATCTGGCGTATGGACAACCAAGATTTCATGACTTTCTCTGTGGTCATAGCTTCAAAGCAGAAACTGATCACACACAACTGATTGCAATACACAAAAAGGAACTTAAACAAGAACCAACAAGGATACAGCAACTATTTTTGAAAATACATATGTAGGATGGTGTGATGCACAGCCAGAAAGGATTAAGCAGCTTGCAGGTTAGTTGACCCAGAGTCAACTTTGGAGACATGTTAGATAAGCTAGAACTTTGAAATGCAAACCTATATTGGTAGAAATTAAAGGTGATACTAATTGTATGTGTTTTCTTATATCTTGTGTAGTGAATACCAATGTAATCAAACAGTCCCTGTCTATGCTGTATTCTGTTAATTCAGAGATCAAAAGGACATCTTAACATTTAAAGGAAATGCATCCGATGAAGTGAGCTATAGCTCACAAAAGCTTATGCTCAAATAAATTTGTTAGTCTCTAAGGTGCCACAAGTACTCCTTTTCTTTTTGCGAATACAGACTAACACGGCTGCCTCTCTGAAACCTATAAACATAGGATATCGCTGTATTCATCTCTCTTCGAAATGTATAGCAAATCATCTGTGAATGGTGGAAAACCAGGAATTGCTTTATGTTAATCTGTGGAGATAATTACCCGTGGTGCTTAGGAAATGGGTCCACTTCAAAGTCTCCATGAGTGCCTATTGTTTGCCCAAGGACTCCAAGCTGTCAAAAGTAAGCCTGAAACTGTATAAAAGACCTTTGGGTCCCAATCCTTTTTTATTTCAGATCTGCTTGAGGTTTCATGCAGGGGAAGCCTAAGCCATAAGGACTCAGATCCCAGTTCTGACTGGACCACCCTGAATATAAACATTGGACTATAACCTCTGAACTGATTCTGAAGGAACTCTTTGCAACTACAAAGGTCACCATCTCTACTATGAATCTGAATTTCAAGAATTGTACTCATGTCTGTATGTATATTGATCTTTTAACCAATGCTATCTTTTCTTTTTTTAATAAATTTTAATATAGTTAATAAGAATTGTCTGTAAGCATGTATTTGGGTAAGTTCTGGAATATTCATTAACCTGGGAGGTAATGTGTCCGATCCTTTGGGATTGGTAGAACTTTTGTATATGATGAATAAGATTTTCAGTAATCCTCATCATATTTGACTTGGGTGTTTGGGTGGAGGCCTGAGGCTGGGTTACTTTAAGGTGATTGTATTGTTGGCTTCTGGGTAACAAGTGAGGTATTATAGAAGCTGTTTTATGCTGGCTTGGTAAATCTAAGTATCAGAATATCCACCAGCTTTGGGGATTGTCTGCCCCATTCTTTGCAGTTCACCCTAATTGAATGCCCGCAGTTGGCTCCCTTGGGACTCCGTTTACAGATGGGATCCTGGAGTTCCAACCTGGAAGCTACTTAATAATGGCAGACACACTCACAATGCACAGCCTGATTATCTGGAACAAGCACTAAATATACATGTGAACATGAAAGAAGTGTCATGTGCTATATCTCTAGGCATGTGGGATGAACTGGAGACAAACAGCTAAAGATGAAATGCTGCAATTAGTGATACAAGTGAGAAGTAAAGGGGTGTGGGGGAGAAACCCAACTCTTTCCACCTGCCAGTTACACTATAAAAAGAAGCTTTCAGTGATCTCAGGAGTGCTTTTGTGAAGGGAACCCTTCCTGTACTCTCTAGATGCAGTCTGTGGTTTCTGGTGACACACTTCCTGCTGGGCCAGAAACAAAGCAGCCCAGTAGCACAGGGCAGTTGCATGATGCAGCTACAAAGAGTAGCAGAACATTGGATACCTCATTTCTATAAATAGTTCCTTTCATAATAAAGGGTTTATCTTGACATCTGCTCATAAGTAAGATACTGCAATCCCCACATAAATTAATGATGCATCCTGCAGCCCTGGCTCTTCCACATACCATACCCTCTCCCTGCCTCCTCTTGCAGCTTAAAAGGCTCTTCATCCCCCTCTCCCAAGCCTGAGGACAGTTGCAGCAAGGTACTTTCTCACCCTTCCCAGGCCTACTGTTCCATGGACAGAGGAGGAAGGAGCAAAGAGAGAGAGATCCATTGTTCACAGGAAGAGAGGTGGGATGAGGGAGCTGCTGGGTTATTCCTGTTCCCTCCTCCCCCATATCCTACCCAAAGACAGCTCTCCGATTGTGAGGGGATCGGGGAGAGAACGATTGAGGAAGTGGGGCAGGCAGCCAATCAGAGGGGGTTTTCTCCCAGGCAGGGCTGAAATTCACAAGAGGTTTGGAGTTTCTTGCATCACCACCATCACAAGACTGACTCAGTTCCAGCTCAAATCATGCTACATGTGATGAAATTGTGAGAGCTGGCAACAGGGAGAGAACAGTTGCTCCTGTCTCCTTCCAAATCTCATTTTCTGTCAGGAAAGATGCAGAGCAGGTCTTGCTCCTTTCCCAGTCTTCCTTTCTGTGAAGAAATGGATCTGCTTATATACAGCCACACTTTCCAGCATTCCTGTCTGTGAGGCCCACAATGACACCAATGACATTCTATATGAAGAGCCACCTTTGATAACAAAAGCAGGAAATATTTTTGATTGCTGTACAATTTTTACTTTCTTTTAAAATAATTTATTATAAGTTCTTCAGGATAGGGACCATCTTTTTCTTATATGGTTATTTAGGGCCTAGCATAATGGGGATGAGCCCGCTAGGTGCTAACGCACTACAAATAATAATTTTCTCAGATTTCCTTAGATTGACTATTCATTCTCCCCACTTTTGTTTATTTTTTGGAAAACAAACAGAGCCTGTGGACGTTTGCGTCAATTTGATATTGATGTTAGGTCAGGCTGCAGGTTTTGATATTTATCATTTGTTCAGTGAAATGGAACTTTTTAAAGACAGTTAATAAATCACTCTGTCACTTGAAAAGAGAACCAAAGTAAACAGAATGTAAGTGGTATAAAGACTTTTAGAAATATACTATGCATATACTATGACTCATGAAAACAGAGTAGACAGTATTTTCAATCAGTCTCCTGCAATCCACTTCAGCCCTGCCCTGTGATATTTACTGTTTGTGGATTCAACATCAAGCATGAAATGTATATGCATAGGGTCACTTACCAGGATTATCTGGGTATATCTCACTTAATCATTTTCCCTGCCATTGCAGGAGGGATTGAGCACTGGTGCACCTCAGTAGCCTCGTATTCTGTGCCTGTGGCACATAATAACCTAGTCTTCTGTGGACTGCAATACTTTGGTCTCATTTTGGTTGATGGGTTTAGTGTGCCAGTACTTGGTGCTGCTGGTGGCCCAGGCTATGCAACAGATCAGACTAGGTGATCTAGTGGTCCCTTCTGGCCTTCAGTGGTATGACACCAAGCTAAAAGTGGCTCCTAGTTCTTGCAGGTCTCTCAGGGTAAAGCCAGTGAATTGTAATGGAATTTTCTGCAGGATCTGCAGGTCCTCTCTGCAGGATTATGCTGTAAAAGGTATGTCTATGTTACAGTCACTGCTGGAGCCAAAATTACTTTCTCAACAGTGGACTTACACCAGCAATTAATATGGCCTGCATTGTCCATCCGTTCATTTTTGCCAAACTGAAACTTCCAGTCATTTTGTTAATTGACCATTTGACTTGGGCATTTGACCAGGTGAGTAAAACTACAAATCATTAAGTTACTGGACTGATAATATGTGAAAAGACAGAAAGCTTCTGCCTGAAAAGACTTTTTTATAAAATAAATAGTCATATTAGTGCATAATGAATCATATAACAGAGCTGTTAGTTAGAAGTAAGTCAAAACCAGGACATTGAATCCAAAACCTTTCAACTTTAGGGTAGTTAGAATAGAATCCCTGGATCTGAGCCCTATTTTTTTGGATCCAAACACAATTGGTGCCTACTTTTTTGGTTCCAATTAGGATGAAGCCAAAAAGTCATGAGAAGAAGAGACCTTGTGAGATTTTCTGCAGTCAAAATGGGTATTTCGGGCCAATATCTTGCATGGACTACTCACAAGATTTCTGCACCATAAAATCTGAACCTGAACCATATTGCTAACTAGAGCTCAAACCCAAACACCAACCTTTAGCCTAAACCATATCCAGTCCAGACCTGGATGTGATCACTATGTAGCTGTCTTATCTCTGCTATTAATATAACTATATGACATAGCCGTGTTATTGTGAAGGCTTTGGAAAGTTGGTTTAACATCTCTAATAGGTTGATTCTACTTAGTTCTAATACATGCAAAGATTGTTTCATGAGAGAAGCTATTCAGTGTGACTCTACCATCAATGGCCAAGATTCTTATAATCACACCCCTCATGAGCCAGAAGAGATACAAAGTCAACATATGTAAATATTTCAGAATGAACCTGGAATGTCACTCTCATCTCAATTATTAATTAAGCAATCACATAGCATTTACTGCTATTGGACATTATATCTTTTGTATTTGACAGCATGCAATAAGGACTAACACGTTTTATTCATTTGATTGTTTAATTCAGTGAGTATCATAGAATCATAGATATGTAGGACTAAAAGGCATCTCAAGAAGTCATCTAGTTCAGCCCTCTGCACTGAGCAAGAGAAAGTATACCTACACCATCCCTAACAGGTGTTTGTCTAACCTGTTCTTCAAAACCTGCAATGATGGGGATTCTAAATCTTCCATAAGAAGTCTGTTCCAGAGCTTAACTATTCTTATAGTTAGAAAGATTTTTCTAATATTTAAGTCTCCCTTGCTGCAGATTAAGCCACTTACTTCTTGTCCTACTTTCAGTGGTCATGGAGACCAACTGATCATCCTCCTCCTATAACATCCCTTAATACATGTGAAGGCTGTTATCAAGTCCCCCACCACACACACATACTCAATCTTCTTTTCTCAAGACTAAATGCCTTTTAACCTTTCTTCAGAAGTCAAGTTTTCTAAACCTTTTATCATTTTTGTTAGTCTTTCTCCTTGGACTCACTCCAATTTGTCCACATCCTTCTTAAAGAGTGGTTCACAAAACTAGACAATGCTCTAGCTGAAGCCTCACCAGTGCCAAGTAGAACAGAGCAATTACTACCCACTTCTTACTTAAAACACTCCTGTTGCTATACCTGTGACACAGCATGCCCCTTCCACCAACACAGACCGCACTAAGACCTTCTTGCTTGGAAACCCCCCTGTATAATTTATTTACAGTGTTTTAATCCTTCCACCAATGCACAAAAGCATCTCCGCACCTCTACAAGCTATTTTTCAATCTTCTCTCCCCTTCTCCAAAAGGGGAGAGGAGGACAAGGTGTCTCCACTCAGTGGTCCTCCTTTGTCAGGCTCTTCTAGTCTCTGGAACTACCCCCCTCCTCTGGCTTCCATGTTAATGGGCTAATTGGGTCACTGACTCACCAGCCCCAATCTGGTCTGGTAACCACGTACACCTCTGTCCAATTAGGCCTTCTCTAAGGGAACCTAACTGGTACTAACAGCGACCAGAGTGCTGGCTCAAGTGCTAGCCCTCAGCACTCTGTCACAACAACACCTCAGAATTACATTAACCGTTTTTGCAGTTGCATGATGTTGACTCATATTCAACTTATGATCCACTATAACCCCCAATTATGCATTTGATTTTTCCTTCCTAAGTGTAAGCAGAGTCTGAATGAGCTCTCCTCTGACATCTAGTGATGAGCTGTGGAAAAGGATTTCAGGAGCTGATCTCGTTTGCGTAGGCACACCCATCCTGTCTAGGTGCTCAGCATGATGGGATTGTTTCCCAAATGATCACTTTTGGCTGGTGTTGGATCCCCAGTCTCCCTGTTTGGGGCAGGAGTAATAAAGGATTGTTATCCTTGTGTGAATCGAGGGCAGCAGAACTGTACTTGGCATATCCTGATGGAGGGACTCAACCTCAACTAAATGGTACTTGCTAGGCAGGGGACATGGTTTCCAAAGCCCAGTGAGTTGAGGGAAAGTGGGGATACGTATTTGTGGTGGTCTTGCTCTGCTTAAAGGTTGTAGAGGTCATTTGATCCTTCCTCTCTCCACTGTGTAATAAAAGAGCTAATTAGGCTCAATTAATAGTCTTGTTACATGCTATAGAGCTGAAATCAGTAATACCTAGGTCTAAGTATTAGATGTGTTTTGGGATAGTGTCTCTGATGCAAGAGATTGCCCAGTGTGCGCTGTCAGTGAGGTTCCCCCTCTAACAGCTGAAATCACTGAGAGCTGTGTTAAGTGGTGGACAATGAAGACATCTTGAAAGTTGGCCAGCTGGGCAGCTGGTGGAGAGGTGTGGGAATCGGGCAGCTGGCAGATAGAGGTGGTGAGTGAGTGCTTGAGCAGTGGAGTAAGTACAGTGTCTCCTTACCACCACTCTCCACCCAGCATGGGAGGTGAACTCTACAGATGCACCTCTGAACTCTGGGTTTGCATGGACTATGGACAGCAACTGTGAGTGGGGTGCACAGAAGGGACGGGCACATTAAAGGGGCTTTTGGGTTGCTGGACTTAAGAACCTGAGGGGGAAAAGATACTGAACCCGGCCCTTGTTGTTGCCAACTCTGACTGACAGATGTGTTTCATAAGTACTCTGCATTTGTCTTTATTGAATATCATCTTGATCAGTTCAGACCAATTCTCCAATTCTGTCAAGATCATTTCTGAATTCTATTCCTGCCATCCAAAGTGCTTGCAACCTGCTCCAGCTTGTTGTCATCCACAAATTTTATAAGCATAGTTTCCACTCCATTATCCAAGTCATTAATGAAAATGTTGAGTTGTACTGGACCCAGGACAGACCCATCATGGGACCCTACTAGATACATTCTCCCAGTTTGACAGGAAATGTGCATCTGGTCAAAGTATTTTATCCAGAGCCTAATTTTCATGTCTTCATTTTCAGTCATTTTACAAAAAAACTGTTATTTTGTAAAGTGCCCAATTGAAATGGGAATTTCACAACACGATTAGAAGTTTTGCGTTTGACAGAATGACTATTTTGACAATTATACAGTCTCTTACACAAGCAGTCTACAGGGTAATGGGGTGATATAAAAGATCAGAGCACTATTTTGGATATAGCATTGTTATTTCTACTGCTCTGGCATCAGTACTCGATACTTCCAGCAATGAGACATTATGGCATTTTTAAAAGCCTGGGTAAAAACAAAAATACATATATAAAATGCAAAAAGTGATTAATTGTGAATAGCTTTCACTGTTACTGAAAAATAAGCACCTTAGCCAGGAGCAAAACAAGTGGGGGAAACAAGCTGAGGTTTTATGAATAGAACATTTATTGATCTGTTGGGGGGTATGTGTGTTCCATATCGTAGAAGATAGTACTGGAGAAGAATGTAAACTATTAAGCCCTGATTCCCATTGATATGATGGCCCTTTTACACTGCTCTGGCAGAGTAAAAAGGCTTTAAAGTGAGACCAAATTACATTTATGTCTCCCTTATGGTCATTTTACATTGCCAGAGTGATATAAAGAGGCCTTAGTATAAGTAAGAATCAGACCCTTATATATACACTGCCATAGTTATGTATGGTGCTTTATAGGCAAATAGATCCACAAGGCAAATAGGTCCTTGCCCTGGTGAGTTTACAAGTAATGGGCCAAATCCTGTCCACTTTACTCACATAAGTAGTCCCACTGCTTTTGGAGGTCCTAGTCCTGTGAGTAAATTAACAAGAATTTGCTTCAAATCACATTGAACTTCATTCAGAGGACTCTGTCAGTGATGAAACACTGAGATCCTGATCCTACAAACACTTAAACGTGTACTTAAGAACACACAAATGCACTAACAGTGACATCAATAGGACTACTCATGTCACATGTGTAAAGCTAAGCATGGGTATAAGTGACTGCAGGATTTCAGCCCAAGATTAGGATCCCAGCTAAAAGTGCGGTTTTTTAAATGCTCTCCCTTCTCCCCATTTTTGTGTGGGAACTATTAGATTTAAAAATCAGGGTTGCAGGGTTGATTTTAATTTAAATCTCAGCCCCTCAGCTAGGTAACCCAACAAGCAAAAGCACTGGGTATGTTACCTACATGTGTACATCTCACCACTCCTTTTACATCTGCGCCTGTTCCATTCTTTGGAAGGGACAGAAAACCTCATGCTTCAGGTCTTAAACCAGGCTCTAACTATGGGAGATTAGAATGAGACCTAATGTGGGATGCAGATTATCCCACTTCTATCTGCTGTTAGGTTCTTTCACCTTCCTCTGCAGCCCCTGATGCTGACCAGTGTTGGAGACAGGATACTACACGAGAGAGGCCTTGGGTCTGATCCGGTCTGGCATGTCCTATGTTCCTGCTGGCTGGGGATTGAAGCTGACATCAATCCTGCTTTCTGAACATTTTGGAGGGCAGGATTCTTGTCAATTTTAATATTCTGCTGGATCAAAAGGAAGGTAGAGGTCAGAAGAACAGAGAGACGATGTAACAAGGAAATGCATCCATGATCTCAACAAAGTCAGGCATTTATTGCTGGAGGGAAGGAGCGGAAAGCCACAGCTAACCCCTTAAATTGTAGGATCTGCTATAATGGAGTCACAGGTTCAGATTTATCTAAATCTAAGATCAGGTGTTGTATCAGTTAGGCATAAGAAGCTCTAAGCTATGTAACCATGTGATCTTATTTTCATTACCCTCATCCTTTCTCTCCCCTTTCTCTCCTGTTGTGTATCACACTCATTTGATAAGTCTCATCTAGGGTGATCACATGTCCTAATTTCAGGGGCAATCCCGATAGTTGGGGCTTTGTCTTATACAGGTGCCTATTATGCCCGAGCCCATCCTGATTTTTCACACTTGCTTTCAGGTCTCCCTAGTATCATCTCAAATTAGAAGATAGGTTTTTCTGGGCAGGGACTGTCTTTTTCTATGTGCTTGTATAACGTCCATCTGTACAATGGAACCCAAATCCTAAATGGATTGCAATATACATAACTCAATGCTAATAATAATAATACATTAATTATGTAAACACAAAGCTTTAACTGAGCTTTCAAAAACATTCTGTAACTATGAATTAACGTTGTGTGTTCATTCTACTTTTCATCTCGTTTCAAACCTGTGCATCCCATTGGATGTGTTCTCCACCCCAACAAATTTTATCTAGAAGTTATGTCATTTGTTTTGAGGGTAGGAGTGATAGAGTTAGTACAAGTTGCTAATATTAATATTAGTGCTAGCTGCTCGTATTATCCTTTTTCAAAGATGAGAAGCCTTTTTTTGCCCTTAAAAACCAGAGCTTCTTTAATCTCAGCCTATTAACCACCCCAGACACACTTCTCAGGACTCTGCCAGCCCTTGTTTTGCCTTGCAGCGTAACATTTGTTGAACCCCGCTTCCCAAACTTCCCAGAAGCATCCTCCTATGGTGTCCAGTCCTTGTCACTGGACACACTCACAGTAATTACCAATTTTGCTGCCTCCAAAGACATACTTGGTTCAACTGAGAAGGCATACTCTACTTCAGGGATCTGCAACCTTTGGCACACGGCCCGTCAGGGAAATCCGCTGGCCGGCCGGGATGGTTTGTTTACCTGCAGCATCCGCAGGTTCGGCCGATGGCAGTTCCCACTGACCGCGGTTCGCCATTCCAAGCCAATGGGGGCTGCGGGAAGCAGCAGCGAGCACATCCCTCGGTTTGCGTCGCTTCCCGGAGCCCTGGTTGGCCTGGAACGGCGAAGCATGGCCAGTGTTTTTAGCTTGAAATGCACTGAAGTACACAAATGGAAGCAAAATTTAAAACACTTTCCCTTTTCTGTATTTTTATAGCTATGACATGAATTATTTAACTCGGTTAGATAAAATGGAAGAACAAGGGGAATGTAATGGGTTCACCTGCTGTTTAGTGCTAGTGCTAATCATTGAAGAGGCACGAAGACCTCTCTTGAAAGGAAACCGTACTCTGTGCATTCTCTTTGGAGGCCGGTGTATCGTACAAGTATGAGGCTTAGTAAATGTGGCTGTAGTCTGCACATTTGCTCAACATGTTGTCCTGAAGCAAAAGTGTTTGGGGGGAGCAGTTCTCCCCTCCAGTAAGGCTGCTTTGTGCTGCCTGGCCAGATCAAACCATCCCCACAGTCCATATGATCAGCCACAGTATGATTCTTGTGTAGCAGTATCTTTGGATGGTGCCCAGCACCATGGTGATGCCTACACCAACCCTACCCAGCCACCAGTGCAAGAAGTGTGAGTCAGTGTGGTATGGTGGGGTGGGCTCCTCACACTAGCCTTGAAAGAGCTAAACTAGGCCAAGTAGGCCCAATCGACCAATTAAGCTGCAAACAGGAGATTTAGGCTGTGTGCAGGGTGCTAATTAGAAGGAAGTTCACCTGTGGGGGAGCAGGCAGGGCTTCTTTTCTAGTCAGCCTCTGATAAAATATTCCCTAAATATTACAGTTTAGGATTTTGTCCGTTCTCTTTCTAGCATGAATTTAATTATTTACCAGACAGAAAACTCCCTGACTATAACTGTGTCAGCAGTTGAACACTGATGACATATAGGAAAAACCTCAGTACATGTACCCCCACTTATTGCCAGCTCCAGACACAAGGCTAGGAAGCATCAAATCTTGGCATGCCTGATGCAGAAGAATATACTAGTACAGAGCGTGAGCATCTTTCCCAGACTGAAATGCCCTCCCAAGGCCTTTGCTAAATTCTTCCACAACCAGACTCTCTAACGTGTACCTAGGGTTTTTTTGTTGCTTAGCTATGGGATGGAGAATCAGATTGGGACTCTGTACAGTGAGTAAAACTTACTCTCCAGACAAGAGTAAGCCCAGTCACTTGCTCACAGTGAAAGTTCCAAACCTGTGTCAGCACATTGGGCCTCATCCTTCACCACGCAAGTCTGTGGGAGTTTTGACAAAGACTTCAGTGGGTGCAGGACCAACCCCCAATGACAAGATGTGACAGCTTTCTTTTTTTAAAAAATAGCAACACAATTTTATTTTAAATATTAGTGGCTTAAAATGTTTTACAAGTAGGTGAGGTGATTAGAACACTTCAAATTGCCATTGCCGTTTAAAAGGTTCTTGGAGTTAACCAGGCTGATGAATATTTTAATTAAAGTCAGAGGAGGGTGGTGGGGAGAGAAAAAAGAAACACCAAAGCATGTAAGAGGACTATTTGGGGAGTCACAAAATACAAATGTCAAAATCCTTTTTCGTGAAGCAGTGTGTGATGAACACATCTTTGCTGAATCTCTGCTGCTCCCTTTTAATCTCCACCAAAGATTTTTTTCAATGAAGGAAAGCGTATAGTAGCACTATTATTCAGAGGCTGAGTCTCTGCTTCATCCTTCTCTCTCACTGGTGTAAATCAGGAGTGCTAAAGAAAGTGGTTGTTATAGTGTATTTTTGTATTGTGGTGGTGCCTTAGTCATTGACCAAGGTAGTGCACATACAACAAAAAGTTGGTTGAATTGCATTAGAGGACATCTGGTATGAAAAATAAATCAGGCTTTGTTTCCCCCCTTCCACCTTGAAATGTAGAATTTAAAGGATAGCATGGTGCTGCAGTGTTTGGGTTACAAACACAGCAGAAGAATGTTTACTTGTATTTAAAAATATTTTGTAATGTGAAAAAGAAATTATTCATAAAAACAATTCGGTTGGTCCTACATTTCTGAAAAACTGAAATATAAAAACAAATTTCTCCTGACATTGTTACTTTTAAATAGCTCTTGTAGAACCAAGTTCATGATTCCTCTTTTCTGTTGATATATCAGTAGTTTACCTGCTGTACAGGGAGGGATCAGTCCAGCTCCCACAGGCTGGGCCAATAGATATATAAAGTGATATTACTTATTAAATAAATAATACATAATCAATAAATTATAATATACCATGGAATCAATGGACGTGAAGGAGGAGAGAATGGAAAGGACAGGGCAACATGGACATATCATATCAACCAGGGCAGAGGGTGGAGGACAAAGTGCAGCTTCAGATGTAGTATTAGAAGGGGCGTTCCAGGTTTCAAAGACTGCAAGGAGATGAGTGGAGTGACATCTGAAGATAGGGTGACCACATATCCCGTTTTGGCCAGGACAGTCACCTTTTTAAGCCCCATCCTGGACGTCCTGATTTTTTTTTTTTTCAAAAATGGCATTTGTCCCATTTGCTTTTGCCAACTGCTGATCAGTTGGCAAAAGCAAATGGAACAAATGCCCAGTTTTGCCAAAAGTGGGATGCACCCAGCTGGAGTGTGTGGAGGAACTTTTGCAGGGGGCTGCAAGGTGCCGGGTGGCGCGGGACTCAGGCGGTCAGCCACGGGTGGTATCTAGTTTTTACTTTGGGAAAATATGGTCACCCTAGCTCCGGGATTGGCATGCAGCCCGTCAGGGAATTCTGCTGGCAGGCTGGGACAGTTTGTTTACCTGCAGCGTCTGCAGGTTCGGCTGATCGCAGCTCCCGCTGGCTGCAGTTCGCTGCTCCAGGCCAATGGGGGCTGCGGGAACCTGCATGGGCCGAGGGATGTGCCGGCTGCCACTTCCCGCAGCCCCCATTGGCCTGGAACAGAGCACCGTGGCCAGTGGGAGCTGTGATCTACTGAACCTGCGGACGCTGCAGGTAAACAAACCATCCTGGCCTGCCAGTGGATTTCCCTGATGGGCTATGTGCCAAAGGTTGCTGATCCCTGCCCTAGCTGACGAAAGTATGAACTGTGATGAGGTGTGTGTGTGCGGGGAGTGGGGGGAGGCTTTTTTGAGGGATCTACATATGTTGTCATGTATAATCTTTTTATTTACATTTTTACATGATTTTTCATGTGTAATTCTCTGGCTTCTACTACAATATAAAATATTTTTTTAAAAGTACTGTGGTCAGTGGTGGTTTTTTTAAATGCAGATTTTGAGATGTCATCAATATGTACCATATCATAATGAATTTACAAGAACTTCGTTTGAAGATTACCATCCATCTCCCAGGCTGCCTGCAATCACTGTGGTTAGTTTGCAGTTAATTGAAATAAAAATCAAAGTTAATTAAGATGAGAGTATAAATGATGAATTTATTCTCCATTAATGAAGCAGGGCTTTAGCAAAACAAGTAAGTAATAGAATTTCTGGGGGGAAATAAAACAGTCAATCTCCTATGATTTTTATGCTGACACATACAGGTATGTGACAACTATTCTCCCAATACATCCAGATACATTAATGCATAATTTTCTGCTAGAAAGGTGTCACTGGCACATTTGGATTGACTACTGCTACTAACTAATGCAGAAAGCCAAATCTTCTGGGTAAGATAAGCTTATAAATAGATGCATAAAATTCCAGCTTGTAGCTCCCTTTAAATTATACACAGGTTTTCAGGCAGAAAAGGCTTCTGTCACGTTCACATACAGTTTGCAGCTCAGGAAGATACAGGGGCATCTGGAAGTTGTTGAAAGAGATGAAACCATTTTTGTCTCTTCATTCCCAGCCAGTGTTTGTAAAGGTCTGAGACTGACCAAAATATCAGGATGATTATCACTGATATCACCATATGCTTGTACCACAAACTATATTGTCATTGGTAGATGCAAAGATGATGTGTTGCTTTTTGGTGTTCAATTTAAAAAGCATATGTTAGCTGGGTGTGATTGCTTCTATATTCCTATGCTTTGCTTTACTTTACTGAACAGATAGGCTTAAAATTTTGATCATCAGTTTCAGACACACAATGAAATTATATTTCTTCACAGCCCTCTCACTGCTTAGGTTTCTGAGTAGGAACAGCCTTACATTTCCTGCCCTCTCAGAATGACACACTGCGGGGAGCAACATCAGAGAAGTTACAACATGAAGCAATTACATTCTCCCACTTTCCCTGTGGTGGTTGCTGGGTATTTGGCATGTCTAGGTTCCCATGTGTTAATTGCTATAGTTTTTTAATGTAATATTAAAGACAACAAAGTTTAAAAGAACATTCAGGTTAAGAAGTTAGGCATGCAAAAGTTAGGAAATGCCAGAATTCAAATTGCCTGTAACACCTTAATTTGGCCTCTTTGCATTTGGCTATACATATGATAGTCTCTAATTACATGGTCACATGCTATTTTTCCCCCACAGGATACCTGCCTCATTCAGTGAATGGGTTGCTATTCAATATTTCTTTTTATCTTCCTCATCCAATGTGTGGGCCTAGGCCTAAGCCTTAATGCGTACCAGCCAAGCCCTGCACCGAATACAGAATTATTAAATTTCTTCCCGGGTGTTTCTATGGTGGTTTCATCATAATATCTTAGTGCTTTATGAACATTAATACACTTATCTTCACAACAACCCTCTGAGATTAGGTGGTATTGCTACCCCCCTTTTACAGATGGAAAGCTGAGGCATAGAGAGGTTAAGGCCAAAATTGTTAGAATTGTGACAAAGAGGGAGTGATTAAGTCTCTCAGCCCAGCTGGTGTCTGGACTTCAGGCAGAGCCAGTGGAGTGGGCAATGTCTATGCTATTACTTTTAATGTTGAATCTGAATTAAAAAATAGGTATAGTGGTTATTGGTGGCCACTCCAGCTACACAGAGGGTGCTCTTCGAAAAAAGACTGATTATGTGCATGGGGATGGCCCTGAAGTCCTCCAGGGAGATCTCTAGGAAGCTTTCATGGAAGTACTCTGCAATCGTTTGCAGAAGGTTTCTGGGGAGGGCTGCCTTATTTCGTCCTCCACAGTAGGACACTTTCCCACGCCCCTCCAGTATTAACTCTTCTGGCATCAGTGCGGCACACAGCACTGCAGCATAAGGACCAAGTCTGTCCCCAGACACTTGCAGCATCTGCTCCCTTTCTGCCTCTGTTACCCCTCAGGAGAATGATCGCGCATATGATCTCCTAGAGGAAACGGAGGAAGTTTCAAATGCTAGTACTTAAACCACAAGCAATTTGACAATTAATCCATCCTGGTTTGGTGAATTCTGGGTCACACAGCCACGCCTTCTCAAGCGTGCCCTGGTTGTGGCTGGAAGGGGTCACCGCATATTGCAAGCAGCATTTAAAAAATGAGAGGGTGCTTCCTGTTTGTCTCCCTTCTTCCTCAACCTGGCACCACTTCTGTAACAATCAAACCATTTGTGGGGCTTCACACTGGTGCCTGTCCTCAAGCACCATCCAGGTTGCAAGAGGAAAGGGGGGCTTTTCTGAGCTTGGAACCGCTGATCCCAAGGATGTCTTCACAAAAGCTGCAGTACATGATCTCTCGCCCATGCCTCATGGCCTTACTCACCATGGCTGGAGCAGCAGACCAACTCTTGCAGTAGCCAGCAGTTGTGATTATGTTGTGGCTTGCAGGGAAGTGCATTGAGGGGTGTTCTGCTGCAACCTATGCTGAACCTGCTGCCATTGTCGCCAAGTTCCACATCCTCCTCTCCCAGACGTCCTAGAATGCGGGGTGGGGGGTATCAGGTATCCCTTGCACTCAACTCCAGGGGAGGCTACAAGGACCAGAAGGTGCCCATTCCCAGACCTTTGATTGTTATTGCAGTGCAGTTGTAAGAAAGCTGTCCTTGTTTCTCCCCGTTCCCAGTGTTATCAGCCCTTTTGCCCCAGGTTATCTTACTTTTCTTTGCTGTCTGTGTGTTTGTGAGCATAATAAAACTTAATGGATTGAGGGGAAAAGGCTCCTTATTCATTCAGCACACTGGTTAGTGAGGGGTGGAGTTTACAGGGAAGTACATGCAATGAAGGGGACAGCTTGGTAAGGAACAACACACATAAGTGTCAGGTTTCAGAGTAACGGCCGTGTTAGTCTGTATTCGCAAAAAGAAAAGGAGTACTTGTGGCACCTTAGAGACTAACCAATTTATTTGAGCATGAGCTTTCGTGAGCTACAGCTCACTTCATCGGATGCATGCTCATCCTCAAATAAAGCTCATGCTCAAATAAATTGGTTAGTCTCTAAGGTGCCACAAGTACTCCTTTTCTTTTAGCTTATCTAAAGTGATCATCAAGTTGGGCCATTTCCAGCACAAATCCAGGTTTTCTCACCCTCCGCCCCCACCCCCCCCCCCACACACACAAACTCACTCTCCTGCTGGTAATAGCTTATCCAAAGTGACCACTCTCCTCACAATGTGTATGAAAATTAAGGTGGGCCATTTCCAGCACAAATCCAGGTTTTCTCACCCCCCCCACCCCCTTTTTTTTTTCAAAAAAACACACACACAAAAACTCACTCTCCTGCTGGTAATAGCTTATCCAAAGCGACCACTCTCCCTACAATGTGCATGATAATCAAGGTGGGCCATTTCCAGCACAAATCCAGGTTTTCTCACCCCTCCCACCCCCATACACACACAAACTCACTCTCCTGCTGGCAATAGCTCATCCAAACTGACCACTCTCCTTACAATGTGCATGATAATCAAGGTGGGCCATTTCCAGCATAAATCCAAGTTTAACCAGAACGTCGTGGGGGGGGGGGTAGAAAAAAACAAGGGGAAATAGGCTACCTTGCATAATGACTTAGCCACTCCCAGTCTCTATTTAAGCCTAAATTAATAGTATCCAATACATGTAAGTGTAACATTACTGTCGGTCATTGCTGAAACTAGTCTTCAAAGCCTCATGGAGACGCAGAGCCTCTCAATGTGCTCTTCTTATTGCCCTGTTGTCTCTGGCTGCTCAAAACTGACTGCCAGGTGATCTGCCTCAATCCCCCCACCCCACTGGAAACTTTTTTCCCTTTGTTTCACAGATATTATTGAGCACACAGCACGCATCAACAACAATGGGGATATTGCTTTCACTGAGGTCTGACCTAGTAAGTAAACAACACCAGCGGCCTTTTAAATGTCCAAAGCCACATTCCACCACCATTCTGCACTTACTCAGCCAATGGTTGAACCAGTCCTTACTGCTGTCCAGGCTGCCTGTGTATGACTTCATGAGTCATGGGAGCAAGGGGTAGACTGGGTCTCCCAGGATCACGACTGGCATTTCAACATTACCAATGGTTATTTTTCAGTCTGGAAAGAAAGTCCCTGCTTGGAGCTTTCTGAACAGACTGGCATTCCTAAAGATATGCGCGTCATGCACCTTTCCCAACCATCCCACATTGATGTTGGTGAAACAGCCCCTGTGATCCACCAGATCTTGCAACGCCATTGAGAAGTACCCCTTTTAGTTTATTTATTCTTTGGTAAGGTGGTCTGGTGCCAAAACAGGGATATATGTTCTGTCTATCGTCCCACGGTAGTTAGGGAATCCCATCGTGGCAAAAGCTATCCACTATGTCCTGCACGTTTCCCAGAGTCACTACCCTTCTTAGCAGAACTCTATTGATTGCCCTGGCAATTTGGATCACAACAGACCCCACAGTAGATTTACCCACTCCAAATTGATTCCCCACTGACCAATAGCAGTTTGGCATTGCAAGCTTCCACAGAGCTATCACCACTCGCTTCTCAACTGTCAGAGCAGCTCTCATTTTACTATTGCTGTGCTTCAGGGCTGGGGAAAGCTCTTCACACAGTTCCATGAAAGTGACCTTATGCATTCGAAAGTTCTGCAGCCACTTCTCATCATCCCATAGTTGCACAATGATGTGGTCCCACCAGTCAGTGCTTGTTTCCCGGGCCCAGAAGCAGTGCTCTGCCATGTCAAGGTGATGCACAACTGTCGCCAGTATCTGCAAATTGCTCCGCTCCATGGCTTCCAGCAGGGCTGCTTGTGTGGCATCTGTTCTGCGCAGCAGCTCCTGCTTCGGCTGAAAGAAAAGGAGGACTTGTGGCACCTTAGAGACTAACAAATTTATTTGAGCATAAGCTTTCATGAGCTACAGCTCACTTATAAGGTGCAAGGTGTTTGTAATGCTCACAACAACGGTGTACAGCTGAGCGGGGTCCATGTTTGCCGTGCTATGGCATCTGCGCAGGTAACCCAGGCTTGGGAAAAAGGCTTGATTTCTTTGCTGTTGATTTCAGGGAGGTAGGGAGGGAGGGAGGTAAGTGCATCATGGGAGGCTAATGCCATGTTCCCATAACCACCCGCGCAAATGTTTTGGTCCCAGGAGGCATTGCAAGCCCAACCCAGCATTCCACTCAGCTCCATGCACTGTGGAATAGCTACCCACGGTGCAGCATTCTGTGTGCTGATGCAAGCCCTTGCTATGCAAGCCGATGCAGTCCACCAACCCAAGGAGCATAGCGTGGTCACACAAGATCCACTTGCTTAAATCAAAGGCTCAATGTCGACTTACATAAAATCGACCTAACTTTGTAGTGTAGACATGCCCTCAATCTCAGAAATGGCTGAATCATTTTAGTTGAAACTTGTATATCAGCCAGAGAAACACATCCATTAAATTTTGACAAAGTTATAAACTAAATAGTGTCTTTTAATAGGAAATATCAGGCAAAGTTAACTATACAGGGTGTTTCCAGCTCTACCTTGATATTTTGACGCAAGTCTATAACCAAGAAAATGTTGGTATGAAAATATTTGGAGAGATTACAGGATAAATATTTTTCCCTATTTGGCCCTGCATGTTAATGGTCTGCTACCCTATTGGAAATTAAACCCCTCATATCTTAGCTATTATCTCTTACAGCTAGGTTTTTATCCCAAATAAAAGCTCCTTTTTAGTGGACTCATCTGACTGTGTACCAGTTGCCTGGCACTTGCTCACTGATCTGTCAGGAGTACAGCTGATACCATGTAGGTGCAGCTCACTGAGCCCTGAGAGGACTCGGGGAGCAGTGCTTTCCTACTTCATCCTTGATAGATCCCTTTTGTTCAACACTAAGAGTGGCACTTACAGAATTTAAAGGGAGTTGTGATCATCTCCCCTTACCCAATTCAAGGGTAATTGCAAAGTGAAGCACAACGGAGGAAAGAAAACTGGAGAAAAATTAGGGAAATCCCATCTGTTCCACCCAAAACTCCTCTTTTAGCTTTAGTTGCTTTAAGCAAAGTGATACCTGATGTCTAATTTTTATCTTTTGAGAGCAGCCAAACAATTATCCATGTCCTAAAACAAATTCTAACTTGATATCACCAACCTATAGACCCATATTAACAGGGGCCAAAAAATTCACCCAACACCTGCTGGCCTGAGGATTAATCCTGGGCTAACACGGGTGAAAAATACCCATGCTGCCATTCCCCTCCCTGACCACTGCTGTGTAAAGGGGAAGAAGAGTTTTGTGTGTTGTCTATAACTGTAACATTGTCAAATTTCTATTTAAAATGCTTTTTAAAATGTAACCCTCTGTGTGTATGTGTGTGTGTGTGTGCTCATATAACTTCTCTAACTTAATCCATCAGTCTCTCTCTTCCACCCATCTCTAAATCCTAACATAAGATGAAGGACCCCAATAGCCAAGGACCATACCAAGTGAGATGCAAAGTATCCTCAATTCTACCAGGCTGCGGTGCTGTCTCTGGGCCCTCTTAGAGGACTCCATTTTTTGCAATCTCTGACATGTAAGAAGCTGAAAAAATGTGACTCCTCTGACTGTTGGAAGGGAGAAGGAACACTCTGTTTCCACTTACCCCACCTTCCATGCTGGAGCCTTCAATCTCTTGCAAGGGGCGAGATCTCTGACAATCTAGCTCTCCCCCATCCTAGTTCTGGATCTTCTTCTGGCATAGATAGCTCCAAGGTCTGCCGCTGCTGCTCAGAGCTTTCCCAAGCTTAAACAGAGTGACACTGGCCTGATTCTTGTCAGCTTCATAGCTGCCCAGAGGGATCCCAATATTTGTAATGAAAAATGTCAAGAATCTAATCAGTTTTCACATTGCTGGAGCTTGGGAAAGCTCTCAACAGCAGCGAAAGCAATGGGAGCTGTTTGCCCTAGGCTCAAGGAAGACACCACTGCATCAGTGACTCTTGGCTTCCATTTGGTAGTATTTTCTTTTAAATTATAAGGGCTAATCTATTTTAATAAAGCTTAGATTCTGCAGAATTTAATGGCACTTGCCTGGAAATGATTCTTACATATCATAGGGGAATTCATTTTTCTAAGCCTCACATATTTAGTATGTGCCATCTTCCACATAGCAGGTGGCTGATTCAGCAATAAATTGAGCTTTCTCTTGCCTTTTTGTGACCAGCAAAGCATTCAGTAGCTCTGATTACACCTGTAACCAATGTAATCAAGTGTAGTAATAATGATTATTAATAATGCAGCATTAAAATAGCACTTTTCTTATGATCATCTCAATCTATTTCATGAATGAATGAGATCTCTCAACATTCCTGTGAAGCAAGTAAGAATTGTCATGCCTATTTTATGGGTGGGGAAAATGAGACACAAAGAGGTTAAATGACTTGCCTAGGGTCATGTGGCAGAACCTGCAATTCTGCTCCCAGTTGCCTGTAAATACATGAAAAGTGGTATTCATGTTTGAAATATCTCAACTAGATCGATATGAACTTTAAAAAATTCCATCTAGCCTATTTCTGCGATTTAGTCCTTCCTCTGTTGATTATTCCTGCTTGCCCAATTTCTGTGGGCATAGCCAAGGGCGGCTTTCCAATGTTCATCCATTTACTGCAAAGAATTGAAATTAATGAATGAATATCTATAGCAGCCTGTGCTGAAGTGTGTGTCCCTGGAAAATGGATGCATTTTCTCTCCTGCATTCTGTGTGTGAATGTGTCTGTGTTTGTGTGTGTGTGTGGTTAAAAAAATTTAAAAATTAGCACATGCTGGACACAGCGAAGCAAGTCTGCTTTATCTGAAGTAGGTTGTATATACCTGAGACAGCAGCATCTCTGTACTTAACCTAAAAAACCCTATTTTACTGCAACACCATTAATTGATTCATTTTATTCCATTGCTGATAAAGGTACAAGCTGATATTCTTATCTTCTCTGCTTTACTGATATTGCACTATATTTATTAATGAATTGTCACATGTTCCTGCCTTGTCTTTTTGCTAAACCAAGTGCCACTAAAATGTCTTTGCATTTGGGCTTAGTAGTCACATACGGTAACTGCATGTTTAGTAGAATTCTGGATGTTTCTGCTTCAATCTCCATGTTAAACCCCTTTATTGAAAACCATTGCTTCCAGGGAAAACAGCTCATAGTAGAACTAAGAGTGATTAAAAAAGAGTTGTCCTACTTTCTTATCATCCCATCCTATCTTTGCCAGATATAACGAGCTCTCAGAGTCTGAAGAATCAAGCGGGGTAAGAGGGGGAAGAGAGAAAAGAAGCAAAGAGAAGGAGCAATGGGAGCAATCTTCGCATTCCAACATGTGAGAACAGGCTGATGATCACTTCCAACATCCTCCAAAATATCCCATGTGTACCTCATGGACATGCTTCTGCTGACTGTGAGCCATACGATCTTTATGTACAAGTCACAGTGCTAACATTAAAGACAACTAAATCACTGTTAGCAATAAAATCCTCTTGCAACTGTCCATTCAAATCAATAGATTCTGTTCCACAAACCTCACTGTTGGCACTGAAATTTCCACAGATCATTGTGGGAATATAGTTACCAGAGCCCTGTTAGCCAGCGATTTCCTTTGGGAATTACCCAATACCACAACAAGGTGGAGATCATCTTTGCTTCTAGCAGGAACCTTGCTAAGTTTGACCTTGTGCAGTCATCTGCAGTACACATCACTGAACCTGTAAGATCTACTCCAACAACAATTTGTGAACAAGAGTCTGATGTTCAACCTCCTGAAGCATAGAAAATAGATAATTTAGTATGGAAATAATCTTTGTCCCCTACCTGAATGTCCTCACTGTTCAGAAATTGGAAAACCAAATCAGGGCTGAAATGATCACTTTGTTTTAAAAGGTGTGTAAAAAAATTACTGAAGAAACTGAAGGCTTTGATAATCTTAGGAGGGTAGAGTGAGTGAAGAAGCTTGTATACCCAGTAGTGCCTCCACATTAACCTATTTACTTTAGTGAATCTCTCTCCCTTTGGGAACCTTGCTCGAAGGAACATACAGACTTGGCCATACTAAGGAAAATTACAGAAAAGACCATGCAACAGTATCAATCACAAAGCAAACACATAAATGCGTACACTGATGGTTTGACAGACAAATCCTTCAAGAATGGTAGTTGTCGTGTGTTGTGATGATGAGACCTACAACCTAACCTGGTTGTACCCCTAACCTGAGCTCAATTGTAAAAGTATGTGAAAGTTCAGAAGATGTTTCAATAACCATGAAAATATGTCAAGTTGACAGAGAAAGAGTTTATAAACACCTTTAATTCTTTAGGTCTTTAAGATCAATATCCACTTAGTCAGCTGAATGGACAGCCTGGGCTCAGCCATAGTCTCTTTGAGTCTCTTGAGCCTGGATCTCCTACAGGAGACCCCACTCCTGGGTAATCTCGCTGTTCCTGGAAGGAGTTCAGCGCACTCCCAGGGTCCTTTCCGAGTCCAACTACATCTAGCCCCTGGCAGATGTAGATGTAGATGCCTCAGAGCACATCGCCTCCAGATCCCCTCACCCATATCAGGCTTGTAGTGTCACTGTGTGCCCACACAAGGGAGTGGGGAAAGGAAAGGCTGGGCTCCCCTTCCTACTAGAGATCCCTAGCAGTCCCGAGCAGCTTCTCCCCCGGGACAAGCTCCCCCCACTGTGGCAAGTTTCACTTTTTACAGCTCCCCTTCTTCAGGCACAGCATGTCCTGTAGCTGTGCCTAATTGGTGCTGCCTGAGCACAGGAATGCTCATTAGCCTTTTTATCAGTGGGATGGGGCTGGGGGTGGTGTCCCATCACAATCCATACAGCAGGTGGCTTCAGCCAGTGCCCAAATAGACAACGTACAAGAAAGAGCATTGGTTTGGAATGTAGCCACTCAAATTGTATGGCTGAAATGAATAGCTTCTCATTGGAGTGCAAGAAATACACAGAGTAGAAATAGAGGTGACAATTGTGATATTTGTTGACCCACGGGTGGCAATCCTCATGTGACCCTGAGAGCCCCTCAGTGCCAACTGGCAAAGGGTTCATTGTCATGTAACAAACTCCTATCAGGTCTGACAAACTCACTACACCTAACACATTGCCATCATAGTATTTATCTATAAAAATGTCATGTGAGGTATCGAAGGAAAGCTTATATCATATTGGTGGTCACAGGCATTGTGAGGTGTTAGTCAAGAAGTTGTATGTATGTACTAAAAGTATGTTTAAACTTTGTAGCCAGGCAGGGTTGATAAACAAGGTTCTCCCTCACAAATAAACGTTGATTTACCTGTATGCCTAGATCTCTGACATAAGTTAAACAGGATACACCAAATACAATAGGAGTTCATTTGCATCTGTGGTAAACAGGAAGAACAAGGTAACAGGAGGGTGAGAAAGCAGCATGGCATCAGCACACCAAAGAACATGCAGCAGGGAACACTTCAAAACGATACATTTCAAAGGTTTGCTGAACTGTAAGGAGGAGGAAAAATGAACCCCTTAGTTATCCATCTCTGAGGGAGCAAAAAGGGCAGCAGTTTTTGCATCCATGAAAACCAGATTCTGGCTCTGTGGGCTGGTGATGCTAAGATGTTGCTTTAGCTGAGAAACTTCCCTTGGACAAAGATTTTCACCTGTTATAAGTTAAGAGGAGTCTCTAAGAGTGTGTTATACTTCCGGTTTATTTGTAACTATTGTTGTTTCCATTATTGTTACTCACTTGAATCTGAATCTCTCTTCTTTATTCTCTCTTTACTATCAAGTCATCTCAGTGCTGTGATATTAAGTAGCGCAGGGATCGGCAACCTTTGGCACGTGGCCCATCAGGGAAATCTGCTGGTGGGCTGGGATGATTTGTTTACCTGCAGTGTCTACAGGTTCTGCCGATCGCAGCTCCCACTGGTCGCAGTTCGCCGTTCCAAGCCAATGAGGGCTGCGGGAAGTGGCGTGGGCCGAGGGATGTGCTGGCCGCTGCTTCCCGCAGCCCCCATTGGCCTGGAATGGTGAACCTTGGCCAGTGGAAGTTGCGATCGGCCAAACCTTCAGACGCTGCAGGTAAACAAACCATCCTGGCTGAAGTGGGGTTCAACAAATGTTACACTGCAAGGCAAAACAAGGGCTGGCAGAGTCCTGAGAAGTTTGTCTGGGGTGGCTAATAGGCTGGGATGAAGGGGAGCTGTCATCCAGTTTAGCACCAGCAAGTCTCTACCTAAGGTAGGAGGAGTAACATGGTAACCTAGAGTTCTGAACGCCCTAAGCAAGTATCACACATTAAAGAAACCAGATCAAGCCCTTATAAAGGACCCTGTAAGAGTTTAATTCATTCTCAAACCTCCTGGCCTGACTATTGTGAACAAGACAACAACAATCAAGTGCTGGACCAAACAAGGAAGGACTGAATGGGAAGAGGCAGTATTGAATAAAGATAACAGAAAAAAACTAATTTGCTAGCACAGAGGTGGGCAAACTATGGCCCACGGGCCACATCCGTCTTGCAGGACCGTCCTGCCCGACCCCTGAACTCCCGGCCGGGGATGCTAGCCCCTGGCCCCGTCCCCTGCTTCCTCCCCTCCCCCGCAGCCATTCCACCATGCAGACAGCGGTCTGGGCAGCGGGGCTGCACGCTCATGCAGGGTAGCGCGTCTGGCTCCAGCTGGGCAGTGGGCTCCAGACATACTGCTCTTGAGAGGCATGGTAAGAGGGCTGGGGGGTTGGATAAGGGGCAGGGAGTCCCAGTGGGCAGTCAGGGGACAGGGAGAAGGGGGCGGTTGGATAGGGCAGAGGTTTGGTAGAGCAGAGGATGGGAACAGGGGGGATTGGATAGAGGGTGGGGTCCCGGGGGGCCTGTCAGGGGGTGTGGGGTTGGATAGGGGACTGGGAACAGGGGAGGTTGGATAGGAGGTGGGGTCCTGTCAGGGGACAGGGGTATGGATAGGAGCCGGGGAAGTCAGGTGACAGGGAGCGGGGGGGTTGGATAGGGAGTGGAGTCCCGGGGGGTGGTTAGGGGTGGGGGGTCCCAGGAGGGGGAGTCAGGGGACAAGGAGCAAGGGATTTGGATGGGTCAGGGATTCTGAGGGGGGCAGTCAGGGGGTGGGAAGTGGGAGGATACAACTAGTCCTTCTAATATAGCTGACCTGTCCTGATTTTCTTCAGGAATTTGTGTGAAACCCATGTACTTTAAGGCTTACATGATTCTACTTGAAGATATGTTACCACTGTTATTCAGATTTAAAAATTTTATTAAAGTTAATGTTTAAAATCAAATTTACACTAGTTAAGGGGGAAGGTACTGTACATCTGGGGTTGGGCTTGGGTTATGGGGGATTGAAAGTATCGGTTACAAGATTCATGAGGTACATACATATCACATAACCAGCATAAGTCCAAATTGGGGTGTGGGAGTTTTGAAAGTGTCAGTGTATAAGTGGGTTTGGGTACGCCACCCATGGAATGTATTAAGAGTCCAAGTCAGTATTGATGTAGAGAATAAGCACATGGGTCAGGTGTGTCCCTTGGTTCATCAGGGAAGGAAATGGGTTATTTCCCTGGTTGGTGTTCTTGGTTACTCGACCTGGTACTGTCGGTATCCTGTGATGTGTTCCATGTAGATGTCTCTGGACCACCTGATGGTGTTGGACACTGTGAGCTGTCTCATGAGCCGGGCATAACATCGACTGACTCTGCACGCTCTCATTACTGGCTCGTTGTGGGGGTCCCATGCACCCAGGGCTCCTTAAATCCTTTATTTATCCTATTTGTAAGCAGTCAGAATGAGCTCTACCCTGACATCTGGTGGTGAGCTGTGGAAAAGGACTTCAGGGGCTGATCTCATTTGCATGGGCACACCCACACTACTTAGCATGATGGACTGGCTGCCCAAATGGTCACTTTGGCTGCTGTGGGATCCCCAGTCTCTTTGTTATTGGGTCAGGAGTAATAAAGGGTTGTTATCCTGGTTATGTGAATCAAGGACAGTAGAACTGTACTTGCATTTTATGATGGAGGGACTCGCCCTCAACTAAACAGCACTCACTAGGCAAGGGACATGGGTTCCAAAACCCAGTGAATTGAGATGCAGGCATTTTCTGAGGGCCCAAAACACTACTTTAGTCTCTCCACTGTGTAATAACAGCTAATTTTGGCTCCATTAGGAGTTTTGTTACAGGCTGTAGAGCTGAAATCACTAATACCTAGGTCTAAGCATTAGATCTACTTTGGGCTAGTGGTACACCAGCATTGAGGTTCCCCTCTTACCAGCTAAAAATCACTGAGAGCTGTGTTAAAGGGTGGGGGGGCCTGAAGACAAGTTGGTGAGTGGATGGTAGGAGCAGGTGGCTGGCAGAGAGGTGCAGCTGGTGATGAAGACTGCAGCAGAACCCCGTAGAGAGGTGTGGTACTTGGCCATTGACCTGGGCAGCAGAGCATGTAAGATGACCCCCATACCTCCTTCCACTTCCACTCAGGCTGGGAAGTAAACTCTGCAGATGAACTTCTGAACTATGGGGGGCTGCACTGACCAAGGGCAGAAACTGTGTGTGGGGGGGTGACTATTGGGTTACTGGACTTAGGACCCTGAGGGGAAAAGGACACTGCCAAACTTACTTGGGGGCGGGTCTTTTGCTCATTGTTGGTGTTATGAATCCTGTTGGTGGTGTTTCCCCAACATAATGCCGCATTGTTTCCCTCCTTCCCTCTAACAGGCTTTTGCTACACTCAGACTCTGTGCTTGCGAGAGGGGAAGTATTGCCTCTTAGAGGCACCCAGGGGGGTGGTATGTAATTGTCCCAGGTCACTGGGTTGGGGCTCGAGCCGGTTTTGCATTGTGATATTGAAACGGAACCCCTAGGTACTGAACCCGGCCCTTGTTGCTGCCCACTCTGACGGGCAGAAGGGTTACATGTTGATATGCCTTTTGGTCTCCTTTTGTCACTGTCCTGTGTGATGGTGCATGCATGCCCCACACTGGTACTGCAGGGGTTAACTCCTCTCTTTGGGCTGAGGAGGCCACACCCCTTCAACCCTGCTTGGCATGCTCCATAGAATCATAGAATATCAGGGTTGGAAGGGACCCCAGAAGGTCATCTAGTCCAACCCCCTGCTCGAAGCAGGACCAATTCCCAGTTAAATCATCCCAGCCAGGGCTTTGTCAAGCCTGACCTTAAAAACCTCTAAGGAAGGAGATTCTACCACCTCCCTAGGTAACGCATTCCAGTGTTTCACCACCCTCTTAGTGAAAAAGTTTTTCCTAATATCCAATCTAAACCTCCCCCACTGCAACTTGAGACCATTACTCCTCGTTCTGTCATCTGCTACCATTGAGAACAGTCTAGAGCCATCCTCTTTGGAACCCCCTTTCAGGTAGCTGAAAGCAGCTATCAAATCCCCCCTCATTCTTCTCTTCTGCAGGCTAAACAATCCCAGTTCCCTCAGCCTCTCCTCATAGGTAATGTGTTCTAGACCCCTAATCATTTTTGTTGCCCTTCACTGGACTCTCTCCAATTTATCCACATCCTTCTTGTAGTGTGGGGCCCAAAACTGGACACAGTACTCCAGATGAGGCCTCACCAATGTCGAATAGAGGGGAACAATCATGTCCCTTGATCTGCTCGCTATGCCCCTACTTATACATCCCAAAATGCCATTGGCCTTCTTGGCAACAAGGGCACACTGCTGACTCATATCCAGCTTCTCGTCCACTGTCACCCCTAGGTCCTTTTCCGCAGAACTGCTGCCTAGCCATTCGGTCCCTAGTCTGTAGCGGTGCATTGGATTCTTCCATCCTAAGTGCAGGACCCAGCTGGAGACCAACTATAAAAAGGAGCAACCAAGCAGCTCAGGGCTGACCAGTGGAGAGGAAGGTGTGCTGTAGGCTCCTGCGGAAGGACCATTGGCACTTCAGGATGCAGAGGCCAGCCAGATGGTGTTGACCCGTGAACCCCAGAGTCTGGGTGCCCCAGAAATAGGAGTGACCGTGGGAATCCTGAGATGGCACACCATGGAGAAACAAGTAGGAAGTGATCCAGGGAAACTTTGCGTGGAATCAGTTATAGAACCAGAGACTAGCTCAGTGTGTTTCAGCAGGATCCCCACTGAGCTGGTGGTGGGCAACCCCACCACTGATAGGGCAATGAGTTGGGACCTGGTAGGGAGGGCCCGGGTCCACCCATCCTGGCTGCTGCCCACTGGGGGAGGGGAGGCAGCTCATCTCACCAATCCTATTGACTCAGGCTGCTAGGCCACACAGCTCTGAAAAGAAGGGCAGCTCCATTGACTCCGTCCCCTAGGCCACCAAGCCCTGAATGCAAGGGCAGCCATTGACTTTGGCTGTTAGGCCACCTTATAGACTCTGGCCATTAGGCCACGCAGTCCCACACCTGAGGGCAGCCATATTGACTTTGGGCCACACTACGATGAGACCCAGAGCAGTCGCGCAGACTTGCCAGTGGACTGTAACAACCCTTACCCCATCGCTAAAGGGGATGGAGCGCACACGCCCCGCGACAGCCTGCCATGATGGATTTCCAGCTAATTAGAGTAGGTGACATTCCATTTCCTCTATTCAGTTTGTGTGGTATCTCATGTGCTAGATATGGTCAGAAGCATTCAAGTGATTACTCAAAGACCTAGCTTTTGATCATTGGCTTTTGGGAATGATGCCCTCTTTGGGAAACATGTCTGATGACAATTATGTTTCTCCTGTGGTACTGATCAGGAACAAATTGGCAATAACACATTTTATTTATATAGTACGTAACTGCTCAAGCAAACTACAAGCAAACCATAAAATCCTACTAATATCATTTAAATCAGGATGGAATATCCTCTTTTGTACAATTTCAGACACTTGGCAAGATTGTGGCTTAGCTTTTGCTGACCCAGTCTGATGTGTAGACAGCAATCAACACTCTAAACTACATTATTGTAATGCATAACATTCTCTTAGAAAGATCTCTGTACAAGTGCCAATGCAGAATGCCACAGGTTAGTATTTTCTCACTCATGTTAGTTTTTCAGTCCATTAGTCCTGTTTTAGAGACACTGGGAATTTCACCCACTCATGACAGAGGTTGTTTATTGAATCTTGTGTCATTTATAAATGTGCTGTGCTGATTTTTAAAACCGTGTTCTATATTAGCCTAGTGTAACCTGCTAACTTTTTGCCCAAATACTTGCCTAAAAGTTACCTTGGAACTAGCTGTATTGTTTATTTTTTAAACTCGTTTGAATTATATGGTAAAATTTGTTGGAATCTATAGGTTTTGCTGTGGTATTGTGTTCCTCTCATCTGGAACTGGTGCCCACTGAGATTTGTATTGTTAATTCCATTTGTGCTTATAAATTTAGACTTCAACTTTATTTGTTGTCCTTGGCTTTTGCTGAATGAACTAAATTTGTGGTTTTGTATTCTTTATGTGTAATTTTCCTTGAGACACTCTGTGAAAATCACTATGTAAGCACAACTTCTCACATGGTATTATTAAGTATTCTCCTTTAAGATGTAAGAGTTCAAGAACTGTATAATTAATTTAGTTATAAATATTTTTGGTTAAAAATTGATGTGTCATGAAAGAAAGAGCTTATGTAGCTCACCAGTTCCCAAGGAATTTAAGGCAAACACAAACAGAATGAGACCGGTTTGTTTTTTTCAAGAGATGCATATTCAAATCAATTTTTTTAACTGAATCAAAAATTCCTACTTATAACAATATTGTTTCAGAGCTACTACATTTCATTTCCTATCCCTGGATTCCTAACAAGGACAACTTTTCATAGCCTGATCACCAAATTAAAGAACAGGTAATCATTCCATCCAGAGTGGTGCTATTATGCACTGTCTCTCTGCAGCTCACCTCAGAGTTAGAGTGAGTGACTCTCCAAATCAACCATTAGAAAATGTTGTGGTTGACTATCTAATATGTATTTTAGCAAATTTTGAACATCTACAACTGCATTTTGCATTTAATAGGTTTTTATTGCAACGGTTGTATTTTATGGAGAGAAATATACATTTTTGTCCACACTATAGTCTTATGTAAGTTACCTTTATGAACTGTACTGAGAGCTTATTTTCACATGGCCAAGGCCAAATTTTGCCCTTAGATGCACACTTCCATTGACTTTGTTAGTAGAGACAGATGCATATAGAATTTGACCTAATTTCAGCATGCTTTAGGCTACACTCACTCAAAAGATGCACTTTAACAAAACCTTTTACATTGTCTTCCTTAATAAATATTAGAATGGAATCCAAACACTACTGAAATTTAGGGAAGTCTGAAATCTAAACCTGGATCCGAACTTCACAAAATGGAAACTATCTATGAAAAGTCTCTCAGTTTGGGGACATTTTGAGATTGGGATCCAGATGAATACATACAAAGGAAATAAATATATAGGTTTAAAATTACTGCAAGTTTTATAATCAATTATATTTATTATTACTTTCGTGTCAACTATAACCAAATATTATGCAACTAAATCTCTTGATTAAATTGATATCACTCTCCTGAAGTGTCTCAGACTACTCACATACTTAAAATTAAGCATGTGTTTCCTGTTTTACTGGATTAAGGATTTTGGCATAAATACCGAGCAAATATGCTAATCCCACACTCCCAAATCACCTCTCAGGTGCCAAAAGCCCCAGCTGTCCCAGCTGCCGAAACAATCAGCTTCCCCTTACAACTTCCACAATGTTGTCTATAGAAAACTCTGTAGCCTACTTGAGAACTGAAAATGTTGGACAGCATAAGATAACTTGAATGGAATATCAAAATATATAACACAGGCGCTATGATACTGCTTGTGTTTATTTTCTTATTTAATTCATTATAATCTACTATTTTTTAATGTATGTAAAGCTGCCTCAGAATTTCTAGTCGCACAAGAGTGCTGCAGGATCATTTCACAGAATTTTGGTCCAGCCTTCCTCAGCATACACTTGCTCTTAGTGAATGCCGTGCTCTGTAAACATTTCCCAGTAACACTATTCTGACACACCCTCACTTTTGGCTCTGTGTCCTGGCACTCAGAACTTCCCTAGCTCAAAGATCTAAAACTTTGGTTCCCGCAGAGGATGTTCCATGCACAGGAACATATCTGGCCCAATTTGTGCTCCAACCGCCAGTTTGTTTCTTATCAAATTCAGTGAAGTCCTCCTGGTTCTGTCTGACCAGCTTTTCTGAAACACTGATATAAGAGAGCATTTCCCTCCCCCACTTTTTTTTCTGCCCTGGTCACTCTCATTCCATCAGGCTATCTTCTGACTTCCCTGCTGCTCTAACCTTCCTTCTCTGTCTGTTCTCCATTCTGTCATTTCCACAGTCAGCACTCTGCTGGCATTTCCCGGGGAGCTAGTCTCAGTTCCTTTATTTATTTTCTTTACATTCCTGCCCCCTGTGTGACTTCACTTACTCCCATAGTCTCTGTTAACAGTTAGATACTGATGGCTCTTAAAAACTTACATTTGTCAGGGACCACCAGGCTTAAACCCTGGTGTACAGCACCCTTAGGTGCTAGTAAGTGCCAACCTGCCACCCACTGAGGGGCTAATGGTTACTAGGGCAGAAGCTGAACCCTGACAGAGGACTCCAGTCCTGAAACTTGATTGGCAGAATTCTGGAGGGTCCTGATTGGTCCACAACTTCTATATAAACACAGCATAGGAAGAGGAATTTGTCCATCCAACTGGGATCCACCGTGCTCTGGATTGTATGCTTTGTGCTTCCCACTCCCATGGCTTGACTCCTGGGTGTCCAACTTGTGGTTCTGATCTCTGGTTTGTCTCTTGCCTCTGACTTCTTGGTACCTTGACCTGGCCTGACTGTTTACCCATTCATGATTCTGCTCTCAGGTTTGTCTCCTGCTACTAATCTCCTGGTATCCTGTCCCGGTTGATTCTGGGCTCCCATCCTGTGACTGTGGACCTTGGCTCTGAGCACTAGGTCTGGCTGCCCATGACCTAGCTGTGACAACATTTCCTCCTCTGTCCAGGCACTCATTTTTGTGTGTTTTCCAACAATTTTCTCTGGTTTAGTGCACCTCAGATTCAACATGTCATATGGAGCTTTTCTTCTTTCTTCCTATAAATTCTGTCCTTTCCCTTTTTGTCATCACAGCTGACAATTCAACTGTCCTCTTGGCCAAACAATCTTCCATCCTTGTTGTCCCTTGATTCCTTCTTATCCTTTCCTGGGAAAATGTTCTACTTCTTCCTTTATAACATTTCTAAATCCATCCCCACGATGGATGGTGATCGTAAGGATTCCTTGTAACAACAATAAGTACAAAACTTGGATGGCAGTGGTTTGTGGTGCCCTTCTTAAAAAGCGTTGAATATTGAAGAGCTGACTCATTCCTGACCCCTGTGGGGTTTGTATATCCCACCACACCATTCCAATATCTCAAACTTCTCCACTCCACAATAATCCAAAAAGGGGAGGGAAGGGGAGGCAGAGAGTAATATGCAGTGTGATGGAACCTTTGGAATCTTCTTGTTGGATTGCTATGGGGTAGGGAGGTTGGGGACAGAGGAGGCTATACTTTTATATTTGAGTATGATATAGTTTAATGAAAACTGTAGCACCTGCACAAGATGCTACCTTCATCTGGTATGTTGTACATCTATATCCCTGAAAATAAGAAGGGTTTTGTTTAGTTTTTTTTTAAAGGTCAAAAACATTCAGCTCTGGACATGGCTTTAATCTCTCTCTCAGGTCTTGTATTTGAGACTTTATTGAGGCTATTTAGAAATATTTGTTTTAGCTATAAATGACAGTGCAAATATCTGTGAAAGCACTCACATCACAAAACAGCTGAGAACTACAGAGAGATTGTATAGCCTAGTGGATTGGGCTGGGTGACCTTGGACAAGTCACTTCCCACCATGTGCCTCCATTCCCCACCTGTAAAACAGGAATAATGATGCTCACCTCCTTTCCAAAGAGCTTTTGAGATCCATTGATGAAAAGTGTGATATGATAGCTAGGTATTTATTATTATGGGATACTTTAAACAAAGTATCTGTTTTGTTCTACTCACTTAACAATGATAGTCTGATTATGCTACTTGTCTGTGAACTGCACTTTTTATCCTAATTGTCTTTTGAGATTCTGCATGGGTTACAGAGGACAGAACGGACCTATTAATTGTTGCATGTGTCAATTTTAATGGAGTTACATTTTTATATGAAACAGGTTGAACAATTAAGTTTCACATAGAAATCCTTTGCACTTCCATTGACTTCCAAGTCTCACTGCAAATAATGGCATTGGTCTCATGGAATCAATATTCTTTCTGGCATGGGCATGCCTAGAACCTTTTCTAAGAGAGCAATAGAAAGCATTAGTTACTTATTGCTTTCCATTGACAGGGGTTGCTATTCTGAATTTGCTAGTCTCTGACTTTGAAGGATTCCTAGCACAATACGGATAGGCTGGCCATTTTACTGTTTATCTTTAGATTCACAGAATGACAAATTTTTGAGTGTGGAAAGATTTGTTAGATCATCTGTCAGCTCATCCTGCTTCCAATGTCAGTTTCTTCCCTACAGAACACTTTGTAGTGTTTGTCTTGTCTAGTTTCAGATTGAATAATTTTTTGCTTTAAATTGTGGAAAAGCAGCATCACTTGCCCCATAACCTCAGCCGTGCAGAACACAATGCCATCCACAGCCTCAGAAACAACTCTGACATCATAATCAAAAAGGCTGACAAAGGAGGTGCTTTTGTCATCATGAATAGGTCGGAATATGAACAAGAGGCTGCTCGGCAGCTCTCCAATACCACTTTCTACAAGCCATTACCCTCTGATCCAACTGAGGGTTACCAAAAGAAACTACAGCATTTGCTCAAGAAACTCCCTGAAAAAGCACAAGAACAAAGCCGCACAGACACATCCCTGGAACCCCGACCTGGGGTATTCTATCTGCTACCCAAGATCCATAAACCTGGAAATCCTGGGCGCCCCATCATCTCAGGCATTGGCACCCTGACAGCAGGATTGTCTGGCTATGTAGACTCCCTCCTCAGGCCCTATGCTACCAGCACTCCCAGCTATCTTTGAGACACCACTGACTTCCTGAGGAAACTACAATCCATCGGTGATCTTCCTAAAAACACCATCCTGGCCACTATGAATGTAGAAGCCCTCTACACCAACATTCCACACAAAGACAGACTACAAGCCGTCAGGAACACTATCCCCGGTTATTGTCACGGCAAATCTGGTGGCTGAACTTTGTGACTTTGTCCTCACCCATAACTATTTCGCATTTGGAGACAATGTATACCTTCAAATCAGTGGCACTGCTATGGGTACCCGCATGGCCCCACAGTATGCCAACATTTTTATGGCTGACTTAGAACAACACTTCCTCAGCTCTCGTCCCCTAATGCCCCTACTCTACTTGCGCTATATTGATGACATCTTCATCATCTGGACCCATGGAAAAGAAGCCCTTGAGGAATTCCACCTCTGAGATACTGCTGAATTGGAATTAATTTGCAAATTGGATACAATTAACTTAGGCTTGAATAGAGACTGGGAGTGGCTGAGTCATTATACTAAGTAAAACAATTTCCCTTTGTTTATTCCTCCCCCCCCCCCCGCCCACTGTTCTTCAGACGTTCTTGTTAACTCCTGGAAATGTGCTGGAAATGGCCCACCTTGATTATCACTTCAAAAGGTTTTCTCTCCCCCAACCCCACTCTCCTGCTGGTAATAGCTCATCTTGAGTGATCACTCTCCTTACAATGTATATTTTTTCATGGTCTGTGTGTATATAAATCTCCTCACTGTATTTTCCACTTTATGCATCCGATGAAGTGAGCTGTAGCTCACGAAAGCTTATGCTCAAATAAATTGGTTAGTCTCTAAGGTGCCACAAGTCCTCCTTTTCTTTTTGCGAATACAGACTAACATGGCTGCTACTCTGAAACCTACGAAAATAACACCTCACATCTGTCTGGTGCAATTTGACAGGGAAATATTTGAAGTTCTCTGTGTTCAGACTCATTGAAGTTATACTGTGGAGTCCAGCAAAAATGAGAACTGAAAGAGGAGAACTAAGTAGTGAAATTAGAGTTTACAACATTCTGGTCGAGAGGCCAGATTTTTGGTTTACTGAGCTGTGCATGGTGCAGCTTAGGAAGGGAAATTTTGGCTTTAGGCCAACTTTATCACCCTCAAACCTAAGTCTGTTTAGCCACGAGCCTAGGCTCTGGTTTAAAGTAAAGCTATGGTGTACACAAAAACCTGGCCACATTCCTTGCAGACAGGGATGGCGGCAAGGGGTAGCAGCCCCCCTCCAAAAACATTTCCCGCTACGCTACCCCTTCCACTGCCCCTCCTGACCGGAAAAGTAGAAGTAGCAGAGGCAGATTGTTTCCTTACTATAGTGTGTGAGCTATGACAGTGGAAGTGATTACTGAAATACAAGCAAGTAGTTCCTTACCACAGAGAGCCGGGAAATTGCTCTGAAATGAACAGTGTACATAAAGGACACACAGAGCAGAAGTGAGATTCAAACCAATGACTATCCTGTGTCCCTGCTTGGTTTCAGAATATCCCCAAAGTTTATGTGGCTGCAATGAACAGTCAGTCTCTCTCTTACTTAATCTGTCTCCTGCTCCCTCCCACCCTGCCTGCACTCCAGCAAGCAGGAGCCAGCAAAGGTAGCTGGGAAGGAGGCTGCTCCCAGCCAGGCCAGACTCCCTAGCTGCCTGGACAGGGACAGGCCTGGATGAGTCTTTGTTCAGGGTGGTTCAGTCCTTTCCCACATGATCTCATCCCCCTGCAGGGTTGGGCTATGGGCTGGTTCCTCCCCCTCCCCACCTTCCTGCTGCATGGATTTAACCAGAAATGGGAAGCTAGATTGGGATGTCTGGCCTAGACTAGTCCAAAAGAGTAGCCTGCCAGAGGGGCATGGCCTGGGCCCCCACCTGTGAATCCCATCCGTTTCTGAATACAAGTAGCTTAAAAAAAATTCTTTAAAAATGTCAAGCAAATGATCATTGACCATTTCAGAAGTTTTCAGCAAACAAAATGCATTAAAGAAAAGCAAGTATTCTGAAATTTGACAGCTCTTGCCCTCAATTTCAGAAATAGGCTAAATTTTGGAAAAATTCATAGGAGAATGCTCTACCAGTATTACCTCCTGACTCTGATCTTATATAATGACAAAGAAGAGTGTAGAATAGAAGAATTGGAAGCAGAACATTCAGCATCAGATTTTTCATCAGATGAGGAGGTGGAAGGAAAGGACTGGGCAATACGGTATCGTGAATGGAAAGTGAAAGAGAATGTAACTATTAATAAAGTAAGCCCCGCAAGTAACATTCTACCAGGGCCAAGTGATATTGCACAAATTGTATCTGATGGCCCAAAACAACCACAGCTAAGGTCTTGTCCTCAAACAAAATACAAGAATGAGTGGAGAAGTTTCAGAAGGGTGGCTCGGTTTATATCCATGGCTCAAATATATCAAAATAATGAATGCAGTTTACTTCTTTCTGTGTAGATTTTTTTCAGCATCCACTGCTGTAGAAAAATCTGTGTTTACTGGTAGTGTCTTTAGCAACTGGAAAAACTATGGAAAAGGATCCAGAAGTTCCAACAGCTTGAAAATAGAATCCCTGGCACTGTCAAGTGGTATGGGCTTCATTCAAAGATATTTAGTCTTTCTGTTTGGTCCCAAATCACTGGTGCATATTTTGCTTTAGTGCAAGAGAACCGCATGTATATCGAAGTTATGGCAAATGTCACTGCAGTCCAGGGGATTGCTGAAAGAGGAAAAGATGAGCAAAAACAGCGACAACGAGGGCAAATTCCTGGAGCTTCTGACTCTAATAGCCAAATACAATGGCATGGTAAGAAAAAAATTGAAAGTGGACCATGCAATGCAAAATATACCCATTCCTCAATACAAAATGAAATCACTCACATTATCAGAAATGGTGGTTGAATGCATAAGCCAAGAAGTGAAAAGCTAATGATTTCTCTATAATGGCTGATGAAACTAAAGACATTAGCAAAGTAGAACAAGTGTCAGTAGTGCTGAGATTATTCGCATGGCACCATCTATGAAGCATTTCTTGGTTTCCATCTTGCTGAGTCACTTGATGTAAAGTCTCCTTCATGCTAAGGAGGATAATAAATTACCTTCAGAATGTGAAGAACACATTGTCACAGTGTGGTACTGATGTACAAAACTGTATTGCCAGACCTATAGTGGTGCCAAAGTTATGAGTGAAAAACTTAATGATGTGCAAGCTCTCTTAAGGGAAGAATTACCTCATGCATTGTGTGCTCACTGTTTTGGTCTCAGGCTCAATTTGGTTATTGTGGATGTATGCAAATGAAACGAACATACACGCAATTTTTTTCACTATCCTGGAGAAATTTCTCTCTGGATCAGCAACACATGCTAAGTTCATAGCCATTCAAAAGAAAGGACAACCCAAAAATAAAGTCTCAGAATTTGACGAAGCTTTAGGACAAGTTTCTGCTTGTAATGCTGTGAAAAAGATGTCATCCATTCTTGTGACACTCGCTTTACTATCTTGAGACATCAAGAGCTAACAGAGCAGTGGGTGCATGAGGTGTTAGTTCAGTATTAGACTTTGAATTTATTGTCCTCTTTTGCATGTTCACAAATTCCTCAACTGCTTAAAGTTATATTTGACTCTTGCAAACTGTTGAGCATGACTTGTCTCAGATGTGCTTATCTTTGGACATCCTAATCAGTGAAATTCTGAACATGAGCGATTCAGAAGAGGTGTTTGATTAAAACATGGAATTAAGCCATTACCATAGCTTCAGAAAATGACTTGAAGCTGCCTGAAGTTCAGGGAATACAGTCATTGCCTAAAAAACTCCAGGAATACATTTTTGACTTAAGCATCAAGTGCAGAACAGCCCTCTTAGATAAGGGAGACTTCAGGAAATGTACCTTTTTTCCAGTGCTTGATCAAATAACTGGAGAACTTCAAAGAATTCTGAAAATAAATCTGTTCTTCTTGTTGTCAATTGCTGTAAACCAAAGTATGAAAATACTTTCTTTACTTTCTAAAATTAAAAACCTGTCACAGAACACTATGGCTGTGATGTAGACAGTGTGGAGACTGAGGTAAAACTCTTGCCAAAAGTAACTGAATGCTATGAAGAAGAGAGAACAGAAGTCCAAGATTGACAGTTTGCTGCGCCTGATAATTTTTTTTGTTAAATACAAACTTGCCTTCCACAAACTACACAAAGTGAGTGTGTGTGTCTGTGATTGGTGTGAAGTGCTGCATGTACAAGAACATTCTCATGCCTTTGACAGGTGAAATTACCTGAGGAACAGAATTGCAAATGACCAGTTAAGGAACTTGGCTATTGAAAAATCTTTATCTTCTACTCTGAATAATATTGGGGCACGATACCTTACTGGAGTGAAGTGACAACTGCCAACCTGTGCTCAGCACTCTTGCAGTGATTGACTAGTGATGGTATCTATCTTTTTAGAAATCAACAAATTACCTACAATCTGGAACCAAATGGCAGGTTTAACTTTAAATTTTAAAAAGGCAAATCAAGGGACAAGGTAGACTAATGGAATAATAGTCTGAACTTCAATCTCAGGCCTAAATCACAAATTAAATTACTTTGGCAGGTTCAGCCAGGCCTAGTTTGTCCTTGTCCAGCACATAACTTACTCTGAATGTCAGTCTCTGCTCAAGGTGAGTACAACACAGATATCAGGTCAGGTGTGCAATTCCTATGGAAGCTTACAAAATGTGTGACATATGTATATTAGAGGTAGGAACTTATTTACTTACTGTCTGTCCTTTCTAATTAGCTCTTCCCCAATTATAGACTTTAGAAACACATCTAGCAAGTGTCTAACTTGTAGATATATATACAATTCTGAGATGATAGATAACATTTAATTCTGAACAATACAGAGTTCAGTCGTGTACTCTGCAACAAGTCTCTATATGAGATGGTCCTTTGGCATTTGATCTTTTAAAAACAGTCTTTCTGCCTTGGAGGAAAACCTATCGCTCATTTTAGCTGGTGAGAATTTTGTCACTATGCAAAGGTACCTGAATGCTTTATTTCATGTTTGCAGAGCAGTCCCTAGGAGAGGATGTGCTCTGATCTTCTGAGACAGCAATGTCTGTTATAGATCAGGTTGGAAAGAACAAAAGGAAAGCAACATGCTGCTACAGTACTTTACCATGTAGGGCTGTTTCAAGTTTCTGTAAAACACAACTGGTACCAAACATTGAATTCCAGCTGTCCGGTTATAGAATTTACAGATGCAAGAGGTTCTGATTTAGCTTTTCATAATTAAAAATATTAATAGCTGCCCAAAATTTGTTTTAAGACATGCAATTTTGTAACATCTAAACTATCAAAGACTTGATGCCTTAGGGAACTGATGTCCGATCTAAGTACTCAAATTTGATTCACAGAAAATTTATTATAGATGGAGCTGATAGCATATCTACTGTAAAGAGGATTTTTACTGACAGCTTTTCTGAGACAATGTTACCATCCCTGTATGATAAGGATATTAAAAGATGCACATCAAATGATATAACCTTTGTAGCATATTGGAAGCTTTATGATCCAAACTTATATCTCCAAGTTTTTCCAGGAACAGTCAAGAAACATTCTTTTCCCATACATCCCTCTATTCTTTTCTTTGCCTCTACACAAAAACTCTCTCTCTCTCTTTCTGGTTTCTTTTCCCCAGCAAGATGCCCCCCAGCATCATTTCCTGTCCCCCCCAACAAATCTCTGCTTCCTCCCTAAACCTCCTCACTTTTCTCAACCATTTTTTCCTCTATGCCACACCCCACATTTCTTCATTCCTCTCACTGTGTCTCCAACCTCCCTCAAACACCTTCTCAGTTCTCTCTCTTGAATGCACCCCACAGGTGACAGGTTTTGCTTCCCTCACCTCTATCAAGGGTGGAACCACTCTCAGACTGTATGTCTGGGTTGCAGCCTTCCTTGTTTCCCAATTATGTAAACATGACAAGCCCAGTTATTTGTGGCATCTGCAAGAAATTTCTCTCTGTGAGCCTGTGACCAGCCATCGATTAAAGTGACTCAAAACAGTTTTGTCAGAAATACACATTTATTCCCTCCAAAATACACAGCAATCAGTGAAAAGAGTTAAAACAAGAGCCTATTTGCATCTGGTCTTAACTAAATGTTATTCTGTCCTTGCAAATTTAGATAGGTTCTGCTCAATCCAGACACCCCATCTCTGAGCTGGGAGAGAAACTGTATTGCTGAATTTTTTCCCCTCTGCCAATGGCTCACCTTGAGCAGCGTCTGGCAACTCCCCCTTCCCAGGGTGGATAAAAAACAAATGATTTTTAAAAATATTTATATTAAAAAAATCAAATTTGATTAATTTCATTTGGATTAGTTATTAAATTACTCATTTTTAAAAATAAACCTATTTAAAATTAAATTTGTAATTGACAGCCTTTTTTCGGGCTGAAACTTACTACACTCTATTAACATCATTAGTTTAAATAAAAAATATTAAGTGGTACATGTTTGCTGCTGAACTTTTAAAGAGAGTGAGACTGCTGAACTGGCTAACCACCTGGAACCAGAGTCTGAAGTGCTATCGCAGTTCTTTTCTAGAAGCTTCTTCCGCAGGTGCAGAGAGAACACTTTCTTCAGTTGAACTAGTTCCGTTCAATAACCAGCTCATTCAAAGTTAAGAAACCAATGGGAACAAGAAAGCTTGTTTTCCTCTTTCAATCTATGAATAAAATTAAGGTGTGAGAGGATGAGATCTGCTAGTTCTAAAATTTTGAAGGACAGGCTGACCAGAAACAGTCAGTTAGAATCACTAACTACAGATAAGACTTCCTTTACTTAATAAATGAGTTAGTTTTAAATGCAAAACATGTTTTGATAAACTTTTCAATAAATATTTTTTCTTATGTACTGATCACATTTAAGATAGGTTTATTTAACTAAAACTTTAAAATACTCTATACCTTTAACTGAATTTTAATTTCCATCCAAATAGAGCTTGACATAAATCACAAGTAAAATATCATTCACCATTTTCTAACACACAAAATAAAAAATAAATGGAGGAAAAATCTAAGAAATCCTTCGTCTGGGGCTCTGAGCATCTCTTGTCTCCTCTGGTTCTATTTTTAAGACTGTAAACTCCTCAGGGCAGAACCTGTCTCTATAACTGTTTTGTGCAGTGCCAAACAGTGTAAATGGGAGATGTGACTAGTCAGCACTTCAAAAAACCAACCAATTGGATTTAGGTAGCTAACTTTAAGCACTCAGATTTGAAAATGTTGATCTTTATGCAGACTATGGTACCTTTTCCCTCCTCCATCATTGCTCTACATTAATTGCTACAACATTTAAGGAACAAGAAATGTAAAACAAGTTTGGTTAAAATAAGATACAGAAGAGATTAAAGGGTTAGATTGAAATGACTAAGAATATATACAAATGATGGGGGGGAAATCATTGCTTGGCTGAGACACTCAAAACCTGATAAATGGCAAGTAGATTCTTATATTACTATTAACTTTCGTCCTATCAGATACTGAGCATCCTCAACCTCCACAGTCAGGAATGAGCACTTTGTATGCTATAATAGGTCATAAAATCAAATTCAATATCATTCTCTTTGTAAAGATAACATCTGGTGTTTCAAGACTGAGAAATCTGTTCACTATAGAATGCATCTTTTTCTCAGTGTCCAATAATTAAAAGGCTTTAAATGTCCCATGTACTTGAATAAGGAGGGATATTGGTTTTACAACTCTTCAGAGATGAGGACTTATCCTGCAAAGAACCATTTATGTAATATAGTTAAAAATCATTTTGGTGTACTAATTAAATGTAAATCCCCAGGGGGTCTAGTTCACTGGTCTGAAAGATGCAATAAAAATATCTGGGATTATTGTTGTTTACTATACAGAACCACCTTGGGGAGAAGATAAGGAAAAAAGCCTTGTCTCATTGATAAACCAGAGAGAGTTATCTGCACACAGATCGGGAAGTTCCCTCATTCTCCTAACTAAGCTGATGGCCAGTTGAAAGGTTGTTTTAAGAGTCAACCCATAAGATTGTATCCACCTGATGGAGATTAGAAAATAACTGACCAATAGCAGTTAGCCTTAAGGAGGGGGTGATGTAACAGAAATTTTTCGTATAATCCCACCTCCACTTGCTGATATAACTTATGCCCAGTTTGTGAATGGCATTATGGGACATTGGAGAATGGAGATATAAGAAGGAATGGCTCTCTGACCTTCTTTGTATAGTTGTTACTCACTGCAGTTAAGAAACCAGAGCCTGAAATTCAGGTGTCTGAGGGTTACAGGCAGGGAATGAATATTGCAAAGTGTATTATAATGATAGTTGCAATGAGAATGCTCAGCCAGTAATTTGTACAATAAAAGTGAGACCTCTCTTTGTGTGCATTGTCTGGCTTATTCAGGAGTCCACTAACCTATCAGTCTGATTCCAACAAATGTTTCTTGAAGTAATATTCACTATTTTGTTTTAAATACAGCAAGGCTATAAGATTAATATTTACATTACTATTAAACAATTTGATCTGCTGGTGGAAACTGGGTTTTTTAATGGATTCTTGGCCGGCAATACAATAAGACAGCAAATCAGCTTTCCTACTGATATCTGGATCAGACTAGATCAGGGGTTCCCAAACTTGGTTTGCAGCTTGTTCAGGGTAAACCCCTGGCGGGCTGTGAGATGCTTTGTTTACCTGAGGGTCCACAGGTATGGCCGCTCGCAGCTCCCAGTGGCCGCGGTTCACCGTTCCCGGCCAACGGGAACTGCGGGAAGCGGTGGCTCGGCCTGCGCTGCTTCCCGCAGTTGGTCGGGAACAGCGAACCATGGCCACTGGGAGCTGCGAGCGGCCATACCTGTGGACCCTCAGGTAAACAAAGCATCTCACGGCCCGCCAGGGGTTTACCCTGAACAAGCCGCAAACCAAGTTTGGGAACCCCTGGACTAGATCAGGCATATTGTGGCATATATAGTGATTGAGAGGAGAGAATTAGACACAGAACGTGGAAAAAAAAACAGACTAAAAAGAAGGGAGTCATTGGATCATAATACTGGTTCCTATAAATGAGATAACATCCTGAAGTAAAAAGCAATAACTTCTATAGAGAGTTGCTACCAAAGGAACAAAGGCAGACTGATGTGGAACGTGTATAAAGTTTCTATTTAAGGACAAATTAAATGCGGTGAGGAAACTGTGTGAAGAGGCTTCCACAGTAGTTTAAAACACTGAAAAAGAGAGGAAGGAAGAACAACTGGATCATGCACTTACTTCCTTTTTGGGGGGTGGGGTGAGGTGAAGAGCACTATTCTCTACTGTTTTTTTATTTCTTAATCTAGTATTCTTCTTACAGACACCCTCACCTTGGCAGCTATCTGAATCTTGTAGTGTGTTGTCTGCACTCTCCCTAATATTCTACAGCACTTACAGCAAACATCTCAGTTTCAGAGTAAGAGCCGTGTTAGTCTGTATTCGCAAAAAGAAAAGGAGGACTTGTGGCACCTTAGAGGCTGACTAATTTATTTGAGCATAAGCTTTCGTGAGCTACAGCTCACTTCATCGGATGCATACTGTGGAAAACATCATCTCCTGGCTAGGCACATTTCAGTTCTAACAGCTAGTAGATACACATTTACTCTTTAGAAACTTAAGTAATATGGGGTTTTAAAATAAATTGAAGTAATTACCTCTTCTTGTACTGGTATTTTATATCCTGATTTTTAAGCAAGTTACCTAAATGTTTATATGATTTTTCTTAGCACCAGAAAAAAGGGTTTATTTCCTTTCAACTGAAGCAATTCCACAAATTTGACATGAATTCACAAAGTGTTTCAGTCAACCTGCAGCTGCGTGTTTCAGTGGGAAAAAAAGTTTAGTCTAAACTTTTTGCCCAGCTCTGGCACTAGCATAACATAAATCTAAACTACCCACATCTTTCACTGTTACACTGCTCTTGTAAGAAGCTACACTTCAGATGAATGACCCTCCAGCTCTATTTACGACCGTAGAGCAACAGTCACACCTAGTGGCCAGATCAGTTAATCATTAGTGGGACTGCCTGCGGCCAATCTGCAGGATATTTTGTACCCTGCACGTCACAGTCTATTCTTTCCTGTTTGAACTGCATAGTCAGAATTTTAATAAGTTTTTAAATCACCATCCAAGCATACTGAATCTGTAAATGTGCCTGAATGTCAGTTTGTAATGCTGAATATTAGGCCAAAAAATGGGACACCATAGAAAAAATGCAAAGGGCATTTAAAGTATTGCATGCTTGATGAGAAAGCAAAGGGTTTGTACAATATGATGATGACTTTTGCAGATATATTAGAAGAGGATGAGAGGTAAGAATGTGGAATATTTCAGACAGCTGTTTAAAAGAGTACAAAAGACTATCTGGAGAAGAGGATATTGCAAATAAGACTGCTAAGAAGAGACTAAAAGTGGAGAGAAAGGAAAGAGTTGCTGAAAAATATAGCAGTGTTTTTGAGACACTGCGGTAGGTGATACAAATATTTTAGGTGGTTGTGAACCAAGCTAAATGGGATGTATAGAAGATATTCAAGAGGATAAAGTGTTGGGAGCTTTTATGTAACTATAAGTGAAAGCGGTATATTATTTGGTATACCATATATTTGGTAATGCCATACAGTTGGACTCTTTAAAAATTACTTTTGAGCATACTGTAGTAGTTAGGCCAAATTCCTTTTCCAGGCACCTAGCCAGAATAACTTGGCCTGGTGCTGGGGAACTCTGCAAGGAACAAGGAGGAAGAATCCTTCCCCTGGATCAGAGTTGCACCACAGAAGTTACGCCAAACTAATAGCTGATGTAACATCTGCAGTCCAAGCAACCCCGCCCCCCCCCTGCAAGTAGAGTGGGAGTGGGGAGAAAGGGCTATAACGGGGTGGGCAAACTTTTTGGCCTGAGGGCCGCATCGGGTTTCAGAAATTGTATGGAGGGCTGGTTAGGGGAGGCTGTGCAACCCCAAACAGACAGGTGTGGCCTGCCCCCCACACTTCTTGCCCCCTGACGCCCCCCCTCCCTGGGACTCCTGCCCCATCCACCACCTGACCGCCCCTGGAACCCCCACCCCTGACTGCCCCCCACTGCCCCTATCCAACCCCTCCTCTCATTCCTGACTGCCCCCCAGGACCTCTGCTGCGTCCAACCACCCCTTCTCCCTGTCCCCTGACTTCCCCCAGAACCCCTGCCCCTGACTGCCCCCCGCCACCCCATCCAACCCCCCCTCTCCTTCCTGACTGCCCCCCGGGACTCCTGCCCCCATTCAACCCCCTATTCCCCGCCCTCTGACCGCCCTGACCCCTATCCACACCCCCGCCCCCTGACCACCACCCCGAACTCCCCTGCCCTCTATCCAGCCCCGCCCCCCCGGCTCCCTGGCCCGTTACTGCGCTGCCTGGAGCACCGGCGGCTGGCGGCGCTGCAGCCCTGCTGCCGCACAGCACAGAGCACCCGGTCCAGCCGGGCTCTGCAGCTGCGCAGCCCCAGGAGGTCACAGCCCCGCCACCCAGAGCATTGCACCAGCGGTGCAGTGAGCTGAGGCTGTGGGAAGGGGCGGAGGGAGAGCAGGGGATGGGCCAGGGGCTAGCTTCCCGGGCCAGGAGCTCAGGGGCTGGGCAGGAGGGTCCCACGGGCCAGATGTGGCCCATGGGCCATAGTTTGCCCACTTCTGAGCTGGAAGGTCTGAGCAGCAGACACTCTGGCCCCTTACATGCGGTGCTGGGGCTACTGGATTGCCATAAATGTGAATCTCACGGTCCCTCTGTTGACCTGAACCCAGCTTGCCGCCATTGCTGCCCTCCACACAGCACTACTCAGCCTGGCACACAGAACCACTCTGCAGTGCATGGAGGTGTTGAGTTCCCTCTCTTGATACCCTGTACAGCCTCAGCAAGAGACTGAAGGGATGTGAAGGCTTTGCACGGCCCTCCACATCAGCATGATTTTCATTCCTCTTGTGCACCTTTGTGCTATATTCCAGAGGGGGCTTCCTTCCCCACATTTGCTCTGCCCTGGACAAGCTAGCCAGAAGTGCTGCAGATGGAGGATCCATGGCTATGCAGATCCATGGGCTGTCTCTCCCCTAGAAGGGGAAATGCACCAGTCATGCAGGGGCTGAGAGTAGATTTGTTTCCCACAAACACTCTGGGCAGATGATTTGGCCCAAGTACAAGTGCTTTGCTAGTTCACTTTCGCGAGTACGGTATTGGGTACCATGAACCGCAGTGACTGTAGCTGGTGGGTGTGAAATGAACTCTTCATTTAACATAACTGTAAGGATAAGTTATCACATGCTCCCATCTAAATCCATTATGTACATCCACACAGGAGTTGTGGACTGAATGGGTAAAGGGCTTTGCTGAGCACTGTTTGGGCAAGGGTATGTGTATCTGTGAATGGAGAATACAGATAACTACAGAGTGACACAGACAGCCTGAAGGAGCAACTGAAAACATGATGTATATGACCCTGGAAGAAACCTGCGGCGAGGTTTTCGGCACGGGGGTGCAAGCTGAAAAGTGTGTTTTTTAGGTGCAGTGAACAAAAGATGTTGTTTCCTGCTATTTCATTCCTTCTGTTCAGAGAAACAACTTGGTACATAAACAAAACCACATCAACGAAATACCTGAGTATCTCCAATTTTGCCTTCTACCTACAACAACCTACTAGATCCCAAATTTTTGGCTAGCCACTCAGCTTACAAGGACTACTCTTGCTTTTGGGCTGTGAAGTGCTTCTATATTAGTGTGTAGCTTAGTATACAGCGATCACATTGTCTAGCTATGTCAAAAAGAAATATATCTAGATCCTATGGGAGCACTAAAATGATCCACAATAGGAATACGAGGCTCAATCCAAAGCCCATTTAAATCAGCGTCTTTCCACTGGTTTCTATGAACTTTAGATCAGGCCCAAAGTTTGTGGATATTAATATGCTGAATGAGGTTTTAGAACAAGTTAAATGAAAAACATTACTAGGAAACAGACCGCTTTGGGATTAGGGGTTTCTTTTCCAGGCAAAGAACAAGGAGAGCTATTCTGAATCACAGTGTTTCTAATAACAAAATCAGTGTAACAATGCATTGTGACAAGCAAATTTAGCTTTGCAGCTCTGCAACAATGGGAGCCTAAAAGGTTGGTTGGTTGGTTGGTTTGTTTGTTTGTTTATTCATTTATTTATGTACTCTCAAGGATTACATGGGGCTCCTTATCTGTTCCCTTAAATAGAGCAGCAGTGAAAAAATATCCTTGCTAGCTCTTTTAAAGAGTCTTGATTTAGACAAACAGTATTTTTTTAAGACTTGCATTGAATTTTATTTACATAACAATGAGATGCAAGTGAATTTGCCCCGCAGTGACACAGTGCCTGATATTCTGTTTGGTTTGGTGCTAGAAGTAGCAGCAGAAGACACTTTCAAAGATTTAGGCACATGACACTTTCTTCAATGTATTGCAAGCTCTCAACTCCCACTTAAGTCAATTATTTGTCCAGTGCCACAACTGAACATGATGCTTTACAAACTAAAGATACAGGGCCTGATTCCCCATTTCCCTGCACTTTCTACGGACATTTACACTGGAGGAAAGTGAGTGATTTGGTAGCATTTTGCTCCTTCTTTACAGTGATGTAAATGACTACACTAGGTGTAGGGCAATGAAGAATCAGTCCAGTGTCCCCAACTTAAAGAGTCTATGAACTGTGAGCTTGCATCATTTTATGCAAGGGGGCAGGTTGCCTTGACTTCAACAAGTACAGGTTTGGCCTTGAACTGAGACATATTATACAGGGAGAGACCACAACAGAGGGCAGTAGGTAATGTAAAAGAGGACAAGCAAATAACAGATCAGTGGTAGGTGAAGGCACTCAGCCGCACCCCAACAGGTATTTAGCAGTTTTAATACCTTGCTATTAGTAGTATTTGTTTCTAGTATATTATACTGCATCCATAAAAATTAAAGATAGTAAAATAGCAGGGATGCCTTATCGTGAGTGGGCATGTCTGAAAATTCTTACAGAATCATCAGCACTCTCAGAGGTCAGCACTAGAGCTGCTGTCACAACACTTTTCTTGAGTTCCACTATTACACATGCCTGTTTACAAACCATAGTTTAGCTTTATCTTTCAAAGAATGACATCAGGTGGAATGCTGCATAGAATAGCTGAAAGAACAAATTGCTTCACTTTCAGTAGACAAGCACATTTTTTCACCTAACTTGACAAAATGACAGACAGTTAGTTGATAGGTGGTGAAGATCGAGAGAGCGTTGTTTCTGCTTCTCAATTATTCTGCATTCAGTCAGCATGCAGGTGATGCCTTGCTATTCCCTCTTCAAATCAGACAGATTTATTTTTGACTTAAACTTTCAGGCTGTGTCCTTTAGTGAATGAATAGAGCCGTAAGATCAAAGTGGTGAGATCAAAGCAAACTCTAAAATACGGAAGCCAGGGAACGATAATCCTATTCTATCTCTCATTCATCTCTTCACACCATTAAGGGGAAAATCACTTCAGGATTGAATGTTTGCTGCCCTCAAGAGGGGAATTTTAACATATGTTGTCTCATGAGCCCAACTATTGAGAGTAAGAGGTTGTTTTGCACTAAAGGTGTAGATTTTAATCTTAGATCATAATGAGATTCTGTAAATGCTGAATTATCATATATAAATGAAGTTAAAAACAATTTAATTCAGCTTTAAAATATATTATTCTGACCATGATCAAATGTGCTGATTGTGGTTTCAAAACAAAGTATTTCCCAAAATGATCAGATGAATGAACAGAATGGTCTGCATAGCAGCATGACTTGGATGGATGTTCAAAAAGAAGGTGAAATCCCAATGCATAGGAGACGGTGTTTTCTCATCTTAGTAGTCAACCTCTTGGAGGTTAAAATGTGGACTGTTATTTTAAATTAATTGTTAAACTCTTACAATATAAAACAAAAAAATTGAAAGGTTGACAAGCTGGATGGCTTGTCAAAAAGTCACTTTCAGTCTTGACTTTCAGCATTTTTCAAGAATGGCAGAGATATCATAGGATACACACAGTAAGCCAAAAGATTTATTAAGAGATGGTATGCACTTTAAATAAAAATTATAGTGTAGCAAAGAATGTATTTTAAAACAAATAGATATTCAGAGTGAACACATCACAAGCATTTTTAGAAGAGGAGAGTGTGCAAGCATGTCACATGTCATTCTCATAGGAATTTCCTAAGCAGATAGAGCACTATTCACAAAGTACAGGTGGCAAAACCAGGAATTTTGGATAGCTATTCCCCTACTTCCCCAATAATAGCTTTCTATGATACCCCACTTAAAACGATTTGTTGGGGGATCCACTACTCCAAATAGGAAATGATTTTCTGGCAATGCAAACCTATAGAAATCTTATTCATCAAAGGCCTGATGTATAAACCTGTGTGGTGTTACAAAGTGTACAGTGTTCTCAGCACCTTGTGGGAGATGCTCAGCAGCATGCTGTAAAATCTTATCCCAACTGGTAGAAGTGGTAATGTTTCTGAAACATCCTTTTGCTGGAGCTCCTTCAGTGGCTTTAAAAGTCATTCTGAAATTCCTATTTAACTAGCTATTTGTCTTCCCTATGAGGCATGACTACACTTAGGTCCACTATAGCTCAGCTATAAATTTGGTATTAGAAGAGCAGCCCAAAAGTCATTTTTCAGGAACTAATTCAGGAAAAGCATCCAAGTTGTTTCAGGTTAAATTCCAGAGGTCACTCAAACCATACCTGTCTCCTTTAGTTGTTAGAGGTTCTTGCAGTCTTAGAATGTTCAAAATTGTAAGTTCGAGGCTCACATATTACACATTTATGAAGGACAACCCCTCTTTGCCTCCTGCTACCTCTCTTTACATTTTATTTAGTTTGAGTAGGTAGTGCACTCCTTGGGAAAACCTCAGGTGAGGGAGAATTTCTATGCTTCCCTTCTTCCCCCAAAGAAGAAACAGGTTTTTTGGCCCCTAATCCAGCAAATCCCTAAAGTTTAAATCTTGGAACCCTGAAGCTCTCCTCTGTTGGCTGTCAGCATGACATTCAATGTTTGGATTTGCCCCATTACAAGAACTGGTTTGAGCTAGGAATTTGAAACTGTCTCCAAAACTGAATGTGGATTTTTGGTTTGGATCCATCTCTAATAAAAGCAATTTGCAGAAGTTACTGTAACAATCGTTATAGCCAAATATGCAGATTCTTTCGTAGCTTCACTACCTTCTTTACTGATTGCATATGTAGTTCCATGAGCCTCAAATTTTTAAGTGCATGAAACATTTCTAAAGTTAAGGTTCGAGATCTCACAGGCAACGTTAGAATTAGAAAGGAGGAATATTTATACTTTTCTGTTCCCAACCTAAAAGAAACAGATGCTTTAGAGTTTGAGTGGGATGTTGTTAGAAGTTGTCTCGAACAATTTATATGGATGTATGATCAACAGAGTTTAGCACAAATAAAATAGAATTACTATACTCACAACCTATTCATTGATTTTTTTTAAAAAAAAATCAGAATACAGATGTTATAAAAGGATTGTGCTCTTATAGAAAATAGTTACTAGCAATTTTCAAAACGCAATCACACTATAAAACAGAATATAAACTCTAGGTAGAGTTGACTGGATTGGCAATCTTTTAATAGACCAATGTTCTACCAAGCAATGATCCAAGTGCGGGACATAGGCTTGACTATTTGTTCTAAAGTCAGCAGAAAATGGAAAACCTGGAGAAGCTGGCCACTCAGCACTAGAAGTAGGGAGTACATCAGATTTTTCTGCAGTGACCTCTATGCCCATTTAGGAACAGTATTATAGAGGTCCCAATAGATCTGCTCACTGTCGTCCTCCTCATTTCATCTATGTTCTTAAGTGGCACCTATCACTGTTGTTTCTGAACATCCTCCAGTTAGAAAACTGAGCCAGGAGACTAACATCTTCATCTATCAACTGGGGTTTCTCTCTGTTCTGACTGAGATTTTCAAAGGAGCCGAAGGGAGTTAACAGCCCTAAATCCTTTATGCTCCTTTGAAAAATCTGTCTTATTTCCCACCTCCAAGGGAAAAATTACAGCTAGTTGGGAAAGTACTGACTAAGATTTATTTCATTAAAATCAAGACTGCTCTCAGAAAGGGATCAGTTTTAACACCTCTCCCAATTCAAACATTGTTAAAAAAAAGTTTCAAAATTGTCAATGACTTTTTTTTTAAATTAAAAGTTGTTTTTGTTTGAAATTTAATTTACAATAAATAAAGAGTTGCTTCATTTCAATTTCAGACAGTTTTAAAAACTATTTTTATTATTGGTTCTCAACATTTGAAATTGACTTTTCATTCCTATTTGGGATGGGAAAAAAATGTGAAATCTCAAACTCTCGTGGGACGAGAAGACTGAAGAAATGCAATTTGCCGTTGGAACACAATGGGGTGAGGTATGTGGACATTCTTAGTTCCTGAGTGAGATTGTTCCAGTTGGGCATTAGTCTATGAGAAAGCCATGTATGCTGCACAAGTTATCTTAAATTTGTGGTAAACATGGGAAGCGCCTGAACTGCCGGCTGGGGGAGGCTAGCCCCCAGTCCCGCCCCTTCCTCCCAAGGCCCCATCCCTTCCACGCCTTCCCCACTGCCAGAACCCAGAGCCCCCCAATGTGGCCACCAGTCCCCGCCTTAGGCTAGCACCCCCAGCCCTGCAGTGCCAGGAGGGAGGGCGGTGTGGCTGCAGCTCCAGAGCACCGGGAGGGTGGATGGTGCAGCCCTAGCCTCCCCAGCCCCAGAGCGCTGGGAAGGCGGGTGTCATGGCCCCAGCCTGAACCGGGCCACCGCACAAGGGGAGCCGCAGAGTGGGATGCAGGAGGGGACCTGAGGGTGGCGCATGGGCAGGGCCACGCCTGGCTGTTTGGAGAGGCACAGCCTCCCCCAGTCTATGATACCTGCCACCCATGGGTTTAGATAATTTTAAAGTGTTAAAAGACCATCTCTCTTCACACCACACACATTTACCAACCACCTTGGCTGCCACTCACAGCTTTGATCCTCCGAAAAAATAGAATTGGGGGCTGACACCTGACATTTAATGTGATAATGTAGATAGGGTCAGCAGAGCATCCATCAGGTGGTCTAAATATACTTATGCACCCTGCATCAGCACAGCAGGGGATGGACTAGATGAATTGTTGAGGTCACCTTCAGCCTGTGGCTGAAGAGACAAACTACTGAATTCTGTAGTAGTTGCAGTTATCTAAGGTGTAATTCTTTCAAGCCCAAACAAATTGCATTGCCACGGTCCAAACAGGAGATGGCAGAAGCATGTAGCATAGCCAGGTCATCATCCACAAAGATGAGACCATCTCCTCCAGAGCAGTGATTGTAAAAGGAGTTTCTTACAGATAATGTTAAATGACAGAATAGTAATGAGGAGTCCAGAAGAACTCCTACACTGTGAACAACTGGAGGGAGCTACGCTGTGGCATCAAGGTCTTCAAAGTGTTTATCACTTCCTACAAACATAATCTCTCTTATAGAACATAACTTCTGCCACCTCCCCTTCATTCACATGTTGATCTCAGCTAGACACTAGGGTAATTTGGGGACCATGGTCTTAATATAGCTCATAAACTACACATCAAGTTGTGTGTCATCTATTTATCTTGGCATTTGAAGCCCACACATTCTCACCATTTCTCCTAGCAGCTAAATGCATACACTATAGAGGTAGGTGACAATATAAAGTGTATACATCATAGAACCAGGCAAGAGAGTTTGATCTTTGCCCTTCTCCACAAGGGAAGGGCTTGGTGACAGAGGTCCAAATTCTCATGGCTACCCTCTGGGTGCAGTCCTGTAGGAGAGAGTCAAATCTTTTTAGAGCATTTCCTTGGACCCCTACCACCGAAGGCAGGGTAGCAAAAGCCTGTAATTAGTAGAGTGGATCTGGCCAACATTTTTTTTAATCAACAAGTTAATAACATTAAAAGTGGCTTTTCATGAAAAGCTAACATTTTAGCTTAAAATTTTGTTCCAGTGAACTGTCTGGTTTTTCACTCAAAAATGGAAACAGGTTTTCGTTATTTTGGGGGTTATTTCAGTTAAAAATAGATTGATTTAAAAAGTTTTCAAGAGGTGAGGTTTTTTCCTGGTTTTGGTCTCAGTGTTTTGTTGAAGAAAACCAAAACATTTGAGCTCGAAATTTGGACAAAAATTAAAAAGTCATTTTTTAATATCACACAATTTTTTTTTTACAAGCCAGGAAAACAAGAATGGACATTAAGGGCCAGATCTTTAAAGATATTTATATGTCTAGTAAGATTTACAAAAGCAGCTAGGGGCCTAAAACTCACTGATTTCAACAGGAGCGAGGCACCTTGATACTTCTGAAATCCCATTAGGCACTTAAATACTCTTAAAAATCTGGCCCTAACCCCTTATCCACTGGTAGCAAGAAATCATTTATCTGCGGCCCCAAGGGAGTGTCTGTTCAGTATTCTGGCCTGAAACCAGACTGCAAAGGCTCTGGGATATTAGCTGTGTGTAGGTATGTTGTACATTTTGTTAGTTTCTTGATTAAACTGGCTCAGGAACAGGAGATTAGATACTGGACAGCAGCTAACTACATTTGTAACATTCAGGGAAGGTTTCTACAGAGTATGTCAAAACTCCTTAAAATGTGAAGATAGGTTCCTTTTCCAATGAAGTGTAACCAGTCTGAACCAGAAGCTATTACTCATAGCTTATCTTTACCAATCACAAAGGGCAGAAGTCTGATTTTCAGGTGGTGAGTCATGTCTTCCTAGGTGTGTCCAATAATTTCTGTAACATGAACTGGTTGCATCTGAGGAATCCAGGTGGCCTGGTTTTGGGTCTCTTCATGGAACTCAATACCATGCATCTGAATGCAAATTATCTTCTTAATGAGGAACACATGGTGCTGGGTTCCCCTGTGTACTGCAGGCTCTCCAGGCTGGTGATGCAATTCACCACACAGAATTCCTCTTCTGAGTGTCCTGGGAATAAAGTGATAAACAAGGAGATGGGAGAAAGATTGTTAGGCCTTAGTCAGCCCAAGGACACCCTGTAAGTATTTTAGTTTGTGTGTCTTTGAACTTAGAGAAAGAAAATTTAAAACAACCAACATTAATAAAAAAATATTTGTCACAAATGTTACTTTGGAGGAAATTACATATACTGCCCTAAAAGGAGACCTGGGACTGGGTCTCACTTCCAGTCTCTTGCTCAAGCTATCAATTCAAAAGTACCCAATGACCTTCCTTATCTTTCAGCAACAATGATTTTTTTTAAGCATCATTGTTGAGAAAGTCTTTAAATTGAGATATGAATGGTTCTGGATATAGCAAACAAGAATGTAGTCTAACACCAATTGCTGGGCCTCAAGTGTCTGTGAATAGAGAATGACATGCACTAATGAACCTTGGCTTCAGATACGCTTGTGGGAGTTATGTAGGAGAATAACAAAAGCCAGCTGACTATTAATCGTGCTATTCTGTATTTCATGAGGGATGAATCTGAAAAAAAAACCCAATCCCAGATAAATAACTTAATTAAGACAAAGAAGGCAAAGAATATATTGTACTTAAAAGAATACCAATAGCAGAATTTTGTTCTCAAAAAGCAAATATTGCCTTATATTAAGAAATATTGCCAGAGGAGCCACTCACTTTGGGTCAAATTCTGATACCTTTACTCCCAAATGATTCCATTAAAATCAGTAGGACTAGATGGTCTCATACTTCATAGCTCTGAGCTTACTGCACACAACAAGATGGGCTTCTTGCATCCTCCAATCCCCCCACAATATTCCTGTGTGTCACCCTACCATCTTCCTCTATTTCAGGGTCCCTGCAACTCCCCAAATCAACCCCTGCCAGAGGTTCTGTATGTACCCCCATTCCCTCTTCTTCCTAACCAGGGTCCCCCATTCTCCCTCCCACATGACAGGGGATCTGTGTGCAGTCCCTTGCCCCTATACCCCTATTCCCCATGCTAGGATCCCCCCAATCTCTTCCTCTACCAGGATTCTGTGTGCCCCATTACCCCATACCTATACCTGAGTCCCCTATTGCCTATTCCCTCCCTTATTCCCTCCCCTCCCCCGCATTATTATTTGTCTGGGAGATATGTCATTCAGGGTGTCAACATACTAAACTCTATAGGGAAGATGAGCTGGGATATTTTTATGCTGAAAGGCTTTAATGGAGTGGAAACTGAACTTCACTGCACAGTAAAATTAGATATTATTGAAAGAAACACAGACACCAAGGGAATGGGTTAACTATGGCCATTGTAATAAAATCAACCAAGTTAAGGATTTGTACAATTTTAAAAAAGCTGGTTGATAGGGTTGCCAGGCATCCAGTTAAAAGGGACCCTGGTGGCTCCAGTCAGCACTGCTGACTGGACTGCTAAAAGTACGGTCGGTGGCACAGTGGGGCTGGCAGGTTCCTTGCCTGCCCTAGTTCCGTGCAGCTCCCGGAAGCGGCAGCATGTCTGGCTCCTAGGGGCCGAGGTACAAGGGCGGCCACAGGGGATCTGCATGCTGCCTCTGCCCTAAGCGCTGGCTCCGCAGTTCCCATTGGCCAGGAACCATGGCCAATGGGAGCTGCGGGGGCGGCGCCTGCGGGCAGCGCACAGAGCCCCCTAGCTGCCTCTCCGCCTAGGAACCGGAGGCAGGACATGCTGCCACTTCCAGGAGTCACGCAGAGCCAGAGCAGGCCTTATTCCCGCTGCGCCGCAGACTGGGAGCCACCGGGTAAGTGCCGCCCTCCCGGAGCCTGCACCCTGAACCACCTCCCGCACCCCAAACCCCTGCCCCAGCCCAGAGCCCCCTTCTTCACCCTAAACCCCTCATCGCCCACCATGGAGCCTTCACCCCCTTCTGCACCCCACCCCATGCCCCAGCGTGGTGAAAGTGAGTGAGGTTGGGAGAGAGTGCAGCAATGGAGGAAGGGAGGATAGAGTTACTGGGAGCGTGGCCTCGGAGAAGGGGTGGGCCAGGGTGGGGCCTTCGGGAAGGGGTGGGGTAGGGCAAGAGTGTTCAGTTTTGTGCGATTAGAAAGTTGGCAACCCTGCTGGTTGAGGTCATCAAACGACAACTCTACTCCTCAAGAATAGCTGAGGGGATCATATTGTTGCCGGCGCCCAGTGCCGAGAGGCTGAACAACAGCTTGAGTGGTTTGTTACCCTGTGTGCTACACCCAATAATTATAACGGGGTGGAGAAGCAGAAAAGTTTATTTGAAGCTTTAAAAAGGTATAGGGAGATTTGAATTTTAAATTTTGTATATAGAGCAGGAAGTTATATAGGCTTTTATATATATATATATTTTAGTATATTTATTTAATAGCAAGCTGCTTTAAGTATTTATATAGCTAGCTAATTTAGTTTTAGCTAGTTTTTTGTTAAATTTGTTAAATTATATATAAAGCTGTTTTATTTAGCATTTTTTTTTATATTTGCTTTGTGTGGCTTTGCTTAGTTTTAGGCAGTTTGACTTTGCAACATACTGTTGCAGATTTTTAGTATAATTGCTGTGTGTGCCTTCAGGCGGGGGGGCCAAGGACACTTGGGCCTAGTACGCAGAGCTGCTGCGAGTGCCTTCAGGCGGGAGGGGGGGGGCCAAGGACACCTGGGCCTAGTGCAAGGGGGCTTTATTGACACTCGTGGTCTTTTATTTTTTTGAGTTATTTAGTGGCCATGCCCTAGTGTCCCCAACAACTCCCCTCTTTCAGAACACTTAACAACCTTGGCTTTGAGTTTTTTTACTTGGGCTATTTATTTTTTTATAATAGGATTTTGCATAAGTACTTTGTGATAGCCCTGAAGAGAATGACTTATTAACTTTTGCAAAAGGGCCCTAACATATGATACTGCACAGCATAATACCACTAATACAAGCAATATAGGAAAGAGAAGTTTTAATAACAGGCTAAATAAACCATTAAGCCAAGACGACAAACCCCCGCCTGAAAACAAGGTTTGCAACCAATTGTTTTTTGGGGCAGTATAGGCAACCTGTGCTTTGGCTCGGGCATGGGCCTTAGCCTGTACTATTTTTTTATAGATTTTATAATTGCTATTATTTATATATATATAACATTGGGACCCAACGAGGGCACAAACCCCTTTTTGGGATGCCAAGAGATAGTTTAAAGCCAGCCTGTTTTGGAGGGAAAACGTTCTGAGCTGCTGTATTTTTCTATTTAATGTTTTTATTGCTGATTTTAAATTATTAACTGAGTTTTTTAATTTTAAGGCTATTTTTTAAAGTAACATTTGCAGCCTTATAGTATAGCGGCCTATGCATGCCATGGCTGGACCGGTAAACAGTGGTGCTATTTTTAGTATAGAGCACCCTACAAGCTTTTCAGTTGTGAGGGGATTTTTTATACTGCTTTTTAATGCTGTAGTTAGTTGCCGCAGGGTTTTTTTTTTTGTGACTTAACAGAGGTGTTTGGGGCATTTTTAATTTTTTTTTTTTTTTGGGCAGTGTGGCAGTTATTGACAGATGAGGAACTTTATGAACTATATAACAGCTATTTGTTTAGTTGGCTGGCAGCACCTTGTAAGCCTTTTGGCTACATACAAAATAGTGACCCTGTAGAGCCCAGTAAGGACTGTTTTTAAGGGGATTTCTGGGATATTTAAGGCTGCTTTGGCTGCTTTTTTAAACAATTTATATGCCCCTAAGGGGGCATTTTATTTTTTTGATTGGGTATAAGTGGGGGCGTTTTTAATTGTGCCGTTTAAATTACATTTGCCATAGGGACCACTACAAACCCACCATTGGCTTGCTACATTGGAGATATTAACTGGACGGCAAGTTATATTTTCAAACCTTTTTTTTTGTGGTAAGAGTATTTGTAAGAGTTTTTTTAAAAGGGGAGGAACTATTACACCCATACTGTTGGCCTTCCCTTTTGGTTTTTATTTAATACCTATTAGCCCATTGTGTAAATAACACAGGAGCTTTTTTTTACAGGACGCTTATAGTGATTAGATTGGTTTTAGGTAAAACATAACATTTTTTTAGTGAGTACTGCAACTGAATACTTTTGGTTTTGATAGGTGGCTTGCTGTAAAGAGGTTTTATTTTAGAACGGCGAGTCCTGTTTTTTTTGCTTTTTGGTGGCGGCTAATTCTGCTAGGGTTAAGGGCAGCATGTTAAGGGGCATTCCCGTTTTGGGGGACAGTGGAGTTGGAGCACATACCCAGCAATTAGTTTGGTTTGTTAAAGTAGCAACATGGTGCGCAAGCGAAACAAAGGAGTTATGCTTTTAATATGCACAGTTTGGAAATACCAATACAGAGAATAATAATGTTACCCAATTAATTATTACCAAAGTTTTTTTAACTCAGGGTTTTTAGTACCTGGGTGGGCCCATTTTACCATTAAGGTGCCCGCTATTTGTGTTTTTTAAATAGTATCTTTAGCCCGAGATTGTTACTAGATGAGGAGTTAGCAGGTTGGACGGTCCACTGTTCTGCTGACGAGGGGGCGGGTACTGCCTTTAGACGAGAGCGATGGATTTAGTTTTTGTGTTTTTTGATTTTTGCTGCTGTATGGGAGATTAGCAGGATGGTATAGGGTTTTTTTTATTTTTTTTGGAGAGGCTTGGTTTTTTAGGTGTGAACAAGCACAGAGTCACCGGGCTGTAAGGAGTGGATGGGAGAGTCCAAGGGGAGAGGCTGGGAATTTTTGGTATACCTGTGAAGAGACAAGAGAACAGCAGACAGGGAACACATATACTGTGACAAAAAACCATTATTTAACTTTTATTTTTTTGACAGAACCGGGGTGCTATTTATAGGCCATGCCCTTTTAAACATAATTTTAAAGGGACTGAGCCCTAATTTACACTTTGGGAGAACGCGGATACAGAGTAGGACAAGGGGCAAAGCATCAGGCCATTGCAGTGCGGCTTTTTGGCACACTTTTGAGAGATGCCGTTTAAGGGTCTGATTGGTACGTTTTATTACACCACTGGCTTGCGGTCTCCAGGGCATATGGAGTTTTCAGGGGATCTGTAAGGCATGTGAGATGCTTTGAATGATTTTTTATGTGAAGTGTGTTTTATTGTTTAATTTTATTTACAGGGGGAGTTCAAAGCGAGGAATGATTTTTTTAACAAACTTGAGGGCCACTGTTTTGGCAGTGCAATTACGGCATGGGAAGGCTTTTGGCCATTCGCTGAACCGATTTACTATAACAAGGAGATATTTGAACCCTTGGGTCCAGGGAAACTTAGTAAAGTTTATTTGCCACACTTGTCCAGGGCCCGGAGTGGGTTTTAGGGCAGCTGGTGGCACAGGATGTCCCGGTTGGGGGTTATTTTTTTGGCAGACTAAGCAGTCTGCTTGTATCTGGGCAGCCAGGGGTCGGAGTCCGGAAGTGATAACGTATTTTTTTATTAGTTGGATAAGTGCTTTTTTGCCAGCATGAGTGGTTTGATGTAGTTTTTGCAGCACTGGCTGGATTAGGCCCTTTGGTAAGAGGACCTTTCTTTTTGGGGAATGGAGCCATTTTTTTTTCCCCCAGAGACTGAGTTTGTTAGTTAGCTGTTTTTTTTTTTTTTTTAGAGTACTGAGGGGTTGGAAGCTTCCCTACTGATGGGATAAGGGCATGCTTATGGGCATGAGGGGATGGCAGGGTGGCAGCATGCTTAGCCTTTTTATTTGCCCGGGCGTTACCTCTGGCCACATATTGATTTTTTTTTTTTTGATGGGCTTTATAGTGTACCACCGCCACTTCCGAGGGGAGTTGTACAGCTTTTAGGAGCCGGAGGATTTGGGGCCCATACTTGACTGGGGAGCCTTGGGCTGTCAGCATTTTTTTTTTTTTTTTGTTGCTTTTATAGGCCAGCATGAGCATGCAGCACACCAAAAGCATACTTTGAATTAGTAAAAATGTTGACTCGCTTTTTTTTTGACAGTTTAAGTGCACGGGTTAGGGCTATTAGTTTGGCAAGCTGGGCAGAGGTCCCAGCAGGCAAACCTTTAGCTTTTACAGTGTCATGGAGCGTTACAACAGCATAACCCGCTTTTTTTTTGTTCATTTATTACAGTACTGCTATTATTAGTGTACCACTTATAATTTGCATTTGGGAGGGGTACATTTTTTAAATTTGGACGGCTGGAGTACTGGACATTTATGATTTTTGAACAGTTATATTTTTGTTTTTTTGTTTTTGGCAAGAGAGTGGCTGGGTTAAGGGAGGGGCAAGGCTGTAGGGTGACTTCAGAGTTTTTTAACAGCTTAGCCTGGTATTGAGCAATCCGAGCCTGGGTGAGCCAAAGCCCTTTTTTGCATTTAATAAGGCTCGGACCATATGGGGAGTATAGATTTGCATAACCCTTTTTAATGTTAGCTTTTTTGCTTTTTTAAGCACTAGGGCAGTAACTGCGACCGCTCGTAAACATGCCGGCCAACCTTTTGCAACCTGATCCAATTGCTTAGAAAAATAAGCCACGGGACGTTTTCATGCTCCTGACAGCTGTGTAAGCACTTTTAGGGCCACCCCCCTTTGTTTATGTACATACAACTGAAATGGCTTAGAGAGATTCGGCAGGTTCAGAGCTGGGGCTTTCATTAATTTTTTTTTTAGGATTTTAAATGCTTTATTAGCTTTTGGGGTTCAATAGAAGGGGTATTGATTTGCTTTTTTTACACAGTTGTACAGGGGTATAGCCCACAGTTTAAACTTTGGGATTTATATTTTGCAAAAGCTTGCCATACCCAGAAATGCCCTGAGCTGCTTACAATTACTTGGAGAGGAACTTGACAGATAGCTTTTTTTTTTTTTTTTTTGTTTGAATGCTGATGCTTTTTTTGCCTTAGCTGTAACCTGATTTTTTTTTACTTTAGAAAACAGAGTTTTTAGGAGGATATTACAGTTGTTTTAATTCGGCTTGTGACTACTGAGGCACCCTTTAAAGACTGAAATAAACCTGCTTGGGTTCGTTGAGAATTTTCCAGCCTGTGTTTTAAAAGCTGCTAAGTTTATTGGATTGAATGGCACATGGGTGTAAACTTGCATAGTGGTAGCCTGACGTCTGTCTGCCCCTGGGCAAGCCACAACAGTCTCAGTAAGCAAAGGATAGAGTCCCACCGAGGGGGCAATTTTTGTAACCCGAGGCATTTTACCCTTATACGGTGGGGGGGTGGGGGCCGCAGGGGACACCAGCTCTGCCATTACAGTGGGGGTGGGGGTCTGGGGACTAATATTAGCTACTACCGAACCAGTTGGAGTTAAATTACAACTTTGCAGAATTACAGCTTTGTTTTATTTTTTAAAGCTATAAACGCTTGTGCATACAAATATTTATTTTATTTATTTATTTATTGATAAAACAAAACTAATTGGAGGATTGTGTTGTAATTAATTGACATTTTTGGTGGCCACCACTTCTGGTCCTTTAGTTGATATTGAGGCCAGTCAACTGTACAGAATTGTTTTAATTGGCTTTTAGTTATTGGATTTGCACCAAATACCTTTCAGTTTGCTAGAATGCACTTTAGGGGCTTACACTGTGCCCTAACCCCTGAGCTCTGTCCCTGTCCCATACCTACAGGGTAACTCTGGGCGTCCCCAGGTTCCAACAGAGCATACAATCCGGATTTTAAAAGGTTCCTACCTTATCCAAGGGACCGGTTCTTTACTATGGCCTGCAGCTGCTTTTCCCCCATGTCTAAGGGACCGGTTTTTTACCGCCGTCCACAACTGCTTCTTTACTATATGAGTGCGTTGCACCATTGTGCCCTCCGGGGTCGATCAAATCGCGTCTCCTCTGAGGCCCCCGATGAACTCACCGGTGCGCGCTGGGCATCGGTTTTTGCCGCAATTTTTGACCTTCAGGAAGGGTCCGGGCAAGGCTAAATTGCAGCCTTGTTGCCCACCCAGGGACGCCAAAAGCTGTTGCCGGCACCCAGTGCCGAGAGGCTGAACAACAGCTTGAGTGGTTCATTACCCGGTGTGCTACACCCAATAATTACAACGGGGTGGACAAGCAGAAAAGTTTATTTGAAGCTTTAAATAGGTACAGGGAGATTTGAATTTTAAATTTTGTACATAGAGCAGGAAGTTATATAGGCTTTTATATATATATATATTTTAGCATATTTATTTAATAGCAAGCTGCTTTAAGTATTTATATAGCCAGCCAATTTAGTGTTTAGCTAGTTTTTTGGTTTTTTGTATTATTTGTTAAACTATATATAAAGCTGTTTTATTTAGCATTGCTTTTTTATATTTGCTTTGTGTGGCTTTGCTTAGTTTTAGGCAGTTTGACTTTGCAACATACTGTTGCAGATTTTTAGTATAATTGCTGTGTGTGACTTCAGGCGGGGGGGCCAAGGACACTTGGGCCTAGTACGCAGAGCTGCTGCGAGTGCCTTCATGTGGGAGGGGGGGGCCAAGGACACCTGGGCCTAGTGCAAGGGGGCTTTATTGACACTCGTGGTCTTTTATTTTTTTGAGTTATTTAGTGGCCATGCCCTAGTGTCCCCAACAATATCTAAACTTCAAAATTAAAAACTATTTTCACTTTTGAATGCAAGCCAAGGAGGGGTCTGACTCAAAAGAGGAAGTGCAATACTGCACCTTCTATTCTTTTGGATAGATATAAGTTTTAAGTACTTCCTTTTGGGTTTGCTTCATTGCCTGTGTCATAAATATAAAGGGAAGAGTAACCACCTTTCTGTGTCCAGTGCTATAAAATCCCTGCTGGCCAGAGGCAAAATCCTTTCATCTGTAAAGGGTTAAGAAGCTAAGGTAACCCACTGGCACCTGACCCAAAATGGCCAACGAGGGGACAAGATTCTTTCAAATCTGGAGTTGTGGGGGGGGGGGGGGGGGCAAAGGGTTTGGGCTATCTGTGTGATGCTTTTGCTGGGAACAGATCAGGAATGCAGCCTTACAATTCCTGTAAAGTTAGTAAGTAATCTAGCTAGAAAATGAGTTAGATTTTTTTTTGCTTAATGGCTTGTAAAAGAAACTGTGCTGGAGGGAATGTATATTCCTGTTTTTGTGTCTTTTTGTAACTTAATTTCCACAGCTCTGAGCATTGTGGCTAGGTTGACTTAAGTGTTAGATGTAGACCAGGCTTAAGTATGCCAAATAGTTAAATCCACAGCAAGTTGGGAAGAACGTTAGATTACAAACAAAGTGACTAGCAAACTGCTGAGGTCTTAGATATACCGTCTGCACCAAGTCCATGTGTCAGTCTATTCTGAGAGTCCATCCCAAAGGAAGAACTGAAGGCTTTTAAACAAAACCAGTACATTGGTTTTCGGTTTCTTAAGGACATTCACAGTGTTACTGAAAATGTTCAGAGGCACTAACAGAGGAAACACTTATCCACCCAGTTACTTATAATGAAAAACATAATGATCAACAAGATACTGGGTCCACGTAGAGGATCCACCTCAACCAGTGGCGGATTCGTCACTGGGCCACAGGGCCTGTGCCCAGGGTCCCTGGCCAACTGGGGCACCTGACCTACTCTGCCTGCCTGTGCTCCTGTTGGGGAGTGGGGTCGGGGCTAGGGTTGAGAACTTTCTAATTGCATTAACCCAAACACCCTTGCCCCCCTGCCTGCCCTGCCCTTCCCCAAGACTCCGCTCCTTCTCTGACCCCACCCCCACCACTGCTCACGCCGTCTCTGCTCCCTCTATCAGTCACTCTCCTCCACCCTCACTCACTTTCACTGGGCTGGTGCTAGGGGTTGGGGTGCGTGAGGGGGTGAGGGCTCTGTCTGGGGGTGTGGGCTCTGGGTGGGGTCAGAAATGAAGGGTTCAGGATGTGGGAGGGAGCTCTGGGCTGGGGCAGGGGGCTGAGGTGTGGGAAGGGGGGAGGGCTCTGGCTAGGGGTGCAAGCTCCACGGTGGGGCCGGGGATGAGTGGTTTGCGGTGCAAGAGGGGGCTCTGGGCTGGGGCTGAGGGGGTTCAGAGTGTAGAAGGGGGTTCAAGGCTGGGGCAGGGGGTTGAGTTGCTGGTGGGGGTGCAGGCGGTGATGTGAGCTCTGGGCTGGGGGGTGGGGCTGAGGAGTTTGCAGCGTGGGAGGGGGATCCGGGCGGGGATGGGGGGTTGGGGTGTGGGAGGGGGTGAGGGCTCTGCCTGGGCAGTGCTTACCTCGGGTGTCTCCTGGAAGCAACCAGCATGTCCGGCTCCTAGGGGGAGGGGCCAGGTGGCTCCACGCACTGCCCCCGCCTGCAGGCACTGCCCCCGCAGCTCCCACTGGCCACATTCCTGGCCAATGGGAGCTGCTGAGTTGGCGCTCAGGCTGGGGGCAGCATGCGTAGACTCCCTGGCTGCCCTTGCGCCTAGGACCCAGACATGCCGGCTGCTTCCGGGACCCACGCAGAGCCAGTGCAGGTAGGGAGCCTGCCTTAGCCCTGCTGCAGTGCTGAACAGACTTTTAGAGGCCTATTAAAATCCCCCGGATTCCTTTCAATAGCCACCAGGAGATTGAGGCCGATAAGTAACTGGGTGGATAAGTGTTTGTTACCTCGGGTGGCTCCTGGAAGCAACCAGCATGTCCGGCTTCTAGGTGGAGGGGCCAGGTGGCTCCATGCACTGCCTCCAGGAGATCGAGGCTGATTCCGGTAGACTCCCAGCCAATCCGGGAGGGTTGTCAATCTATCCCACCCTTTGGTGCTGTTTCCTGGGCTTCCTCTTACACAGCCATTCTCAGGCTTTCTTCCCCACAACTTCGCTAGGTGGACCCTTCTTTCAGGGCTAGCACCTCAGAGTTTACTCTGACCTCAGGCTTCCTCCTCACCCCTGCACTGTTCCCGAAGAGTAACTACACACTCTCTCCTTCCAGTACCCTTCTGCTACAAACATCCTCTCTTTTTGATAACCAGACAGATCCTGCTCCTGCCCAGCTGGGTGGCTTCCTGATCACTTAGGCTCGGTTCTCCATCTAGGTGCAGCCAGGTAACATAATTGGCTGCTAAGATCCACATTAACTCACTCAGAGCCTGTGTGGGTTACGATCCCTCCCCCCGGCACACACACACACATATCACAGTGTTTTATTAATTGGCTGTATTTGTGTGTGTGTTGTTTCTTATTGGAATCATATTTGATTTGCACTTAATGTTTTCCTTTATATAAAGCAGATCTAAACCTGACCCTTGCCATGAGACAGGGGTATAATTTTTTGTGATCCTGATGTGTGTCATGTCATTTGGCAAATGAAATAATAAGAAATCTCTTACTGGCATTCCTATGTATCATACCTTTATTAAGTTCCTATCCCATGAAAGAATCTGAGAAAGGCACGTAGCAAGTGATAGGCCAGAAGCACAGCACATTCATATAAGAGCTGGTAAAATTATTAGACAAAATTGCATTGAGCATATTTTATTTTGGGGAAAATTAGGTAAAATATGATACAGCTTCACCCACTATAGAACGTTCTGACTTCACTGGCAAAAAAAAGTTAGTAATGATGAACAGTATAGTAACCAGTCCTCACACTTTAGAGAAATCTTTCAAATAATGGAGACAACCAAACAGATGATGGAACAAGGTAGATGACGGAAGAAAGTTTCATATTTACCTAATTCTTTTTTGAACCGTTATAGCTTTGACCTTCACAACATCCCCTAGAACAAGTTTCACAGCTTTACTGTGCGTTGTGTAAAGAAGTACTTCCTTATGTTGGTTTCAAATGTGCTGCCTATTAATTTCATTGGGTGACCCCCAGTGGTGAGGTGGAGCTGGTTTGCACCGGTTCGCTAGAACTGGTTGTTAAATTTAGAAGCCCTGTTCTGCGAGGGACAACCGGGTCTAAAAGGGCTTCTGAATTTAACCAGCCAAAAGTGGCGCCTTAGGCGCCGACTCCATGGGTGCTCCAGCCCTGGAGCACCCAAGGGGAAAATTTGGTGGGTGCAGAGCACCCACGGGCAGCTCCCCGCCCTACCCCCGGCCCCAGCTCACCTCACCTCTGCTCCGCCTCCTCCCCTGAACGCGCTGCCCCGCTCTGCTTCTCCGCCCCCGCAGGCTTCCCGTGAATCAGCTGTTCGCGCGGGAAGCTGGGGCAGGCTGAGAAGCAAGCTGCGGCTTCCCGCTTAGGCCCAGGGAGGCAGAGCGGAGGTGAGCTCGGGCGGGCGGGTGGGGGGGTGCGAGGAGGGCCGCCCGCGCTGCAGCAGGTAACCTGGGGGAGGGGGTGTGCAGGGGAACCACTTCCCACCCCAGCTCACCTCCGCCACCCTTGGCCTGAGTGGGAAGCCGTGGCCTGCTTCTCAGCCCTCCCCGGCTTCCCGCCAAACAGCTGATTCGCGGGAAGCTGGCAAGCGGGGGCGTGGAGAAGCAGAGCGGGTTATGGGTTCAGGGGAGGAGGCAGAGTGGAAGTGAGCTGGGGCCGGGCGTGGAGCTGCCAGTGGGTGCTCTACACCCACCAAATTTTCCCCTTGGGTGCTCCAGCCCTGGAGCACCCATTGAGTCGGCGCCTAAGGCGCCACTTTTGGCCGGTTAAATTTAGAAGCATTTTTAGAACTGGTTGTCTGCGCCTAAGGCTCCACTTTTGATGTGATCAGTGTGGGGAGCGGCAGCTCCCTCTGCTCCCCACCAGCTACGCTCCCCCGCCCCTAGGAGCCAGAGGGACCAGCCAGATGCTTCCTGGGAGCTGCTCCAGGTAAGCACCACCAAGACTCCCCACCTTGCCCCCCGGCAGGTGCCTCTGGCTCTTAGAGGTGGGGTGGGCACCCACTACGGTGGCCCAGGAGACCCTCCTGCCTGGTTCTGTGGGTAGTCAGGGGACAGAGAGGGGGGTGGATGGGGCAGGGGTCCTGGGGGGGCATCGAGGAATGCGGGGGGTTGGATGGGGCAGGAGTCCCAGGGGGCGGGAGTGGGCAACGACCCTCTCGTGGGGTGAGGCGGGAACCCGTTGTTAAGATTTTGGCAGCTCATCACTGGTGCCCCCTTGTTCTTGTGTTATGTGAAGGAGTAAATAACACTTCCTTATTCACTTTCTGCACACCATTCGGGATTTTATAGATCTCTATCATATCCCCCCTTAGTCATCTCTTTTCCAAGGTGAAAAATTCTAGTCTTTTTAATCTCTCCTCATGTGGAAGCTGTTCCAGACGCTTAATCATATTTGTTGCCCTCCTCTGTACCTTTTCGAATCCTAATATATATATTTTTGAGATGCATGCAGTTTTCAAGGTCTGGGCGTACCGTGGATTTACACCGTGGCATTATGCTATTTTCTCTTATTATCTATCCCTTTCTTAACAGTTCCTAACAAGCTGCTCGGGTTTTTGCTGCCACTGCACACTGTGCAGATGTTTTCAGAGGACTATCCACAATTACCCCAAGAGCTCTTCCTTGAGCGGTCACAGCGACTATAGACCCCCACGGTTATGTTTATGTAAGCAGTGTCAGGATGAGCTCCACCCTGACATCTGGTGGTGAGGTGTGGCAAGTTGTGGAAAAGAACTTCAGGGGCCGATCTCATTTGCATAGGCACACCCACCACGCCTAGAATGAGACCATAGCTGCCCAAATGGTCACTTTGGCTGCTGTGGGATCCCCAGTGTCTCTGTTATTGGGGCAGGAAGAATAAATTGTTATTACCCTGATTATGGGAACTGTGCTTGGAACTGTACGTGGCCTTTTGTTATGATGGAGGGATTCACCATCAACTAAGTAGCACTCACTAGGCAAGGGTCATGGGTTCCAAAACTGTGTGAATGGAGAGAGGTTGGGGACAAGTATTAATACTTGGTGGCATGGGCCCCTTGGTGAGGGCCTTACATGCTGATTGCACTTCCTCCTCTCTCCACTGTGGAATATCAGAGCTAATTTTGGTTTCATTAGAAGTCTGGTTATAGGCTGCTGAGCTCACTTTGGGCTGACAGTGCACCAGCACTGGGGCTCCCCTACTATAAGCTGAATTCACCTAAGAGCTGAAATCGCTGAGTGTTGTGTTAAGTAGTGGGGGAGCCTGAAGATATATTGTGGAGCAGTTTGCGGGACGGCTGGTGAAGCAGTTCGACGTGGAGCAGTGTGTGGATGGCAGGAGCTGCTTGTGGGCCGTGGAGCTGAGTGAAGGAGTTCGTGGGGCGGCTGGCGGAGTGGAGCGCAGCTGAGCGAAGGAGTTTGTGGGGCGGCTGGTGGCGCAGAGCGCAGCTGAGCGAAGGAGTTTTGTGGGGCGGCTGGCGGAGCGGAGCGCTGCTATGGAGCTATGGGGCGGTCAGCTTCAGATCACGTAAGGTGCCTCTTACCCCTGTCCCATTTCCACCCAGGTTGGGAGGTAAAGCTCCGCCGATAAACTTTCGAACTCTGGGGCTGCCCTGACCAGGGACAGAGACTTTTGGGGCATTGGACTTTTGGGACTTTGGGTGATTTGGGGTTGCTGGGCTCAAGAACCAAAGGGAAAAGGGCATGCCCCAATTTGCCTGGGGTGGGGTTGTTTTTGCTCATGGGTTGTGTTATGAATCCTGTTGGTGGTGTTTCCCCAACATAATGCCACATTGTTTCTCTCTGTTATTAAAAGACTTTTGCTACACTCAGACTATGTGCTTGCGAGAGGGGAAGTATTGCCTCTTGGAGGCGCCCAGCGGGGGTGGTATATATTTGTCCCAGGTCACTGGGTGGGGGCTCGAGCCGGTTTGCATTGTGTTATTGGAATGGATCCCCTAGATATTGAACCCGGCCCTTGTTGCTGCCAACTCTGACGGGCAGAAGGGTTACATTTTTGGGGGCTCGTCCGGGATCGCCTGGGTCAGTACCCCTCGCAAGCACCTGTTGAGTGATCCACTACATTGGGAAACAATTTATATATTTTTTTTTGTTTGTGCTTATATTTTGAGGAAATTACTGTTTGTATAATGGCTAATATGTCAGGTTTTTTGGGCCCTGGCTCAGCAGCTTCTAGCTCGGAGGCTGCAGCCTCGGCTGATGATTGGACAAAAGCTCTGGGGCAAATATTGGAAAAGGTTGTGCTGCCCCATGCTGAGTCAGACTCTTGTCGTAAGTTAAGATTATTTGCTGGGGAGGAGGAGTTTGAACCCTGGTTAGAGCATACCACTGAAATGCTGCAAGAGTGGGCCGTACCAGATGCAGAAAAGCGAAGATGCCTTATAGAGAGCCTTGGCAGCCCAGCATTAGATGTGATTCGCACCCTGAAGCTCATTGACCCTGGGGTCAGTGTGAAGGACTGCCTAGAGGCCCTTGAACACAACTTTGGGAGCGTAGAGGGCCCTGAAGACAGCTACTGTAAGTTCCTTAATTCCCGACAACAAAAGGGCGAGAAGGCTTCAGCCTACATACAGAGACTGGAGAGACTGCTTCAGAGAGCTGTCATGAGGGGAGCAGTGACTGCTGAGCAGATGGATCAGACCAGACTGGCTCAAATTGTAAGAGGAACTCAGTATCAGAACCCGATTCTACTTCATCTCCGGCTAAGAGAACGACGGGAACATCCCCCAAGTTACTCCCAGCTGATAAAAGAGGTCCGAGAGGAGGAAGAAAGGCAGGCTGCCAGTGAGTTTTGGGAAGCCCAAACATCGGAGCCAGCCAGCACAACACCACTGCAAATCGCCAGTGTACTGATGGTGAGCACCAGAGAGGAACTTGCCCAACAAATGCAGGTCCTGACGGAACGGATAGCTGAGCTGCAAAGTACCGTTGACCGAGTTAAGACTTCTAGGAATAAGAAGCCTCAAACTGTGGCGATTGAGAAGCCCGCACTTAGAGCCACCATCCCCCCCAGGCGAAGGGGGAAAGGTCAATTCTTCTGCTACCGATGTGGTCAGGATGGACACAGTGCTGCCAAGTGCCGTAATGAAGAAAACCCCTCCTTAGTGTATGGAAAGCTGAGGATCAATTGGGAGAGATCCGGTAGCTGCCAGAGGGTCTGGGGATGGGGACCCCCCAGGTCTGCAGGATTTGAAGATTCCCCCAGAAAAGACTGTCCAGCTGGGATCCCTGCAGGACTGATAGGGCCTCGAGCAGAGGTCATGGTGAGGATCGAAGGGGTGGAGTGTAAAGCAGTGCTTGACACTGGATCTCAAGTGACTATTATATTTCAGTCATTCTACCAACAGATGCTTAGGCACCTGCCTATACAGCCACTGACTGGCCTTGGCCTATGTGGCCTCAGCATGGATGAATACCCCTATCAAGGGTATGTCATAGTGCACCTGGAATTCCCAGAGGAGGTTGCTGGGGTAAGAGAAGAGGTAGACACAGCTGCCTTAATATGCCCTGACCCTAAAGGGACTTCTGATGTGTCTGTGCTGATAGGGACCAACTCCAGTCTCTTCAAGGTACTCGCGGATTACTGCAGAAGGCGGGCTGGGGACCAGTACCTGAATACCCTGATGATCCATACGCTTTGTGCTGAAGCCTATAGGAAAATTGAGAGCGCTAAAAGGGACACATCTGAGCTACCGCTTGGGGCACTGAAGTACGCGGGCACAACCCCCTTAGTAGTGCCTGCAAGGACGGAGCAAGAAGTGCTTGTCATGAGTACCTGTCTGAAAGGCAGTAAAGGGACGTTAGCAATGATAGAGCAGCCGATGGGAGGAGAGCTCCCTGAAGGAGTGCTGGTCCCCAGTGGAGTCATAACCCTACCTGCTGAAGCCCAGGAAAGGGTGACTATACTGATTGCTAATGAAACGAGTCGTGATATTTTTGTGAAGCAAGGACAAAAGATAGCAGACCTCTTTGAGCCTGAGTCGATTGTAAAACCCCAGTATGAAACTCCAGTTCCGGCAATAGACCCAGCAAAGTTTGACTTTGGAGATTCACCAGTGTCCGAGGACTGGAAAGATCGCCTGAGGAAGAAACTTTGTGAAAGATCCAAGGTGTTCTCACTGCATGAGTGGGATGTGGGATGTGCAAAAGGAGTAGAGCACAATATCAGACTACATGACTCTCGACCTTTCAGGGAGAGATCTAGGAAGATTGCTCTCTCTGAGATGGAAGATGTGCGACATCATCTTCAGGAGCTGGCTGCGAATGGCATCATTACAGAGTCCCGCAGCCCATACGCCTCACCCATTGTGGTAGTCCGCAAAAAGAATGGGAAAATCCGGATGTGTATTGACTACCGCACCCTAAACAGCCGTACGGTGGTCGACCAGTACACTATGCCTCGAGTGCAAGACGCCTTAGACTGTTTGCTGGGAAGCCAGTGGTTCTCTGTGTTGGATCTTCGAAATGGATACTACCAGATCCCTCTGGGAGAAGAAGATAAGGAGAAGACAGCCTTCATCTGCCCATTAGGGTTTTATCAGTTCGAACGCATGCCCCAAGGGATTTCTGGAGCACCTGCCACCTTTCAACGTCTCATGGAGAAAGTTGTGGGAGACATGAATTTACTGCAAGTGTTAGTTTATTTGGATGACCTGATTGTGTTTGGAAGAACCTTAGAGGAGCATGAAGAAAGACTTCTTAAAGTGCTTGATAGGTTGGAGGATTATGGTCTGAAGCTTTCAATTGACAAATGCCAGTTCTGCAGAACCTCAGTGAAGTATGTGGGTCACATTGTGTCCCAAGAAGGTGTGAGTACTGATCCTGATAAAATAGAAGCACTCACTACATGGCCACGTCCAAGTAACTACAGAGAACTCAAGACCTTCCTTGGATTTAGTGGCTACTACCGCAGATTTGTGAAAAACTATGCTACGATTGTAAAGCCTCTGAATGATCTTACCAGGGGACATCAGTCCAGCAAGAACAAATCTAAGTCCAAGAATAAGGGGAGGTCCCCAAAGCCTCCTGTGCAGAGACACAATGGCCCCTTTGCACCATTTGGGCCACGGTGGGATGAGAGATGTGAAAGGGCTTTTCGAGAAATCATTACTTGCCTAACTCATGCTCCAGTCCTAGTTTTTGCTGACCCAAGCAAACCATTTATCCTGCATACTGATGCCAGTTTGGAGGGTCTGGGAGCAGTCCTGTACCAGGAAGTGGAAGGCAAATGTAAACCTGTAGCCTTTGCCAGCCGAGGATTGTCTGATAGTGAAACTCGCTATCCCACCCACAAGCTGGAGTTTTTGGCCTTGAAATGGGCCATCACTGAGAAATTTCGAGACTACTTGTATGGTGCTCAGTTCCAGGTGTGGACAGACAACAATCCACTGACTTATGTGTTAACAAGTGCTAAGCTGGATGCTACAGGGCAGAGATGGGTGGCCGCCTTGGCTAGCTATGAGTTCAGCATTCAGTACCGATCAGGGAGAAGCAATGTAGATGCAGATGCATTGTCCAGGCGTCCGCAGGCTCCAGAAGTTGCTGTGATACCCACAGATGGAGTGAGAGCTATTTGCAGTGTGAGTCGCCGAGAGCCAGAGGCCCGTGAAGACTTTCAGGGATGTGTTGCAGAAGCTTTGGGCCTGCCCCCTGAATGCATGCCTTCTGCTTCGGTGAACTATATTGCATTAGACCAATCTCCTTTGCCCATGCTCAATGCGGCTGACTGGCAAGAAGCCCAGCGGCAAGATATTGACATTCGTGATACACTACTTGCCAAAAGGGAGGGGCGAAGCCCAGCTGCGGTTGTCCCACCTAACCCGGAGGGTAAACTACTATTGAGAGAATGGACCAAACTAAAACTGATTCAGGGAGTGCTACACCGAATGACCACTGACCCTTTACAAAAACAACGAGCACAACTAGTACTGCCAAAAAAGTACAGAGCCCTGGCCATGAGGGCCCTGCATGATGACTTTGGGCATTTAGGGATGGAGAGGACCCTGGAACTTATTCGTAGTAGGTTCTATTGGCCCCGAATGGCTGAAGATGTTCGCAGGAAATGTGAGACTTGCGCTCGATGTGTTCAAAGGAAAACTCTGCCCACGAGGGCTGCATATCTCAAGAACATCACCAGCAACAAACCTTTGGAGTTGGTATGCATTGATTTCTTGTCTGTAGAGGTAGACAAGAGGAATGTTGGAAACATTCTAGTAGTGACTGACCATTTTACACGGTATGCACAAGCATATCCCACACGTGATCAGAGGGCCACCACCGTTGCTCGAGTATTGTGGGACAAATATTTCTCAGTCTATGGATTCCCGGCTCGGATACACTCTGATCAGGGGCGGGATTTTGAGAGTCACCTTCTGAAGGAGGTGCTGAAGATAGCAGGAATTAAAAAGTCTAGGACAACGCCTTATCACCCCCAAGGTGATCCTCAGCCAGAAAGGTTCAATCGAACCCTATTAGATATGTTGGGAACTTTGCGACCAGAGCAGAAGGCAACCTGGAGCCAGCATGTCGCATTTCTGGTGCATGCCTACAATGCCACAAAGAACGATGCTACGGGAGTCACCCCATATCTCTTGATGTTTGGGCGAGAACCAAGATTACCCATAGACTTGTGCTTTGGTGTATCAGAGGATGGAGATAGCTATGAAACTCATCAGCAATATGTATCCCGACTAAGAGAAAAGCTGTGGGATGCTTATCGCTTAGCTACCGCTGCGGCTCGGAAGAACGCAGACCGCAACAAACATCGATATGATGCTAGAGTGCGTTCGCAGGAGCTCCAGCCGGGGGACAGAGTCCTGCTGCGAAATTTGGGTATTGCTGGCAAACACAAGATAGCTGACAGATGGAAGGCAATACCTTACCTGGTGATGGAAAAGCTGGGAGATCTGCCGGTCTACAAGATCAAACCTGAAGACGGTCCAGGGCAAATAAAGACGGTGCATAGAAACCTTTTGCTCCCTGTGGGGGAATTGGTAAGCACCCCTTGTGAGATGGGCCACGGCAGGGCCGCCGGGCAGAACAGAGGTGCTAGACCAAAGCCGCCATCCAACACAGACAGTGGGCCCCCTGCAGCTAACTTACCCCTATTCTGCACATCTGAGAGTGAGTCTGAGGAGGAAGACACAACCCTGGTGTATCCTGGGATGGAGACAAGATTTCAGTCTCGATCAGCTGAACCAAACGAGAGTTTTCCCTCTTCCGCCCTAAACCCAATGGCGGAACTATTTAGGCCCCTTTCTGACACCCCGGTGCTGCTGATGAGACCCCCCTGTGATGACACACACAGGTTATTGGACAATGGGGACAGACAGGTAGAGGATGTCCTGGGCACCTTGGACCCTCCAGCGTTAGAACTAGGAGTGCAGGGGCCTACGCCAGTAGCCGAGGGACCCTCCAGGGAAGCCTCTCCATCCGTCACTCAAGAGGATGTTCCCCTTACTTCGGCAACAGAGATTCTCAATAGACGAGACAGGGTGATAAGACCAGTGAAACGGTTAACTTATGATGCACCTGGGGTGACTAGTGAGGAGCCAATACATTTAGCACACAGGCTTGTGGAAGCTAAAGTGGGCTTCCTGAGGCCCTTTGGAGGAAACCAATGAGTTGGTATAAAGGGAGTGTGATTTGTCGGGACGACAAAGTCTCGGCTGGGGGGAGGATGTAAGCAGTGTCAGGATGAGCTCCACCCTGACATCTGGTGGTGAGGTGTGGCAAGTTGTGGAAAAGAACTTCAGGGGCCGATCTCATTTGCATAGGCACACCCACCACGCCTAGAATGAGACCATAGCTGCCCAAATGGTCACTTTGGCTGCTGTGGGATCCCCAGTGTCTCTGTTATTGGGGCAGGAAGAATAAATTGTTATTACCCTGATTATGGGAACTGTGCTTGGAACTGTACGTGGCCTTTTGTTATGATGGAGGGATTCACCATCAACTAAGTAGCACTCACTAGGCAAGGGTCATGGGTTCCAAAACTGTGTGAATGGAGAGAGGTTGGGGACAAGTATTAATACTTGGTGGCATGGGCCCCTTGGTGAGGGCCTTACATGCTGATTGCACTTCCTCCTCTCTCCACTGTGGAATATCAGAGCTAATTTTGGTTTCATTAGAAGTCTGGTTATAGGCTGCTGAGCTCACTTTGGGCTGACAGTGCACCAGCACTGGGGCTCCCCTACTATAAGCTGAATTCACCTAAGAGCTGAAATCGCTGAGTGTTGTGTTAAGTAGTGGGGGAGCCTGAAGATATATTGTGGAGCAGTTTGCGGGACGGCTGGTGAAGCAGTTCGACGTGGAGCAGTGTGTGGATGGCAGGAGCTGCTTGTGGGCCGTGGAGCTGAGTGAAGGAGTTCGTGGGGCGGCTGGCGGAGTGGAGCGCAGCTGAGCGAAGGAGTTTGTGGGGCGGCTGGTGGCGCAGAGCGCAGCTGAGCGAAGGAGTTTTGTGGGGCGGCTGGCGGAGCGGAGCGCTGCTATGGAGCTATGGGGCGGTCAGCTTCAGATCACGTAAGGTGCCTCTTACCCCTGTCCCATTTCCACCCAGGTTGGGAGGTAAAGCTCCGCCGATAAACTTTCGAACTCTGGGGCTGCCCTGACCAGGGACAGAGACTTTTGGGGCATTGGACTTTTGGGACTTTGGGTGATTTGGGGTTGCTGGGCTCAAGAACCAAAGGGAAAAGGGCATGCCCCAATTTGCCTGGGGTGGGGTTGTTTTTGCTCATGGGTTGTGTTATGAATCCTGTTGGTGGTGTTTCCCCAACATAATGCCACATTGTTTCTCTCTGTTATTAAAAGACTTTTGCTACACTCAGACTATGTGCTTGCGAGAGGGGAAGTATTGCCTCTTGGAGGCGCCCAGCGGGGGTGGTATATATTTGTCCCAGGTCACTGGGTGGGGGCTCGAGCCGGTTTGCATTGTGTTATTGGAATGGATCCCCTAGATATTGAACCCGGCCCTTGTTGCTGCCAACTCTGACGGGCAGAAGGGTTACATTTATATTCTTGGGACTGTGTTTTCCAGCGTGGCTTACTTTTGCATTTATCAACACTGAATTTCATCCGCCACTTTGTTGCTTTGGACTTAACTACCTGCGTGCAGGGGTTGTGTGCTGTGCATGGAGGGCGGCACCGAGGCCCGCGGCCGCTGGGCACACGGCAAGGGGCCCGGCACCAGCTGTGTTCTGCACGCACCCTTTCGGGAGGCGTGCCGGGCGCTGGCTCCAGCGGCCGCTCTTCTGTCAGGACTGTGCCGGCTGCAGCGGGCGCGTCCTTGCCCAGCCCAGCCCAGCCCCTGCGCTTCTCGGGCCCTCCCCTCCCCTCCCCTCCCCTCCCCAGCTCTGCGACTGCAACGGGCTCGCCGTGGCCGCCCCGGCCTGAGCAGGGGCCCGCCTGTAAGGCTGGCAGCGCAGCCTGAGGGGCCCGGAACCAGGCCCGTGGAGTCTTCTCCCTGGAGGGCCGTTAAAGGGGCCGCACATCAGGAAAGGCTGGGATAATGACCAGCGGGGCGGGAGAGAGAAAGAAATAGGTGCCTGTTTCTTTAAGCCTGGCCGATTCGGCTTACGGAACCAACCGGAACTCGAGTTCCGGCGCGTCAAGCCGCGTGTCCTGTTGCCTTATTGGCTAGTTAGACGCATTCACCCCCCCCCAACACACACACCCCAGCTCCGGCGCGCGCGTAATTGCGTCTCGCCGTCCTATTGGCTGGTATAGCCCATGCGCCGTGGCGCTCTAGAAGGCGCGGGCATGCGGGCCGGCGATTGGCTGGGTGGACGCGTGCGCCTTCCCGCCCCTCAGCCGCTGTCCGCCAGTCGCTTGGTGGGTCCCAGGCGGCGCTCTGTCCCCTGCTGCCGTCATGGCGGCCGCCGCGGACGAGCCGTTCCCCTTCCACGGGCTCTTGCCCAAGAAAGAGACGGGCGCCGCCTCCTTCCTCGGCCGCTACCCGGAGTACGACGGGCGCGGGGTGCTGCTGGCCGTGCTGGACACCGGCGTGGATCCCGGCGCGCCCGGCATGCAGGTACCCGGCGGGGCCGCGGCGCTGGGTCACCGCCCGCGCGGGGAGCTCCTGGGCCTTGTCCCGGTCGCCTCTCCGCGGGGGAGGGAGGGTCGGGCTGAGCGGTTCCCGGGCGGGGCGTTGTAAAGGAGCGGGGCGGAGGAGCCCGGGGCGGGCCGGGGACGGCGCCGGGCGGAGGAGGTTGGGGCAGCGAGGCGGCGCAGGGACTTGCTGGACTCCGGGCTTGGCGGCTCGTGTAGGCTGGAGGGGTCGGGGTGAGAAGCAGCTGCAGGCTACCGGCGCCTCACTGGCCCCAGAGCTGGGGGAAGGGATGTTCTTGAACTTGCGCGGCAAACGTGGATAACATGGAAAGAGACGTGACCCGAAATAAGGAGATGAAGAGCTCTGAAGGGCCTTGAAGGTGAGAACGAGGAGCCTGAATTTTGCCTCCCCTATCCCACCTCCATAGTGGTGGAATTCAGAGGGATTAAATGGCGAGAATGATGGTCAAGGAAGATGCCCTTAGCCTCAGTTCATTCAAAACATGAGCCTCTCTGTGGCTTTAGGTAGGAGGAGGTTGGAGTAGCCCAGGCAAATCTCATAACATGGAGATTGGTGCTTTTGGTGATGACAAAGGGTTTAGGAGAAAGGATGAGATCGTTTTGCCCATGTGTTAATTTGATGGTGTGCTGTCAAGAAGATGCCATGGAGACAGGCTGAGATGTAGGATTGGACTGAGAGCTGGGTCAGGATTGGAAAGAAAGATTTGAGTTATCCACGTAAACATGGTAGCTGAAGCCATGTGAACAGATATGATCACTGAAGAGGTATAAAGTAGGAAGAGGAGGGGGCTAAAGATGCAAGACTTTGGAAACTCCATGGAAAGGTGGGCAGAGAAGAGGACCCCACAACAAGACACTGAAAGAATGACCAGAGCGGGTGGAGCGCTAGAAAGCCCAGTGATGACAAGATAAGTGTTAAAAGCAGTGAGAAGTCAAGGTTGAGCAGAGAGTCCGAGATTTGGCATCAAGTCATTAAAGACGCCTGTGAGGGATGGTGGGCAGCATCATGCCAGCTAGCTCAAATCTGCACAGCTGTCTGAATAAAGATGAGCCCTCTGATACCCACATTCTCCTCTTTCCTTCCACTCCTATCCACCCAAAATGAGACCACTAATTTTTTCACTACTTGATCTGACAATATTCTCCTCTCTTCCACCTTTAATTCTCCATTGGCTCCCCTTCTTCACTGCACTGAGTGCAAACTTCTTGTCTTTTCCTTGAGGGTGCTATATAGCACTGCCTACCACCCTGACCTTGTCTCATCATGATGCCTTCCACTCCTGCTGCTGATGCTAGTTTTGCTGCCCTGTTAGTCTGATACTCCCATGACAATGTTGGGGTTCCCCCCCCCCATTCCACCCCTATGTATGGAATATATTACCTGTTCCACTGATATCCACCAAGTCACTATCCTCATTCAAATTCCTCATTAGTACACACTTCTGTCATGATTTTTCATGTGCTCAATAATAAAAAACAAAACATTTAATTGAGTGAGACCTCAAGATGTACAGATGCTTAAATTGGGTAACTCCATAAACTTGTTCCCCACCCCATTCTCTACGTATTGTTTGTTACCTTTACTTGTCTTGTTATGTTTCAAGTTCAACAAAAAAAAGACAGTCTCTGCTCCAAAGAGCTTATAATTTGTTTTGTAAAGTGACCTGAACACTTTCAGGTGCTGTAAAATAACCCAGGGTTTAATTGTCACAACATAAATATACTGGTTTTTCCAAAGTAATTATGTTTGGTAAGAGCAATCAGTTTGTATTGACTTACTGTAACAAAATGCCTGATGGATTGACAAGAACCTAGCCAGTCCAGGTTGTGTGTTTTTTTTTTTAAATCTATAACTACCTACATAACACCACCACCCCCATTCATAGACTCATTTAAACCAGTTATATTGGTCGAGTTAAAAATAATAGATTTAAAACAGTTTTATCAAGCCTCAACTTAACTTGAAGATTTGAGCTGTTGCAATTTTAGATTAAAATATAAAATGAACAACACTATAAATGTTTTTATAAACTCTTCAATGCCACTGCTGATTGATAAAATTCAAATAAAATAACCTAACTGCTGTAGGCAAAGAACAAAATATTAAATAATAAAATTGTATTTTTGTTTTCTCTTACAAATCCAAAATGGCGTAGAAATCTTTGTCATCATGCAGCAAAATTATTTCTCTTATGCTGAAAAGTTATTTATAACTTCATTAAAATAACATAGACCAAATTTGGGAAACTTTGTTTTACATACATGAATTCCCAAACATTATCACCTCAATATAAATTTTATAATGCAGTATTTAAAATATAATTGCAATCCATTTTAAAAAAAGCCAGTTACCACTGAGTCTTATAATTCAGACTCACTGAAATTGCTTTCAGAATTAAAATCCTTCATTTAAAAGCTAGTTCTGAAGCCCCAGCTGTTGCCTTGTAGTTTCTAACTTTTCTTTTTCCTAGTGCATTCAAAGAAAATGCTCAGTTGATTCCAGCAGAAGAATGCATAGGTAGTTAATACTTGAGACATTATTTGAGCATGAAAGTAGCATGAATCCCCTAGCTGGGTCATGGGCAGTGGGGCTTGAACTCAGGGCCTCTGGATTTGAAACTCTGAGCCTTTGCTGCCTGAGCTGAAAGACCCAGATCTATTAGTGTAAAAATTCTACTTTCTCATAAATACTGTCATTTCTCAACTAGAGGTCAAAGAGTCACACTGTAAGTGTGGGTTACACATTCCTCCTGGCAGGTGAAGCTTTCCCCAAGTGCCACAAGACCATTGCTACTCAAATTCTTGTACTGGCTATCTGTTGCAGCATAACTCCCTGTTCTGGAGGGAATAAGCATGGCTTATATTGTAGGAGGAGGATTTTATAATTGTACTATAAGAATAGAGGTACTAATGTATGTCTTGATTTCATTTTAAGAATGACCCTCTGGGACATTGGTAGGAATGCATCTGACAGACTGCTAGGGTCTGTACTGACGTTAAGGCAGGGACAGACCAGAACAAACCTTATGACTGATTATGGGCACCCTTTTGTTTTAGGATAAGTTATAATGTCTACTATAGTTTCCTGTATGTATTACAAATTAGGCATTCTAATTAAATATACATCTCTTTGTTTTAAGGTTTAGTGAGTAAAAGACAGGATCTTGTATTGTGTCTATGTTAATTAGGTTTCAGAGTAGCAGCCGTGTTAGTCTGTATTCGCAAAAAGAAAAGGAGTACTTGTGGCACCTTAGAGACTAACCAATTTATTTGAGCTCAAGCTTTCGTGAACTACAGCTCACTTCATCGGATGAAGTGAGCTGTAGCTCACAAAAGCTTATGCTTTTCTTTTTATGTTAATTAGGTTAAAGGAATGTTAAAGGCCTGAGCCACAATGTAAACTGTTTTGACCACAAGATTTAGTGAAGTTTAATTTACAATGTATTCTGCTGAATATAAAATACTGCTGTCTTCTCTGTGAGAGATTGTTTGTGTGAATGAGGAATGCATGCATCAGGAAAAGATAAGGTGTGAAAGCCATCACAAATGTCCAGATGGTCAAGAAAAAGTGAGGAACTTGGAAACACCAGGAGACAATCAGAAAACATCCATTGTATCCGATGCTAAACATGTTAGCAGCATTGAGGACCTCAGAGGTGAGGCAGGCACACCCGAAGGCGAGACAACAAATAGGAGATAACGATGGGAAGCCGGACAATTACCATCAAATGATAACAGCAGAAAACTCCAAGATTAACACCACTTAAGGACTAATGATTCAAAAGGGAATTTACAACTATAAAGATGGGGTGTTTTGCCATGGAACTCTGGGTTCAGTCCTGCAAAACCTCACATTGGATCGCGACGGACAGAACCCAGCTCCTCACTCGTGTTCAGTCTAACTGGCTGTTAGATTGACTCAAGCTACAACAGACTGGTAACTATAAAAACATTAACTGGCAGGACTGTGCGCATGATGTGTATGACTGAAAAGCATATGCTAACTGTTGTATTTTCAATAAATACGGCGTGTTTGCATTCACTCCTATAAAAGATCCGGTGTGCTTTGTTTTGCATAACAATATTCTTATCCTTGTTTTTTTCCAGAACGTTCTTTAACGATTTCATCAGTGAATAATCTTTACGTTTTTAGTATTCATTGGAAAACTTGACTTGGTTTCCAGTTGATTTGCTATAGGTGGAAATCTGTTTCCAGCATAAAACTCTTCTACCTATTCAAGAGTAACTGTTGGTTCTTCTGTTGTAGGTGGGAACTTGTACCTATAGGGATCATTCACAAATGCTAGAAAATGGTGCTGCTAAAGCCTACTCATAACTCTTTTGGAACACATTTTTGCTATTACGTAATTGCAGTTCAGTAAACATTTTTATAATCTTCCACACTTCAGCAATTGAACATGAATTCCTATGTACAGAGTCAATGTCATTGCTATTAGCTTCAGTATTTGGAGCAATTCCTCATTACACCTCTTCAAAACAGTCCTGCTTATCTGTCAGACAAGAGTCAATATCCTGCCTATTCTCTTCATGGATTTTCATTAACCAGAGTCACTCTGAAATATGCATTTCTATGCAAGCGGCATAAATATTGAATCTTACTCTTTTGAGGCATGATAAATGCATGGCCAACTTCATGTTTGTTTGGCAGCTACAAAGGGATTGTGAATTAATTTAAGTACCCAGACTCAGATACTTCAGCTGGATTCATAGTGGGGAACCCTGTGCCCATTCGGAGTGCTATTGAAGTGAAAGGGTATCCATCACGAGCTTCACATTGCAGGATTGTGGGCATAGATATTATATTCTTGCCTTTAAACTTTTAGGGAACAACTTTCCTTATGTTTTCCTTAACAGCAGGCAATGCAAGAACTCTCCTTATTGAGGAGGGCTGAATGTGGTGACCTTCTAAACCCAATAATACTGTTTCTTCATTTAGCTTGAGATGAATTCTAAGTAAGTTAAGATACGCTCTTCCCAACCAGTCAGTCTTCCCACCCACCTGAAAAAAATACACTCCTTCCATAGTATTTGTATAACAATACAGGTGTTAGTGCTTTATGAAAGAGTCTTTGTTCAAAATAACTTGGTTTAAGATAACAGAAGACAGAATGGTGGTACTCCCAATTTCTTCTGGAACCAGTGGAAAAAACCAAGCTTGGTATTGAACTGTGTGCTGTCACTAAGCAACCAGTATAACCCACTTCCTCACTGCTTTGTTTCTGCTCCCTCTTTCTCCTTCCTGTCCTTTCTCTGTATATGTTCTCAAGGATCATGCCTATGCTACTGTAGGACTTGGCAGGAGCAGTAGTATGAAAATAACATATCCTAGTCTGTTTCACTCTTCTGTATGATTTGGGGGAGCTGTGAGTTTGTCATTTTTTTGTAAGTGGTGTGGAGGGGGTTGTTAATGAGGGACAGACTGATATTTCCTCCTTAGAAAATGCAAGTGGTGGTGTTTGAGTAATTGGGAAATAAGTATATGTGATTCTGCACTGAATTTGGGACTCTGAGCATTACTAGTGTAACTAATTTTTTTTTTTTAAGGCTTTTGCACCATAAGTCCTTTTCCAGAAATCGGGTAATTGTTTTGTATAAGGCTGACAAAATAAACACATGTTGCTGTCATTTCAGCATAAATCCATAGTTAGTCAATGTCAATAACCTGTATTAATGCAGAGTTAAGGTTATATGGTGATATGCTGGCCCCTTGCAGAACTGAACTGAGCAAATCTCAAACTTCTAAAAACCAGGAAATGCAGAGTTTAGCTTGCCTATGCAATCTTAACTCTGTCCTCTTTCAGCAGTGCCCCAGTATGCTATGTTAACATGCCTTTACACTGCCAATCCCACAGCTGCTGAAATGTACAAGCTTTTTTTTCCTTTTTGTCCTTTAATAGAGTTAGATGGGATTTTGTGGGTGGATGGGTTGTAAAAGGAGGTGAAGAGCTTGTACATTTCAGCAACTGTTGGATTCCTGGGTCGAGTGCACTGGCAGAGCTGTTGAAGTGCCATACTTCCATCCACCCTTCCCATAACCCTCCCCTCACTGCAATCCCAAACCCCTCTTCCCCTGTCACCGCTCCTCTCCCAGGAAGTGTTTACATGTCTAATTCCACCCTCGACCCCAATACTTTGATTGCATTCTCCCAAAAATGAAATTGTTACCCATGACTCTCAAATTGCAGCAACTTCCATTCACTCCGTTCAGAAGTCCGTTTGCCATAGGTGGCACTTGTGATTAACTTATCCTTAGTTATGTTGATGGAATGGAGAGGTCTGTAATTGATCCAGTCATTAGTACTGCTCAGCTTAACAATACTAGGCAGCAGAAGAAAACTGTCTTTGGTGGGGATGGCGGGAAATATAGTTCTGGAACCTCTCAGTCAAATGACCCATTTGGACCACTAATGTCACCTTGTGCCCAATGAGACTCACCAAATTTCAAAACTATCCGAGTAACCATTTAGGTTTTTAGAGCACTTATAAGATTTGAGCTTTAAAGCATATAAAATGGCAGGAATAGAAACTCTGTAGCCATTTTTTCTATATTGGCATACCCACACTATAAAACAGTACATTTTCCTACATACTGTTCTCCATTTGGGCCCCACTAAGATTTAGTGGGTGCCATGCACTACTTTGAATAAAACTTGACAGATGCTGAGACTATTTTAACCACATCTTCAACCCCACCTAGAAATGTTTTTGTTTTTTTTAATTGCTGTTTTTTGGGGGCTTATATCTCTGGAACCCCTGGTTCAAATTACTCAAAATTTGGGTCACTGGAGCTATCCTGCACCTTCCTAGGGCAGACTAAATTTCAAAGAAATCTGATGAAGGCCTAGTGTACACTACAGAGTTAGGTTGATGCAAGGCAGCTTATGTCGACCTAACTCTATAAGCATCTACATTAAAATGTCACTCCTGTCGGTGTAACTTGCCTGCTATGCCAACTTAACTCCCCCTCCGCAAGAGGCAGAGTTAGGTCGACGCAGTGTCAGTGTAGACACTGCATTACTTACGTTGTCTTTCATAGGCTCTAAGAGGTGTCTTGCAATGCCTCACCTTGACTGCTCTGGTCACCGTTTTGAGCTCTGCTGCCCAGTGACCAGGTACACAGGTATACTCCCCTCTCCTCTAAATCCTGTGAATTTTTCAATTCCATTTCCTGTGTGCTTGGCATGGAGAGCTCACCTATTGACTGCCCAGCTGATTGTGCCAGCTACATGCTGAAGACGAGCTCCTTCCTGGAGTATGGAAGAGGTCATGGATCTCCGAGGTCTGTGAAGAGAAGAGGGTGTGCGGGGACAGCTCCAATTGAGCTGTATAAATGTTGATATCTACAAGCAGATCGCTTGGGGCATGGAAGAGAAGATCCCTGAGAGAGTGCTGCGTGAAAGCCAAGGACCTGCAGCAGGCGTATCAGAAGGCAAGGGGGGCTAACAGTTGCTCTAGTTCAGAGCTGCAGCTGTTTTTACAAAGAGCTGCATGCCCTCCTCGCCAGAGACCCCACCACTACCCCCAAAAGTCCTGTGGATGCTTTGGGAGAGCGGCAGTCACAGGCCTCCACTATCAACAGTGACAAAGAGAAGGAGAAATATGGGGAACAGGTGACTAGGGGATCCAGTGGCACAGCAAGTCAGGACCTGTTTTTGATTTCTGGACAGTCGAGCCAGTCCCTACAGTCCAGCATGGGTGAGCCTAATGCATGGAGAAGGAATCTCTGGTAAATATGGAGTTTTCGTTGATATTGCAAGGACACATCTGTTCATTTACTCTTTTTACTTATGCTAGAAGAGGTAGTGACTCAACCAGTAGAGGTAGAGTTGCTATCTACTTCTCATTCCCCTATACAGTTAGGCGGGGGGGCACTGCAGAACAGAGATGCACCAGGATGTCCCATGAATCCTTCATAGAGCTATCAAGGAGACTTTCCTGAAGGTAGTTTGCAATCCTCTGCCAAAAGTTTCTGGGGAGGGAGCCTTACTACTTCTGCCGCAGTAGGACACTTTCCCATGCCACTCAGCAATTACTTCAGCAAGTACCATTGCAGCACAAAGGCTAGAAGCATACGGACCAGTGTGCAGCTGGACACCTGCAGGAGCTATTCCCTTTCAGGAGTGAAATATCAGTGAAAAATCATCACCACCTCTGGAAAACGGTGCCTGCATTCAATTCAGTTGTCCTGTATTCGTATACTCATGCCCTTGAGCTATCCCCTTCTTATTGTCCCAACTCTCCCCTAGGCCCTATTCACCTTGGGTGACTCTGCTGCCGTGCTCTATGAATCTCAAGAAGTGAGAATGTAGCGCTTGCAACTTGTGTGGATTAAGGGGAGTGAGTTCAGTATACCAAGTTTCCATTTACTTTGTGAATACACTCACAATGCACATAGGTACTATTATATCTTTTGCAGATGGAAATGTGGCCTTGAGGGTCTCTCTGTCCACACCAGTGGAGCGGCTCAGCCATTTAAGGAGGGTAAGGAAGAGGATGTCGGATGACCTGTTCCAAGAGATCTGGCAAGCCTCTGGTACTTCAGATACCAAGCACTAGTCTTGGAGAATCACCCTGGTGGACAGAATGGACAAAGATAAAGTGGAGAGAAGAAAAGCACAGGAAAAGGAGAGCTTATGTCGACCTAACTCTATAAGCATCTACATTAAAATGTCATTCTTGCCGGGACGTGCTGCAGGAGATGCTAACGTTTCTCAAGTGGCAGACATGCTGGAGACTCCTGTTGATCTTCATGTTCAGCAGACTCATGCTTGTCTCTGTCTGCAGCCCATAGAGAACTGCATTCTGGGACCTCCGTACGGGACCCCCCCCCCCATTCCTCTTGGCATCCAGGGCTGCTGCACTACCCCCTACCACTCCACCCAGGGGGAGAGAACAGGCAGCCACACATACGCTGACCTGAGAGACACGGTTGGTGTATGTGTTGAGAAATGGAAATGACTGTTCTTTCCCCTTCAAAGGTTCTTTCCCCATATTTATAAAGTTTCATTCAGTTATAAATATGTGTTAACATGGGTTTGGAATAAAAGCCTATTTATGGACACTTAATTCATCTTTATTCTCAATATACGCTGGCTGGGGCTGACATCATTCACAGATAATAGCAATTGGTGCATTTGCAATGTTCTGTTAATACACACAGCTTCATACTAGGATGCAAAAAAACAATGCCAAGCAGAGCACACTACAGCAACACTCGTTACCGTGACTCGCTATTAAAATGGTCTTTCAAAGCTTCCCGGAGCCAAATAGCTCCCATTGAGCTCTTATGTCCTCGTATGTGGCTGCTCAAAATCAGCAGAAAGCCATTCTGCCTCCACTGAGGTGGAAAACTGCCCCCCCCCTTTGTTTCACAGATATTATAAAGCACACAGCCGGCAGCTGTAATCATTGGGATTTTTTTTTAACTGAGGACTAATCTCATGAATAAGCAGCGCCAGTGTCCTTTCAAATGGCCAAAGGCATGTTCAGTTGTCATTCTGCACCTGTTGAACTTGTAGCTGAAACACTTCTTGCTGATGTCGAGGTGGCTGGTGTACGGATTCATGAGTCCCGGGAGTAAGGGGCAGACTGGGTCTCTCAGGATCACTGTTGACATTTCAATATCCCCAATGGCAATCGTCTGCTCTGGAAAGAGAGTCGCTGCTTGCAGCTTTCTGAACAGGCCTATGTTCTTAAAGATGCATGCGTCATGCATGTTCCTTGACCAACCCCCGTTGATGTTGGCAAAATGTCCCTGGTGATTCATCAGCACTTGCAATACCATAGAAAAGTAGCCCTTTCTGTTGATGCACTCTGTGGCATGGTGGTCCGATGGCCAAAATAGAGAGAGAAATGGCATACATCACCCCGCTTCAGTTCAGGACCTCCATTGTTGCAGAACCATCCACTATGTCCTGCACATTGCTGAGAGTCACAGTAGCAGGATGTGATTTAATGGCCTGCACGTTTGCATTACAGCAACCCCACGGTGGATTTCCCAACTCCAAACTAATTTTCAACTGATTAATAGCAATCTGGTATTACAAGCTTCCACATAGCGATTGCCGCTCGTTTCTCCACTGTCTGTGCAGATCTTATTTTGGTGTTGCTGTGCTTAATGGCTGTGGCGAGCTCCACGCACGCATCCAGGAATATGGCTTTGTGCATCCAAAAGTTCTGCAACCCCTGCTTGTCATCCCATACCTGCATAATGATGCGATCCCACCAATCAATGCTTATTTTTTGGGCTCAGAATCAGCACTGTGCGGTCTGCAGCTGCTCCATGAATGCCACCAACAACTTTGAATTGTTTCTTTCTATGTCTCTCAGCAATCTAGCTTCCAAGGAATCTTCATGTTCCCCTTGCCTCCTCTTGGGGCTCTGCAAATACTGCAGGATCAGGCATCGTGTGCTCGCAATGCTCATTGCAGTAAGGGAGAGCTGTACAGTATCCATGCCTCTCACACAGACGGAAGACGCATGGTTTGCAGGGCTTTTGAAAAGAGGCACAAAACGTTATGGGATGCAGATAAAATTATGGGACGGAGAAAACTACATCACGAGACATTGAAATCATGTTCCCAGTCACCCCTGCGTGACTCGTTTACCCAGATGAGGCGGTGGAAGCCCTTCCCATAACACCCTGTGCCAGATGGTGGCAAGTTGGACAGGAGGATAGCTACCCATGGTGCACTGCTCTTTGCATCGATGCAAGTGCTAGTAGTGATGGCACGCACCGCCAATACAAGGAACATAGTGGGGACGCGCAAAAGCAATTTAATTACTGCAGTGGCTGTACATCAAAGTAATTTAGGTCAACTTAATTTTGTAGTGTAAACTTCCCCTAAACCTGTTGATTTTAGAGGACTTAGTCCATCTTTAAACAGATGTCATGATGCAACCTTAACTATAGTGGCATTCCCATGCCATTATAATAACGTTAAAAATAATATAAAACTGTTTTGGGTGGGGGTGGGGAGGTGGGTAATGAAATGGCAGGGGCTCCTCGATGCTGGGGTAGATTTTTTTTTTAATTATTATATAAATTTATAAGTTCCTGGTTTGTATAGTTTTTTGAGTGTTTGTTTTAAAAATGCAGCTCTGACAGCCACATATTTATCTCAAATAATCATTTTCTTATGTTTTCAGACTACAACTGATGGGAAACCTAAAATAATTGATATAATTGATACAACAGGTAGTGGTGATGTAAACACGTCTACCATAGTAGAACCCAAAGATGGAGAAATTATAGGTCTTTCAGGAAGAACTCTGAAGGTAAGCATTTCTGTATTGTTGCTGTCGTTTTTTTTTTTTTTTTTCTGGTGTCAAATTTAATGGCACCTCTCCTCTTCCTTTTCTGTCTGCATAAATTATCCCCTTCTAGTGAAATCCTACAGATTGTGACATTGTATACTCTTCTTGTATGTTATATCCCTTCCCCCATCCTTTCTGGTTTATCTATTTAGATTGTAAGTTCTTTGGGGTAAAACTGTGTAAAATGCAGGAAGAACCATCATATTAAAAATTGATATAATTAAGACAGAATATGATCTGCCCCAGCAGGTGACTGAGGAGTCTTGGAGGGGCGGGGGTGGAATGGAGGGGGAATCTGTTTACAGCCATCCCATTGCCTCAATGTTAACAGCATCTGGGAGGTCTGAAAATGGTTTTGTGGAAGGCAGCTGGTTGAGATGGTAAATCTTAACGATGATCTTACATGTCTGGGACTGTTGCTATTGTTGCCACATTGATAGCCTTGTAGAGGGGCAGTTAGTAGGAGGGGTTGAAACTATCTGATTCTGTCAACCCCTTGGAGCTTCCTGTGCTTTGTCTTTTTGTGATTGTACATGGAATCCTTGTCCCGTTAGCTTTCCCCTACTGTGTGAGGCTGTTGGCCTCTGCCCTCATGATTTTCTAGCTATAGGGCCAGTGAGCTTGGTTCACCTTTAAGAGTCAAACAGCAACAGAAGATTAAGTTGAATTTTTTCCTTGTGCTGTTTACTACCACTTGCCATGGTAAGCAGACCTGTTTTATTTAAAAACCAAAAAAAAAAAAAAATGCTTAGGCAGTGTTTCTTAGAGATAGAGAGATCAACTCATTCTCCATACCTTTATCATATCTGGCCCTTTGATACTCCCGACTATATAGTGCCGGGTGTTGTAATGTCATTTCGCTAGGAACTGGATTGAGACAGTTACCTCATCCCACAGAAGTTAGTATTTACTGTTCTCCAAGTCTGGACTTGAACCAATGACCTTTACAAACTGAAACCGTTACAAATCTGCTTAGCCATGTATTTGTTTTATATAGAACACTTTAACATTTAGTGTGCAGTGCCTGTCGAGAGCAAGAAACGTTTCTATTTCTGAATTTTATCTGCTTTCTAGATTCCAACAAATTGGGTAAATCCTTCAGGCAAGTATCACATTGGCATAAAAAATGGCTATGATTTCTATCCAAAAGCTCTTAAGGAGAGGATTCAGGTAATTTATTTTTTACTTCCATTTTGTATTCATATTATGATATTTTAACTCTGCTTTTTTGGTTTTGTTAGAAAACTATGGCTTGTAAATTCCTATAGTGCAGATTTTTCTTTTAATGCTTTGCTGATATAACAAGGTTTTTGTTTGTGCTATAGTTATCATGTCCCAAATCAGGATTGCCAAATGATTTAAAAGATGTAGTGCGCATAAAAGATACAAGTGCCTCTTACGCAAATTAATGTATTGAGGAATTTCTTTTTGTATTACAGAAAGAACGCAAGGAAAAACAATGGGATCCTGTTCACAGGCTTCTACTAGCAGAAGCTTGTAGGAAACTAGATGAGTTTGATGCAGTTCACAGCTCTCCCTCACAAGTTTGTATTAGTTTTTTAAACAACTTTTTATATAGAAATCGCTTGCTCAGAGACTTTAAAAAAGCTCTATTTGATGATTAGAGAGACAAGGTTATTTTAACAGACAAATTGAGTGAATGTCAATGCATCTTGTTCTGAAGTCAGGATATAGAATGCGTACGTGAACGCTTATTTGATCTTGAATATTATCTTCATTTTATCAAATTCCTTTCACTTTTTAGTGAAAAGGTTCCATTCTCTTTAAATAATATTGTCTGTCCTCTGTCAGTGATCTGTTACAGTTCCAACTTAGAATAAATTCTAAATGTTAATGTAGCTTTCATTTAAATTCTCTATCATCTCAGTTGAAGGAAAGGGCAATAAAGCTAAGTGCCATCAGCCCTTTAAGGCACTTGAGTCGTCTGCATATTAATTCCGATGTATTCTGATTCCATCAGTCTTCAGGCCACTGTGTCTTAAGAATACAGGAATCAGAAATATTATGAATAAAGGACCTAGGATAAAATACTTACATTGTATTCATTTGCAGAAGCATTGGTAGCCATTGTTGAAGACCACACATCTTAAATTTTCAAATATTACTTGTTTGTACCTTCCATGATGGGCATTTATTACTTCTTAAGGAGTGTATCAAGTCATGTAGCATCTTCCATGTTTCAATTTTTTTCTAAATCTGTAAGATACTACTAAGGCTGGTAGGTCTTGAAGGAGGCTTACCGGTTGTTCACTGGGTTTGTGGGTTGTGCCCACACATCTTGGATTTCTGTAAAATATAGGAAATAGTTATTGCTAATCATTCCTACCTCCTCTTTTCATTTCTGTTCTATTCTGGCACCCAGCCAAGACATTATATATACAGACAGAACTCTAGTTTTTAAATGTATGTATGTTAGAATATATATATATTTTCTATCTTAACATTGCTTACATAAAAAGTAGCTTAAATAGATAAGGGTATCCTTGTTCAAAGGTCATAAATATCTATTTGGTTAGAGATTATTTTGTTTAATCTATAAATTGATACCAGCATTTTTCTATAAACTCTACAGTACTTAACCACTTCTGCATAGGAAACTAAAAAGAATCTCCACAACAATATCTGAAAATCATGACACATGCGTAACTTGATGTTTCTTATGTTTTTTTTAATGCTTAGGTTATACATTATACATAAACATGTTAGGAACTTTTCTAGACAGATCAGGTCATATGGATTTTTTTAATAGGAAAGCAGTTTGTTGCACAACTTGCCTCTGTGTGTGTTGCTAAAAGTATGAAAATAACTATGTATTTTGAGTCTTTTTTTTTTTTTTAAGGCAACTAAATTAATGAAGGAAGAATTTCAGAGTCAAGTAGAACTGTTGAATTCTTTGGAGAAAAAATATAATGATCCTGGTCCTGTATATGATTGCTTAGTATGGCATGATGGTGAGACCTGGAGGTAAACTCTTTTGCTTTTGATTCTAACTAAAATGCTTGAATTTTTGCATGCTTTAAAGCACTGGTTCAAACTGTATTCTGCGTTGCTGTAAAATAGTAGTAGTTATTGATGATCACCTTGTAAAAGCATTTATGTAATGAAGTTTTTACTGAAAAGATGTTGTAAAAAGCATTTCTACATTTAGCAGGATTTCAGTTTTAGGAATGTAGGTCCTGATCCTGCATCAGGACTTTTCGTGCAGACTCCTGAACCCATGCAGCGTCCTGTTGAAGGCTGAGGGGGGATCTAGCAGAGAGTCTTGTGTCTAGTATTTTTGTCATGATTTAGCCAAGTATTCAAACATTTTGCCAGTAGTTATTAGCTAGTGTTGTAACTTGAAATTTCTGAAGTCACGTTTTTCTTTGTGGATAGTAAATTTTATATGAAGTCGTTAAATACATAAAGCTGTGTACAGTGGCCAGAGTTCTAAAATGTGTGCCTAAAGTTTGACTTTTAAATCAATGTTAAGGCATTTGAATGAAAGTGGCGTCTTTTTTTTTAAACATTTTTCTTCCCCTTGAGTTGCTAAGTAACCACAAATCTCATTGAAGTCAATAGGTTGTAGCACCTTCCCACAATCAAGCTACTCTTATAGCCTGTGTGTATTGATTTAGGAGCCCTACTTTTGGTATTTGGGTTTGAAAATTTTGACCATTATCACTTACAAAAAACTAGACAATTTAGAGCAGTCTACAAACTGTGGTCATTTTATATGGGAAGGAACAAGTTAGGGGTTCTTACTATAGATTGATCTGGGTTATTTTATACTCTTCTGTATCAACAGAACCTGTATTGATACAAGTGAATGTGGCGACTTCACTAAGTGCACTGTGTTGGGAACCTACAAAGAGAAAAAAGAATATGGATCTTTTGGCATGACAGAAATGTTGAATTACTCTGTGAACGTTTATGATGAGGGGAACCTGCTTTCTATTGTGACCAGTGGAGGTAATTTGTTTTAATCAATTGCAAATGAAATCTAAGTTAGGTATCTCAACAAGAAAGCAAGAAGTGATGCCACTCTTTCATAAAATAAAGTAGGTTTCATTTTCACAGTGCATTTGAGTCAAAATGTAAGTGTTTCTGTGTAACTGATTAAATTTCCACATTGGATTGCACTGTGTGGAGGGGAAGCAATTTAAATTAAGGCAATTAAAATGTTGGTTAAAATAATTGCTTAAATCAGGTTGAGGCTTTGTAAAATTAATTTCAAAATGTATGCTGTCAAGGTTCCTTCCCACTCTGAACTCTAGGGTACAGGTGGGGACCTGCATGAAAAACCCCCGAAGCTTATTTTTACCAGCTTAGGTTAAAACTTGCCCAAGGTACAAACTATTTTACCTTTTGCCCCTGGACTTTATTGCTGCCACCACCAAGCGTCTAACAAATATATAACAGGGAAAGAGCCCGCTTGGAAACGTCTTTCCCCCCAAAATCCTCCCAAACCTTACACCCCATTTCCTGGGGAAGGCTTGATAAAAATCCTCTCCAATTTGCATAGGTGAACACAGACCCAAACCCTTGGATCTTCAGAACAATGAAAAAGCAATCAGGTTCTTAAAAGAAGAATTTTAATTGAAGAAAAAATAAAAGCATCACCTCTGTAAAATCAGGATGGTAAATACCTTACAGGGTAATCAGATTCAAAACCTAGAGAATCCCTCTAGGCAAAACCTTAAGTTACAAAAAGACACAAAAACAGGAATATACATTCCATTCAGCACAACTTATTTTATCAGCCATTTAAACAAAACAGAATCTAACGCATCTCTAATTAGATTGCTTATTAGCCCTTTACAGGAGTTCTGACCTGTATTCCTGCTCTGGTCCCGGCAAAAGAAACACACAGACAGAGAGAACCCTTTGGTTCCCTGCCCCCAGCTTTGAAAGTATCTTGTCTCCTCATTGGTCATTTTGGTCTGGTGCCAGCGAAGTTATCTTGAGCTTCTTAACCCTTTACAGGTGAAAGGGTTTTTTCCTCTGGCCAGGAGGGATTTAAAGGTGGTTACCCTTCCCTTTATATTTATGACACATGCTCTTGTCATTTTTGATAATTTTTAATGAATTATAAATGTTTTTTTAAATTATTGCTGGTGAGGTATCTTACTTTGAATTTTATAAAATGGCTAATCAAAATACTGAAAGCTGCAGTTAATGCACAAGCAGCTACATATCTTTTCTTAAATGCATAGTTCTACCTTTGTGAGGTACAGCTTTCTGATCAGGCAGATAAATGCCACATTTGTGAGTATGGTATAAATGCATAGATCATTATCAAAGGTGTCCCACAATAATCCCCCTAAGAGGCATAGAAATAGCTAAAATAAATGAGTAGATGGTTTCCTGCTTGTGTTCTATGCACTGCAGTCCTGATACTCTTCTTGCTAATGCTGGCTTCTTACAAGTAAACATGATTGACTTCAGTGGAATTATTCCTGAGTCTCACTGGTATGAGGGAGAAGAGAATCAGGCTATTAAACTTAATTGCTTCCACATGACTTTAAATAGAGAGTGACTAAATTTAATTGCTTTCCCCTGCAGCTTGCATGATTAAAGAATGGTTACCAATGGAGGGCAGCTTCTAAATAAAAATATCTGTGTGTGTATATATTTATATATATATAAAACTTAGACAAATTTAGCCATTGCTTTGATTTGCCAAGGCATAATGAAGGCTATCTATACAAATTTCCTTTGAAATGATAATTGCACCACTATAATTACAGCTCCACCCACTCTTATCCCAGTTTTGTGCAGTTTATATAAATATCATGTATATTTAATTTTATAATTGCTTGCTTTCTAAAATCAGCAGTGAAAGGTGCAATCAAAATTGACAGTGACAATTGATGATCAGAAGATTTAAAGAATATATGGATGTCAAAATTAATTAGTAAGGACACTTCTGAAGAATCTGAATTCCATGTGGTGTTAGCTTTCAGCATAAGCTTTTTTTAATGGTATAAATTGCTCAGTAAATGAAAATGAATTGAATTATAGCATATTAAATTGGCATAACTGAGGTTTCTACTAGGGTGTTACATTCCGTACATGCAATAATATGCTTTTTGTTTAATTTTTTCAGGAGCACATGGGACACACGTAGCTAGTATTGCTGCTGGATATTTTCCAGAAGAGCCAGAACGAAATGGTGTGGCTCCTGGAGCTCAGATTCTTGCAATCAAGATTGGTGATACAAGACTAAGCACAATGGAAACTGGCACTGGCCTAATAAGAGCTGTAAGTGTTTTGCTGAATAAATAGCCAATTAAATTAAGCTGCTTGACATCAGGACCGTGAGTGTAACTATATCTTCTCAATAGCTAGGAGAGAAAGTAAAATATAATTTGAGAGATTTGTGGAAATCTGTATTGCTAAATTTATTATCAACGTTGCCTCCAAAAAAGCTTAACTCTTAAATCAGATGATACTAGTTGTTCAATGTGTAACTTTGACAGATTTTTTTATGTCGTTCTGAAGTGGAGACAATATTTTTATAAATCATAGCTTAAAAAATACCCATAAAAACATAAGCATAAAAATAACTTGCCTGTCAGGAAAGGGCATTACTCAGTTTGATCAGTTGTTGCTTCCTACACTTGGAAAAAATCAAAGGAGAAGTTTAGCAAGAATTGAAACAAAAAAAAGTGAAATTGGACATTTTTACTAGCTAGAAAATGAGAGGATATGAAGTTTCAGGCATTGGGGTATAAGATTATATTTATCTCATGAAAAAAATACCGCATGGCACAGTTGATGTAGGAATTATTCTATGAAAACAGTCCAATGATCTGTCTAGCCCAACATTCTATATCCCACTTCACAAATACCTCAGGGATAGGTCCAATGAATTGGGTATTTTTGATGATGTGGCTTTGTTTTGGGCATCCTGTGTAGGCCATCGCTTTTAGCAGACTGTTAATGGCATTGAAGTATTTTACAGGTCTTGAGGTGCCAGACTCTTTTTAGTGAAAGGAGAGGATATTTTACAAGCTTCTCATAAGACAAATTCTTTTTTTAATACGCAATATATATTTTGTGTTGTGTGAAGTGCATACTATTTTTTTCAGTCTGGTTCCGTGAAAAACTGGAGAAGAAGATTCTAACATATGGGACAAGTGTGTATTATTTTAACATTCTTTGCTTCATATATAGCATTGATATATGGACTTACTGGTACGCTAGACAACAAAACAAACCCAGGAGAGAAATGAGATGCATCCAACAATCTCATTAAGAATTAGAGGACTTACTTTCACAACTACTGTTCAGAGAGAATTGGACATTATTCCATTTCAGCAACAAAGGCACAGGCCCTCTCACGGAACTCTAATTAGATATTAGATATCTGTAGAAAAAAAGGTGGATGTAAACTTTTTCCATCCAAAAAGGAATTAAAAAAATACACAATTACATGAGCGATCTGTAGAACTACCTCCATATGCGCAACATGAAGATACACTGGAATGAAGGGCCACTGCATTGGCTTTTGATTGGATTGCACAGCAAAAGAAGACTGGGCACTATTGATTACCAACATACAGTGGCCTAACACTAATGATTCCCACATTTTCTTAACTATATAACTTACGAGAGTTCAACTATGCAAAGCTTGGACTTTGTGCAACATTTATTGGCTACAAGGGAAAAATATTTGTAGTTGAGAGAAGCTGGAAATGAAACAAATCTGCCTTTTAACAAAAACATGAATATTCATCAGAATCTTAACATTCATTCATCAGTGTTATAAATAGGCTTATAATGGTTTCATTTATATCAGGGGTTGGCAACCTTTGGCACGTGGCCCACCATGGTAAGCTCCTGGCAGGACGGGCCAGTTTGTTTACCTGCCGCGTCCGCAACTTCTGCCGATCGCAGGCTCCCACTGGCTGCGGTTCGCTGCTCCAGGCCAATGGGGGCTGCGGGAAGCAGCGTGGGCCAACGTATGTGCTGGCTGCCACTTCTCGCAGCCCCCATTGGCCTGGAGCGGCGAACTGCGGCCAGTGGGAGCCTGCGATCAGCAAAAGCTGTGGATGTGGCAGGTAAACAAACTGGCCCATCCTGCCAGGGGCTTACCATGGTGGGCCGCATGCCAAAGGTTGCCGATCCCTGATTTATATAAATGGTGTTGTTTGCCATCTGTAAGATTTTTAGTGGTAAACTTTTTTAACTTTAACAGATGATAGAAGCAATGAAATACAAGTGTGATCTTGTCAACTACAGCTATGGAGAAGCAACACACTGGCCAAATTCTGGGTGAGTACACGAGGTTTACCATAACCAGGTTTAATACTGAAGAATACTGGTGTTAAAAATTTTTGCATTTGTGTAGTGGCACTGTCAACAGGAGTAAATAATCTAGACACTAATAATGCATTGATATTAAACTGCTGCACTACATCTCAAATTGCTGAACTTGGTCTGTGGATTTAAGTGAGCCTACTGAAATTGTCAGTATTTTGTAGTATATTGCAATACTCTTTCTGGGGAAAAAAAAATTATAGTAATAATCCCTTTACAATGTGTGGATTGCTACAGAATCTTTCCTCAAGAATAGAATTTAATCTTTCTAAATAATTAATTTCCTTTTAACATTGTTCAGGGGTCACTCCCGTACTCTACTCCGTGACCACCCTTTCAGGTCTGGCAAGTAGGCTGAACATTACTCAACTATGGTCAAAAACAAAGGTGTAGGGTATGAAATCCTGGCCCCATCAGTTAGTGGGAGCTTTGCAGTTGATTTCAACATTGCCTGAATTGCATCCTGGATACTGAAAAGGAGAGAAAATATTTTGTTGCTTAAATGATATGTTTTCTGTATTTATTTTAGGAGAATTTGTGAAGTAATTAATGAAGCCGTATGGAAACACAACGTAATCTATGTTTCAAGTGCAGGGAATAATGGTCCTTGCCTTTCTACCGTGGGATGCCCAGGTGGAACTACATCTAGTGTAATAGGTAAGTAGCTCTCTTTTTAAAAAAAAAAAAAAAAAAAAAAAGAGAGAGAGAGAAATCCATACAGTTTAGAAAATATCAAAATAGTTGATCTTTTAAGCTATATACTTACATTAAGTGATTGAGATAAGAACTTTTATCTTTTTGATAAATATCTTGTATTTATCAAAGCAAACAAATTAAGATTTTTCAGGATTGTAAAATCTTTTTTATGTCCCCAGCGGCAACTGTCTTAAATGGAGCTACATTCTTGGTGTATTTCTTTATGTACATGTGTGGCAACTGAGATTTGTTTTTTGTTAATGTTCAGAAGCCTGCTGTCTAGTCTGAATGTGTAGTAAATTTGTACTGTAAACAAAAAACAGCCTCTTCCTCCTCCTTTGGGTGGAATTGGACAATATTTGCTACTAATAATACCTGGCTGCTGACTGTGCAGAAGAATACATGAGGCTGCCAGGCAATTTGTCTTGATTTTTTATTTTTAATAAACTTGTAGAAGGCAAGCCTTACAAATAGTCAAACTAGTCCTTAAAATGCTTCATAAGTGTAATTGTCTGTATTTTAAAAAAGACTCATTCACTCACGTCATTGATCATCTGGCAATTAGCAAAATGTAGTTTGTAGATACAGCTAAGTTTGATCCCGATTTATCTCTTTCAAAGTATCTTAGACTCAGAAGATACATTTTGACTGGGGAAAAACACACTGTTTCTAATGTTAGGTCAGATACCCTGATATGCTGCCTCTTTTTTTTCCTAATGAATCCCAGCTTTGTAACTTGGATCTAAAATTTGGCATTTGTCCAGAGATATTCCTGAAAAAAAAATCCATCCAACTACAATGTAACATCTGTCAAAAGCTATTCTTGGAATCAAAACTTGTTCTTCCTGTTGGCTGTGATACATCTGATAAACTAGTAGTCAATGAAAATACTGAAAACATCATTCTAAAAAGAACAACACATTTTAAGATCATTAATGTTATCATTATCACTAAACATGTTTTGTTTTTGTTTTTTTTTTTACAAAGACAAGTTAGTATGTCGAATAATTGGAGCAGGAGTCTGGAGTTGAACTTGTGGGTTCTGTTCAGAGCTCTGCACGTGACTCACTCTCACCTTGAGAGAACATAGAGAGGTTTAGTTGGCCCTTCGGCATAATGGGAATAACTTTTTTTGGCTTGTCTTTGCTGCAGAGTTAGCTTGAGGTATAACTCAGGTGTTGCTGCAACTAAACTTCCATTCATCTACACAAATCTCTAGCTCAGGTTTAATGGTCCTTTAAAATCAAGCTGGTTGGCTCATCATTGATATGGGTTGAAGCTTGAGTGCTGCTTCCATAAGCTAGGGCTTCTCTGTGTACACTACACAGCATATGCCAGCAGAACCCCCTTGTGGCGATGCAGCATAAGCTGACACATGGAGTTGTGCTGGTTTAGCTACACCATCTGTCTGAATGACATTAGCTAATCTGACAAAAGCACTCTTCTGTCAGCATAGTTATGTCTGCACTGGGGATATAACTGATATATCTGTGCCGGCAAAACTTTGTAATGTAGACTAAGGTCGGATATATTCCTAAACATTAGATTGATTTAGCTACGTTGCTCAGAGCCATGAAAAATTTCACATCCTGGGTGCCGTAACTAGTTCAGTCTAACCCTTGGTGTAGACACAGGTAGGTCAGTGGCAGAATTATGCATTCAACCTGTCTACTGCTTTTCAGAGAGATGGCTGTACAACATTGATGGAAAAGTCCCTTCCACCGATGTGGGAACTATTTACACTATGGCACTACAGCTCTGTTGCTCAAGTGTTTCGCATTGTGCCTGCTCTTAGTCAAGATAGGCTAACTTAAGACTAGGTCAAATGGAGTAGCTCAAGTGTAGTAACTCACGCTGTTCCAGTGAAGACAAGCCCTTACCTCATGGATTTTTTTTGAGTATTTTGAAATCTTCAGGTGAAAATAACTTTGTTTATCCCATTAATAGTAACAGAAATTGTATACATCAGTGTGACTAAATCCTGACGTAAATCTTGGTATTCCGGGGAAATCTTTTTTTCTAAAGGGTTGGCTATAGGACAGACATGGGCAGGAGAGCAAATTCCAACGAGATGAATTTAGGGTTGCTTGCTTAAAGTGAGGAAAACTATTAGCTAGGCCCAGACAATTATACTTTGGCTGGAAGGTCGTCAATGCAATATACTTAACCTAAAATAATTCTTTTGGGGAAACCTGTTCTCACAACGTATATAGCTATGCTGTGACGGACGTTGTAAATTGTTTCCGTACCACTTGTTCTCATGTCTCATTTTACTACAAGCATGTGACTTCTGAAACCTTACAGGCTTTGCTTTGCCCGTGTTTGTCTTGTCAAGATTCTGTTTTCCAAGACCTTTGGAATTTGTCATCTGAGACAATTAAGAACTTGGAACATGAATGTGTACTATTGCACTTGAATAAATGTGTTTTTAAATATATATATATATAATACATGGTAGAACCCTGTTTATCCGGTCTAATTGGGACAGGGGCCAGATCAGATAAACCAGTGAATGTGAAAAGGTGATGCTGCAGTGCCATCTATTGGCCGCAGGAGAGGTCGCCCACTTTTGGCCCTGGAGTCCTGGTCGTTTTGGTAAATGCAGAGAGCTGGTTAAGGGTGGGTCAGATAAATGGGGTTCTGCTGTGTGTGTGTATTTATAATGACAAAGGGTAGAGACTGAAATAGGCACAGAACATATCATAGTTGCTACTATATACAATGCCTGCTTGGCCTTCAAATTTACTCTCTAAAGTACAAAACTTTACTGAAGAAAAACTTAACTTTTCTCAATATCTGTCAAACTTTATGCTAGCTGAAGCTTACAATGTTTCTAAAAAATGTAATTGTTTTCCACATTAAAATAGTTAAAATATACGTACTGCTTATTTAAAGTTATTTTTGTGTATGCTGTAGGCTACAGACAAGGTTGTTTTTAAGATCTTGCATCGTTCTAAAGTTGAGAATACTAATATTTTTTAATAGGTGTTGGTGCATATGTATCACCTGATATGATGGTTGCTGAATATTCTTTGAGAGAGAAACTACCAGCGAACCAGTATACTTGGTCTTCCAGAGGCCCTAGGTAGGTTATGTATAATCCACAAGTTCACAGGCTGCATGGCTGATTTTAACTGTAGAATCCAAGCTTGTCAGAAGACAGTAGCAAATAAGTGTAATTTTCCAGTGAGAAGCTTTTAGGACGGACACCCTTTCTTAGAAATCAAACCTCCTGTGGCTCTTAATGCTTAGGATGTTGCAGCACTTCAAATTGCTTTTCCACAAAGCATTCGCAGTATACCTCAGGGAAATGTTAGAGTACCATTGCTCTCCTTTATTGATTCCTTTGTTCTTGTGGTTAGTGAAAGTTTGCTCTGTAGCTATCTGTAGTTGTCATCTGTTGCTCCCTCAAAGAAAAATGTTAATACTACTAAAAGCTGTTGAAGCTAACAAACACTACTGTGAGGAAGATTCTGTCTGGCCTTTTCTGGAGTTTATGTCAGGCTTCTGTTTGTTAGTTTGTGTGTAGTTGCAGCTTTCCAGTAACTGTGAGTGCTGTTTGGAGAGTGAGCAAAAGGGATCTACAATTCAAATTGACGCTTAGTTCGTCTCGGTACAGATCACGTCGCTCAACATGCAGACCCTGTTTGAGGATTTTGCATGGGCCATTAAAGGTGAATTGGAAAGCAAAAATAGTTTGCCTTTTATGATATATAAATATGGCCTCAAAGATCTAAAGAAATTGTGTGTTCTTGCAAAGAGCAAAAATATCAGACCTCCACTTCTTTTGCTTGGCTAAATGATTAGACATATTGAATCTCATACGATTCAGATTTCTGCAGCAAGCTTACAATTGAAGAGGGAAAATGTGGAGGTTTAGATTAAGAATTTGTAATCCTTTTCCTCTTATTTGGGGGCAATGAGAACTGCAACTCAGATTTCAGTTTCATGTGCCATTGCTATTTAAATGCGTCAGACATCTTTGCCAAATGAGGGCAAAAAAGAAAAAAATCCAGAAATAACGTTTTACATACATTGTTTTTAAAAAGGTCAGGAAAACTTTTTTTAGGTAACACTTTTGTCATAAAGGAGCCGTATGGGCATATTTTTATTTGCAATTGAACCTCAAGGTCCAGGAGGATTCCCAAAAAATGTAAACCTGATTCGTTTGTCTGGAAGACCTCCAAGAAGACTTAAGTTGAACAATGGTCCATTTTATGTCCGGAGTCTCTGCTTCTAAGTGGCCACGGGGGTGGGAGGAGTTGGCAAAAATCTTTCCAATTGCTGGCCTGGGGAATACAAAGTGTCCCCTTCATTGTACTCTAGGTTTGAGGAAGCCAGAGTGCAAAGAAGACCGTAGGGACCTAAAGTTCAGTTAGCTTGGTCTTCACTTATATAGTTTCTTACATATAAAATCAATGGGGTCTAAATTAGCTGTTACCACTCAAGAAAGAGATCTTGGAGTCATTGTGGAGAGTTCTCTGACAACATCCACTCAGTGTGCAGCGGCAGTCAAAAAAGCAAACAATGCTGGGAATCATTAAGAAAGGGATAGATAATGAGACAGATAATATCATATTGCCTCTATATAAATCCATGGTATGCCCACATCTTGAATACTGCATGCAGATGTGGTTGCCCCATCTCAAAAAAGATATATTGGAATTCAGAAAGGTTCAGAAAAGGGCAACAAAAATGATTAGGGGTATGGAACGGCTTCTGTATGAGGAGAGATTAATGAGACTGGGACTTTTCAGCTTGGAAAAGGACAACTAAGGGGGGAAATGACTGAGGTCTATAAAATCATGACTGGTGTGGAGAAAGTAAATAAGGAAGTGTTATTTACCCCTTCTCATAACACAAGAACCAGGGTTCACCAAATGAAAGTAATAGGCAGCAGGTTTAAAACAAAAGGAAATATTTCTTCACACAATGCACAGTCAACCTGTGGAACTCTTTACGAGAGGATGCTGTGAAGGCCAAGACTACAATAGAGTTCAAAAAAGAACAGCACAAAGGGGCCCTAAAAACCCCAGGTTGGAGATTGCACAGGCATTGTGGGAAGAAGATTGCTATAAGGCTGTCTCCCAAGGATCCTATGGCAAGGCCCACAGGATGGGCATTCCAGGATGGTGTTGCAGCATGAAGTGTTGTAGAGATTCCAGGCAGAGCTGCCACCAGTCCATAGAGCAGCATAGAGGTGAGGCAGCAGTTACTTAGGCATGGTATACGCTATAGTTATGTCAACATAAGGCGGCTTGCGTTGACCTAACTCTGTAAGTGTCTACACTACAACATTGCTCCTGCTGATGTAAGTTGCCCACTATATCAACCTAATAATTCCACTTCTGCGAGAGGTGTAGTGCTTAAGTTGATGTAGTTAGGGTAGACACTGTGATTTACGTTGTCTGTTGGCTGTCACACCCCATCCTACGATATCTCTCACATTTAAGTTGGTGGAAGAGTTCCTGGTCAGGACACGCACCACTGACAGAAGTGGTAATTACTTGGCCCTGGTCTACACTGGGGGGATCAATCTAAGTTATGCAACTTCAACTACGTGAATAATGTAGCTGAAGTCGACATACTTAGATTGACTTACTGTGGTGTCTCCACTGCAGTGAGTCAACTGCTGCCGCTCTCCCTGTTGACTCTGCCTGCTCCTCTCGTGGCACTAGAGTACAGGAGTTGACAGTAGAGAGCTCAGGGGTAGATTTATCGTGTCTAGATTAGATGTGATAAATTGATCCCCACTGGATCGATCGCTGCCCGCCGATGCGGCGGGTAGTGAAGACATACCCTTGGTGGCTGTGCTTAGGTCAACTTAATTTTGAAGCGTAGACAAGGCCTTAAGAAAGGCCCCAGAGTCTGTCTGGATTGTGCCAGGGGCCTTTCCAGTCCCTGAAACATCCCAGAACCATCTTAAAGCCGCGATAGGCCTCTGTGCTGTGCCTCAGTTCAGGGCATTGCCTTTAAACTTTAAAGTGTGGAAGTGACCTTTAAAGTGAAATTAAAGCTCTTACTTTTGCATCCCCTTTTGCTCTCACTTGCTGCTATTATTTTTGTAGGAAAAAATTAGGGGATGTACATTTGTCATGTGCTTGACGTTTATACTTGAGTACCTAACAGATTAGGCATCTAAAATGACTTGAAATACAATATTGGATGCCTAACTTTTGGTTAGGAAATTTGTTCATTTGACAAACTGGAGCCTGTGATAAGTAAAAATAATCTGTTCTACCAGTTCTAAAAATATTCAGTGTTATAGGAGTTTAATATTTATTTTCTCCTAAGTGAAGTTTTTATAGTCAAGTCATGACTGAATAGTATGAAAATGCTTTTAAAAAGAATTGTTTAATATCAAAATCGTTTTCAAATTTGGTAGTCCATGTACAGTAGCGTTGGCAGATGAACACTGAAATACTTATTAAATATAATAGTATGATAGCTTTAATGTGAAATGGTTGTATAAACAGAGATTTGGATTTCAATAATTGTATCAAAACTTTTTAGTACCGATGGAGCCCTTGGAGTGAGTATCAGTGCGCCAGGAGGAGCTATTGCTTCTGTTCCTAACTGGACTTTACGAGGAACACAGCTCATGAATGGCACATCTATGTCTTCACCTAATGCATGTGGAGGCATTGCTTTAGTACTATCAGGTAATGAATATTGTGTCTCTTTGTTAGAGATAAATTTTTGTCTTTTCATTCTTGCACAATTTTGTAAATTGAAATCCAGTAATATTACTGAAGCAACCTATGTTTCTTACATTTAATAAGAGTTAATAGTGTTGAATCTTCATGTTCTTTAATATTTTATCAATAACACTTTAATTTCAGGACTCAAAGCTAATGATGTTCATTATACTGTTCATTCTGTCAGAAGAGCTTTAGAAAATACTGCAGCGAAGGCTGAAAATATAGAAGTGTTTGCACAAGGACATGGTATTATCCAGGTACTTAACAGCATAGATGCAAAAATTATACAAATTATCAACTTTAAAGGGATATTGTCAACTTGAAATCTGGTCACTTGGGGAGGAAAAAAGTTAAGTAGTTGCAAGTGCTACACAATTATAATCACACTTTTTTTTCTTTCTGAATCGCTTTTCTCTTTGCTGTGCAGTAATCCACACAAATAGGAAACTGGCTCTAAAAAAGTTCTTACAGTGAACAGATTATATACTTAGATTACTTTGTGTATTTAAGTAGAATGACTTCATTAGATATGATAACAAAAGCATTGAATGAAAATACCGCTTGTTTCATCCTAAAAGTTAGCTTGTGGGTTTATGCTGAATCTGCTGCTTCCTAGTTCTTCGCTTTGGTGGTGTTTATTTCTTTTGTTTGTTTTTCCTAGCAAGGAGTTTCGCTGGAGCCCAATTCACCAATATTTTTTTTAAATGGCAAATTAAAACACAAAATAAAAAAAATTTGAAATATACTAAGACAATTGTGAACACGGTGTCTATAACACCATCTATATTTACTATACTGCCTATCTGAAAACTAATTACAGGTAAAATTTTCAATAATCCCTGCGTCATTGGCTTTCAGTAAGACTTGGGTTCCGAAGCATAGCATATGGTGTTTCACAAAGCATAGGGACTAATGGTAGTGCAACACAGGGGATCAGCATGTGAATCCTAATGGTTATATTTAGGCTCCTAAATCTTACTGGAAATTACTGAAACTAAGTCCATTTTGAAAATGGTACTTTTTTGAAATTTTGCCCCACGTCTTTAGATCATTTTTTCCTCATTGGAGAAAGTGAATTCTATGTAATATGCCCAAAGATGCCCTACCTCCAGCAAGGACACCTTATCAAGGCATATTGAATGCAGTTCCTTCTTGCAATGTTGTGCATAGCCACTGTAGGCTGTTTTAGAGCACTGCAGTACTCGCAATGTCTGCTGGCATAGGAGATAAGGTATAACCATTGTGATTCAAATACTAGACCCTTTTGTTGCCCTACCATTAGTGGCTATGCTTTCTAAAAACTTCATCTAGAAGTTGGGTATTTTCTATTGTGACTACTGTAGGGTTAAATGGGTATATTGGAACACTGTCTTTTCTCAATAGGTTGATAAAGCCTATGACTACCTCATTCAAAATTCATCATTCACAAGTAAAATAGGTTTTACTGTTACTGTTGGAAACAACCGTGGAATCTACCTCAGAGATCCTGTCCAGATAGCTGCACCTTCTGACTGTGGGGTTGGCATAGAACCTGTTTTTCCTGAGAATACAGGTAGGGAAGAAGCTGGTTATATAAACATGTTTAGGAATGTTATTGTGTAAATTTGATGAGGACTTGGGTCTAAAGATCACACAATTAGCTAAACACTTGATAACGATATTATACATTTAAATGGGAAAAAAAAGATGTAGTGAGTTATGTCATGTACCTGTATTATAAAAAAGCTGCTACTCTTAATTATAGTTTCAATAGTTGAACCAAGGTTGTTTTTCCCGTGATAACACAGCTTAATCAAGATACTTTTCCATTCTAAACCCTTGGTTTTAGTCTCTGTTTTTTCAGTTTCATTTGGAGGGTGAAGTCCTTCATGTTTTTAACTCAAGCATGTCTGTCTTTCTTTTGGAGAAATTTGAAATGAAAAATATCAAGTGTTTTAAATGAACGTGGGGAAAATATTCAAAACATTTTAAAATTTCCTCTAACTTGAATAATCTGTGTGAATTTAAAACTTCAATTTTTGCATCTTATGTAGCCCTCTATGGGAATGTATACTTTTTCAAATGTGAAAGCACTTAGTTGAGAAATAACTAATTCCTGGACATGACCTCTTGTGGCCCCAAACTTTCAGGGTCGAAGTTCTATATAAAGCACTTGCACTTCCATCAGTTCTTTTTCTGTGATCAGTAGTTGCAGAAGTCCTTCTTTTTAAAGTTTTTTAAATCAGATTTCTAGCTTTTTCTCTAACACTTTTGTGTATAGTTAAGTTAGGGTAGTTTTGGGATTTTAGTATTGTTGTGTGCTGTAGTGCGCTTAAGTCATGATTCAATACTTGGATCTTTTGAAGTCTGGATTCAGGAGGTATATATCTTGGCCTTCATCATCTCTCAATTGTGTCCAACCAAGTGTCTTCTCTGTTTTAGGGGGAGTCGTCCCTATCAGTGCATAGTTTTTTGTTTTACAGAGTGTTGTTTTACACCCTGAGACATGGCTTTTGTGAGAGTAAATATATTCAGTCTGCTAATTTGCCTCCGTTAATCTCTAAAGAAGCTTTGTGTTGCTCTTTTTTACTTTGTAATTTACCTTTGAAACTAGAAGGAAAACAGTTACTAAATCACCTTGATTGGCTCATTTGGGTGCCTTTTTAAAATTGGTTTCCCAGAATAAAGTGCTCAATTCTGAATTTGGTTCTGTGTGGGCATTTATACCTGGAACAGTTGCCTCCCTTAATTTGGTACAGGTTGTCTGGCTTGTACGCTTAAGGGTCCTGTATGTTACTCCCACACTTTGAGCTGCTTTCAGATTCCTTACTATTTATCTGTATATTTTGTTGCCTCAGTCTCCCAAGAGGAGGCTCTCCTCTAGAAGACTTCATTCAAGGGATTGAGTGCAGATGAGGTAATCCCTGATTATCTTGCAATATTAATGGAGATTCCATTATTTTAGATGGAAATTTAGGTTTGGTCTACATTACAAAAGTTGCACACTTTTTTAACTTAAGAGATATAAAATTGATCTAGTTAAACCAGTGTAAATGCCAAATGCACTTCTAATGGCCAAAATAATGTAATGGGTGATGCAGGACTCTTTTTTTAATAAATAATTAAGAGGGTAATGTAATACCAGTAAACATGGATTCATGGAAAATAAGTGTCAAACTAACTAGATATTTTTTTTTTTGTGTTTACAAACTTGGATGATAAAGATAAGTGTTGAAGTATTTAGACTTCTGTAAACATTTCATTTGGTACCCCACTACATTTTAAGAAACTAGAATGATACAAAATTAACATGGCAAATTAAATTGATTTAAGAAATGGTTAACTGACAGGTCTCAAAATGTTGTAAATGGGGAGTCATTGAGCAGTCATTGTGTTTCTAGTGCGGCATTGGAAGAAAACAAAATCATTGCTGATATAGTTTGTAGATGATCTGAAGACTGGGGATGGTAAATAACGAAGAAGATGGGTCACTAATACAGAGCAATCTGGATTGCTTGGTAAACTGGGCAGTCGATATACATTTTAATTTGGACAAATGTAAGGTTATATATTTAGGAGCAAAGAATATAGACTATATTTACAGGGTGAGGGACTCTGTCCTGCCAAGCAGTGACTGAGAAAGGCTTGGTTTTCACAGTAAATAATAAACTGAGTAGGAGCTCACAGTGCGATGCTTTGATGAAAAGAGCTAAGGCAACCCTTGGACCTATAAATGGGAATAATGACTGGGAGTAAGGAAGTGATATTTACCTTGCTATTTGGCAGTGGTGTTACTGCTGCTGGAACACTGTGTCCCGTGCTGTCCTGTATACACTTCAAGAAGGATGCTGAAAAATTGGAGAGGGTTCAGAGAAAAGCCAGGAGAATGATTAGTAGGGATTCTCAAACTTCATTGCACTGCGACCCCCTTCTGACAACAAAAGTTACTACACCACCTCAGGAGGGCAGGTCAAAGCCCGAGCCCCACCGCCCTGGGTGGGGGGAAGCCAAAGCTGAAGCCCAAGGGCTTCAGCCCCACACGGGAGGCCTGTAACCCTCAGCCTTGCCACCAAGGTCTGAAGCCCTCGGGCTTCGGCTTAGGCCCTGGGAGGTGGGGCTCGGGCTTTGGCTTGGCCCTGGGCCCCGGCAAGTCTAACACCAGCCCTGGTGACCCCAGTTAAAACAGGGTCGTGACCCACTTTGGGGTCCCGACCTACAGTCTAAGAGCTGCTGGACTAAAGGATTGGAAAGCATGGGAGAGATCAAGGGAGTACTCAATCAGTTTTTCAAGGAGAAGGTTAAGGGATGACTTGATCAATTTATAAGTACCTAGAACAGAAATCTCATAATAGGGTGCTCTTCAATCTAGTAAATAAGAAGATAAGATCCAGTGGCTGAAAGTTGAAATTCACCTGGAAATAAGGCCAAAAAATTTTTTTTGACAGCGAGGCTAATTAATCATTGGAACAACTTAACAAAGGGTTGGGTCAAGTCCATCACTGACCACTTTTAATCAGGTTTGGATGTTTTTCTACTTCAAACTGAAATTAATTCATGGAAGTCCTAAGGTCTGCAGGAGGTGGGACTAGATGATTACAGTGGTTCTTAAATCTATGAAAACCAGTTTAACCCTTGCTTAAATTGGTTTAGTTTAATTCGGTAATTCACCAATACAAGCTTTAATGTTAATTTAGTTAAACCTCATGTAACTTTTCTATAATAGACAAGCCTCTAGATTCTGGAGCATAGATAACTGCATCCAAAAGAGGACTGGCTTGCTGAGCCACGGCGAGATTGTTTTCCATTGGGACTTTCTTATTTTATCCTTCTCGGTGTCATAGAGGACTGTTTCCAAGATATAGGTATAAACCACAGATTAACAAAATAAAGGCCAATGTTTTTCATTTGGCAGATTTCTAAGATAAATGCTCAACATGTTGCATCTAGTAGTGATTATAAGTAAGCATTCTTCTTCTCACAATGTTCTGTTAATCTCTGAAGGTCCTGTTTGAAACTTGTCATTGGGAAGTATTCCTTTCAGAAGTTTGAGTATCAATGCCTTTTCAAAAGTTATTTCATACAAATTTGGATATAATACAATTCTTAAATATTGAATAGTTCTGTTACAGTGATCTTTTAGTTCTGATACAGTTATGTTTAGGGCTGTGATTTTTGTCACGGAATCTGACACTTCCAGAGACCTCCTTGACTTGAGCCGCAGCGCCTGGGAGCTGCAGGATCCCCCCACCGCCCATGATGGCTGGGGACTCTGAGCTCCCAGCCACAGCGGGTGGAAGGGGGTGCCCCGGGAGCTCCCCATTTTACATATTTTAGTAAAAGTCATGAATAGGTCATAGACTTCCATGAATTTTTCTTTATTGCTTGTGACCTGTCTGTGACTTTTACTAAAAATATGCATGACAAAATCTTAGCCTTAGTTACATTAGAGATGATGTTACAGCATGGTGAATGCATTGATTTTTACACTGCAGTGGAGGACCTGAAAAAGGTGAATGGGGAAGGAAAACTATTTCTGTATTTAGGCTATGTCTGCCCTGGGAGTTAGGGGTGTCATTCCCAGCTTGAGTAGACATATTTGCACTAGCTCTCATTGAGGTAGCATGCTAAAAATAGTGAAGTAGCCTGGGCAGTGGTGGCATGGGTTAGCTGTGCCAAGTACAGACCTGCCTGGACCCCATGGGTATGTGATTGGGGCGACTAGCCTGTGCTGCCGTTGCTACTGTGGCTACACTATTACTGTTTGCATGCTAGCTCAGTGAGAGCTGGATATCACAGCCCCAGCTCCAAGTGTAGACATAGCCTCAGATGATCATAGGTGGAGTCCTTTTAAAAAAAAAAATTGCGTTTTACTGAAATGGTTCTGAGAATTTCATTGAGGGTTGGTAGGAAGAAGGGTTTCCAGCTGAGAGCACCAGAATTCACTCATGGTGATGGTGCTGCCTATCCAAGAGAAATGGTAACCATTTTTGTCTAAGGGAGTGCATCCCATTATCAAGTCAAACATCTTTTTTGTTTCTGAAAGGTAATTTTCAGTGGCACTTCTAACAATAAAAGCAGCTTCTTTAAAGGTTTCAAGGAGTGGGTTCCCACCGTTAATAGTGAGACATGCACACATTGGTGGACATTTTTTTTTTTTGTTACTGTGGCGCCTAAACATTTGTTTGGATTATTGTATTAAAAGTTTAAAAATTGCATCTTGTTTCAGAAAACACCGAAAGAATCTCTCTCCAACTTCATTTAGCTTTAACTTCAAATGCAGCATGGGTTCAGTGTCCCAGTCATTTAGAGCTCATGAACCAATGTAGGCATATTAATGTACGTGTGGACCCACGTGGTCTGAGAGAAGGACTACACTACACAGAGGTATGAAAGTACTTATATTTATAAACAAAAGTATTTGCTGTCTCCCTTTGCTGTGGTCATTTTCATTTAGCTTTTAGAAAAATCATTTTTCTAGTAGATTATAGCATCCAAAGCTTTTAATTTATTTTACTTTCTCCTGTACTGGGTAGCAAATGCTGTTGCACAGTTAGTTTATTTAAAACAGGAAAAACTTGTGGTTTCGTGTAAGAAAAAAGTAAACCATGTTCTTTACCTTGCCCCCTATTTCTGCAAAATTTTGTAATATTGACAAAAAGCAATTACGTTTTTTGCAGACTAGTAGTATAGATTTTTTTTAACATTTCAGATAATTTTTCCAGTTAACTCTTGTAATTTATTACTACAAGAGACTTACCATAGCTGTTCAGTGTGTCTTAACTCTAAATATTTATAACTTAATGTTTTTATTAGTTTTTTAAAATAAAATTAAGCATTTTTATCTCTTTTTGAAATATCTGAACCTCTGTGGGTATATCTACACAGCAATTAAACACCTGAAGCTGGTCTGGGTCAGCTGACTGAGGTTCATGGGCTCAGGCTGCAGGGCTGTGAACTTGCTGTGTAGATGTTCCAGGGGCAGGCGGGGTCCCACAGTATGCCCAGCACAAATGTCTGCACAGCAATATTTAGACCCGCAGTTAGAGCCTGAATCAGCTGACCTGGGCCAACTGTGGCCATGCCCCAAGTTTTTTTATTCCAGTGTAGACATACCCTGTGTGGCTAATACTTCCCTGTATGTGGAGAAGGATAGTGGAGTTAGAAGTGTGTCTTACTGAATTAAATGGGGAGGCTGCTTTCAATTCAGATGTTCTACTATTCTCTTGCCTTTTCTGTTCTCTCCCTCATTTTTGCCCCATTGATCCTTTTTAAAATAGTTGACTATCCCCCCAAAGAATCCAAAACTTAGAATGGCACTAAAACGTTTCCATTACATTGCAGCTGGAATTTTCAAATGTTGGTGGAACAACAAAAATAACTTTCCTTGTTAGAAAAAAAGCACTTCAGGTTTTTTAGAACAATTATAAAAAACTAAGGTCTCTGATTGCGCTGCAGTAGCAGTGAAGAAATTTGTCAAAGGGTCTGGAGGTAGTATGGTTTCAGCCATGCTGATATTTAAGGCTGGGACTTAAACAATGCTTGATGGATTGTGTGCACAAAAAATCAAGGTGTGGAGAGCAATAATGGAAGTGTAAGGGGGTGGCGGCGGGGGGGGGATTGAGAGGGGACACAAGACAGCGGTGTAGGAAGAGGTCTGAGCTGAAAATTAGTCCTTACCTAACCAAGTAACTAAACTTGTCATATGTGATTGTACAGTGCAGAAACCAATGAAAAAGTATGGGATTCTGAATGTACTACTTAAAAATATTTTTAAAAGTTGAATTTATAAAAAAAAAAAAACCTACTAATTCTTAAACTGGTGGTACTTTAAATGTTTTTCTGGTGTGGCAGTGATTAAAGCCTCTTCAGCCTGTAGCCCCTCTAAGTTCATTGAGCAATAATGATACAGATGCAAAATACTCCACAGCCAGTCTATAGAAGCTCACTCTGGTCATATTACATCATTTTAAATTGCTTTAAGACATGATGCTGTGTAACTACTTTTATTTTGATTAATTCGTCAGGTATGTGGTTATGATATAGCAACGCCTAATGCAGGCCCTTTGTTCAGAGTTCCAATAACTCTTATTATACCAGCAAGGTCAGTGAACATTTACTTTTTTCTTTTTTACCCCCCGTGCATGGCTACATAATCTGACTATGATATATTGTCCTAGCTGCTTTCTTGGGTCTTTCAGCCAGTTCTGGTTTCATTTGTCTCAATATCCAAGCTAATATAAGTCCTCTGCCAGAAGGAATAGTGCAAATTGCCCCATCCTGAATACAGAGGGGGCAATAGAGAGAGAAGCTGAGTTAATGTAAATGTAATGCCATTGTCCTCACCCAGTGGTGCTGCATGAAGACTGGGTAGTGAAGAGTCACAAGCTGATTTATAGTTTATTGGTGGAACACCAAGAGGCACCAAAATCCTAAAGCCAATGTTGTCTGTTAACATGGTGTGTCTAGCTCCTGTTGGAAATGCGATGAGCTCATGTCTGACAAAAACTAGTTGTCATGAATTACTATGACCGGTGCTGATGGGCTCTGAAGAGACTCTGGACATAAAGATGTACTTTGCATGCAATAACAGTGAAGCTCATTCTGTTATGGAACACAGGTTCCCTTTGAAATAAGCACTTGTGCAAGCAAGGGGCATCATGATCCAAAGTGACAAATGTCCCATGGTCTCATCTGTATATGAGCCATGGGGATTTTAACCCCACTAGCTGCATTTTTAAGATTTCGAAAAAGATTATTCAGTTTTAAAGTTATTAAACTTTAAAATTATATTCACAGAATAGATGAATCTTCACACTATGACCTTTCATATACTGATGTGCATTTTAAGCCTGGTCAAATCCGAAGACACTTCATTGAGGTTCCTCAAGGAGCTACATGGGCTGGTAAGGAAAATAAAAATACAAATTTAACAAAAAATTATGTCTTTCAAACAGGCAGTACTCCCAGTGATTTCAATGGAAGTGTTATGAGTAAGACTTCAGGATTAGATCAATGAATTATTTGTGAAATGCTTTATTTTTTTTTATTTTAAGCTCTTTTGGGAGAGAGTATCTTTTATATATATATATATGTATATATAGTGTCTAGCACAATGGGACTCTAATTCTGATTGGGTTTGTGGCACTACAAGAAAAAATTACTAAATGATAATTGGGTATATTTGCATCACTGAGGGAAATTTGTGTGTGTAATACTATAATTGACCCTCTTTTGTCTGGCTTAAAAACAGGAACATGATGTTAAAGGGGACGTGCCAGTATTCCACTTTAGAATGCTAATTGCAGAGTTATATGCTGATTGCCTATTGTGACAGACCCCCCTGGGTACAACTTGGACTGTGGGACCGCAGCGTCCCCTTTTTCTCTCTGGGTCAGGGTACCCCTCTCACTGTTCTACTAGTGGCCAGCAGCCCCTTCAGGCTTCGCTCTGACACAGCCATTAGCATGTGAAGGCACACCCAAAGTTGCATGCAGGCTCTCAGAGCCACTTATGAATTATACGCAGGGAAATAGCAGCAAATCCCCCTCTCCCCCAGCCTTGTACCCCAGATATGTACCATCTTACATAACTCAAGGCCTTCTTTATCAATGCAAGCTCATTAATTAGTTTGCCACTTCATCAAAGGATAATGGACATGTCCCAGGCTTCGTAATCTGAGCAGATCCCCCAAGCACTTATGGCAAACTCACAGGTTAAGATTAAATATTAAAATAAGTTTATTAACTACAGAAAGATTTTAAGTGATTATAAATGTTAAGCATAAAGGTCAGTATTGGTTACATAAGAAATAAAAGGTAAAATTGCAGTCTAAATCCTCAACTTTGTCAGACTAAGCACAATTCAAAGAAGGCAGTTTTTCTTACCCCACTAGGAGTTATAAGCAGTTCACAGTTCTTAATACACAGGCTGACTTCCCTGCTCAGCCTGGTACCAATCGCCTCAGTTCAAAGTCTTTTTTCTTCCAAACATTCTCATTGCCTTCAGAATAGGTGGGGGAAGAGAGGTGGACTCATGATTCCATTGTCCCTTACTTTATACTCTCAGTTCATGTGAATGCAAAAAAACTGGCTCCACCATGGAGTCAAGCATCACATGTCCTGAGACCTTGCTGAGTCAGAGTTAAGCAATCCCCATTATGTAAATCTCTTGTTTACAATACTCCTGTTGATCAATTGATGGTCACTTAACGCCGGTCGGGATGTGGCTCACCTCCTTTGTTGCCAATTGAGAGCTAGCTGTGGGCATCTCCCAGACTCGCAACATGTTCAATAACAACCATATAGCAAAATTTCATAACTCCATGTACAGTGATGATATACATATTTTGATAGAACAATGAGTTTCAGTAAATACGAAGTCTCATAGTATACCTTACAAGGCATTCTTTGTACAGAAGTCATAACCATATACAAATGGTGAATGTGGCGGTTACAGGGTGCTATTTTGAGGTGCAATATGTCCCACCCATATATAGCAAGAGTAAGAGGAGCATTCAGCATTTCTTTGTTTCCTTAATACGTATTATGGAGGTTCTTTCAAGCATTTCTTTTTAGAAAACAATACAAATGTATTTAGAACTTAACATGGCTGTTTAACGTTTTGCACTTTATTAGAGAATATTAATGTGTGTTGGATGGAGTTGTGAATGTATTAATCTAATGTGAACAAGAAGTAGATACTAGCTTATTCCATGTGAAAGTGTAATTTAATGTGGTGGGGACAGTTTTGATTGTAGAGTTCTTGGATGGTACAAGGTTATAGAATTCATATTTGGTTTTGTATTCAATTTTTACTCTTGACCAGTATTACAGATTGGATTGTTTGAGTTTGGTATGGTCTGGGAAAGCCAACAAGATAACTTGTGGGTGCGTGTATTGATGTAATATCCAGGAGTAATTAGGTTACTGTTGAGTGGTGTGTAGTTGCTAAGTAGTTAAAACAGAGAGGTAGATTCATCTTTAAACCTCGTCTTTCAGTGTTACTATTGTTATGGCATTCTAAAAATTTGGCTGTGCTGTACTTGAAAATAAAAAAAATTTGAGGCTTTTAATGTTTATGGTATTATAAAGTGTCTAGATATAGGAAATTGGATTTTTTTTTTTGTTGACCTTGATGTGGCGATTTGCCTTAAGATTAGTGGATATTTTAAACAAACATACATTTGTTTTGATGTGAACAAAATGGATCAGTGAGACCATCAGCATGCAAAACATTCCATATCGTTTCATATGATGAAAAAAATGCCATTGAAAACTAACTTTCTTTTGTGAATTTCTTGCCCTGTTTCTAACCAGCTACAAAATAATTTGAGTAAGGGATTAGGCAGCATACAGGGGAATATGACACGTGAATAAAATGGCTGTGACAAATCTCTTCATTGTTTGTTTCTAGAGTTCAACACCAAGGGTTTTTTGAGGTAGAATAAATATTCTTTGGAAGTTGTACGATTAGTACATAAACGGCATTGAGAAAAATTTTCAATCTTAATTTTCTTAGTTATTTCTTAAATAGATATCTTTTTATAATGACTGATTGCTTTCTATTATCTTAAAAAGAAAAGGAGTACTTGTGGCACCTTAGAGACTAACCAATTTATTTGAGCATAAGCTTTCGTGAGCTACAGCTCAAAGTGAGCTGTAGCTCACGAAAGCTTATGCTCAAATAAATTGGTTAGTCTCTAAGGTGCCACAAGTACTCCTTTTTGCGAATACAGACTAACACGGCTGTTACTCTGAAACCCTTCTATTATCTTAATTTTGTTTTAGCTAAGCCATTTATGCAGTCTTTACATACATACATACATAAAAAAATAAACAGAATAGTGTTTTAGAATAATTCTATTACAACATCAGATTAGTAGTTCTGTAGCTTGGGGCAAATCAAGAGCATATGGCCTGTGTGTGTGGTTTTTTTAAATACAAACCTGAAGTGGCCACTTTAGGTCAAAAAGTCTGTATCAAAAGTCTTCTCTAGCAGGTATTAGCAAGCAGGCTGGTAGCACCACCCGTTAAGCTTGCCCCACACTTCCCATTATAAACCTCTGTTTTCAGTTGCTTATAACTAAGGCTAAGTTTTAGTCAGGTATTTTTAGTAAAAGTCATGGACAGGTCACAAGCAGTAGACAAAATTCATGGCCCGTGACTTGTCCGTGACTTTTACTAAATATACCCCTGACTAAAACTGGGCGGGGGTGGACTTGGGGGGGACGGCACGGGTGCTGGGGAGGGGGGTACAGCGCGGGTGCTGGGGAGCGGCAACCCTAGCTCCACGTGCTGCCTCCGCTCTGCCCGAAGCCCCAGTTCTGTAGCTCCCATTAGCTGGGAACCGCAGCCAGTGGGAGCTGCGGGGGCAGTGCCTGGCTGCCAGCAAAGACAGCATGTGGTGCTAGGGGAGCCCCCCTCCAGGTAAGCTCTGTTCTTCATCCCAACCCCAAGCCCTGATCCTCCCCCCCCCCCCCATCCATCTTGCCACAGTGAGGCAAGACTGCCCCAGCAGCAGCCAGTGCACTTGAGCCAGCTGCACAGGGCTGCTGCAGAATTCACGGAGGTCATGGAAAGTTACAGCATCCGTGACCTCCATGACAAACACTGAGCCTTACTTATCACTTTGCAAAACTTCAATCACTTGGGCTGAAATTTCCCCAGGCTGCATTTTTTTTGGAAAGCTTCAACCAAAATGGTTCGACCATTTTTGAGAATGAGGCTAGAGAAAAACATATTGTTGCCCGTGTTAGAAGAGGAAAAGAACAGAAAAGATGTTCTTTGAGAATCACTAGCACCCCATGCTTTGGAGTGGAAGCTTGAAATTTGGTAGCGGATGTGCCTCTGAAAAATTGCACTTTTCACATGCTCATTAGAGATTTTTGCCGCTAAATTTCCCAAAGATTCTATTTGTCTTGTACATGTTCCAGGGCAGGGCTCAGCAGGGCTTACCCTCCAATTGCAGTTTCCGTCTGCTCTGGCCATGCTGGGTCTGGGCAGCAGAAGTGACAACAAGGAGCTTGGGTCTCAGAGCTTTCCCTGCTGGGACCAGGCAGTTTGTGGAGGAGGAGTGAAACGCAGAATTGTCCTGGGACAAGGATTGGGGAAGACCAACTTGGGACAGGGACAGGTTAGAGGGGAAGGAGAAGAAGGGGTAAAGCTTGGGGAAAATTCACACACAAGTCTGTGCCTGCTAGAGCACATGCCCATCCAGAGTTTCAAATGGAACCCAAGATTCCTGAGTGTCACTATGCCTCTGTCAGCAAATGTCTTTGAAACCCTCTGGCAAAGTGTCTCTCCCCTTCAAGTGCTGTGGTCCACACAGAGGATGAGAACTTAACTGAATCCTTTGTCACGGAGGCACCTGATGTTAATGGTAAAATTCTCATTATCTTCAGCGGGAGCAGGTTGGAATCCAATGTCAGGGTGTTTGTGTTTAAAAAATAACAATCAAAAAACCTATACTGGTTAGTCAACAATTTTCACTGCTCTATCAAGTATCACTTATTTTCTGTACAAAGTCTTGCTTCGCTGGTTTTCCACCTCGAGAAACTCTTGTTTGTATACATATTATTTGACATTACTTTAATCATGGATTTCGGGTATGTCAGTACAGCAGTAAAACACCCGCAGCTGAACTGGGAAGCTGACTCAGGCTGCGAGACTGTAAAATTGCTGTGTAAATATTCAGGCTTCGTCTGGAGCTCAGGCTCTGGGACCCTCCCACCTCGTGGGGTCCCATGGCCCAGTCTGGAACCCCAGCCTGAACGTCTACACAGCAATTTTTAGCCTCCCAACGCGAGCCTGAGTCTGCTGACCTGGGCTGACCGAGCTGCGCGTCTTTTATCCCAGTGTAGACGTACCCATAGGCACTTGTATGCTGAATAATAACTGTTTTTTTACAAATTACAAATACGTTGGAGTCTAATTTTCTTGTCAGGGTAAAATATTTTTCTCTAAACATTTTCCATTCTTATTAGCTTTATTGGCTACTGAAATTAAACTCTGTTTTGAACATTTTTTTCTTTAATCTAGAAGTTACAGTATGTTCCTGCTCAACTGATGTGGCTGCCAAGTTTGTTCTTCATGCGGTTCAACTAATGAAACAAAAAGCATATAGAAGCCATGAGTTCTATAAATTCTCATCCTTACCAGAAAAAGGATCAGTGACTGAAGCGTTTCCTGTCTTAGTAAGTTAATTTGAATTTAAATATCAGTATGTACAAAAATTAACAGTACAGTATGAAAGAAAATTGGTTTTGTTGAGGTGTTATGCAGAGAACTTAAAGAAGCACAATATAACAGGGCCTGGATTCAATTGGAATTATGATGTTGAATTAGTTTAAAATTAATGCACTATATTTCCACTCTTTTGCAAGTCGTCTTTATTACTCCATATTTTATCATTTTGATGTTAAAACTGAACATAAGTGAATTTGGTGTCTTCAGTTGCTGGATTAACTTAATGCTTATTAAAGAAGACAGATTGGTAATCCAAAATCTGTTTGTTTGAAGAAAAGGCACAGTAAAGGTAGTGATAATGCAAGATTCCTCATGTTGCCACATTAACATGCCTTAGCCATGACCTGGAAGTCGTATCGGAGTTCATGCTCTGTGTCCATTCAGTCCTGAGCCTCTTTTTGAAAATGCCATAGAACTGTACCTAAATTATGGTACTCTTGCAAGAGAGAGTGAAGTCCGTGGACCACACTGCTTTCAAAACTAAATATTCATTTCTTCATCTTGGCTTTCCCTCAGTGAATTCTACATACGGATAGGCAACAGTCTCTCCCTCTTCTTCTGTAAACTAATCAAGCTGTTTTTCCTGCAAACTGGGAAAGAAGGAAGAAGTGTTATTTGAATGTATGTTTATTTCAAACCTGCTTATATAGAAAAATGCTGCACCTATCTCTGGATTGTTGTGTTCATTGCTAGGATATCAGACATGATTTATTGGAATTGTCTTGCATTCGCAGGGCAATCCTAGTTTCCTGGCCAATTCTGTGTAAACTTGGATTACTGGTATAATTGGAGTACTTTTGAACTGCATGCAAATTCCTTTGTTCTTATTAATTTATTTTTAGGGTGGGTGGGGAATGAGAATGGAAGGTGAGGATGTGAATATGTCTAACTTTTGTCTTTTCTATTATCCAGGGTGGAAAAACCATTGAATTTTGTATTGCTCGTTGGTGGGCCAGCCTTAGTGATGTCAGCATTGATTACACAATTTCCTTCCATGGCATAGTTTGTGCTGCTTCTCAGTTAAACATAGTGAGTTTTTTCATATTTTACTTTCTGTTGATCAGTTCAAGAAATTCTTTGGTGATGAAAAGATCGCTAGTTGCAACTTGAAGAAAACTCAGACTATACATGTAGCTGAGATACAGGTCAGTGATTAATAACTCTTAAATGCACAGTAATAGGAACAGGAACCCACAGAAATGTATTGATCACGATTAGTACAAAAAAGCTTGGATTACAAAGAGTATATAGAAAATTTAAAAATTTCTGAGAAACATACTTATGATCTGATCTTTTTTGCTTTGTTCATCCATTAAACTTCCAAGTATTTACAGGAAATAATGGTCTAGGACACAGGTTTTTCAAACTTAAATTCCTAAAGTAGCAATGGGCTTAAACTACAGCAAGGAAGGTTTAGGTTGAACATTAGGACAAACTTCCTAACTATCAGGGTAGTTAAGCACCAGAATAAATTGCCTAAGGAAGTTGTGGAATCTCCGTCATTCTAAGTTTTTAAGAGCAGCTTAGATAAACACCTGTCATGAATAGTATAGATAATACTCAGTCCTGCCTTGAGTGTTGGGGACTGGACTAGAAGTCCTGTCGAGGTCCCTTCTACTCCTATACTTCTATGATTCTATTCTGAAGAAAGGCCAGTAATGGGTTAGAATTTTTTGTATGTATTTATAAATAAAGCTGGGAACCAAGTTAACTGTTAAACACTTTTTTTAAAGCATGCTTCAGAAGGCATTGTCCGTTTTGATGTTCAGTCCACATTGAAATATGAAGATATTGCTCCTTGCATAAATCTGAAAAGCTGGATCCAAACGCTCAGGTACAGTTGCTATTTTGGGGGCTATGTTGAAAATTGTCTGATCTTTCAAAGTTACTTAGCATGTAATTAAAATAGTAATTCTGAAAATAAACATGAATTAACAGTAAAATGAATATTAATATTTGGAATGGGACTCTGTGGTTATTTCCAGGTAACTGTAATAGGCGAATAGAACCCCTTTTATTAACATTGCCTACCCACCACTTTTCTTAAGATACTTTTTCAGTTTCTTATAACTTTGCCAAACCTTAACTATTTGGGCTGAAATTTTCCGTGCAGTTTTCTGCTTCAGGCTGACTTAAAAAGAAATCAGCCTGAACAGTGCAGCTGTTTCAGAGAACAAGGCAAGGTGAAAAAAACATGTTCTGCAATGTTTTTGTTTTAAACACTCTGGCAACTTTTTGTTTGCGAAGCCGTAGTGCCCTTGTGCTTTGGAGCAAGAACTTGAATTTTGGCTGGGGATAGTCTTTACCATTCCTGTAAAAATCTACCCAAATATGGCAAAGTTACAAGCCTTTGAAAAAATGTATTTGCACATGCTCAGCCTTCATAGGGTTTAGTAGCTAAAATCTCTAAAGATTCCATTCTCACTGAGCATATTCCAGCGCCTCAGAGTTTCTAGTGCTGACCAGACTGTCTGTGTGTCACACAGCGACTGAGCATGTTCCATTCCAGGGTTAGAGGGACTTGCTAGGACTTTCTTTATAATGGTAGCTCCAGGTTGCTTTAGGCCAGAGTAGGGTGGGAGTCTGGAACTGAGCAAGGATACTGGCTCTCCTCTGTTCAGTAACCCTGCCTGCTGGTGCCCAGGAAGACTTTTCATCCTAATCGCATTTGCCATGTCCAGTCAGTCCTAGTCTCCCCTTCTGGGCTTCTTGTTCGAGTCCCAATGAGGATGAAGAGGAAGCCACCTGACTTAAATGCAAAAGGGACTAGAACTGAATGGGGGTGGGGGTGGGGGGAGGAAGGAAGGAGTAGATAGGGATAGGGTGAGACTGGGGCTGGCGGGAGGAGGAACAGAAACTGTTACTAGGATCCTGAAGGGGTCAGGGACTCGGACTAGTTGAGCAAGAAGATTAGAACTGAAAGCTGAAGAGGCTGGGTGCGGGGAGGGAATCTGGAACTGGGAAACAGTTGGTGGGACAGAGGAGAAACACTGAGATTGGATGAGGAGCTAGGTGGGAGGCAGGGAGATTGGGACTGGCTGGACAATAAAACTGAGAACTGGCGGGAGAAGGGGGGAAATGGCAGAGGAGGAGAGGGGAAATCTGATGAGGAGCTGTGAAGTGGGTGAGGGGGAATCTGTGACTGATTAGGACAAGGAACCGGGGGGAAATAGCGAGGGCTGGGCTGACTAGGGCTGTGGGGAGGGAAGAGGGACTAGGGCAAGGAATCAGGAGGGAATAACTGGGACTGGCTGGGCTAGGAGACTGGTGCAGGGACACTTGGTGTGAAGGGAAGGCCGGGACTTAGCTGGGGATCCCCAGTGGGGAGACTAGAATTGGCTGAGCAAGGAAAAGGTGGTAAGAATGAGAAGCCTGAGGAGTGGAGACGGCATGGGTAGGCAAGGAGAATTGGACTGGGACCAGGAGCCAGGGTAAGGAAGAACAAGACAGGGACAGGTTGTTGGAGGGGATGAGAAAGAGGAAGAAGGGCCTGTGCCTCTTGGAGCACACTTCCCTTCTTAGCCAGGAATATAACCCAAGATTCTTGAGGGCTCACCCTTCATCTGCTAGGGGACTTCACAATATTTACTGACAGGAAAGTGTCCTTTCCCCCCTAGTGCTGGTGTCTATGGAAAATGACAACCTGCTACTGCTGTCAGTTACTCAATTAGCTCAAGTGGCAGAGGACTGTGTTCTGACTCAAACAGTTCCAACCTATTGATGACCCATGTGGGTCTCAGTGTGATGCCACATGCTGGAATTTCTGGGTTTTGTTTGCTTTTTTTTTTTTTAAATCTATGAAATTACACACACACACAAGAAAACTAAAGTTGCAAGATCAAGCACTCTAAAGTTAGGAAATGCCCTTTTGTGCTTATGCATTAAGATGGTCTTTGATTATATCATCACATATTATTTTTTCTACAGGATCCCAACCTCATTCAGTATGCAGCATGGGGGATGCTAACTTAATGAGCAGCCATTTAATTTTTTTCTCACTAGTCAGTGTGTGTCCCCTGTGCCTTATTTACTGCACACTCTCTTTAAACTCTGATCTAAAGACAGAATTATTAATTTCTTCATGTTTTATCGCACTCATCACTAGTATTTGAGTGCTTCATAAACATTCTGAATTATCTTTAGTGCCCTGTGAGAGATGCATATTATCCCCCTCTTTTGTAGATAGTTGAGGGACCGAGACTTTAAGGTCAGAAGTATCCACTCACCTTGGGTGCCCCAATTGAGACCCCTAGAACCTGATTTTTCAAAGTACTGCAATTTGTATGTTCCAAGCTCTTCCAAGCTCAGCTCCTTCTGAGTTCACTTGCATTTGTGAGTGCTCAGCCTTTCTGCAAATCAAAGCCGAGGGTCTCAAGTTGGACACCCAGAAAATGAGGAACATGTAATTAATGGTTGTATGTGGGTAAAGATGGGTTTAAGTGACTTGCACATAGGAACTCTGTGGCAGAGGCAAGGATATAGTCCAATTTCGAGGGTAGTATTGAGCTGTCTTTACCATGAGATCATCCTTACTCTTCCTGCAATATCGTGCCTCATTTGCTACATACCTTCCAACTTCTGCAGTAGTGGAGCCGGGACCTGTAGACAAGTCTCCTTCACTTCATAACCCTGGTTCATCCACAAAGCAGGTCCATCTTTTGCGGTGTAAGAGGCGAGGGTCCTGTGGAAAAAACAGCGTGTGATCATGTAATTGAAGACTATATCATAATGCATGCGAGTTTCTGTTTAGACAAACTGTTTTAGGAAAACTGTTCCTAAAACTTGCTGTTGTGTTTAACTGCAGACCAGCGAGCGCTAAAATAAAACCTTTAGGATCCAGAGATGTTTTGCCAAATAATCGTCAACTATATGAGATGATTTTGACGTACAACTTTCATCAAGTAAGTTTTAATTGGTTCTTTAATGCTGTTTTAAATTTCATATCTCTAGAACTTTTTAGTGAATTTCCTAACAAAAGGTGTAAGGAGAGCTCTAGGATATGCGGGATCACAGAATCTTGGGGTGCCTCTGTAGCTGATGCCAGTTATAATGCAAACTGCAAGAACAGGGATTCTAATTAATCATAAATTGGAAAGATTGTTTAAGTTTTACTATGATTAATCTAGATTAATCTGAATCATTACTTCAGAAGTGTACCTTTACTACGCAATATTCAATTGTGTTTTGACTTATTTTTTTTTATAGCCTAAGAGTGGGGAAGTGACTCCAAGCTGTCCACTGCTTTGTGAATTGTTGTATGAATCTGAATTTGACAGCCAGCTGTGGATTATATTTGACCAGAACAAAAGACAAATGGGGTCAGGTGACGCTTATCCACATCAGGTACAGAGAGATATACTTACCCTGATCAGACATTCTACATAAATATGAAAATTATATTCCTTCTCTTCCCCCACCCTACCTGTCTACAGTCCAGACCCCTGGGTGTAGATAGACCCTGCCATCAGATAATCACAGCATGTAGTAATTGCACTTTTGAGTGGTGTATTTTGTAAAAGGAACTTGCTGACTGGAAATTGCCAGTTTTCTCCATGGGATGGAACATGTCATTCTTTCTTTGTAGATAAAGGAAGAAGATTTGAAAAATTTGACTCTTCTTTCTTTTTTTAACTACAAAAAGCTTTTACCATGTGACTGCTTGCCTTAGTGTGACCAATGCTACCAGAGAAGTGAACTGCAGTCCCTGAGAAGTGAACTGCAGTCCCTGTCTTTTTAGTAAGATGTTGCACCGTTTCAGTTTTTCTGTGTAAGGCAGAAAGGGTCCCTCAGGCTCTTCCTAGTGCTGGTATATTTGTCTATCAGAGTGGTTATCTTTGTCCTATCAGAGGCACCTTTATTAGATTTCTAATCAATGTCTTCCAACAGCCTTTTGAAGTGTGAGAGGCTGGTTGTGGAAGACTTCTTTGGTGCTGCCTTTGGTAGGAGGGTGGATTGTCACAAGACTTGTAGGTATTCTACCCTCTGTATAGGTTCCTGTACCACTTTGGAAAAGCCTATATATCTGACTTGGTATAGAAGAAAAAAAGAAAAGGGGAAGTCTTCTTTCCTGATTTTCTTTCTTGGAATTATTTTCTAATAATCCAGATTCCCAGTTGGCCTTTATTAATGTAGTTTTGGATCATTCTAACTGTTCTGGAAAGATCAATTTAAGATTGTCGCTCATCAGAGTACTGGAGCTTCTGGCAGACTGCCTTTTATGACCTTGATTCAACAAAACACATATGCCTACACTTTAGAATATGCATATGACTAATCCCATCCCTGTTTGGTAAAGCACCTCTACACATTCTTCACTTCAGGAATGTGCTTAAATTCCATTAATTTAAATGGGATTGCTCACATTCATGGATGCTCTGCTGAATCAGGACTTTTATTACCTTTTCTTGAAGATTATTTGCTGCTGCTGTTATACGAAAGACAGAGTCTGTGATGTGAAGGCCATGATAAATGGACCTTACTTATTTGATATTCCATAATGACATTGTGGCTCTTTGCCCATAACCAGAATTTTTGTTTGTCCGATTTCCATATAAACAAATCTAGTAATGTACTGGTAGTAGCAGACACAATTTGACTGGATTAACTCAAGAAAGTCTTCCCTAACCACTTACAAAACTCGGCTACATAACTTTGACACAGAGCAAACTCGTAGTTACTGTCATGCCAAGACAAAGCTCATTAGGAAATTTCCTAGAGTGTACTTCATGGGAATGAGGCTTGGTCTGAATAATTGAGTGTACTTCAAGAGCACTTCAACTGCAGTACCATTCTTCTTGATTCAAAATTGTACAACCTGCCAGAGATTGTGTCACTGGTACCTAAAGTTCTTACAGCTTTCACTAGAAATAAGGCAACTTCTGTAGCTTCTTAGAAACATCCTTATCAAAGGTTTCAGAGTAGCAGCCGTGTTAGTCTGTATTGGCAAAAAGAAAAGGAGGACTTGTGGCACCTTAGAGACTAACCAATTTATTTGAGCTTAAGCTTTCGTGAGCTACAGCTCACTTCATCGGATCCTTATCAAAGGTATCTGAAAACTTGTTTCCATCACCTTTATCCATACCTTCAAGCAATATTGCTTCCTGGACTTAGTTTCAAGGTCTGATGTCTAGTTTGGAAGAGTGCTATTGCAGTTGAAGTCCTCTTGAGACACAGCTGCTCATCAGTCTTCCAAAAGTGTGGCTCTGTACAGCCAATGTTCAGTAGTCTACATGGCTGCAGGTGTAATTCTTAGAGATCATTGAGTGCACGTAGGTACACAATATTTTCCATCCCCACTTCTTTGGAGTCTAGAATATAGTCTTTGAAGTGGCAAAAGGTACTAAGGAGCAAGGTTGTAGCAGCATGTATATGTTCAGGCTTGAATGCTCAATACTGTGAGAAAGAGAACACATCTGCAACCCTTGGTAATCAAAGCATTCTAGGGGCTTCCAGCAAAGATGTGTATTAGTTACAGATCCCCCAAATAATACGAAGTGAGCCATTAATCCTCAGTATATAGTACAGTATACTCTTTTAGTCAGTGAGGTAATAATTCCATTGAAAGCAAAAGGACGGGACATTACTGCCTTTTATTTCTCATTAATATAAATGTAGACAAAAGATTCTTTGTGAAGCTGCTAAAGCTGTATTGGTTAAGGAAAAACATGATTCTGCTTTTATTTGTAGGATTGTGTGTGCATGGTAAAACTTCTTAATCTTGGCATTTTATGAGAACCTCTTTCTTTCAGTATTCCCTGAAACTGGAGAAAGGAGATTACACTATTCGGTTACAAATCCGTCATGAACAGAACAGTGAACTGGATCGCATCAAAGACCTTCCATTTATTGTTTCTCACAGGTTGTCTAATACTTTGAGCTTAGATATTTATGAAAACCATAGCCTTGCTCTCTTAGGAAAGAAGAAATCAAACAGTTTGACATTGCCACCAAAACACAGTCATCCATTCTTTGTTACATCTCTGCCTGATGACAAGTAAGTTGATGTTGCCTATTTTCCGGTGTAGATTTAACCAGCTGCGTCTATAAATCCAACTAAAATGATACCCATCGATATGATACATATCTTTCTAGCGTTTGTAGTTTCACATTGTAAACTGATTAACAAAATGTGACTTAAGTGTTGCTGTTTGACCGTTTCGAGTTCTTTATATGTTTAGTATTAGTGGAACTAAGTCATTTTCGCATATCCTTGTTTGATTATGTTTGTATTTTCCTTTATTTTTTTATTAGAATACCTAAAGGAGCAGGACCAGGGTGTTATCTTGTAGGAGCTCTGACATTGTCTAAGACGGAACTTGGAAAGAAAGCTGTGAGTACTCGAAACTAATAAAGGCCCTGTTCTCAAAAGTTCCTATTTCTCTAAATGGGAAATTCTGTGTCTTGATGATGATCATTGTGCCTTATTTTCTTAATCTTCCTGTTAAGAGAGTGTTCAGTGTAGTAAGTCAGACACATGGGTTTTTGTAAAATCAGTTGTCTTAGTGTAAACTTAATTCGGAATATTTAAAATGTACTCTTGCAGTTTAATTTGAAATTATACAATGTAAATCGTAAGTCTCCAAAAATTAGTTTAAACTGTGCAGGGGCATTTTGAAGTGCTGTAGAGGCAACTGCTTTTTTTTCACTGTTACGGCAGACTTGGAAGAATGGGGTTCTTTGTGTAATTGTCTACCTGAATGTCATTGTTTAATGTACAGTACTACTTCATGTGGTTTTTTGCTTTTGCATGTTGCTTCTCTAGTCACTTACGTGGTACACTTCCTTACTCGCGTGCATGCAGCTTCCAGCAAAAAAAAACCACAAAATAAATGTGCCTTTTGACACCTACTTACATTTTACTTTTAAAACTTAGGAGACATCTATTTAGTAGACTGTAATGCTGGGGCAGGATTTCTTACCTGCTGCAGACTTCTGATGTTGTCAACCACTAATACAGCTGTGTGCGCCAATGTAATGACATAAGATTTCTTTTCTACCTCCTTATGTCATAATGGAAAAGCTGTACCTCCTTGGTCAGTATAAAGAGACCTAGAAACTTAATTTCCTGACTTGAATGAATTTTAAGTCTGACTCTAGCTATAAAAGCCAAATCAGTCTTCCAGTTTATTCACTTAGTGCTAAGTTTAGGAAGGATTCTGTAAGATACTCCAGTATTTTTTAAGTTGGTTATTGCTAAGATTAAATCAGCATTGGGTAGTGTTTATAAATGTCAATATTTACAGAGTTAGAGTCCATATAAAAGATTCTCTTGCCTTAAAAACTACTAATTCTCCCCCTTCCCCCCCAATAGAGAGCTCTCTATTCCCATGGAAAATGTCTAATGTTTTCTATGCAATCATATATTGAGACATAGGAAATCTTGTTTAGCAGGCCAAGAAATAATTTCAAGCAGGTTAGATTAAATGTATTTGATTTGTGACATATTATGGAGACAACATAATGTATTAAATCTAGGTACATATAATACTACAGGCTAGGTAACAATTTACAAGAAAATGGAACGTTTTTATTTGGGAAGCTGTACTTTTTCTTGGGCCAGAAAAACTTGAGAAACCCACTAATCCAGCATGTTAAACTTTTAGTTTGGCTTATATTTACTTGTATGTACAGTAAATTCACAGCAAGATCGGAAGTTTATTGCTGTTTTGATGAACATATAACTGTAATGATAGTATAAGATATTTTCCGTTTCATCTGAAATTCAGCAGAACAATTTGTTGTAATTCTTGGCTAGGCTATTTTACATCAAATTAAATAACCATTAGGTACAGTCATTTCTAGAGTGGAAACCACTGGAGATGCAATAGTTATTGCTTATCAAGTCAGTTTCCCTGAAAATGGTTCAAGAGAAACATAGAGCTCATTGAACGAACTTTTCACCTCAGATTCTTAACACAATCACGCACTTGTGTATCATGTTAGGGGAACAGTTTGTTGGATAAGTGCCATCAATAGTGTCACATTCTTGCTGCTGCCATCAGTGAACATCACTATGCACCAAGTGACAGAAGGGAGGAATAGGCAACAGTGTTATTCTAGTCCACTAAGTGTGAACTGAAAAAAAAAAATGCAGTAGTATTTTTGTACATTAATTCTATTTAAGTATTATAAAATGGAACAGTACCACTCAATTTCAGTTTTAATCTAAAACTCTCAATTGTGTTGTATTCTAAAATTCATTTTGCCATTGTTCATTGCGCTAGTGGTTAACAACACTTCTGTCTTACTAGGAACAACAAACTGTATACACAAAAATGCATTATTTTTTTTAATTTAAAAGACATTAAAATATTTGTATGCTTTAAGAGCATGTTTTGATCACAGACCTGGCACTTTAGTAGTTTGAGCTCTCTAGGTTGAAAATAAACCATAATCATACAGAGAAGGTGTCTCCATCCTATGTAGTGTGTGCATGTTTTCTTACGGTATGTTGTTCTAACTCCCAGGGGCAGTCTGCAGCAAAACGACAAGGAAAATTTAAAAAGGTACTGAATGTCAGTTTTTGGAAAAGATATGCTTAAGTCTTTTTTTGCATATGACTTAGAGAATTTTTCTATTAGTATTATACTTAATTTTTCATTGTCTCCCTCAGCTGCCTTCTCTTATGTAGTCTTGAGTTATCCACTTCATGCCTTAAGCAACACCTGCTGTTAGACCAACAAAACATTACTGTAATACCAAGTTAATTGAGTGGCACTTGAGCACCCAGATACTTCTGTGATAGTGCCTTAAAAATGCATGTGTTGTAATGAGTCATTCTGTAGCTCCCTTTCTTTATTATATTCTCCCCCAGTTTCTCTCTCTCTCTCTCTCTCTCTCTCTCTCTCTGAAGTGCTTGGAGTCGAGATTTTCCATGGCAAATATTTTGCCTTTCATCTGGTCTCTTAATGAATGCACTGAAAATTGAACTTAAGGTTTATGATATAAAGCATGATATCCAATCCCTCCTCACCACCAACTGGACGTATTTCTTTGAGGCTTAGTTGTACTGAAACATAGACTGGATGTAGCACTAGAAAACATACTTTAGCAAACACTGCTTTTGCAGGGGGATGGACTAAATGACCTAATAGACTTTTCCATCTCTAGCTTCTGTGATCCTCTTAAACAAAGCATAGCCATAGCTCAATGCAGAATAATTTAATTTTGGCATAAAGTCAGCCTGTTCATGGAATGGTAGAAATCATAATTGGAGCAGGTGGTATAATCTACAGAAAACTGTCATTTTCCTATCTAGTATCCTTCATGTAAATAAATTGATAAAGTAACATTGGAATGTACAAGTGTTTTCAATAAAATGAGCATTTTATCATTCTGTAGTACGTATTGTAACGTTCTGCCAGCAGATGGGCAGTTGAAAACAAAGGAAGATGATTGGCCTTTTTAAAAAGGGCTATGTCATTCACTTCAGTTCTTTCCTGTCTCCCAGCAGATGTAGGTTACTTATGTTTGGCTAGCTTGTTTTCCCACCCTTTCTGCTGCCTCTTCTAAAGTGACATGATTACTTTGCCTCCTATTTTCTTTCCTCTCTGTGAAGTCTGTTTCCAGGCTCTGGAAGGAAATCACACCTACTTGCATATCTCTACCTTTCACTAATCTGATGGGTCGGAGTTTTGACTGGGGAGGAGAAGGAGGATATGGGTCATGGAAGTTACCAGCTCCATGCAGTATATTCTACACCTTTGCTGTATAAGCTGAGAGCCTATAAGGTTGAGAGGCTGCTATCTTTGTTGGTCTTGGTATGGATATGTCAGTACGAGGAGAAGGTCAGACTGTCAAAGAAGAACTTTGATGCAGACTGCTGCCATTTTCCTGTGTTCGCTTTTGTATCATCTCTAGAATTAACTATAACTCATTTAGAAAGACTAAAAATGCCCACGTAAATGCATCCTTTTCCTGAAGGATAGGATGTGTTGATCCCACTAATTGTGAATCCACAATAAAGGAGCTAATATAGTACCTATTCATAAAACCATTCAGGGTGTATTGGATATTAGTGTGACGCTCTGCTCAGGGCTGCCCAAAACAGTAAGCCCCTGTCACCTCACTGCCTTAGCAAGAGTGTGTGTTCCTGGAGATTAGACAGTCAGTTCCCTGCCACACCAGCCTGTCCACCTCACCAACATACTCTTTGAGAGTCTCCCAGTCTTAACGTTGTCTTGCAGGTAAAAATCAGTGAAGCATAGTTCCCCAGAGGTGTGCCTCTGTGGTGTCCAGTCCCTCTCACTGGACACTCACAGAAGTTAAGTTTGCTGTCTCCAACAAAATGGTATACACTCCAGCCTGTTAGATTAACTGAGGACTCATTCTGTACTTAAATGTAACAGCACTGAGATGGTTTATAGTAAAACTAAGAATGAATTTATTAGCACAGAACAGAGATTTAAGTGATAATAATTAGAGATAACAAACAGAAAATGGTTACAAAGAAAATGAAACATGCTTTCTAGTACCTGCAACTTAAGTCTAACAAGTTATGTCTTTGGCTAAAGAACTTACTTACAGCATCTCCAGCCCTTCCTGGTAGGAGGATCCAACATTCTCAGAATCAGAAAGTGCTGTCCCCTAAGTAATGGGCACCTATGGGGTACCTCCTTTTTATAGTCCAGTAAACCTTTGAAATGTATTCTTTGGAAAATAAACCCTGACAAAGTTCCTCTCCTCTCTTGGTGTGTAGATGCCATACTCTCTTCCTCATTCTCTGGTAAATTTGCTTTTTCAATTAGCGTAATCACTTTGTTTACATTAAATGTAAATGTACTCCCATTGTCTCTGGCGTCACCTTGATCAGTTTACATTGGAGACAGACAAAAAAACATTCCTTTGTCAATGACCAACTGGTTTATCTGTTCTACTTAGGTTGCTTGGTCGGAACATATTTTAGTAACATATTTCTAGCACATGTGTAAAGAATTATGTACACTAACCATACAAACATCACCCAATAATAACATGTGTCACCGGTTTGTATGTGATACAAGACACTGTTTGGCTAAACATTCTAAGTAGAGTGTGTTGGGTGTGCCCTTTGCTAATTGGCATAAAGGGGCTCTTAAGCTCACAACTAGTCCTTAGTCAGTCCTTTTGATACTTACTATGCCTCCTAAAGTATAAGTTTAATGCTACACTTCTGGCTTCCAGGAAACACTTTCCTATCTTGTGGTAGTGGGCAGAGGCAGGGTGGGGGGAGGGGGTGGCATGCGGGGTCACACGCCACCCCAACCCCATTTGCTGCTTCCTTGTATTGAGCATGCTCACATGGACCGAGCATATTCAGTAACACTGCTGAAGCCAGCTGCCCTCACTCTGCGCCCCCACCCCCCATCAGCAAGGATGGGTCATGTCTGGTAGTGGAACTACACTCTGTACAGATGGAATAGTGAGTTCCCATAAGAAGACACAAGAGAATGGAAACTGCCCATATAAAAGGTGATGTATGCCTCAGGATGTTTGGTTAGGGTATAGAAAGAGAAGGAGTGTACTTCTGAACAGATGGACCACCTCCTCCTGGAGGTGACTGCTAGTTTACCCTCCAGTGTCACTCAGAACTATATAGCTATAGGCCTGGTCCAGAGACTTTGCTGCCAAGATTCCCTTACATGTTAATCCTCTTCAGAGGTAGCCTGTGTGACACTTTTGGGGGTATCCGGGGTGAATCACTACCTCCTACATACAGTGAGAGAGTCTTGTCTGTGCCCTCTAGGGGAAACTCTCCCCAACTACTGATTGCAGGCAAAGTGAGCACTCTGTTCTGCACTCCATAAGCCCTGTTTGTTCCCAGTGCAGGCTTGCAATTTACATACCACCGAGTACCCAGTCCCTTATCTTCTGGACATGCACATTATATACTGATCTGCTGCCTCCACAGAAGCAATGCATCCCAGTTCACTGGTTTCATCTTAATTCAGCACTCTTCTTCGTACAAGGCACTTACCTGTGACTATAGTAAAACCAAATTGAAGTTTATTTAGCAGAGCTTGAGACAGATTCAAATAAAAGCAAGTATAAGGGTTTGGAAACATAAGGTTACAAGTAAACAAAAAACATGAAAAACACACTATCGCCTATGCTTATTAACAAGATATGGTATTTCTCATCCAATGGTCAGTTGTTACAGCACTTGTCCAGTTCAGAAAGATGAGATCTATCTTTCATGAGACATTCCTGCTGGCAGGGTCTCTTCTTTGTAATGGATAAAGTCGTGTACCCTTTCTGCTTCTCTTATACAGGTAAACTGATGTCTCTTACTTCAGGGGTCCCCTATTCAGACACTTTTCTTGGGGTTCTTGTCATTGTAAATCCTCAAGCCTGCACGTGGTCCAGACAGTAAATGTAAGGCTGGCTTCACGTATGTCCATTGTTCTCAGTGTTGATTGAGTTAGCCCTGAGACCCTTCTCACCTCAGGTAATAAGTTTCACTTCAGTAATTTTGAAACTCAATATCCTACATGTTAGTAACTCTAAAATGATTTCTCATACCGACATCACACAATTGGCTAGTTCTTAGCTTTCGACAGAGACCACCCATGACCCCCTTTGGTGAAATATTGAGAAGATGTTTGTATGCAGGGGTAACATACCTGCCTTTGTATGTCTGTGTCTCAGCCTAGGAATAATCCCCCATGACATTTTGCTGCAATAGGGAACCACTTACAAAGTCCCAGTGTTTTTAGGTAGAAATGCTTGGGATTCCCATTTTCCAAGCCATGATAACAAACACTCATTTTCTGGCTGCTTCAAGACATGCTGTAGTAAGAGAGATGAGTCTGCTGTGCTTCAGAAGCATTTTTGCCAGAAGCGTCAAGGATCTACAACAACCCATCAGAAGGTGGCTGTAGGTCACTTTTATGTAGACCTGCTACATTTCTAGTCCGTGTGCCTTAAACACTGTTTCTCTAAGCTACTCTATCAAGTTTCCATCAAGGCATTGCAAAACCCCTCTACTCCAGGAGACTTGCTTAAATGATCCATTCTGGAGCAGTCTCCCAAGTCTTACTCCAAAAGGCAGATTCAAGAGACTTATTATCTCTACTCTGTTTTCCTCGGACAGCTTGTGTTTCATATGTTTTTTAAGACTAGGAATTTCTTCCTCTCAGTCCAGTTAAGCTTTATGGAGGCCCTTTGCTTTGTGATCCAAGTGGCCAGTCTGAGGGCATTCCTGTGGTCCTGGATCTGTAAAACACCTGTTTGCATAGTCCCATTTGTGTGGACCACCAGAGATCACTTAGACTTTGTTCAGAGTTGATACTGGCAGTTTAAATGCTTGTATTTCTCCTCTTGACAGCTTCCAAGTGTTTCCCAGTATCATTGTGGCTATAGCAGCCAGCCTTCCTGAAGGAGGTATTCTTTGTCTCCTTATACCTTCACTACAGAAATCACTCAGGGTATGTCTACACTGAAAACACGATAGCGGAACAGCTGTACTTCAGTGTAGACACTGCCTACGCTGATGGCTGGGGTTTTCTCATCGGTGTAAGTAATCCACCTCCCTGACAGGTGGTAGCTAGGTTAACAGAAGAATTCTTCCATTCACCTAGCACTGTCTACATTGGGATAAGTTGGCATAGCTACGTCTTTCAGGCATATCGATTTTTCACACCCCGAGAGATGTAGCTGTGCTGATGTAAGTTCCCAGTGAAGACAAGCCTTGAGACTCATGCTTTGAGCAGGGGTCTAATCCTTAGTGAAGATGTGAAGAAGGGTAGTATGCTCACTATTTGACCCTCTCCCTAAAAGCCTGAGGGATGAGATTGGATGCAAAGTAGAAAAGGATGTCCTCAGTATGGGTTCCACTCTAACTGTAGCTTCACAGCCACTATTTTTCTCCATTCAGGGCTTTTTCTGTCTTGCTTTTCAGCAAACCCAGACTTAACCGGCCGCCTTTCTCTGGTGGTTGCAGGACCTAAAGATCCACCAAAGCTTGCTCTTAGAGGTGGCCTCAGATTGGCCGTGGTCACAATAGATGAGTGTCTGGGGTTGAGCCCACTATAAAGGGGTTCAGGGCTGCTGGTCCCCAGCAGAGATTCCTGCCAGTCAACTGTGAGAGGAGTAAACTGGTTTTACACCATATAAGTTCTTCCACATGTCCTGACCCAAAGGACAAAGTAGTCAGTATCCTAACAGAACCCAAATTGCAATTGTTTATATCAGCAGCTTTGGGTACATGGAGTTGGAATGGAAAAATCAGTGGGCTTCTATTTTCTTTTGGCAATGAGAGAGCTGTTCTAGTAAGCCACTCACGTTGTGGGCTTTTTAGCGATAGGGCATAATGTCTGAGCTGTACTTGGAATAATCAGGAGAAATGGAATCTACATGTCTCTCATATATGTTCTCGTCTAAAAGCAAGGGATGCACAAACTAGTTTTAAATGGCCATCTGAGTAAACAGAAGTCTCGACCAGAGATTCCTAAACTTGTATTTGCCGCATCCCCCTTCAAAGATTCATGTCCCACGCATGACCTTTCTTTGTTTCCCTTCTCTCTCCTCCCAAGTCCTTCCCAGCCCTCTTGCTCTCACTCTCCCAGCCAGCCCCTCTCTCCGCAGCAGGCTGCATCTGCTGGCTCCAAGTGCTTCCTCTGCTGGCCAGACCCCACTCCCTTGTTGCCTGCTGCCATCATCCCAGCATCCAGGGCACACGTGGGGTGAGGTGGAGGGCCAGGGCTGGGCTTTAAAACCCTTCATCCATTGCTTTCCTTTGTGCACTAGCTGCCTTCGCCACTGCTTCTGCTGCTTGGAACTAGCAAGACATTATTGTTCTGCTTTGCATCAGCTCCTCACTCTCCCCAATAACCTCAGCACACCCCATGCTCGGAAACAGTTTTCAAACTTTTTGAGCTGAGGCCCCTCATTTTGAGTTACAATTTTAGGTTGTGCCCCCTGATACCTGCCCCTCCCCTCTCAAGTTTTCAGGGTGGGGGAAGACAGATGCAATGGTATCTGGGGGCAGAGCCAGCAGTGGGCACGGAGGCATTGACATTGATCCAGGGGCTGGGTGGTCCACTGAGGTGAGTCGGGGTGGAGGTGGTGCTCCCTCACTGAGCTGCCCCAAATGTTCCTTCATGCCCTGCCTAGGGGGGGCACACCCCACAGTTTGAAAACCTCTGCTTTAGGGAAATGTAGGCAAGGATGTCTTAATGTGTTGGAAGTTTGGCATAGCCTATACCTTTTCCCATCTTCCTGTTTTTGGAGAACTTAGGATAAGAATGGGAAGGAGTGTTTGTGTTTAAATATTCATATTTTCTTTTTCTGAGCCTCTTTTTTACTATTTGCAAATTCAGCTAGTGCCTTTATGAGAAATTGCATACATTCAAATGGCCTAGCGAGAGATCCTGTGCAATGGAAAAATGCAATGTTACATATGTTGCTTGAATTTGAAAGCTGATAATGGCCTTTTTAGTAAGCCAGCTGTATGTGTATGCATGTGCTCATGGAGTATTTCACGTGAAAATTGTAATGGTGAATTAGAATAACCTCATTATATGTAATTATGTGCCTGGCACGTCAGAGTTATATATATGTGACATGTTGTGAGCACCTCAGTAGAAGTTGTTACAGATGATTATTAGTGGAGCTGGTCAAAAAAAATTCCATTGCAAAGATTTTTCCATCAGAATATGTCATTTATTGAAATCAAAATTTCTTCACAAATGTGTCAATTCTGATTAACTTTTTCTTTGGAAAAAATACCAAATCAAATCCGAAAAGCTTTTGGGCAGGTCTACACTACAGCCGGGATCTGCGCCCTGCGATCGTTCCACTGGCGGTCAATTTAGTGGGTCTAGTGAAGACCCACCAAATCGACAGCAGATCGCTCTGCAGTCAACCCCTGTATTCTGCCCCCACGAGAAGAGTAAGATAAGTCGATGGGAGAGTTTCTCCCGTCAACCCCCGCGGTGTAGACCCCGCGGTAACTCGACCTAAAGTATGTCAACCCCAGCTACATTATTTATGTAGCTGGAGTTTGCGTAGCATAGGTTGACTTACCGCGGTAGTGTAGACATAGCCTTGTCTATGTCTAACTAAACAGATGTGAGAGGGAAAGTAGACAGATATAAATGAGAAAAGAGAATGAGACTAAAAAAACATATGTGACATGAAGCTGACATCTGACCTCCACTTTAACTTTTGTTGCGTGGTGGGAAAAAAAGTGGTGGAATAAGTGGTTAAATCTTAATACTATTTTAATGTTATCTGCGTGCTGTCATAATTAAATTTGGTGACACTTCTATTATAATCCTTGTTTAAGGGTAATGTAATACAGGTATAAATATTTTTCATCAGCATCAAATTTGGCACAGAGGGCATCAGGTCAGGAGTACATTTTTCTTCAAGCATTTAGCTGCTATGGTTATGTTACAGAAAATCTTAAGATGGGGCAGATCTGAAAAAGTGTGAATGTCTGCTATGACTCAAAAATAAGATGTTTGGTTTGTATCTGATACAACTCAATTTCTTCCACTTGTACCAAATTTAGCAAACGATTATGGTTAAGTTCCACTCCACAGTTGTCCATATTTTGATGGCAACTGAAGTAATTCTTGTATGTATACAGTTTGTAGTTCGGTAAAAACACTTTGAGGCTTACTGACTCTAGTTGCACATCATATACATAATTTCATAAATTGTAATATTGCTTAATTTGCCATGAGAGATGAGAATAGCTGTGACATTTAACTCTGAGAGTAAGTGCTACACACTGAGAGATTTCCTTTATGAAGGTCATTTTTCTGTAGATAGCAATATATTAAATGTCTAAATTCAGTTATGCACTATACCATAGTAACTCAGTTGCTATGGTTTAACATTATATAAAAAGGTTTTTGTTTTATTTTTTAATTAACATTTTGTTTTTTGGTGGCCCACAAATTGGCTGGGGACCCCTACCTTAATCTGCCACTGGCCTTGACTAGCAGCTAGGAACCCCCAGCACCTACCCACCTCACCTTTGGGAACCCCCTCTAGCCCAGACTGAAGGCAGCACAGAAGTGAGGGTGGCAATCTTGGGACCCCCTCCCCACAACAACTTTGCAAACCTCCCCTCTCCCCCCATGATCCCATTTTGGCTCAGGACCCCCATGGTTAGAACACTATGAAATTTCAGATGTAAACATCTGAAATCGTGAAATTGACCAATTTTAAATCCCTCTGGCCATGAAATTGACCAAAATGGACCATGATTTGGTAGGGCCCTAATTATCTATTTATATAGCAATCAGCTATGAAGCCTTTGAGCTACATGATGTTTATAGCACAAGCTTAGTATGATAATGTAGTGAGTCTGTACACTCAGATTTAATGTTCTTTTTAGGGGGAGCTGGTTTAAATACTGTGACGTTAAATGCAAAAAATTGATAGTGTGTACTGTAATGTACATTAGATGGTCTGTGGCAAAATCTGACACTGATTTACTCAGGAATGATGGGATTTAAATTATAGGAGAAAAATGTGTGAATCAAAACAGCTGTTTGTTGATATCAACATTGATCCTTTCAGTTGAGATTTTTTTTTCACACCTTGATGACCGTATGTAGCAGGTTGGGTCTGGAGATTGATATATCTCCATAAACCACATAGTAGTCTTCCTTTATTTGAAAACAGAAAATAATTAAAAAACGTTACTGTTCAGCTTTTTATCTGAATATGAGTACACCATAGGCTAAGCTGCAAAGTCCTCTAGTAGCAGCTTAGAAGAAATTGCAGTGGTTCAAGAGGGATATACTTATGTATTTTGTGGCATGTTGATGACTTTACTAATATAACGTTTTGTTAAGAATTACCAAAAAAAAAAATCTTATTCACTCACATGTTTTGTCCCCAAACTTTAAAAGACAGGAGCTTTACCTAACTTTATCTTTACCTTTTTACCCAATTTACCTGCTTTCCTGAAGACCATCTCCTTAACTCCCTTTAACAGTATGTGAATACAAAAATGTTAAGCTTTGTCACCTTGGTAAAGAAAATCGAGCTACTTTAAGGCATATTGAGGCCATGTGATGGCTAAAGCCATGTTAAAAGGGTGTACCTGCCCTGTAGCCTTCCTTGCTGGCCAGCATGGCTTGGCTGCGCCCTACCTCAATTTCCCCTTTCACTGAAGGCCCTCTAAGTTCACACAGTCCAGATATTCAGATATTCCCCGTCTGGGGTCTAGTTTATTAAGTCCTGCACAAAGTCTTTCAAAATAGAGGTCAAACCTACGAAGTCTTCATCTCAGTTTCAGCTGAGCCCAGCTCCTCCCCCCAAGGGGGACTGTTCTCTCTCTTTAAAATTCATTCCTTTTGCCCGGTCTCAAGCTGGGTGCAGCCAATCCTCCCTGAGAGTATACCTTCCTGCTCTCCCAACACCTCTTGTCTGGAGCTTGGCCCTTCTCCATGGGCCTTCCTTCCAGATGTCTCCCACCCTGCTGACTCAGGGCCCTGCAGGAGCCTTCTTCCTCCTTGCAATGTCTGCAGCCACCTTCCAAACCATCTCCAGCTGTCTCCACCTTTATAAGATCCAGGTGCCCTCCCTTAAGCCCAGGTGGGCAGCCTGTAATCTGTCCAGGGGCACTGGACCCTGCTTCCTTTCTTGCAGGGGCCAGTCACCTTATGACAGGCCCATTTCTGAAAACTTGGAAGAAACCCTGGGGAGGTGGGAAATTGGGTGCGTCTCCAGAGAAAGTTGAACCATTCTGAGGTTCTGAAGACTAATCCTTTGCTCTCAGGATCCAGTGTTCAAGCATGTAACTGCTAGCTATCATTTAGCTCTTTTTGCATTGTAAGATAAAGGAATAGCAACATATTCCATTCCATCAAGTAGTTGATGAGGTTTTTTTTCTACCACTAGGATGTAATTACTGTTCATTACCATCTGATACCATCACCAACAAAGACTAAGAATGGCAGCAAGGAGAAAGAAAGGGAACCAGAAAAAGAAAAAGACGTAAAGGAGGAATTTGCTGAAGCTTTAAGAGACCTGAAGATACAATGGATGACTAAGTATGTCTTTTTAGTTTCCATAACAGGTCACAGCATAACTTTTTTAATATATTTTATTAATACTATACTTTATAGAAGAAATGGAAGTTTGAGTACCAGGATAATTTAAACTTGTGATATCAGAAGAGCAGTCTCTCACTGTTGCACTGCCTCCTGATTAGAATATGTAGATGCAGCATATTCATTTAATCTATCTTTTTGGCTAGGCTGGATACCAGTGACATGTATAATGAATTGAAAGAAGCCTTTCCTAATCATCTTCCCTTGTATGTTGCAAGACTCCATCAGCTGGATTCTGAAAAGGTGAGTTCTGGTTTTTTTTATTTAATATTTGTTTCACTACATCTTGCCTGGAGATAGGAGATTAAATCTGAAGATTTCTTCTTTACTGTTCTTCACAGATGCCTAGACTTGAAGTGACTGCTCTGGCTATACTGAGTGCAGTGAGCTAGAAACTTTTAACTTACTCAGAATCAAAAGCATTTACCATTGCAGAAACCAGTGCATTTTTACAAGGCTATAAATGTGAATGCTTAGCATCTCTTTCATTGTTCCCAGCATATCAGAGAAACAGCTTGATTGGTTTATTGGTTGGTTGTGGGAAAAATTACTGAGGTAAAGAAAAAGTAAAGAAAAATGGGTTTTCTATCTAGCTCTGAAAGGAGTGAGAAGTCCATGGTTGCCTCTTCGTTGCAGGAGTGAATTTCATAGTTTAGTTTTTTCTCCTGTTAAAACTCTGTCTTCTGCATTCATGAACTTCTCATGATGATTGACAGTTTCATGTTTCCAGTGCAATGTGGCTGATGTGTGGGAGATTAGGATCATGGAGAAGAGCAATCTCTTGGGTAGCTAGGATCAATCCCAGTGACCTTTACTTGGGGAAGCATTTCAGAAACCAGAGCACTGGGGTCAGATTAGGCGTGACCAGTGTAGCTAACTACACAGGTTGGTGCATTTTGTGCCAGATGTAGGTTTTTCAGACTCCATGGCTTTATTTCTACATATGAGTTGCTATAATCAAGCTTGGAGTTTGTGAATGCAAGGATCAGTGTGGACAGGTTAGTGTCTATGTTGAACTCTTAAAAAAGAGAAACTGTTTCAGTCCTGCTGCCTTGTTGCAGATATTTGAAGTGTATCAAAGCACTTCTGTATTTGTATACTTTTCAAAGTGAATGCTCAATCTATAGCCTTTTATATGAAAGGGTTTTGTTTTTGTTTTACTCTAGGGAGGCTTACAAAGTACTGAACTCAGTATTTGTAGCTCTAGCTTCTTGGAGAGCTCCCTCAGATGGCACCTTCTTCTCCCCTTGAATAGCCATTCAGATGGATACAGTTGGAACCTGTTACGTCATTTGATACTGATTGAAAGATGGAGAGGGATTCCCTCCTGGTTGTCAGCACAGCCAAGCAAAGTTTTTTCCCAGTCTCTCACTGATTAAATCTTAGTCCCAAGATTTAGTACGATGTAAGGGTAGGGTGACTTCTTGTTAATTCCATCTTCTGGGAATGGACCATCTAGCAATGGGTTGGCTTAATGGTGACTTGCATTGCTTTTGGAGATCTAATCCAAAGGTCAGTGGCCTTAGACATAAACTATAAAGCCCTTACAGATGGTTTCTTCATGAGATAGACTAACTGTTCTTGAGGTGGAGGGTCTGCTCACATATCTTTCAAGTGAATAAGCGCTTACCCTCCATTTTCAAAGGTAGACTGCTCAGGTCCTTAGCAGATGGTGGTCTTGTCCTCTTTCTGTAGCACACAGCTGTTGCACAAATTCTCTCTGTTCATCTATCTCCTGTTCATCACCATGATAATGTGAGCTCCTAACATTCCACCTTCTTTCTCTTCTTTTGGTGCTAATTCTTTCTTTTGCAGGATGCACCGCCTCAGACTTTATACAAAACTTCAGAAGCCCAATCTCTTTTATGCATAGGAAGCCTGGATTCTGTATCCCTAGCTAGCTTGTCTCAAATCATGATCACCTCTTTGGCTGCTGTCTGTAACCCCATTCTTCTTCATTCTTGTGTCACTAAGATTGTACGGTTGGTCTTGTGGTTTGGCCTTCTGGTTAAGGCACTGTACTGTGACTTGGGATATCTGGGATCAGGCCCCAGATCCCTCACATATCTTGTGTGACGTACTGGGTCTTTGCCATCTATAAAATAAGTACTGACACTTTCATTGTCTGTCTTGCTTTTTTAAATTACAATCTCCTTGAAGCTGGGATCTCCATCTTACTATCTTAAAATCTTAGAGTTTAAGGTCAGGCGAGACCTAGATCATCATCTGATCTCCTGCACATCAGAGGCCACTAAACCCCATCCAGTTCCCCCTCTGTTGAGCCCAATAACCTGGATCAGAGTAAAGTATTACAGCCCACAGGAGACTAAACTGTTGTTTGCCACAGGCAAAGCATAAGAGGGACTGAGGTCCACCAATGCCCAAGGCCTTGCAATGAAAGTCAGGGAAATGATTTGGCAAGATACCCTAATAATCCTAGCAAGTGACCCACACTCCAGGCTGCAGAGGAGGGTGAAAAATCCAAGTTCCCTGCCAGTTTGGCCTGGGGGAAAAATTACTTCCCAAACCTGAAAATAGCAATTTGACTCTGAGCATGTGAGCAAGATCCACCAGCCAGATATGAGAGAATTTTCACTACCACTTCAGAGCACCAGCCTGCCTGTCCAGTATCCCATCTCCAGCCATGGCAATCTGTGCTTCAGAGGCACAAAACAAACCCAGAGCACCTTGGAGGTGAGGAAAAAATATTTTCCTTCCTGAGCCATGCAGACCACATGAAGCTTGTTGGGGCCTATAGGCACAACTGGAATATAAAAAAAAAATAGTAAGTTCTTTGTGTCAAGGACTTCTAAAATACGGGTTTGTATGGCACTAAGCACAATATGACCTCAGTCCTGTCTAAACTATAGAAATGTAAATAAGTAAATACATTTCAGAAACTATTTGTATTGCCATGTACTTGTGACTTCAGTAATGTTAATAATATAAAGTGTTAAATGGGGTGACTTTATTTTGCCAGTTTCACATTTTTCTTTTATTCCTTTTTCATTCAGGAACGAATGAAAAGGCTTGATGAAATTATTGAAGCTGCAAATACTGTTATCTCGCATATTGATCAAACAGCGTTAGCAGTTTATTTTGCCATGAAGACTGATCCCAGGCCCGATGCAGCTACTATAAAAAAGTACCTAACCAGTAAATACTCCTTCTTGTATCCTATTTCTGTAGTCTATAGATATAATTACCTTTTCTACATACAAGTATTCTAAAGGATTCTGAAAGCTGATCTAGATTTGTTAATATGATGATGAAGTAAAAGTTAATTTTTTGAGGTTCAAGTGGAAACGGTTATTCAAGTCAAGTATTTTTAGAGTTTTGTGTATTTTCTGAAAGCAGAAAGACACTGAAAAACTTAAAATTTTGCTCAGAAGAGGTCAGATAAGATTACAAAAGATGGCTTTCAGATCAGAATTGAGATACATGGGCAAAGCTGTGTGGGAAAGTTTGCACTGTGCTTAGTCTCATCAAGTTCATAAACATTCAGAATAATCAGTGGACTGGTAGTATTTGGCTAGCAAGGCACTCCTGTAGGAATAAGTGTAGGGTTTTGCATGATATGGTGGGACCCTCAAAATTCTTTAAGGATAGTTCCAAGATGCTAGTGAACAGTACCTGTTGTTTGATAAAGCCACTTTGAAGTGCTCACAAGTTTTTATAGAGTGAGTCAGGAAAGAAAGACTGGTAACCATGGCTCTATCTGTATTCAAATGTGGTCCTTTTTCTCTGTGGAGTTAGTACACCATAACATTCTTTTGGAGTGTCGGTATTTTCAATGGAAGGTCCGCACTTCAAAGATAATGATGTACTACATTTTTTTAATTAATCATTTCAAAAGCCCCTTTTATGCTGATCCATTTTGACGGGGGAATAGCAAAGAGCACCTAATTTGAAATATAGGGACTGTGAAAGGAGGTATACATTTGTAAGTTACTTACATATTGACCCTGGTTTATTATATCATTAACCTAGTTGCTTGGAGTGGCTTGTACATAACTGTATATTTGCTGGATTTAAAAATAATTAATCATTTCCATTCTAAGCATTTCTTGGAAGAGTCAACCAAGAAATGATCTGGTGGTCTTCTAACAACTGAAACTGAGAACCAAATTCAGTGCTGGCTTAAGTGGGTGCAATTCTTTTGAAGTCACTGTCGGCTTCCATTAACAGTGGATTGGCCCTCTTTTCATACTACCAAGAACTAATAAAATACATTTCTAGATCCTGACTTCTTGTTAAATTCTTAAAATTTGGTTTGCACTTCTGTTCAAATACCAGAGACAGTGCAGTTGCTCCTGAAGCTCTAGGCTTGATTAGAATCTGTATGTTGCGTGAATGTATGCTATATCCATATATTTTGAGCCAGTTTAGAATTACAGGAAATAGTTTATTTTCAAAAATGCTGTATTTTAATAGGATAACTGAAAGTTGCTTATACTTCTGTTGTAAATACAAATCAACAAGTATGTTTAGTTTACTGTGATTTTTAAGGTAAAGTTAAATTATTGGCTCTTGATTGAAAACTAATAGCTGTAAGAGACCCCTTGTATTTGTGTTCAACTTAATGTAGTGATATGGAAAAACAGAAGTCTACCTTAGTGGATGCCCTTTGTCGGAAAGGAAGCGCACTAGCAGACCAACTTCTCCATCTGCAGGCCCAAGATGGGGCTGTTTCAAGTGATGCTGAAGGTAAAGATGACGATCAAGAGAGCTGCATAGGTGTTCTGTCAGAGACTTTCTGGGAGACAACAAAATGGACTGATCTTTTTGACACCAAGGTAAGAGGACAAGCAGAAATTCTGTATTTTGCACTCTTGTTTTTTCCTAGTCTCTTGTGATGAAATTTAACACCATCTTTGTGTGTGGCCTCCAGGCATCTCTCCCTTCCACTCCCTAGTTCTGTCCCCATATGTTGTGCCAGCCTCTCTCAAACATTTTTCCACAGGTGGGATCTCTCCTAGGCTATCAAGTGCAAGGCAAATAAATCTGTCTGCTCCATATACATATGGGGACGGTATGGAGCAGTAACTGCAGGCTTGTATTAACAAACTGCTTCATTTATCGAGTTACTAGTTTACTATTCCTTTCAAGGAATAGTTCAGTTGCTGTCCAGTACAGCACTTCTAGCCTTTCAGCAGAAGTGTGTACAGCCCCTGTTCTGTGCTGGTCATGAGTCCGTAGCATTTTCTAGATTAGGAATGAAAGAAAAGCCTGTGTTCCTTAGCTGTGGCTAAGGGCTGCAATGGGAGAAACCCTCTCTGGAAGTTGAATTACCATTTGGAACCTGTTAGCAATTACAGTCCTATTAAGTTTCAAGTTCTTATCAGGGTAAGGTCCCTGTGTCCTTCAGCACAGCTGTTTCAAAGGAAACCATCAAATTCCAATAATATATATGATTATGTAACTGATTAGGTTATTACTGATTTCCTTCTTTAACTGGTGTGTTGCTATGCACTGTGTTTCACATCAGACATGGCTATATTTCAGTGGTGAATGAATTTTTCCATGTATTTGTATGAATTTTGAAATTATGAAATTGTATGAAATTTGAATTATGAAATTCACTTTGGAATCATTTGAAATGAGAACTGTTGAATAAATCAGAAGAAATGTTATTCTTTTATTCCTTCCTGACCCCCACTGATGATTCAAGCGATAGCCTGATGATTGATTATTTATTCAAGCTAGCTTCTTTGCAGATGGTTTTTATTTGTGTACGTCTTTCATCGGTTGATTCTCAAGCCACAGTGATGTCCTGTGCTATGCATTAACAACAACATGCTACACAGTTTAACTATCTTGCCTTTTAATTTCAACCATGCTCTCATATTATGAGAAAGGATACATAACATATTCAGGAGTGTCCAACTGACCTTCTCTATACCATTTATTATTAGAGCTCAGTGGACCATTTTCAGCAAATGAAATTTTGCCAAAACATGCCGTTTCATTAAAGCCAAAAATGTTGTGGAGATTTTGTAGGGAGAAACTGACTGACTTTCTGTGGTCGCAAGGGACTAGAGAACTGGGATGGGATGTGGGAGACCGAGGTGCAACTCCCTGCTCTGTCTGATTCAGAGTGATACCTGGAATGAAAAAGTGAATCAGGCAGAGCAGGGATTTTGAATCTGGGTCTCCATCCCAGGCCAGTGCCCTAACCACTAGTTCTCTCCACACGCAGACATTTAGGTTTCATGTTGACACAATTAAGTTTTCGCAAAAATGTTTAGAGGATTTTTTTTGTTAATTTCAAAGCGCTGAAAGTTTCTGCAAAACAGAATTGTTCTCCTGTCAGCTCTCCACTGTTCCATATACCTCATATTTTTCTCCTTTACAAACTGAATAGTAGTCCTACCCTTTAATACTTCCTCTTATGGAAAAACCTTCCCCCATCTATAGATATCCTACCTCTTACCAAGTTTTTGCATTTCCTTGGCCCTTTCCTAGTACTTTCTAGTGACCAGAACGGACATACTATTAAAGAGGCACCACCAAATTAAATTGTAAGCTAAATCAAGAGTAGCCTTAACTCTACGCTTTAGAAAAAGTTGTTTGGAAGAAATTTTATGTGAACCACATAGGTGGCATTTATCCACTTAATATTTAGGGATCTGAAGTTATCTGTTTTTAATTTTGTTTCAGGGTCTCCATATTCTCAATTTTAATTATTACTATTTTATGACATGGAATTTTTATCTCCATTCTACCCGATGATCTACTCTCTAGGCAGACATTTTTATAATAGTTTAATCTTTAAGTACTACTGTTCCATACATACGACGTAAACTGTCTTTTTCTATATAGTTTGTGGGAAGGAAAATAATTTCTTACTGATTTTTCTTATCCGACCATATTTCAGAAATCCAAGTTACATTTGGGACTTTTAGTGACAGGCATGCTAGCTTATTTGTTGTCATGCATTCCTCTTCTCCTATCTAGCTAATAAGGATGGTCAAGGGCATAGTGTTTACTGCTCCACCTACTGGGAAGCAAAGGGGTGGGTGGGAGGATGAGTGGGGGTAGATGATGTAAGTATTTTAAAAAATTGCCTTCCTATCAGTGTTCCCTCTAATTCTCTCCTACCCCCCCCCCCCCCCCGTGCAGAATTAATTTGGTGGTGTGTGACACATCAACTCCATATTGGTGCACATAACAAAATTCATGTGGTGGGGGTGGGGCTGAGGGGTTCGCAGTGTGGGAGGGGACTTGGGGCTGGGGCAGAAGGTTTTGGGTGGGGGTGGGCACTCTGGGGTGGGCTGGAGATGAGGGGTTTAGGTGCAGGCTGTCCTGGGGCTGTGACGGGGAGAGAGGACTCCCTGCAGCAGCACCTGGGCTAGGCAGGAAGAGACACCTCTCCCATGGCCCCACTCTGGCCTGGACCTGCCGCGGCTGTGTGAGAGGTGCTCGTCCCTGAACCCCAACACGCTGCGGCCCAGCGCGTTAGGTGACTCCCTGGCTATTGCCTGGGTGAGCCGGGGAGCATGCTGAGGGATCCCAGGAGATGCAGACCACAATATAGGACCTGCCATTGGAGGGTTCGGGGCTCTTTTCAGAGCTAACTGAGTCTAGGCTCCATGGACTCATGGAGCCATCCTCTGCTGAGCCAGCCTCTGCTCCTGGTAATTTCATTGTGGGCACGATTTGGTTGGCAAGTTGTGCCCTCATTGGGAAGGATGTGCTTTTGAATATCTGGCCCAGTGTGTGTACAGTTTCTGTTACCCTGAACAAAGGTAACCAAAGCCACAGCCAAACTTTGAAGTGGCAATCCACTGCCAGCTAGATATAGTTTGCAGCCACTTCAAATAAGCAGAGGGACTACCCCTCAGTAGTCCAGGAAGCCGTTCTGCACTCCTCCTCCTCTGGTGCAGTCTAGGTCCTGGGGGGCTCCCAAGTCTGGCTCCTACAGGAGGAAGGACAAAGATAAAGGGCCTGAGAGATGCTACCTGTCCTCTTCCCGCCCGGCTACCCAACCTGACCCTCCCAGAAGTCAGTCATTTTGAGGGTGCGCTCGAGGACAGCGCCCCAGCCAATGTACTGGATCTAACCCTCCTTTTCTTCAACCGCTCTGCCCTTTTTCAGTCGGCTTGGTCCTGCGTCACCTTAGGCCACAGGGTGCTAGATACTGTTTCTTCGGATTACACACTGCAGTTTGCAGCCGAACATCCCTCCCACTCCCCTTCCCCGTCCCTCTTCAGGGATCCTTCTCATGAGCAATTCCTCATTCAGGAGGTCGAAAACCTCCTTCGCCTGGGGGCAGTGGAAAAGATTCCTCAGATCATGGAAGGCAGAGGATTCTACTCCTGCTGTTTCCTAATTCCAAAGGCAAAAGGGGGCCCCAGACCCATCCTAGACCTACTTCACCTCAACAAGTCCCTCCAGAAATTGAAGTTTTGCAGGGTTCTTTCTTTCTTTCTTCACTCAGCACACAGTCAACCTGTGGAACTTCTTGCCTGAGGAGGTTGTGAAGGCTAGGACTATAATAGGGTTTAAAAGAGAACCTCCATGAATTTATCCAGTTAAGTCCATTAATGGCTATTAGCCAGGATGGGTAAGGAATGGTGTTCCTAGCCTCTGTCAGAGGGTGGAGATGGATGGCAGGAAAGAGATCACTAGATCATTATCTGTTAGGTTCACTTCCTCTGGGGCACCTGGCATTGGCCACTGTCGGTAGACAGGATACTGGGCTGGATGGACCTTTGGTCTGACCCAGTATGGCCATTCTTATGGTTTTTGTTTCTTATGTCTTCCTGGTCTCCATCATCCCCTCCCTGGATCTAGGAGACTGGTATGCCGCTCTCGATTTAGAGGATGCTTACTTCCATATTTCTATCTTCCTTGGGCACTGGCGCTTCCTCCGCTTCATGTTGAGCTGGCGCCATTTCCAGTTTACGGCAATACCCTTTGGTCTTTCATTGGCCTCAAGGGTATTCACAAAATGTATAGTGCCACTGGCTGCTTACCTGAAACGTTGGAGAGTCCAAATATACCCGTACCTAGATGACTGGTTGATAAGGGGCCGGTCTCCAGGTGTGGTGCAGAGGTATCTGAACCTGGTTTGTTCCACCTGTTGCAACCTGGGATTGATAATAAACAAGACAAAGTCAACCTTAACCCCGGTGCAACACATAGAGTTTATCGGAGTGGTCCTTGACTCCACTCGGGCCAGGGCCCTCCTCCCCAAGACTCAGTTCCAGGCCATGGCGGACCTCATTGTGGGCCTGCGGGCCCACCCGCTCGCCACCACCCATATGTGCCTGAGGCTAGTAGGCCACATGGCAGCATGTACTTATGTGGTCTGACAAGCATGACTCCGTCGCAGACTTCTTCTGGCGTGGCTAGTGTCAGTCTGTGTCCCCAACTGGCACAGCCTGGGCTGGGTGGTCAGAATTCTGGACAGCGTACTTGTGTCCCTCATCTAGTGGCAGGATCCTGCGTAGGTGTTGGAAGGGGTTACCTTCATGGCCCCGTCCTTGTCAGTGACTCTTATCTCCACCGTCTTGTACCTGGGCTGGGGAGCCCACCGTGGCGATCTCAACACTCAAGACTGTTGGTCCAGTCACAATCGTTCCCTTCATATCAGTGTCAGGGAACTCAGGGTGATTCGACTGGCCTGCCAGGCCTTTTTACCTCATATGCAAGATGCTGTGGTCCAGATCCTGACGACAACATGGCTACGGTTTTCTATATCAACAGGCAGGGCAGAGCCAGGTCGTTGGCACTTTGCCAGGAAGCCCTCTGGCTCTGGGATTTCTGCCTACAGTACAATATCCATCTTGTAGGCACTCCCCTTCTGGGGTCCAAGAACACATTGTCATATCGCCTCAGCAGGACATTTTCATCTCACCACGAGTGGTCCCTTCATCTGGAGGTGGTCTGCTCCATCTTCCACCGTGGTGAACTCCTCGGACTTCTTTGCGTCCAGGAAGAACAGGAAGTGCCGCATCTTCTGCTCGATTGGGGGGCATAGACAGAGGAGCCCTGTCCAACGCCTTTCTGCTCCCGTGGTCAGGGGCTCCGGTGTACGCCTTCCCTCTGGTACTGTTGCTGAGGGCCCTCATGAAGATCAAATGGGACGGCAAGAATCAGCCTCATAGCACCAGCGTGGCTGTGCCAACACAAGTTCAGCACCATGCTGGACCTCTTGGGAGCAGCCACATTCCGGCTACCGCTCAGGTTGGACCTGTTGCCCAGAACCACGCAGTCTTCTGCACCCCAGCCTGGTGACTACATCTGAAGGCTTGGCTGCTGCGTGGCTAAATGTGCAGGAGCAGCAGTGCTCTCATTTTACAATTAAAACACGAGGACAGTAACTGCTGTGATTTATCTGTGTTCATCAACATAAGAATAAATTTGAAACAGTCTGTTTGGTAAAATGTTTAAATTGTTTTTATCTGAACAATGCTAGTTTTAATATGGTGGTAGATTTCTAACTTTTCTTTTAATTTGTTTACATACTGTAGGTTTTAACATTTGCCTACAAGCATGCATTGGCAAATAAAATGTATGGAAGAGGTCTCAAATTTGCCACAAAACTTGCAGAAGAGAAGCCAACCAAGGAAAACTTGAAAAATTGTATACAGGTAAGGGGTAGTCAATAAATCCATTTAATTACAGAGGGGCATTGTTATGTATGCTGAAGAATCTCTTAATATTAGGAGATGTAAATGTATGTTCATTTTATATACTGCTTAAGAGATTGAGTTTCAGAAAACTTTCACTAAGGTTCTGGAACAGAACGAACTGGATAGGCTTTTGATCCAGGAATATTCAAATCTGAAACACTTTTACCTCCCCCCAAATTCACCAGGGGTTCTGATTGGACTTAATGAATGTATCTGGCACCAGTTAGTCAGGGGATTAAGCTCACTAGCTCAAAGGTATGCAAGAAAGATAGGGGGGAGGGGCACTTGTGAGGTCCAAAGGCAATATCCAGAATCTCAGAGGCTGGAGGACTGGGCAGCAGGAGGGTGCTGGGATTCCTATTTGGGCATGCTCCCTGGACGTCTCAAGGGATTTCCATCTTTTATATCTGCCTCTTAGCTTCCCCCCATCCAGGTGCTGAAAGGGAGAAAGGGCTTGTCTCTTCTTCTCTCATTCCAGAGCCCTCCCTTCAATAACCCCTTCCCAGGCCATTGCAAAATTTGGGGCGGGGGGGGGCGAAGCGAGACCACTTTCTTTCCCCTGAGCTATTCTTACTTGGTGGATACTCAGTTAATAACTCCACCACTGCCTCTGCTCAAAGCTTTCCCAAGCGGCAGTATAAAATTAAGGGTCCTTAACAGTTTCAAGGAGCACTTTGAAAAGGTATTTATTAATTCCATCAGTCGCTTAGCAAAGCTCATAGCAATGGCAAGTTGTCTGAGCTGTGGGTCCTCCTCACCTTTGGAAATCAGGCCACTTTTATTTAAGATCCTAGATATAGATTTATGAGCCTAACTTTACTTTCTCAGGTTTTAAAGTTAAAGCCAGTTTTTAAATTAAAGCCAAAATGTTTTAAGCGGCTTGTTCATTCTACCACTGTATCTAGATTAAGAAATTGTTATTTAAAGACATACGAGTGTCATGACTACTCTCTAGACTTGCACATGAATTTCACGTGTTTTATTCTGAAGTACTTAAAGTTGAACAGCACAGAGAAAATGTGGGCATTTTGCTTACCTAAAGGTAAATTATCTATACAGTTATTCAAAACGGGTAGAAGGGAAAAAAAATCCCCAAGTTTACTGGGATTCTTGTGCTGCTTAAGACAACATTTTGTTCACTGAAGCTAAAATACCAGTTTTCAAAAACTAAAGCCATTCTATATGAGAGTTTAGAGCTCCAAAAAGCAGTATATTGACATTATGCTTCTGACAATGAACCTCTTTAACATGGCACTTTTAGATTAAGAAAGAATGAGAGAAGATATCAGTGTCAAAAGTATCATCTAATTTTTCTGCTTATCAATTATTTTTTTTTTTTAGTTAATGAAGTTACTTGGATGGACGCATTGTGCATCTTTCTCTGAAAACTGGCTTCCTGTCATGTATCCACCTGATTATTGCGTGTTTTGAAATACCAACAGTTGTAAACATACAGAGATGGTTTTATACTGACAGGATAGGAAAGATAAGTTTTACCTTTTAATTAGAACGCATGTCTTCATCAGATACTGAATGCTGATTATTAAATTGTGTATATTTATCAGAAAGGCACCCTGGTGTGGCTTAATACCTATTAACCTGACTCCTGACATCAGGGAGTTTGCATAGTGTGCATCTCATTGCTGGCAATGGATGTGCCAGAATTGCCAGCACCAAGGATTTGGAATTGGGTTGGAAAAGATTTCTTGCATGCATGTTAGGTTCTTAACTGTTAATTTTAACTGCAAACTTGTAAAAGCTCTGTATTTTTTACAATGAACAGGGTTTTAACATGTTTAATCTTAATTTCTTTTTCAATTGTATGAAGGCCTTAAAGCTACACCAAAGTAGCTAAAATTTTATTTATTAGACTATAAAGTAATGGAACTCCATTACCTGTACTGTTTGCAAGGGTTTACATTATGATTTTTTTTAAACAACAACAACCTTTCAAATGGTCTCTGTGTGTATCTCAGAACTGCTGATACATAGGTGCTCTTGTAAATCTTCGTCTTTGAGATATTTCAGGCAAAATTTCAAAAATCCATGTGAAGTTGAGTATCAGGTTGGACTGATACATGTATAAAAGTGCCAGACAGTTAATCAGGTATTGTAAAGCTATACATACACATGTTTAATAATGTTTAAAAAATGTAAAACACAGAGTAAATGTGCAAAATTGAAGATAAAAAACCACCCTGTGCACTCTGATACTTTAAAGGATTTTTTAATTAATAAAACAAATAATGAAGCTGAAAACTGTCATTTTTTTTTAAGAGTACATAAACATAATGTGTTAAAGCAAACAGCTTTAGGAATAATATAGATATGCAATGTAAACAGGATATAAAGGTATAGCTAGATCTAATAGTTTATTTGAAATTTTGAAACTTTACCTTCTGGTTGTGTTTTGTTACTGCTGACCCTCTGGCAGCAGTGAATTGGTTTCTTTGAGTAAATCATGTGTATATAAGCTTGAAACAAATCAGACAGTAAAGTAGTGTCCTGATATTATTATTATCCATGTATTGAAGTGCAAAATTCAAAGACTCAGGGACAGGTTTATGGACATTATTGCACTCCGTGTGCATTATGTACTAAAAACTAGAAGCTCATAAACTTTGAGGGGCATCAAAACTGTGACTGTATTGTTTTCGCTTAATTCTCTTTTACTATGGCTTTAAACAGCTTGATATTTGATTCTGGAAATTCTGCTAGAAGTGTAACGATTAATATATTGCCAAGTTTCTCTAAAAATTCAAAATCTGTGCTGAATCTGAATTTATTTGCCCATAATAATACTGTCCCTGGCTGACATAAATATGCCATTGTTGTTAGCAATGGATCCAGAGATGTATGGTGGTAGACAACATCACTTGCCAAAATAAAATCATAATGGTGAGTTGATTTAGGGAAGTCTTCATTGAGGTCTTCTCCCCACACCAGCTTCCTCACTTCAGGTCGGTGTATATTCATGTTTTGTGTATTTCTTGAAATATTCCATTTGAGATTTTCAAGTACTTCAGGCAGATCAGTAGCTGTAACAGAAGCTCCTAAAGAGAATGTGCAAATGATTAGTGTATATATTTTTTTCTATAAATCTTCCTGTTTTCCCCCCCAATTATCAATTTTGAATATGTTGTTGGCTCTCTGATCATCATTCAGTCAATAAACAGACCACCGCCCACCCATTTCCTGGATTGGGGTAACTCTTAAAAGTCTGTTATTTTGGGGCATGTCTCCACTGCCCCAAGTGTTCCGTGTGGATGCTACAGGTGCAAATTAAAAGGCTCCTAGGTCACTGTAATCCTGTTCAAACTGGGGACCTTTTAGTCTGTACCCACAGCATCCACTCGGGGGCACTAAGGTGCAGCACTTCGTTGCGCACTTCTGTTTGTGCTCCTGTAGTGCAAACTGCAGAGCAGTGTAGATAAGCCCTACAGAATTTTGAGAGCCAAAGTCATAACTGCTCGTTAAGTTTTAATTTTCGTTATAATTTCACTGACTACAGTGTCAAAGAATTTGTTTAGCTGACACCTCACAATTGATATATTTGAAGATGAGGAGGTGGAATTTAATCAGAATTTACCAACCTAGTATGCTAGCCACAATGGACACCAGTCCTGTTCCAGCACCAATTTCAAGTACCTTTTTGTCTTTTAGGTTGATCTCTTGTTGATTTGATTCCAGGTACTGAGATAAAGCCAATGCCTAAGAACAGTTAAAATATAGCCATAAAAAGCATTAATTTGCTAATGGCCATGCAGCAGTTCATTAAATCATTGAAAACATTTTTCTAATAAGTTTTTTACTTATAGACTGAACATATTCAAGTATGTAGCACAAAAGCAAATTAGGAAAAAGGAACAAGATTAGTCAACAAGATTATAAACAAATTATTAGGCAAGTAAAAACAACCAAACAGCTTCTTTTTATATGGGTTTCCCTAGAAATATAGAAATCTATACGCCACACGTTTTTGTTGACTTCTAAGTTACTGTAGGCACTGAGCATAGTCAGTCTGGAGAAGGAGAGATTTTACTGTACGAGTACAAAAGTGATATTATAAAGACCGCTAATTGTTCTCAGTTTGTGAAGATAAAGTAAGGGCTCAAGTTACAGCAGCGGGTTTCACAAAAAACTCAGAATAATTTGGCAATAGAACATGTTGCTAAGAAGTCTACGAAGTCACTGTCACTCTAGATATTCAGATCTAAACTTGACTCCCACCTAGTGATATTGCAGGCATCATGAAATAATTCCAACCACTTTATAGAGAGGGAAAAGACAAATGGTACCTTTCAGTTCAAGTGACAGAGTTCTGTCCTGGAACCGTATCAGTAAAACAGTCAACAGTTGGCTGCTTTCTTAGCAATCACAGCTAAGGTCAAAGAGCAGATAGGGTTGGTGACTGAACTACCTCTTTGTTTCCTCCATCACAACCCCGGATTACATCTCATCTAATCACAGAGTTTTGTAACATGATGCTGAGGCATTGGTTACCAGCTCATCATGGGTGAGTGCCGCTAATGAATCACCAGCACTGTTTGTGCAGTATCTACGTTTTCTTTGGAGTTCTCCCATCCATGTACTGACACCTGACTAATTTGAGATCTGATGAAATTGCAGTTCATAATAAGACTTAAGACAGACATTTTCCCCCTTTCTCCCTTGTGCTATCTTGAGATGGAATCTCTCATTTTCTGTGAGGTTTTATATGATAGCTAGACTGACAAGCTTTTTAGAGTTGAAATCCAATCCTTGTCCGTCTTCATAATAAATAGTGTAAATAAGTTTGAAATATTTTCCTCATGTCTCTGTCACTGTAATACTTTTTATCTTGAGAAGGCCCCTTTACACATAAGACAAAATTATCCAAATCTCATTACACATGGAGTACAGTTTGTTTTTTAATTCAATAATGGGATAAGCAGGGACCAGTAGAATGTTTCCTCATCAGTAAAAATATTTATTTAATCTACATGTCTGTGAACTATGGAAATGTCTTCAGTCCTGAAATCTAAATCTAAAGCTGACTTTTTGAGAGTATCAATTTAAATCTTGCAGAGATCAATATCTTGCTTAGAAAAACAACAAGGAGGCTGGTGGCACCTTAAAGACTAACAGATTTATTTGGGCATAAGCTTTTTGATGCATCTGAAGAAGTGGTGTTTTACCCACAAAAGCTTATGCCCAAATAAATCTGTTAGTCTTTAAGGTGCCACCAGCCTCCTTGTTGTTTTTGTGGATACAGACTAACACAGCTACCCCCTGATATCTTGCTTGGAGTTCCTTTGGTCTTCTGAGGAATTACTTTCCTTCTTTCTAATTAAAGTATCCATCTCTGCAGGACTTAGTTTCCCAAAACCAGATGATCAGCAAGATCAAGTCACTACAAAATTGACAAATATAATCTGTATTCATCAACTGGAAGCAAGGAGCACCACCCTTCATATAGACACAATGCAAATAAAGGCCTAAAAAAGAATCTCACCATAGCCTTCAACATTTGATGTATATTTAAGGTGTACACAACCAAATGGGCTTAGCGGACAATCCTTTCAACTAAGCAGAGTGGCCTTTCAGCAGCAAACTTTACTACAATCAGATGTGTGGTCCCAGTGCGCAATCTCCTAATTATTCACTAGTGCACTCTCTCTCCCAAACTCTCTCTGCATCTCTGCCATCATCTCTGAAGTAAAAAAAAAAAATCCTAAAAATAAACTGAGAAGAAGGTAAGTGTCATTCTCACAATACCAAAGAGAACTTTATTTTCAAACTTGAGAGATTACTCTTACATGCAGATCGTCAACAGATTGAATCCCCTTGCCTGTGAGTCTCTACCCCCAAAACCCAAACTCTCTAAACCTGACAGACTGTGTGGTGAAAGGTATATCCTCATCAAAACAGGTCCTGGGGAGTCAAGATGCTCTTATCCCTCCAGACTGTTTCTGAAAGTATAGTCTTATGATCTGGGGAAAGAATTCTATAGTGTATTAGGAGCATTGAGCCTATCGTGCTAGAATCCCATCCGTATTGCTGTTTCATCAAGATGCCTTCTGAAGAATCTTGACATCTCAGTCCTGGAAAGTGTACTAATAAGTCCTTCCTAGCATTTTGCTTTTATGTTGCCAGATTCTTAAAGGCACTCTAGATAGCTAGACCACTTATGACACAATATTCCCACTGGTCTTCAGACTCATCTTAAGTTCATCAAGTTCCTGCTTTGTCTCCACTGAAACTTGCTTTTCCAGAAGCTAGCTGTGAAAGAAATTAAATGAGTTGCCAAAATAGCTATTTTTTTCCCTGCAAGAATTTTTCTGCCTTTCCTATGATAAAGTATAAACACCACCTTTCTCTGTATTTTAAAACGCTTTCACAAGTTCTAAGAGAGTCTTACACTCTTTTCCCAAACCACAAAAGAAAGGAAAAAATCCTGTGGCATAAAATAAATCTTGACTTCCCTGTAGTCCTCTATCTCAAACGAACTGAGCAAGTTAGAAAGTTCTCAGCAGCTGATTGCCTTCCAATAAAATTGTGAAGGAGCCAAATTTTCTAAATCTTCCATAGCATGGTGGATCAAATGCTGCATGAGGGGAACACAGGTGGTGCTGATAGGACAGTACCTGTGAGCAATGAGGCACACTTCCTGGTTCCCAGGTAATATCCTGGGTAGAAAGGGCTTAGTCTACATACAGTCAATTAAATAGACCTTCAAGCCTCTGCACTGACTCATTTTGGGATGAGATTGCTCTACTCTGCTCTAAATAAATTTCCATTCTCTGTAAAATGCTGCATGCTGGATCTTTTCAATGTTGTTTTCTTCTCTGTTCTCCCCTGATCGTCTTGCTAGATGCTTACTTCCCCACAGTGATTGACTGTCTGGAGACATTGAGAGAACACAACGCTTTTTCCCAATTTTCCTTTCTTTGACTTAATGTCTTCACCCGTGCTCATTTATATGCTCATTTGTTCACATTTACTTTATAATGAGTTTAACTTGCTACTTGATTACAATACATAGGTAAAACTTACACCGGGCCATACTATAGCTCCGAAGTGGTCTAATGATTCTTGAATAGTGATCTGGTGGTCTGCATAACAATAATGCTCCTTGTCAAAATAGGGAGAAACTGTAGGAATCCACTTCTGCAATATTTTAAGAATTCTTGGTGATTCTGTGGGAGAAAAAATCAGTATTATTTGGTCAATATGAATATATACGTGCATTTTGTTGCATAGCTGGGAAAAGAAAATTTACAGGACTTAATTTGTGGTCAAGACAATGAGTTTGCAGCCTTTTCTGAAAAAGTTGCTTTTGTTCTTGGTCTCTAGTGAGCTGATCATGCGCACCATGGTTCACTGGGTTGCCAGACCTGGATCCCAAATATGGGTGGGCCTGCTGTCAATCAAAGTGAAGGAGAAAAACCTTCCTTTCCCATAAGTCATGAAGCAACATAGGTTGATTGGTGAGGAATTTTAGAACTCTATTTTGGCATACATTTTTCTGTCATCATGTTGAGACTTAGGTATCTCAGGTCAGAGGTTGCAAGTCATGCTAAATACCATATCTAAATGAAGCTATTCGGAGATTGTTAGGTTGCAGGTGTAACTGTACAATTGTGGACAGGATAGCAGACTAACATTGATTCTGGCAGAAATACTCTGGGTTCTTTAACCACAGATAGTTGGGACCTCTATTTTTGTATCTTCCAAAAGTCAGCATCGCCAGTAGTACAGCGTTCCCTGTTACCAGGTGTTTCATTGTTTCAAGTAGGGTACAGAGGACAGTGTCATCTTCTGAAACTGAAACTCTGCATTTTCCTATCTTAACCCAGCGGTTCCATCATGTCTCATTCGATCGGTCAAGCGCACAGCCCAGCATAGAGTAGCTGCAGATTATTGCCCTGTTAAAGTGCCTTTCCTCCTAATTTCATCCTTAATGACACTGAAAAATGAACTCTACTCTACCAGATCACCTCTGATGATACTGGAATATGACAAGAACAAACCTCTTGTAGTCGTAAGACAAAAACCAGAAAACTATAGTACAGGATTCCAAGGCCAAAAGGGACTGTTGCGATCATCTAGTCTAACTTCCTGTATCACACAGGCCATAGAACTTCCCCAAAATAGTTCCTAGAGCATATCTTTGGGAAAACATCCATCTTATAAATTGCCAGTGATGGAGACTCCACCACAACTGTTGGTAAATTGTTCCAGTGATTAATTACTCTCACTGTTAAAAATTTATGCCTCATTTCCAGTCTGAATTTGTCTAGCTTCAGCTTTCAGCCATTGGGTCATGTTACACCGGGGTGGGCAAACTATGGCCTGCGGGCCAGATCCAGCCTGCCAGCTGTTTTAATCCCGCCCTTGAGCTCCTGCTGGGGAGTGGGGTCTGGGTCTGGTCCTGCTCCCACACGCCAGCCGGGGAGCAGGGTCGGGGGACTCTCCACATGGCTCCTACATGTAGGGGCGGACAGAGGGCTGGGCTATGCACACCGCACCCACCCCAAGCGCTGCCCCTGCAGCTCCCATTGGAGATAAGCGCCACCCGGAACCTGCACCCCAGAGCCTCTCTCTGCATCCCAACCCCCTGCTGCATCCCTGATCCCCCTCCCGATCTCCAAACCCCTCGGTCCCAGCCCAGAGCGCCCTGCTGCACCCCAAACTCCTCATCGCCAGACCCAGAGCCTGCACCTCTAGCTGGAGCCCTCACCCCCGTCCCAGCGTGGAGCCCCCTCCTGCACTCTGAACTCATTTCTAGCCCCACCCTGGAGCCCGTACCCCCAACCAGACCCCACACTCCAACCCCAATTTTGTGAGCATTCATGGCTGCCATACAATTTCTATTCCCAGATGTGGCCTTCGAGCCAAAAAGTTTGCTCACCCCTGTGTTATACCTGTCTCTGCTAGATGGAAGAGTCCATTATTAAATATTTGTTCCCCGTGTAAGTACTTAGTGACTAATCAAGTCAGCCCTTAACCTTCTCTTCATCAAGCTAAATAGATGGAACTCTTTGAGCTTCTTACTAGATGTCATGTTTTCTAATCCTTTTAATCATTCCCATGGCTATTCTCTGAACTGCGTCCAATTTGTCCATATCCTCTTGGATTGTGGGCACCAGAAACTGGACATACTATTCCAGCAACAGTCGCACCAGTGCCAAATAAAGGGATCAAATAACCTCTCTCTCCTCATGATTCCCATGTTTATGCATCCAAGAATCACACTAGGAGCTCATGTTCAGCTGATTATCCACCACTCCTCCCAAATCTTTTTTGGAATCCCAGCTTCCCAGGATGAAGCCCCCCCATCCTGTTTGTATGGCTGATATTCTTTGTTCCTAGACGCATGCATTTAGTCGTACTAAAATCCATATGGTTTTAATACGGCTTGTTCCCAGCTTACCAAGCAACCCAGATGGCTCTGTATCAGGGACCTGACCTCTTCATTATTTACCATGCCCCCTACTTTTGTGTCGCATGCAAACTTAGAGTGATGATTTTTCATTTTCTTCCAGGTCATTGATGATGATAGTAAATAGTGTAACGCCAAGAACTGTCTGGAACAGAAGTAGAGTGTCGTGGTTTCTTCCGCAAAACAGAGCAAAATATTCCTATTTTCCAGTGGTCAGTTTTAAATGTTGCTTTGTGTTTTAGCTAGTCTCAGTTTTGGGAGTGATTAAAAAAAGGTTTGAGGGCAATCTGCTAATAGGCTGTGGGCCAGGTTTTTAAAAGAGCTCAGCCTGCAACAACTCCCATTGTTCTCAATGATAATCCAGCCATTTCAATTAGATGCCTAAATAAGAGCAGAGCTCTTTTCAAAATCTGCCTCTGTGGTGGGTGTTGAGCGCTTCTGTAAATCTGGCCCTGTAAGAAAAAAAATTACATTTAAGAAACAAACAAAAAACTGAAGTGAGAGTAGTCCTATCAAGAATGAAAATAGGATATTTGGGTGACCTTTTGGATTTGGATACCTAGGAAAATCCCGTATTCTACAACTTGCTGGCATGCCATAGCTTTTATTAAGTAGCAACCTGAACTGGATTCTGCTGTTGCTGTAGAATAGTCAGGGCAATTAGACCCATCCTGACATTCAGACTGTTGTTCATTGAGGTCCTTCTCTTCGCTTGGGCAGTCCATTGCTCTTTGAATTTCGTTAGGGAGTGGCAAGTGCTGGGTGGAGATCATAGCAGGAATGCTGAAGAGGGAGGAAACACAAAAAATTGTAAAGGAATGAGGTACTCTGTTTACTATATAACAACTTAGTTATGCAGCTCCTTTCAATTGATGGATCCCAAAGTGCTTTACCAATCCTATATCTAGCATACACACACACACTGAAGAATCTTCGATAACTGATAGTACAGTGGGAATTTAAGCAGGTAGAGTGCAATAACCAGAGGTCAGATCTGGCCAGATACAAGGGCTAACATTCCTATTCCTGTGAAAAATGCCATGAGAACTCTCACTGACCACACAGACGGGGCTTCTATTTTAACCCCTCTGTGGTAGCACTTTGTGTCTTGTAGCATAGAGGGGAAGTGGTTTTGTACTGATTCGGAAGAAGGAGTGCTATCAAGTGAATCACTTCCTGAAGAACCTCAGTTTTTCTTTGAGGTCTCCCATCCATCCAGCTACCAATTAGGTCTGAGCCTGCACCACTTACAAGTTCTTCTGTAATATGATCACAATCCGAGGTGGTATGGTGCAAACTTTGCCATGATTACATTGCTGCAGGTTAGAAGCTTTCCTTTCCTGATGCATGCGTGTGTGTGTGTGTATAGCCACATTCTTAGCATCCTCAGTCCACTCTGAAAGTATCCTGATCTCTCCACTACAATGAGTCCACTGTAATCTCTCTCGCTTCGGAAAACTATCCTTTCATTGAACAGAAGCTACAATTTCAAAAATGTTCTTGTTGCACGTCCATAGCCAGAATAAGACCAATATTTTCTATAGTTACATTTGGTGAAATAGAAATAATCGCATCTCAGCTGATTGCTACAGAGGCCATGAAAGAGTATTAGCCTTCATGTTGCACAATTGACTAGGTGTGTAATTGGGAGGGAGGAGGGATAGAACTTGCCTTCCCCCGGAAGCATAAGTTAAGTGGCCCCTACTGCTGGAAGCAACAAATTTGCTGGCTGAGTGTTCTGATTAGTATGGCAAATCCAGTGTTCCTACCAATTGCATGTTGAATTCGACAAGCAACTACATTTGGATATACTTTATTATTTGGTGGTGCTTTGGAACATAAAATCTCCTGCACCTAAATGAAAGCCTGATGTTATTGAAGCCAATGGAAATTTTACCAGTGACTTCAGCGGGAGAAGGTGCGAGCTATGAGAGCACAAAACCCAAGTGGGCCTGGTGGAATAGTGATCTAAACATAGGTAAGTGTATAGTTAATTATGTGCTTAAATTCCATCAGTGTACCTAAAACTTGGCAACATTGCTACACATATATCTTTTCTGTATTCATTCATTGCCTAAATGTTACTGCAACAGGCAAAAATTCCAGTTTAACCATGTATCACCAGTGAAAAATCATACAATAACCAACAAATACAGTCCTACTAAACATCTGTCTGATCAAATCTTTAGATACGGTAGCTAGTAACTCATTGTAAGATAGACTTAAACTGCAATTCTCAGTCTGTGTAACAAGCTTTTATATCCTTTTGTCTGCAAAGTTTAAAAAGAAAAAAGCAGCCAAATGTACTTCCATAAATTATGGTGATGATGTTTTATGTACTGAAAAGAGTGTTTAATTATTTTTACCTTGGTACAGACTACACAAAGGATTCGGTTTTATAATTTTCAGAGATGCAAGTATTTTAGTAGCATAGGCTTAATAATGCCACAATAACTATATTTAAAAAACTACACTATTCCAAAATTGTGTCTGAGCCTTTAAACACAAGGCAGACAGACTGCACATCCTAGTTGTAGAAAGCGTAAGTCTCAGTTCATTTACAAATACATAGTATTGTGTTCTTGTTAAATACCTTGTGTGCCATGTGGCTGCATTGGGAGATTTTCAGAATTTTTTGAATGTTAAATCCCAACCTTAGTGTTGCATTAATGTAGACTGTGCATTTATGTTCCTTGCCTTGTATGTGCTGCCTTTTTTTATTATTCTTTTTAGCACAAAAGGAAAAAGTCAAGAATAGAAGAGGCACCAGTGTTTTTTCCTAATTTGGAAATCATTAGCATATCTATTTGACACTGTGTATTTGAACTGAAAGACTGAAAAGATTACTTGCATTAGTGACATGCATAATACATATATTTGAATGTGCAGTTTAATGTTCACATTTAAATACATGCATCTTCTTGGTGCAAATTCCCCAACACCCAGTAGTAGAGCTGGTCAAAAAAAGTTCAATGGGAAATTCTGAAAGTTTGAAATTTTGTTTTTTCCTGAAACAAAATGAAAAGTTGAAACCTGAGAATTTTTCACTAAATAAAATATCCTGAAATACTTCATTTCAGCTGTGTGCTTTTGATTTTCATCATGCTATAAACTGTAATGTAACATGTAAATAAAGTTGAAATGAAACAGGTGGATAATTTCATGTCAAAAATGTTGATGAAATGGAGATGTTCCTGTAAAATGTTCTGATTTCATTGAATCAGCACTTCCAAGTGGAAAACAGGTGCATCCACAAATTTTTGACCAGCCCTACACATTGCTATCTGTATCTGGATTTCTTTGCAAAGTGATAAGATAGGCAAATGCTAAATTCAAGTCTTGTAGATCTGAAGTGTTTAAAAGTCTTTTAAATGATCATTGAATCAATTTACAGCAATGACAGTTGGAATTGTGAGATTTCAGGCTAGAGTATAATTATTCTGGTGGGAAGAAGTCTTCTATGAAGTTGTAATGGAAGTCCATGTCTAGCATCACTACCATGACACTAAAATATTGAAGAAGCTACCGGGGGATATTTGTGAGGTGGATACATCTTAAGGTAACAGTTTGACTGGCAAAAGCTTATTTCTACTGGGAACAATCTTTCATTTAAAAGTCCTGTTGTTAACTCTTTCCCCCTTCATTTGAGTAGTTCAAATCTAGTTATGCAACAAAATGAAAATACAAATAAGATGATTATGTAGATGAATGAGCAAAATGGCGTTGACCAGCGTTCAACTGTGAACACAACCCTTCCCAGATTCTTTTCTTTTTTTAATCTGAAACTTTTGTGCATGAATCTGTACGCTAGTGTGTCTTAGGACTGCATTTGATCAGTCAAAAGCCACTTCTGCAAGTTGCACTTGCAGAAATGCAGTTGGATTATTATATATTATTCCTTGAAAATGTAGCTCTTTCTGTTAGGATTTCACATACCAAACACAGGTAAGATCATTTGTTGTTAAATGCCCATGCAATTAAATCAAGCTTTCTTGCATTAAATAATAAATAATGTTCTTAGAGAGAGAAATCTAGTCCTAAATAAATCCTGGGAGACTTTACTTTTAAGATAGACCTTCTGGTTGATATGTGAGTATACTGGGGGGAAAAACATAGCTGGAAAATAACTTGCCATCATTACTGATGCAATGATCTCATTGAAACAATGCTACATTTGTCAGTAATTCAGTAAACTTAATTCCTCTGACCAATGATATCGTCAGACGATTCCAAGTTTAAAAGGGCATTAGATAAATAAATGTAACACATTCCTTGTTAGTTGCTATCATAGGAGTATTTAGGTACATTCCAAACAATGTTAGTTGAAGAATAGTTGTATTGTTACCTTCTTTAGCAGAGTGAGTTTGAAGTTTCCTGTGCATCTTCCCAGACCACCCTAAAGGTTTTTATACAGACATGCACCTGGGAGGATTCATTCTCTGTTCACAAAGTCCAGCCAGTAAGAGTGCAGTCTATTTAGGGTAGCATTACCAAACAGCACTCAAAGAACTTACTGTGTTACACTAAATTTTTTCACATACGCAGAACAAAATAAAAACCACTATCAACTTTGGGAGTTCCTCAAATGTACACAAGTCAAAAACTGAATCAGTCTCATCAAATTCTGCTGATACCTTTCTTGTGGTTTTTAATTTTTAGAAGTTTGAAACTATTCCAAGTCTTAACAACATTGTCTACGGCCATCCTGACCCAAACAGCCTATCCAATACACAAATAACATGTGCAGCCATTTGGCAGCAGACCAAACAGAGAGAGAGAGAGAGAGAGAGAGAGAAGGTCACATGGCACAGAAGATCCTGCTTCCAGGAAAAGGTTAAGTCTTAGGGCCCCTCTGAGAAGATATTACAGCTGGGGGAGTTGTAGGGCTTACCCCCACTGTTTCTGGGAGCCAAGAGGTGAAGGGTTGAGGGAATCTGGCCGCCCTATAGATAGAATGATAGCCTTCTGGCAGATTCCTTTAACTAGTCTATAGATGCTGTAGGAGTGTAGGATGTGTATAATTCTCTATTAAAGGGACAGTGCCAACTTGAAAACCACATTAATCTGATCTAGCACCTACTCTAGTTACAAGCTACCCTTAAGATGACTATACGTGAAGAAAATTAGCAAAAATAGATACTGCCTTTGTTTACTTTGAGAATGTGAGTACTCCACATATATGGTCAGTTTCACTGTTGAAAAGACCTTTTTAAAAATTGAACAGGGACCAGACAACACTTTATAAAAGGAACTTTAGAGGATTTTTTGTTTTTTAAATTCCGGACCGTATTAAAAGGTGCATAACTGGATGCTTTTGAAATTAGAGGGATAACAAAGATAGGAAACGTAGACTTAAAAACTTAAACTCCAATGTATAAACATTCACATCTCTGAATTTGTAGCAATATTTTGACTGTATTAGGTACTGCTCCTTTAAAGAATTTGGAAAGAAAAGAGTATATCCCTCTTTTTCCTTTATCTCCATCCCTTTTTTACTTTTAACTTATATCATGGATTTCACACATTAACCAGTAGGTGTCCTCAGTATTCACCCCAAATATTAAGTAGATGAATGGAGAGACAAGGTGGTGAGATAATACCTTTTATTGGACCAACTTCTGTTGATGAGAGAGACGCCTTCGAGCTGCACAGAGCTCCTATTCAGGCCCAGGAAAGGTGCTCCGAGTGTTATAGCAAAATGCAAGCTGGAACAGACTGTTTAGCACAAGTAATTAGCACATATTGTAAGGGACCATTCAAGGTAGAGTGGCCAGATCAGAAGAACAGCTCTGTGTGGCTCAAAAGCTTGTCTCTCACCCACAAAAGTTGGCCTAATAAAAGAGATTACCTCCCCCATCTACACTGCATACAAGTATATCAGCTGTGACATTAAAAGATTTCTCTCCCTCAAAAAAGAGGCAGCAGTATCCATTTAAGAGGAGGATACATGGACTATTTCTAAGACACTTGGGAGCCGATACTAAAACATCCATATATTGATCGTGTTTCCACCGTCTGTCTTAAAAGCTGTTGCATTTTTTTCCAAACTATTTACAGACCACTTGACTTTAGATAAGTTTGGTCATGTCACAAATAAGCTGTTCCAGAGCCACTTCAGTAGTCATAACTAGAGAGCAGACACTGGCAAGCTCATTGCTGGACTAGTCATTCTCAGACTTAAATGCTGTTTCTTTTTTAAATGATTTTTAACATATGAAACGGAGAGATCTGTTTGACTGGAATTTTGTTCAGATTTGTAGGATCTGTCCATTGATGTGGTATCTGGAATTCTCTCCAAAGGGAAGGGGTGGAAGCTCATTAATTCAGGATTATATAAAAGTATGTGAAATCACAAGGTGACGTTTTTGGGAACATTCCTGCATTGGCAAAAGGACAGACCATCTATCGTAGGGGTTACTACTGTAACTTCCAAAGTGAAGGGGTTTTCTGTCACGAGCTCCCTATTATTTATAAAGGTGGCACTCCAGCCAATCTAAGCTGGGGCTGGGGTGGGGGGGTTGGGAGTTATGCATCAGGAAAGTAGACAGACTCGAGGCTGCTTAGGGCTTTGTAGCTTGAAAGAAAGGCATTAATTGGAGTTGAGGGAGGAGATTACTGTAACTCCTAGTACTGTTAATACTATTCACCATTTAAATTCCGACAATGTGCTTGGTGCTGTACGTGACTTACCTACCTATGATTAAGAAAATAAAATAAGCTGAGCTGAATCAATCTACGTGTGTGAGCGGCACAACCCATGTAAAGACTGAGTGAAAAATGAATTACAAGTTTACTCAAATTTGGCTTCTTTTTTGGTGAAGTGGTTGTGATCGTCCCATATTTAGTCATTGTTCAAATGCATTTGCCTCATACTTCCTGCAAGTCGTTCTTGTTCTGTAGCCCCTTCACAAGCACTTATCTGCAAATAGCTCAGTATCCGAGTTCTTCTGACTGGACATGATGTTCCCCTGGGATGAAATTCACCCTTAGGCAGAGGGCCAGCCCAAGTCCCACTTAAGCAGGGCTTAAATAATGCCATATCCCTTGTTCACACACCCTCTGGAGAGCTTTGGAGTTCACCCATTAACTGAATTTCAGTTCCCTGAGCGTAATTCTTAAAATCAGGTTGCCTGGGCAAGTATTTGCAATTACGATCTCAACATTCCATTCTGCAAATATTCAATGTTTTTTTTAAGAACTGCTATTTCTGTGGACATTCCTGTGCGTAAACTCATTTGCTAGACTGTGGAAAGCAAAACAACAGCTTGGAAACACGTTTGAGGCAAATTTGGATTCTAAATATTCCAACAAAATTCCCAGCCCTTGCTACATACAGACCCAAATAATGGTGGGTGCTCGAGAGCAGCGCGTCTCAAGCTATCTGATGTGGGGGACTGGCAATTTTTTTTTCCAATGTGTGTGCAGACCGGTAGCTGATGGCTTGTGGACTGGCACCGATTCGCGGACCACCACTTTGAGTAGCACTGCTCTAGAGTACTATTCCATTTGTACAGAGGTCAAATGGGGGGTGGGAGAGAATAGGCAGCAAGATTCTCCTAAACTCTGTGCCTGCCAGTATGCCCAAGGGCAGATATCACTGTGATGGGCCACATCTCAAAATGTAGCCCCAGAGTAGAATAGGTGCACATTTCACCCATTATAGATCAGACAGCAAGTTAGGGTTGACCCCAGTTGAAACCTGCCAGGGATGGCAATGATGGAAGTCCATGCCTGCCCTCTACCCAGGGGTAAATGCCTGCACTGGGGGTCTTCTTCCCTGTATGGAAGTCTAGGGTACAAACACTGGGTGTGGCAAGGGATCTCTCTTTCCCTGCTGTTTTGCTGGAGGTCTTGGTCCCCTCTTGGATGAATGAGGAGAGGAAGTGTCGGGTCTCCTGCTCTGGAGTAGACTGTCCTCTCCTTGGCTGCTGCGGGGCTGTGTTGGTCTTCTCCTTTCCTGTGCAACTCCTCCTCCCTGACTGCAGAAGGTCCTGTGGTGCCCCAGAGCAGCAGGCACTCCTCTTCTACAACAGTAGATGGCTGGCCACACTCTTATTAACACCTGCACCAGTCACTTTGTCACATGCTCCCTCTGCTGGTGAAGCAGTTGCCTGAGCCAAGGCTGTCATGCCCCATTGACAGTCAGCAACACTGAATATCTGTAGGGTTGGAGGATCTGATTTTTATCAGTAAAATGTCGATTCCACTGTGTACACACTAATTGAAATTTGCTGGTGGACAAAGTAGGACAAATGCCGCTTGTGAACTTGTTACCGTTTGATTTAAGGATATTTGCTTTGTATATTTTGACATCCAATGCTGACAATTTGTGTTTAAACAGTTATAAAGCTTTCACTTTTTGAAACTCAACATTTACTGCTGTTATATAATTGTCTCAACCCTCCCATAATTTCCCACAATTGGGAAAATTTAAATTGATAAAAATTGGGGGGGGGGAGAACATGCTTAAAAATAAAGGTTGTTCTCTGTTGAAATTTATTTTAAAAAATAAAAATTGGTTTCTGCCAAGCCTGAATATATGCATTGCTGGTTCTGATTGGCCAGTGGCAGCACTGAAGGTGGAGCAGGATTGTGAGTGGCTCCGAGAGGTGCCAGCATGGTACATGGACACGTGCCATACAGCCCAAACCTAACATTTATATTGCCTTTAAAATGGAAAATTCATTGTCCTTCCTGGAGGCCTTTTTCCCTCTCCAACTCAATCTCCTCCTCATAACAGGTGACCTCACATAACAGGTGAGAGGTACGGATGTGGTTTCTTTGGCACCCTGTGAGGGCTGCTAATTTGACTTCAGGGCAGGTCCATGTGGGTACAGTTTCAGAATGGGTGTCTTAGGCTCAACCCTGGACCTAGAGCTGAAAGGGTCTATATCCGATACTAGCATCCTGAGTCATCCAATCTGCAATTATTTTCGTACGTTAAGTAATAAAATACATGTCACAGGAATAAAGTGCTTTGGGAACTTGGCTTATGCCATATTTTACATAAATAACCACCTCATCAGTCTTGTCTGCATAGAACAACATTGGCTCTTCCATGTGAATCTAAGCAGCCAGGCAGAGATTTGAGACACTACACCAGGATACCCCTAAAAGAAACCTTCGTACTGTTGTTGGGGGGTAATCTCTAACAGTGCTCTTCTAAATGACAATTGATACTTATTGTGCTTTCTTGATATCATAAAATAGCCAGGAATTACCTTCAGGCTGGGCCATGGGAAATTACCTTCAGGCTGGGCCATGGGAAATTACCTTCAGGCTGGGCCATGGAGTTCACAGATTAATTGCTTGCTTAGATTTGTATCCAAAGAGGTTTTTCCTGCCATCTGAGAGTGTGCGGAGTAAAAACCATTGCCAAGACAGCCATCAATCTTTAGAAATTGATTCCATTTTAGTCTTGTTTAATTATGTTTAATGTTGCCACGTTAATGTAGTCAGCTTTGCTCCTATCAGTACATGAAATGCAGCGATGTGCTATCCAAAGAGGGAGTACAGTGGAGTGTGAACAAATAAGCAATTGCTCTAAATGTTTCTTTATCATTTTTTTCAATTACTGTAGTGCACAGGGCCCCAAGATGTTGAGCAAACGAAGAGAGCAGGCTGCTAAATGTTTCAGCCTTTGTGCTTCTAGTAGGAGCTCTTTAGCATGTCTCATCAGCTGCTGTTTTTCATTAACCATTTGTTGTGTATTTAATGGTTGTACAGTGTTCGATGATGGAGATTCCACAACCTCCCTGGGCAATTTATTCCAGTGCTTAACCACCCTGACAGTTAGGAAGTTTTTCCTAATGTCCAACCTAAACCTCCCTTGTTGCAATTTAAGCCCATTGCTTCTTGTCCTGTCCTCAGAGGTTAAGGGTATGTCTACACTACGAAATTAGGTCAAATTTATAGAAGTCGGTTTTGTAGAAAGCGTTTTTATACAGTCGATTGTGTGTGTCCCCACACAAATGCTCTAAGTGCATGTCGTCAGCGGAGTGTGTCCACAGTACCGAGGCAACCGTCGACTTCCGGAGCGTTGCACTGTGGGTGGCTATCCCACAGTTCCTGCAGTCTCCGCCGCCCATTTGAATTCTGGATAGAAATCCCAGTGCCTGATAGGGCTAAAACATTGTCGCGGGTGGTTCTGGGTACATATCATCAGGCCCCCCTTCCCTCCCTCCCTCCGTGGAAGCAAGGGCAGACTATCATTTTGCGCCTTTTTTCTTGAGTTACCTGTGCAGGCGCCATACCACGGCAAGCATGGAGCCCGCTCAGCTAACCGACACCGAATGTCTCCTGGGTGCTGGCAGACACGGTACTGCATTGCTACACAGCAGCAGTTTATTGCCTTTGGGCAGCAGACGGTGCAGTATAACTGGTAGCCATCGTCAATGTAGTCCTGGGTGCTCTTTTAACCAACCTCGATGAGGTCGGGGCGCCTGGGCAAACATGGGAGTGATTCAGCCAGGTCATTTCCTTTTTAAGTTTCGTCTCATAGCAATTGAGTCCTACTGGCAGTCTTTTAATCAGCAGCCAGCAGAAGATGATGGCCAGTAGTCATACTGCACCGTCTTCTGCCGAGCACCCAGGAGATGACAATGGCTAGCAGTTGTACTGCACAGTCTGCTGCCAGCAAGATGTATAAAGAGAGATGAAGTGGCTCAAAACAAGAAATACAGCAGATTGGTTTTGTATTCATTTTCTCCTCCCTCCCTCTGTGAAATCAATGGCCTGCTAAACCCAGTTTTGAGTTCTATCTTTGAGGTTTTGAGTTCTACCCTTGAGGGGGCCATTCTGTTTCTAGCAAAGCCACCCCCTTTGTTGATTTTAATTCCCTGTAAGCCAACCCTGTATGCCATGTCGTCAGTCGCCCCTCCCTCCATCAGGGCAACGGCAGACAATTGTTCCGTGCCTTTTTTCTGTGCAGATGCCATACCACAGCAAGCATAGAGTCCGCTCAGATCACTTTGGCAATTAGGAGCACAGTAAACACCACGTGCATTATCCAGCAGTATATGCAGCACCAGAACCTGCCAAAGCAAAACCGGGTGAGTAGGCGACGTCAGCGCAGTGACGAGAGTGATGAGGACATGGACACAGACTTCTCTCAAAGCACGGGCCCTTGCAATGTGAGCATCATGCTGGTAATGGGGCAGATTCATGTGGGTGGAATGCCGATTCTGGGTTTGGGAAACAAGCACAGACTGGTGGGACCGCATAGTGTTGCAGGTCTGGGATGATTCCCAGTGGCTGCAAAACTTTCGCATGCGTAAGGGCGCTTTCATGGAACTTTGTGACTTGCTTTCCCCTGCCCGGCGGCGCAAGAATACCAAGATGAGAGCAGCCCTCACAGTTGAGAAGCGAGTGGCAATAGCCCTGTGGAAGCTTGCAACGCCAGACAGCTACCGGTCAGTTGGGAATCAATTTGGAGTAGGTAAATCTACTGTGGGGGCTGCTGTGATGCAAGTAGCCCACGCAATCAAAGATCTGCTGATATCAAGGGTAGTGACCCTGGGAAATGTGCAGGTCATAGTGGATGGCTTTGCTGCAATGGAATTCCCTAACTGTGGTGGGGCCATAGACGGAACCCATATCCCTATCTTGGAACAAGAGCACCAAGCCGGCAAGTACGTAAACTGCAAGGGGTACTCTTCAATAGTGCTGAAAGCACTGGTGGATCACAAGGAACGTTTCACCAACATCAACATGGGATGGCCGGGAAAGCTACATGACGCTTGCATCTTCAGGAACTCTGGTCTGTTTCAAAAGCTGCAGGAAGGGACTTTATTCCCAGACCAGAAAATAACTGTTGGGGATGTTGAAATACCTATAGTTATCCTTGGGGACCCAGCCTACCCCTTAATGCCACGGCTCCTGAAGCCATACACAGGCAGCCTGGACAGTAGTCAGGAGCTGTCCAACTACAGGCTGAGCAAGTGCAGAATGGTGGTAGAATGTGTATTTGGCTGTTTAAAAGCATGCTGGCGCAGTTTACTGACTCGCTTAGACCTCAGCGAAACCAATATTCCCACTGTTATTACTGCTTGCTGTGCGCTCCACAATATCTGTGAGAGTAACGGGGAGATGTTTATGGCGGGGTGGGAGGTTGAGGCAAATTGCCTGGTTGCTGGTTACGCACAGCCAGACACCAGGGCGGTTAGAAGAGCACAGGAGGGCGCAGTGCGCATCAGAGAAGCTTTGAAAACCAGTTTCATGACTGGCCAGGCTACGGTGTGAAAGTTCTGTTTGTTTCTCCTTGATGAAACCCCCCGCCCCTTGGTTCACCCTACTTCCCTGTAAGCCAACCACCCTCCCCTCCTCCCTTCGATCACCGCTTGCAGAGGCAATAAAGTCATTGTTGCTTCACATTCATGCATTCTTTATTCATTCATCACACAAATAAGGGGATAACTACCAAGTTAGCCCAGGAGGGGTGGTGGAGGAGAGAAGCACCGGGAGGGGTGGTGGAGGAGGGAAGGACAAGGCCACACAGCACTTTAAAAGTTTAAAACTTGTTGAATGCCAGCCTTCTGTTGCTTGGGCAATCCTCGGGCGTGGAGTGGCTGGAGGCTCCCCCACTGCGTTCTTCGGCATCTGGGTGATGAGGCTATGGAACTTGAGGAGGAGGGCGGTTGCTTACACAGGGGCTGTAGCGGCGGTCTGTGCTCCTGCTGCCTTTCCTGCAGCTCAACCATATGCTGGAGCACATTAGTTTGATCCTCCAGAAGCCTCAGCATTGAATCCTGCCTCCTCTGGTCATGCTGCCGCCACCTTTCAGCTTCAGCCCTCTCTTCTGCCCACCACTTACTCTCTTCAGCCCACCACCTCTCCTCCCGGTCATTTTGTGCTTTCCTGCACTCTGATATTGTCTGCCTCCATGCATTCGTCTGTGCTCTGTCAGTGTGGGAGGACAGCATGAGCTCAGAGAACATTTCATCGCGAGTGCGTTTTTTTCGCCTTCTAATCTTTGCTAGCCTCTGGGAAGGAGAAGATCCTGTGATCCTTGAAAAACATGCAGCTGCTGGAGAAAAAAGGGACAGTGGTATTTAAAAAGACACATTTTTATAGAACAATGGATACACTCTTTCACAGTAAACGTTGCTGTTAACATTACATACATAGCACATGTGCTTTCGTTCCAAGTTCGCATTTTGCCTCCCCCCAGCATGTGGCTAGCCCCTCCCCCCTCCCTGTGGCTAACAGCGGGGAACACTTCTGTTCAGCCACAGGCAAACAGCCCAGAAGGAACGGGTACCTCTGAATGTCCCCTTAAGAAAAGCACCCTATTTCAACCAGAAAAGGAGTACTCGTGGCACCTTAGAGATTAACCAATTTATTTGAGCATAAGCTTTTGTGAGCTACAGCTCACTTCATCGGATGCATACTGTGGAAAATACAGATGATGTTTTTATACACACAGACCATGAAAAAATGGTTGTTTATCACTACAAAAGGTTTTCTCTCCCCCCACCCCACTCTCCTGCTGGTAATAGCTTATCTAAAGTGATCACTCTCCTTACAATGTGTATGATAATCAAGGTGGGCCATTTCCAGCACAAATCCAGGGTTTAACACTCTATTTCTGATCTCAAAGTGACTATCCTTCAACAAAAAAACTTCGAAAACAGACTCCAACGAGAGACTGCTGAATTGGAATTAATTTGCAAATTGGATACAATTAACTTAGGCTTGAATAGAGACTGGGAATGGTTGATTCATTATAAAAAGCAACCTATTTCCCCTTGTTTATTCCTTTCCCACCCCCACACTGTTCCTCAGACATTCTTGTTAAACCCTGGATTTGTGCTGGAAATGGCCCACCTTGATTATCATACACATTGTAAGGAGAGATCACTTTAGATAAGCTATTACCAACAGGAGAGTGGGGTGGAGGGAGAGAAAACCTTTTGTAGTGATAAACACCCAGTTTTTCATGGTCTGTGTGTATAAAAACATCTTCTGTGTTTTCCACAGTATGCATCCTATGAAGTAAGCTGTAGCTCATGAAAGCTTATGCTCAAATAAATTGGTTAATCTCTAAGGTGCCACAAGTACTCCCTTTCTTTTTGCGAATACAGACTAACACGGCTGCTACTCTGAAACCTATTTCAACCAGGTGACCATGAATGATATCACTCTCCTGAGGATAACACAGAGATAAAGAACAGATGTTGTTTGAACACCAGCAAACATACACTGCAATGCTTTGTTCTACAATGATTCCTGAGTACCTGCTACTGGCCTGGAGTGGTAAAGTGTCCTACCATGGTGGATGGAATAAGGCTGCCCTCCCCAGAAACCTTTTGCAAAGGCTTTGGGAGTACATCCAGGAGAGCCGCAAATGCCAGGGCAAAGTAATCCTTTCACATGCTTGCTTTTAAACCATGTATAGTATTTTAAAAGGTACACTCACCAGAGCTCCCTTCTCCACCTGGCGGGTCTGGGAGGCAGCCTTGGGTGGGTTTGGGGGGTACTGGCTCCAGGTCCAGGGTGAGAAACAATTCCTGGCTGTCAGGAAAACCGGTTTCTCTGCTTGCTTGCTGTGAGCTCTCATCTTCCTCGTCCTCAAAACCTGCTTCCACGTTGCCTCCGTCTCCATTGAAGGAGTCAAACAACACAGCTGGGGTAGTGGTGGCTGAACCCCCTAAAATGGCATGCAGCTCATCATAGAAGCGGCATGTTTGGGGCTCTGACCCGGAGCGGCCGTTCGCCTCTCTGGTTTTCTGGTAGGCTTGCCTCAGCTCCTTAAGTTTCACACAGCACTGCTTCGGGTCCCTGTTATGGCCTCTGTCCTTCATGTCCTGGGAGATTTTGACAAAGGTTTTGGCATTTCGAAAACTGGAACGGAGTTCTGATAGCACAGATTTCTCTCCCCATACAGCGATCAGATCCCGTACCTCCCGTTCGGTCCATGCTGGAGCTCTTTTGTGATTCTGGGACTCCATCACGGTCACCTTTGCTGATGAGCTCTGCATTGTCACCTGCAGCTTGCCACGCTGGCCAAACAGGAAATTGAAATTCAAAAGTTTGCTGGCCTTTTCCTGTCTACCTGGCCAGTGCATCTGAGTTGAGAGTGCTGTCCAGAGCGGTCAAAATGGAACACTCTGGGATAATTCCCGGAGGCCAATACCATCTAATTGTGTCCACAGAACTCCAAATTCGACCCAGCAAGGCCGATTTCAGCGCTAATCCCCTTGTTGGGGGTGGAGTAAGGAAATCGATTTTAAGAGCCCTTTAAGTTGAAAAACAGGGCTTCGTCGTGTGGATGGGTCCAGGGTTAAATCGATGTAATGCTGCTAAATTCAACCTCAACTCCTAGTGTAGACCAGGGCTTAGAAAAACATTTTTTCTCCCTCCTCCTTGTAACAACCTTTTACATACTTGAAAACTATTATCATGTTCCCCCTCAGCCTTCTCTTTTCCAAACTATACAAACTCAATTTTTTCAACCTTCCCTCATAGGTCATGTTTTCTAAACCTTTAATCATTTTGTTGCTCTTCTGTGGACTCCCTCCAATTTGTCCACATCTTTACTGTGGCGCCCAGAAATGGACACAATACTCCAATTGAGGCCTAATCAGCGTGGAGTAGAGCGGAAGAATTACTACTTGTGTCTTGCTTACAACACTCCCGCTAATACATCCTAGAATTATGTTCACTTTTTTTGCAACAGCGTTACACTGTTGACTCATATTTAGCTTGTGATCCACTATGACCCCCAGATTCCTTTCTGTAGTACTCATTCCTCGGCAGTCATTCCCATTTTGTATGTGTGCAACTGAATGTTCCTTCCTAAATGGAGTACTTTGCATTTGTTCTTATTGAATTTCATCCTATTTACTTCAGACTATTTCTCCAGTTTGTCCAGATCATTTTGAATTTTAATCCTATCCTCCAAAGCACATGGAACCCCTCCCAGCTTGGTATCGTCTGCAAACTTTATAAGTGTACTCTGTATGCCATTATCTAAATCATTGATGAAAATATTGAACAGAACCAGACCCAGAACTGATCCCTGCGGGACCCCACTCATTATGCCCTTCCAGCATGACTGTGAACCACTGATAACTACTCTCTGGGAATGGTTTTCCAACCAGTTTTGCACCCACCTTATAGTAGCTCTATCTAGGTTGCATTTCCCTAATTTGTTTACGAGAAGGTCATGTGAGAAAGTACGCAAAGCTTTACTAAAATCGAGATATACCACATCTACCACTTCCCCCCTATCCACAAGGCTTGTTAGCTTTCTTTGACGGGTATCAGGTTGGTTTGACACAATTTGTTCTTGATAAATCCGTGCTGACTGTTATTTATCACCTTATTTTCTTCTAGATGTTTGCAAATTGATTGCTTAATTATTTGTCCATTATCTTTCAGGGTACAGAAGTTAAGCTGACTGGTCTGTAATTCCCTGGGTTGTCCTTATTTCCCTTTTTATAGTTTGCAACTATATTTGCCCTCTTTCCAGTCTTCTGGAATCTCTCTAGTCTTCCATGACTTTTCAAAGATAGGTTTCAGAGTAGCAGCCGTGTTAGTCTGTATTCGCAAAAAGAAAAGGAGTACTTGTGGCACCTTAGAGACTAACCAACTTATTTGAGCATAAGCTTTCGTGAGCTACAGCTCACTTCATCGGAAGCTGTAGCTCACGAAAGCTTATGCTCAAATAAATTGATTAGTCTCCTTTGATTGATTGATTACTCCTTTTCTTTTTTCAAAGATAATCACTAATGGCTCAGATATCTTCTCAGTCAGCTCCTTGAATATTCTAGGATGCATTTCATCAGGCCCTGGTGACTTGAAAACATCTAATTTGTCCAAATAATTTTTAACTTGTTCTTTCCCTATTTTAGCCTCTTCTGATTCTACCTCATTTTCACTGGCATTCACTAGGTTAGACCTCGAATCACCATCAACCTTCTTGGTGAAAACCGAAAAAAAGAAATCATTAAGCACCTCTGCCATTTCCACATTTTCTGTTATTGCTTTTCCCGGCTCATTAAGTAATGGGCTATGCTGTCTTTGGTCTTCCTCTTGCTTCTAATGTATTTGTAGAATGTTTTCTTGATACCCTTTATGTCTCTAGCTAGTTTGATCTCGTTTTGTGCTTTGTCTTTTCTAATTTTGTCCCTACGTACTTGTTTGTTTATATTCGTCCTTTGTAATTTGACCTAATTTCCACTTTTTGTAGGACTCTTTTTTTTATTTTTAGATCATTGAAGATCTCCTGGTTAAGGCAGGGAGGTCTCTTGCTATACTTCCTATCTTTCCTACGCAGTGGGATGGTTTGCTCTTGTGCCCTTAATAATGTCTCTTTGAAAAACTGCCAACAGCCTTTAGTTGTTTTTCCCCTTAGACTTGCTTCCCATGGGATCTTACCTACCAACTCCCTGAGTTTGCTAAAGTCTGCCTTCTTGAAATCCATTATCTTTATTTTGCTGTTCTCCCTCCTACCATTCTTTAGAATCATGAATTCTATCATTTCATGATCACTTTCACCCAAGCTGCCTTCCACTTTCAAATTCTCAACCAGTTCCTCCCTATTTGTCAAAATCAAATCTAGAATAGCCTCTCCCTGAATAGATTTCCACACCTTTTGAAATAAAAAATTGTCTCCAATACATTCCAAGAACTTATTGGATAATCTGTGCCCTGCAGTGTTATTTTCCCAACAGATGTCTGATTAGTTGAAGTCCCCCATCACCACCAAGTCCTGTGCTTTGGATGATTTTGTTAGTTGTTTTAAAAAAAGCCTCATTCACCTCTTCTTCCTGATTAGGTGTTCTGTAGTAGACCCCTACCATGACATCACCCTTGTTTTTTACCCCTTTTATCCTTACCCAGAGACTTTCAACAAGTTGGTCTCCTATTTCCATCTCAACCTCAGTCCAAGTGTATATGTTTTTAATATATAAGGCAACACCTCCTCCCTTTTTTCCCTGCCAGTCCTTCCTGAGCAAGCTGTACCCTTCTATGTCAATATTCCAGTCAAGCATATTACCCCACCAGGATTCTGTGATGCCAACTATGTCATAGTTGTGTTTCTTTACTAGCATTTCGAGTTTTCCTGCTTATTCCCCATACTTCTCATGTTAGTATACAGGCATCTAAGATACTGATTTGATTTCCCCCTCCTCAGTTCTGTCTTGGCTCTCCTCTATCCCTGCTATTACAGCCCATATTCCGACCCTTCTCCCAGGTCTCCATGTTTTTGACTTACCTATGGGCTTTGGTCACCTGCCCCCTTCAAACCTAGTTTAAAGCCAGAGGTTAGCCAGTCTGTATCCAAATATGCTCTTCCCCTTCCTTGATAGGTGGACCCCATCTCTGCTTAGCAGTACTTCTTCCTGGAAGAGCATCCCATGGTCAAGAAAGCTGAAGTCCTCCTGGCGATACCATCCTCACAGCCAGGCATTCACCTCCAGGATGCATCTGTCTCTGCCTGGGGCCCTACCCTTGACTGGAAGGATCGAAGAGAACACCACCTGCTCTCCCAGCTCCTTCACTGGTACTTCCAGACCCCTATAGTCACTTCTGATCTGCTGAGGGTCATACCTTCCCGTATCATTAGTGCCCACATGGATGAGTAGCATGGGGTAGTAGTCAGAGGGCCGGGTGATCCTTGACAATCCCTCGGATATGGGCCCCTGGCAAGCAGCATACTTCTGGGGTGCCATGTCAGGGCGACAGATGTGTGCCTCCATCCCCTCTCTGAAGAGAGTCACCAACCACCACTACCCTATATTTCCTCCTAGGAGTGGTGGCTGTGATCCTCTCAGACTTGGGGGTACATGACTTCTCCTCCTACACTTTAGGAGTGATTCCTCCTCGCTCGTTGCCAGGGCAGTATATCAGTTTTACATCACCATGGTGGGTAGGTTGGGAGTAGGGGTGGAGCACTGCCTGCTGCCAGAAGTAACCAGCTGCCAATATCCTCCCTGTGACGGAGCCATATCCTCCTCCCCCAGTGGCGTGACAGCAGTCCTCTGTAGCTGAATAGCATCCTCAGCCTTGGATGTCTCCATACAAATACTCAAGGAATTCCTCATGGACATAGATGCTCCTCAGCCTAGCCACCTCCTCCTGTAGCTCTCCTACCTGGTTCCTGAGAGATTCCACCAGAAGGCACCTTTCACACTGGCTTTCTGGGGGTGGGAAATGCAGGCCACAGTCTCTGCAAATCCTCACTAGGATCTGGGTAGAGGCATCCATGGTTAGGTTCTCTGTCTGGATACAAAAAGAACAGGAGGACTTGTGGCACCTGAGAGACTAACCAATTTATTTGAGCATAAGCTTTCGTGAGCTACAGCTCACTTCATCGGATGCATAAAGATGAAGCTCACGAAAGCTTAAGCTCAAATAAATTGGTTAGTCTCTCAGGTGCCACAAGTCCTCCTGTTCTTTTTGCGGATACAGACGAACACGGCTGTTACTCTGAAACCTGTCTGGACACAGGCGCAAGTGGAGGAGACAGGAGCAGTGTTGGTGCTGGCGACGCAGCCCTTCCTAACCACAGCGATATTATGTCGTCTTCCCACAAACTCCCCCTCAAACTCCCCTGTTCGCTAGCTCCCCTTGGTCACTTAGACTCTGCCTTTTAAGGCCTTCTCTCCTAGGTCAGCCCTACCCCCTTATTAATCACAGGGGGAGGGTGATCGCAAGGCTGATTGAGGCTGATCAAAGATGATCACGGATGATCCAGGGAACAAAGGCTCAAACAGTCCTCAGACACGCAATCCCAACTGACCCAGAAACTAACTGAAATAACCTGAAAGAGAAAGAAACACACAAACAGCCAAACAAACTCATTCACCCCAAGGTTAGTACTCGCACCTTGTTCGTTTAGCAGGGGGATCTCCTTCTCTCCCTCTCAAACTTAAATCCCAGTGTACTGCTTTAAATATGGGGCTTGATTAATATCATTAGCACAATATAGCTGGGATTGTCTGGACTGTTATCTGGAAAATTAAAAATACATCCTGCTCTAAAATTTGTATTATTGTATTTTTGGTGTTGTGAGAAGCGTTCTCTAAATCATGTCTCAAAATCTACAGTATAATACATTTGGTTGCAAGAAACCAGATTTTTGGTTCATAAATTCCAAGGCCAGAAGGGACCATTGTGACCTCCTGTATAACACAGACTGAAAATAATTCCTGTTTGAACCAGAGCATATCTTTTAGGGGGGAAAAATCAAATTAGATTTAAAAGTGGTGCTAATGATGGACAGTTCATCACAACCCTTGGTAAGTTGTTCCAATGGTTAATTACCCTCACTGATAAAAATTACCTTATTTCCAGTTTGAATTTGTCTGAATTTGCCCCTAGCTATTTGCCAATAGTAGCAATGCCCTTGATGGCTTTTTTCCATCTGTGTCTGCCTAGGACCATTCTTTTCAGATGCAGAACTTGCTACCATGATCCATGCTTTAAATAGGGCTACACCTTATATCTACGCACATACAAGCTGATGCATAACTTGGCAGTTCCTATGGTAAGTGTCCTATTTTGCCATATACAGATTACTCTGATACCCAGATCTGCACTTGTTGCCAGTTGGGTAGAGTTGAAGAGTTGGCTTCTATAAAAACCCTAAACATTTTAGTTCCTGCGTGTGTGAGAGATCACCTCTCTCCCCTTTGCAATCAGCAGAGCTCTCTTGGTTTACTAGTGAGGGAGCTGCCGGCAAGTGCCCTCCAGGAGGTGCCTTTGACTTCAGAATTTGCTCCCCCTTTGGCATGAAATACGCAAATTGGACTTTTCGGGCACACAGCAAAGCTCAACTGTTTTGGAGGGGAGGGAGAATTGATTCTTAGTATTTGTGTCACTTAAATCTAAACATGTCTACCTAGTTGCATATCAGCATATCAGAATGTTTGTTTTCTGTGTGACACATTCTGTAGAAGTGATGAGAGAGAAGTCTCAGGAGAGCAGCCCTAGGAGTTTCAGTGGCATCTTGGCAAACCTTGGTTATGTGGTTTGTGCACAATCCCGGTTACGCAGCTTGTGTGTAATGTGCTGAGAATGGTCCAGACAAAACAGAATTACGTTATCTGGAAAATACCAGTAATACGTAAAGCTGTGTAAGATTTGCCTGGCAGCTTGTGTGGGGTGAATCAGAACAAATATTTTTGGATGACTCTTTTTAACCCTGGTATTTAAAGACACTCCCCTCCCCCCAAAATGATTGCTTCATTACCTTTCAGTCAGTTCTGGGTTCAGTGAACGTTTTACTCCTATGCTTCCATCTGCAAATCAAACAGCCCCAACCTAAATAGGGCAATGGCAGCAGTTCAGTTCAAATCATCCAGAGTTCAGAGATGGCTCTGACTCAGCGCTCTGTCAACAATAGGATCTTCAGTCAGACTTCTCTAGCCATACCATGTGCAGAGCTTCAGTGATGTGGTGAGGTGCACTTCGGTGTCAGATAGAGGGTGGGGGAAAGGAGAGAATTCTAACAATTCCATTAAAACTGTCATGGGTGTTAGCAAAAAATCTCCAATACTCAAGTAGAGAGAGGCTAGCAAAGGAGATTTTAAAGCAACAAGAGTAAAACATTTGGAATCCGACCAATAGACTGAACACTGGAGGCTGCACAGTGGGGAGGCAAAACAAACACACTAAAATGGAGGGGGTTGAGGCAGAGCTCACTTTAAAAGTTGATTTCCATAGCTGTGAGAACTGTTCTAACCCATCTCACAGCAGCCGAGTCTAGCCCAAAATATGTGGCTTTTCAAGCCATGCTTGCTCTGTAAAGCCAAAGATCCTGCTTTAGCAGCAAACTGCCCAGTTCCAGGGGAAGGATCAGCCTGGCACAGAATACCAAAGCCTCTGGGAGTTACGTTATGCCCCAAAAGGAAGTCAGGTTATATGCATGAGCTCCCTACCTCCTTTGTGCCACAGCTTAAACTTGGGACTGTGTGCTGCCACCCCCAGCAGGGCTGAACTCCTGAAAGTGTTTTCTTCACAGCTGGTGAGTAGTGGGGAGACTAGGGACTAGTACCTCCCATGAGCATCAGTCTAGGGATGAGTAGGGACCCTTCAGTCTGTTTGAATCATTTTCAGACAGGAATAGGACTGTCTGTCAGGGAGAGCCTGCCAAATTCTCTATTGGGCCCCCTTTAAAATTCTTTCCTGTCTGGTTTGCTGACATTCAGCAGGTGCTGGAAGAACCTTCCCTATGGGGTTAGAACAGGGGTGGGCAAACTTTTTAGGCCGAGGGTCACTTCTGGGTGGGGAAATTGTATGCAGGGCCAGGGCAGGAGGTTGGGGTGTGGGAGGGAGTGCAGGCTGTGGGAGGGGGTGCGGTGTGCAGGAACAGGCTCAAGGCAAGGGATTGGGGCAGAGGAGGGGTGCGGGGTGTATGAGGGGGCTCAGGAAAGGGGGTTGGGGTGCAGGAGGAGGCTCAGGGCAGGTGTGCAGGAGGGGTGCAGACTGCGAGAGGGGGTTGGGGTGCACAGGGGTGCAGCAGGGGGCTCAGGGCAGGGCGTTGGGGTGCAAGAGGGATGTGGGGTGTGACGGGGGCCCAGGGGAGGGGGTTGGAGTGCAGGAGGGATGCAGGGTGTGATGGGGGCTCAGGGCAGGGAGTTGGGGTGCAGGACGGGTTCAGGCTTCGGCCCGGCGCCGCTTACCTAAAGCGGCTCCAGGGTGGCAGTGGCATGCTCCAGGGTGGCAGCTCCCTCCTTGCCTGCCTGTCTGCCTGTCCAGGCTCCATGCCACACCGGGAAGCAGCCGGCACCACATCCCCGTGTGGCCCCGGTGGAGCGGGGGGGGGGGGGGTGCAGGACTCCGCGTGCTGTCCTTGCCACGCTTCCAGGTACCTCCCCTGAAGCTCCCATTGGCCGCGGTTCCCCGTTCCCAACCAATGGGGGGCGGTGCCTGAAGGCCTGGGCAACGCACAGAGTCCTCTTGCCCCCCCTCCACAGTGGCAGGGACGTGGTGCTGGCCGCTTCTGAGAGCGGCACAGGACCTGAGGCACCACGGGGGGCAATCCCACGGGCTGGATCCAAAACATAACAGGGATCAAAAAAGAACTTGATAAATTCATGGACCATAGGTAAGGCTACGATTTTGTCATGGATATTTTTAGTAAAAGTCAGGGACAAGTCACGGGCAATAAACAAAAATTCACAGAAGCTGTGACCTCTCCCTGACTTTTACTAAAAATATCCTTGACAAAACTGGAAGGGAGGAAGGTCCAGCACCCTGCTCTGATGTGGCTGGGAGCTGCGGCCTCTGCCCCTACCCAGTGGCTGGGAGGGACCCCACCCGTGGCAGCTGGGGAGCTGCGGGGGTTCCCCTGCCATGTGCTCTGGGGGTCCCCCACACCCCGGGAACTGGGGAGCTCCAGGGAATTCCCCTGAACCCGCTCATGGTGGCTGGGGAGCTGCGGTGATCCCTTCATCCACGGAGACTGGGGAGCTCCGGGGCCCCAAAATTCCATGCTCCTGACCACCATGGGTGGTGGGGATATCCTGCAGCTCCTAGTCACTGTGGGCTGAAGTCACAGAGGTCTGCAGAATTCACGGATTCCGTGACTTCCAGGAGCAAATCATAGCCTTAGCAATAGGTCCATCAATGGGCTATTAGGCAGCATGGGCAGGGATGGTGTCCCTAGCCTCTGTTTGCCGGAAGCTGGGAATGGGTGATGGAATGGATCACTTGATGATAACCTGCTCTGTTCATTCCCTCTGGGGCACTTGGCATTGGCATTGTTGGAAGACAGGATACTGGGCTACATGGACCTTTGGTCTGACCCACTATGGCCGTTCTTATTTTCTTATGTTTCTGACTTCCTGCCTCCTCACCGCCACACATCCAGCCCAGATGCTGTGCATGTCCCCTGGGATGGGCAGTCACAGATAAGATATGTTACCTAAAGCAACATTCTACAACCAGGAAAGAGGAGTTATTTCAAACAGAGAGCAGCTTCTGCTGCTGCGAGCTGTGCGAGAGGTAACGGTTGTGCAAGTTCCATTCAGGACTTTTGGATAACCTATTGGGAGTAAAAACCAAAGTCCCTCACACCGAGGATATATTACTAGTAGCTATTTTACATCTTTAATAAATGGCATTCCCATTTACTTATTGCAGAATAACCCATTTACATTTGCAGTAAAAGTGTTTATAAAGAATTGTGCTGTTATCTGCAGATGGGCTCATTCTCTAGAACTGTTGGCTAAAATTAGGATAAGTATCTAAATTCAGAAGTACTGCCTACCCCTTAAACTCTGAAAGTCAAATATCTACCTATTCTCTTTAATGATTCTCGCCCTATTTGTTAAAAGAGAAAAGCAAACTTTTTAAAAAAAAGTGTTTTCATCGAACTGGGTAACATTACAGTACAGATTTCTCAGAGGAGTAGTTTATCACTCAGTGTAACAAGCTGTCAAGTAATAGCTCCTGGTATAAATGTTGGGTAACCCAGCATTACAACAATAGCAATATCTAAATTATATCTGGTGTTCTTAGTCATCTGTTGCTTCTTTCTCTTGTCTTTCTCTGCGCTATAACTCGTGTGTGGATGGTTTGTGAACTCTGATATACAGTAGCACTGAGTTCTGATACCTGGCAAACCAGCTGTCTGTCTTCATCTGCACAGCTAGGCTGGGAGAAAAAGCATCCAATGTATTGACTTGTTCAGGCATCTGAACATATTTAAAGAAGTGATCAGATCTGGTAGTACTGCATTAGGGAACTGCTTGATTGGAGAATTATTTGTACACTTTCCCAAGGACACTGTGTACTGTTATGCTGGCTAGTTTGTGGTATATTGTTATTTCTCTTTCTGTTCTTGGACCCACATTGAAATGTTCTACAAAGGTTGCTATGAGCCACATCCTTGCTGTTTTGTGCAGGAAGGGCTGTTGGAACTCATTTGGTGATCACAATACAGTGTGTTTCTATGCCATAATTCACTCACCAGTATGGTATGAGTGAAGTATGGTAGAAAGGGTAATATCTTATTTTGAGATTTATCTGATCTAGAGACATAATTTACCCTTTATTAAGAATGACTAGTATCAGTATTGCCAGCCACAATCATTCAAAAGCCATGAGTCAGGCCTCAAAAAATCTTTAAAATCCCATGATTTTTAAGCTAAAAACCATTACAGTTTGAATCCTTTTTATTTGCCTGTGCATTTCTGAGCTATTAGGGTTCACTTGGATCATGTTTTCAAGGTCCTCCCTGAAATCATGAGGGCTAGAAACTTTGTTTTTCTTTAATAAAAATGAAATCCTGTTGTCTCCTGTTATCACCTGCCCCCAGCATTGGGGGCTTTAAGAATCGAACCAAATATTGCAAGATTCATGATAAAGTTGCAAAGGTTGACAGTACTGTAATAGTCTGTCTGAGCTAACTGAGAGGTATCCAGTATCTTACTACCCATGGGGAGAAAAGGAGTTTCAGAGGGCTTGGAAATAACAAAGATGAGGATAGGAGAAAATGAATTTCCCTGTTGTTGCACCCAGGAGTTTCTTTGACACTACTTGTTGAATACTCAGTGTGGAAAAAACAGTAAGGGCCCATTTCTGTCCGCTGCCATTAACATAATAGTCAGAGTGTCGTAGCAGTCATTTCCTCAAACTAATGGGAAGAATTGCTCTACTTTGCATAAATTCTGAACAATTATCTTCAGTTCAGCTAACATAGATGAGTCATTTACTTTGCATATTCAGTGCATCAGCAAAGGCTGTCTAGATCTGATGTAGCAACCCAGGAAATTGTGTTCTGGATCAAGCTGGATTATGTTTAAATGGAGGAAATAGCTAAAGTTCTCACTGATGCTGCGCCAGACGTTTTTACAAAAGTTATATTCATGTTGTGCCTTTTTTTGTTTAAACACATAAGTGGTTTGTGCGCACTATTCAGATCAAGAGCTGTAGCTCTTCACTACAGGTATTTCTGAGGTATCTCAGCACCAGGCTGCAATTAAAATAGCACTGGCCATGTCCAAAAAGGCAATAATCGGTCTCCTTTTGGTCACTGCATGCAGGTCAGACTGGCGAGGGATGCCACTAATCGTGGGAAGGCCTTATTTTAGATCTGAACGTGGACACTGTTAGGCCAAGTTTACACTATAGACTTACATTGGTAGAACTATGTTGCTCGGAGTGTGAAAAATCCACACCCCTGAGTGACACAGTTATAATAACCCTTGGTGTAGACAGCACTCTGCCGGTTGGGAGGGCTTCTCCCATCAACATCGTGACCAGCTCTCAGGGAGGCGGATTAACTATGTCTACGGGAGAAGCTCTCCTATCAGTGTAGTAGTGTCTTCACTGAAAAGCTGGTGCAGCTGTGCTACTGCAGTGTTTTAAGTGTAGGCTTGCCCTTAGACTCCGCCCATCACCAGTAAGATCTCCTATAGGTGGAATCTTGCTCCTTTGCTCCCTAACCCAGAGAGTTTTTTCTCCTTGAATCATACCCAGGGAAGAGGACAATATCCCTCAGTTGCCTGATGAAGGAAAAGGAAGACAGTGAACAGTAAGGAGCACATGCTAATGAATAACGTAAGTCTAGTTGGAGGTTAGCTATGTAAAGACAAGACTGCATAGCACTCTCACAGCGGGCTCCTGAAAGTAACTGTAAAGTTACTTGCAATGTTTTTTTTTTTTTTTTTTTTTTGACCCTTAGTCAGCCAGATGTTGCAATGTCAAATTTACACCCGGGATGAACAAACAAACAAGGCATACTACTTGGGCGTAAGTTAAAATCCTGTGAGCAATACCTAAAAGTTTCCTGATTCTATGCCAGTTTTGTAGGGTGGAGACTTTGAATGGATCACACTCCTGCTCCTGCCCATCAAAGGCAATCCCTTTTTCAGGCACGTAGTTAGTAACTCAGTCTGAAAGGGAAAATCCTATGTTCATCTGTGAAATACCCCATAAGGCTGGAGTGTCATGTCATAGTGCTGCCATTTCATAATCCCATATCTAAGAAACAGTAAGGCTGTGACATATACTGACAAAAAAAATTAATATAACACTCTGATCATAGTCATCCTGTTGAGCTAACCGTGCACTAAAGGTTGATAGCTCCATACCTATACAGAAAGTGAAGAGAACATGGGGGATGAGAATGGAGTGAAATTTGAGTCTGGGACCTACAGTGTCATCTCCTCTATGCAATCCTTATACAAACTCTCTACCCCACTCACCTTTTTCACAAGTTGGAGCAAAAAAATATTTAAAAAATAAACTAAGAGCAAATGGCATTCTTACAGTAAAGGGTATACTTGTTTACCAAAAGCTCAGTATGCAAGGGATATTCTGCAACTAATGCTGGTGCTTCTGTGAATCTCAGCAGAATTAAAACCTTTGCTCTTCCCTAAATTGTAATAACTATTGAGATTTGGATTAATTAAAACTAGGAGAATGCAAAGACAATTTTCTGTTCTTGATATTCCAGACTCGTGAAAGGTGATTTGATGAGTTCCCATGTTGTTATAATAGTTATTCCTAACTGGTTTGCAGCAGTCTGCTTTTTTATTTTCTTCTAGCTCTTCTTTGGAGTCATTTCAGTCATGGAGCCACATCTTGCTCTGAATAACGCTTGGTCGGTGAGACTGCATGGGTGTTAAAAGAGCCGAATTTGGCCAGTTTTGTGAAATTATTGGTGAGACACAGGTTTTGGTCAAACTGATCTGAGAAGACAAAAATACATCAGAAGTTCACTGTCTTTGATAGTGTGTGCTGTTCATTTAAAATTTCCATCACAAAAACAGTTCTGAGATAGGATTTTTTGCTGTCAAATAACAGTTTTACTCAAGCCAGGCTGGGTTCAGTTGTCCTTTTTACTTTCCCTGTCCTCCTCACATGAGCATCAGGTGAACTAACAATGGAAAGCATTCATCATTTCAGTGGAGATATTTCTTTTTATCCCGGTTATTTTTAATCTGATGCGGAATGGCGACATGGTGTTAAAAGCTTATGGAAAGTGGGCTTGTTATCCTTACAGCTGCTTACATGGATAAAAGTAGAGATCAGAAGTAATTAAATTACAGCCTTAAAATGGAAATATGTTCAGAGAAGCAAAACTGTCCTAAGGACTTCACTGTCTCTTCTCCAAGTGAATGTCTTTGAAATGGAATGTGTGAACTATGGAGAAATTACTGTAAGCAACAGTTTATTATGCAGACATTTCAGTCTTTTTTCCTCCTTTTGGGAATGCTTTGCAGCTCTGATGGAGTCCTCTAGGTCCCCATTATTTTCCCCAGTTTTCTCTCTCTCCTTTCGAGGCTCCAGGTCAGTCACCATCCTTACCATGAAAGAGGAGAGGTTGAGATTCCCCACTCTGCGTGATGGTGCTGATGCTGCTCCTTTAATAGACAGTAAGGCCGTGCATAGATACTGATGCTCATGTTCACCTCAGATTGCCATCCGAACAAGCTTAGGTACATCCAAGCATAAAAGTTGATTATGAACCTTGAGCCTATTGGTGCATATTATGTAATTCTGTATAAAGCCCAAGGTGTCATGTCACAGCATGAGGTCGGAAATGCTAAGTAAAATCCACAGTGCTCATCTGGGTATGGAGTAGTGTATTGAAAGAGCCCAAAATATATTAATGCTGCCATCAAAGACAAGGTATCCAAATGTGAAATCTTCTGTTAATACAGGGAAAAGAATGCAAAAGAACCACTGAAGCCACCCAAAATTCTCAATTTCCTTTGAAGCCATGTTGGCATACATCTATTTGAATTAAATGGGAAAGGTTGTTGGATCATATTGAAGAAGTTCTGTATTAAAATCACAAATGAGTTTGATTCCCCAGAGTTTAAATTCCAGGGTATTACTAATTAAGAGGTCTCTTGGTTTTTGGTACTGTTTCTCTCCTTCTATGTGTGAAACTTGCAAGCTGCTAATTGCGTTAGTACATTCTAAGACAGAGTCTGTTCTCAAAGCAATTCACAGAGAGAGACTCAAAGCAATACTCTGTAACAACAGAAACAGCACCCAGAGACTCCCCGCCCTTTTGTTGTATTAACAATTGTGATTAAAATAGAGATAGAGGATGTATGTGGATGGATGTTTGGTGTGGATAATAACTGAATGATCAGGGAGATGCCAGCCTAAGAATCCAGTGTCCATCGGCTGAAGAAGGCGTCAAGTGGAAATAACCAGAGGAGCCCCGGAGGGCAGACTGGAATCCACCCAACAGCCTCAAGAATGTGAGAACCAAAGTACAAGATAACATCTGACAGCACGGAGCCGTCAGGAATGTGCTATCTGCTGATTGATTCAGCAACAGCATGATGAAGCAATTCCCATAGACTGGCATAGGAAGAAATTCCTATAAAAATGGACTCTAGAAAGTGAGAACTTTGGGGGTCTGATTCTGAAAACCAACTTCCAGGAGCATCAGATGAGCATCTGACAAGGCCCTGCTCCCTCCTCATGCCTGGCCAGTGGCTTGGCATGAGCAACTCTAAGGCTGGTAACTATGATAACAACCTTGCAGAACCTCTCTCTGTGTGTGAATGTGTGAATAAATATGAGATTGATGGAATGTTATAACTATAACTAACTGCTTACTATGATTCTTTCTGTATTCACAATAAATGTGGTATTTTGCCTTTTCCCCTTTAATAAGATCCTGCTGGTTTTTAATTTATTGGTATAACAAGGTTACCTCTTATTAGTGGGCTACTACTCAAATTTTTTTAAAATAAGCTATTGCACAACACCCCGAGTACTGATGTAATAACACTGTAAACTAATGTTTGTTTACCATGGGATTCCACAAGAGGTAACAATAGATACTGTTTCATAATTCATGGGTAATTCATTTTGGCCTCTCCTTGGAACTGTTGTCTGGAGTCTCGTACTCTTGTTAGGGCCACCCTTTGTGAACCATTCAGAGGTGAGGTTCTAGACAAAGCAGAGTCCAAACTTCTCAAGACCCCAATGGAAGAATAGGCATATTTCGAGGACTTGTCATTTCTCTGCAGCTGTGAAGGCAGATGAGGGCTGCAGCAATTTTGGCAATTGCCTTTGATATGCCAGTTCAAACATATCACCTCAAACCATTACTATGCATAGCCAAGTGGATTAGTGGAAAAGTCACCACAAAATAGCAAAGAACTGAAGAACAACAACAAAGCTCTGGGCAACACAATGGATCTACATTTAGCATTGTTAGACTAGTGCTAAGGGTAGGCATACATCAAAGATCAGCCAAAAGCCCCTTCCTATTTATGAATGTAATGGACACCTGGACAGGGGGAATTAGCTGAGAGGCTCCATGGAGCATGCTTTTCACCAGTGACGACATGTTGAGCTACAAAGATAAATATGAACTTCAAAGGGATCTAGAACAATGGAGAGCTGCACTGGAAAAAAATTGTTTACAAATTAGTCAAAAATGAACACATTTGATCCTTTATTCAGAGGGACAATGAAAGCCAGTAAAACTAGACTGGTATAGAATTAAAGTCTCTGCAACAATATAAATATCTGGGTTCAGCTATGATGAGAATGCAGGCGTTAGAATTTGCACGAAGAGCGCTTAGTGCAAATGGAGAAGTTAATGGGAATTCTCTAAAATAAGAATATGCCAAGTAAACTAAAGCGCAAACTGTATAAGACCAGCTTTTAGCCAGCTATGATGTATGTGTTGAAATGCTGGCCAATGAGGAAGAGAGAAGAACAGCTACTTCATAAAATCCAAATGAATATGCTCAGGTGGATGCTAAGTAAGACAAGAGCTGATAGGCTATTCAGTGAAATGGTGTGAGCCATGATACAGGTAGCCCTCACCACAGAAAAGCTGAGGGAGTATTGACTGAAATGGTTGGGTCATGTGAGATGACAAGAGGTGGGATTTGTTGACCAGAGAATACAAGATCTAGTAGTCATACAACAAAGCCCACAAGGAAGACTTAGAAAAGGATGGTTCAAGATGCTGATGGAAGACATGAAGAAGGCTGGTGTCAGTTTGGATGATGCACTAGACAGGAACACTTGGAGATGAAGAACAAGAGCCACTGACTCTGATTAACAGGAGAAGGTGAAGAAGAACATAACACTGATCAGATTGCTACATTAGGATCACCAGTTCAGAGAATTATAGTCAAGAGGAAATAAATTTTAGTGTCAACATCTAATATGCTTCTTGAGCCAGTAAACTATATACCAGGAAATTAGCATAGAAAGAAGACTGATTCCCCTTCCACTCCCAACAAAAGTGGGAGAAAATGTTGATGTCAAACTGAAAGTGGCAGGTAACCTGCTATGGTAACAACTGTACTGACCAAACTGAAATCATAAGTCGGCATAATGACCCCAAGGACTAGTCCTACAGAAGGGACAGAAGACATCTAAACAGAATCAATGAGGACATTTCTTTCTTGAGGACATCCAGAATGCTACCAATGCTGTTCATGCACGGACAGAAGTGTCATTCATTGACAAAACACCCTAATAGCAGCAAATGCAGGCTCCAGGAAGTGGATGAGCCTCAGCAGCAGAGTAGGCCACAAGTCAGAGTGCACGACACTGACAATGGTACATGAAAAGTTCTTTGTCTTTAGTTAGTTAGCTTATGCTCACAGAATATGGCTACTTATCATTGTCCAACATTTCTTTCCCAGCTTTGGTCAAATTTTTTTGCAGGTGTAAATCACTATAATGCAATTCACTTCAATAGAACTGAACTGGTTTATTCCAGCTGGTCCCCGATCTCCATCAGTCCTCAGCAGAAAGTATAGAAATTTCAGAAATCATATCAGGCACAATAGGATGGGGAAAAATATTCCCAGCACTATACTACTCCATTACCCAGCTAGAAAGTGAAAGTTCAGAATGGAGAAAGGATCTTGGTACAATTAGAAAGGATTTAGAACAGGAAATCTGTGTATTAACTATATATGTCAGTACTATTTATTACTACTGGTTACAGCTAAAAGAAGCTCTGCTACATGTCAGTCACCGAATATTATAACCGGGAATCCTAGTTTTCTATGATATTAAAAAAAAAAAATTTCTGATAAAATACATAAAAATCCGTGTTTTTCTGCAAGTAAAATGAAACGCCTCACTTTAGTTTCCTTAGCCACAATACATATAAGTATCAGTTGAACACAATGTTTTATTGAGATACGGTAGAACCCCCGCTCTCTGTATTAACTGAACCACCAACTCCCTGGGGGCTGACAGCCAGAGGCCTCCCCCACCTTAAATTAGGGGATAGAAAGCTCTTTGCCCATTCTCCTGATTATCCAATCTGGCACCGGTCCCAATTAGATCAGATAATCGGGGTTCCACTGTATAGTTTTTATTTTTTCATAACATGTTAAAACTAAAGATTCTCTGTAAAAATGCAAATTCCACATTTTTCCACGGCAAACAGACTTCTAGGATCCCTGATCATAACCTATATAATATTGAACTTTCTGTGCAAACACACTTCATTCTTTGAACTACTTGAGAATCCTGCGATGTGTGGTGCACTTTAGGAGCTTGATCCTGTGAGGTTCTGAGATGGTTTGTGAGGTGCTGAGCCTCCTCAACTCCCAGTTGAGGCCCTGAATCAAAAGATCATCTATATTCACCACAGCACATGCTTAAATTCTTTGCTATATGGCAATGAACTTAAGTATGAATTTACGAGGGTTCTCAGCACCAGAGAACATTTACTATCTTGCAGGATCAAGCCCCCCCCAAAATACTTACAAACCCTTGCAGGCCATGGAGTCATGAACAAAAGCTGTGACAAGCACCCTTAATTCAGTTACGTTGTTCCAAAGCACTGAGAGACACACGGTCCTCTCAGTTGAGCGATTTTACATTACACTGTGAAAATGTTCATTTAAACCATATGGACAAAGTCTGCAGACAGGTGCAGTACTCTATTTATTGAACCAGTTGTATTCTAGTACTGTATTACAATCTGTTTCAAAACTAGAAAGGATACATACGATAGGAATCTGATCTGACTGAGCACTGCATCTCTTACAGGGAAATTTCTTAAGATACTTCCCTGCTTTTTGTGGGTTTTATTTCTTATGAATATTAGTGTTATGTTGTGTCATCAGTGTTATGAATATTATATTTTATGAAGACTGGACAAGAATGTACTTGGTCCTCCAACCTAAAACGGCATATAGTAAGCAGTGCTATATCCAGCCAAGTTTTTATAGTGTAATAATTATTTCCAGCATACGAACAGAAAACATAAGAAGGGACATTCTCTCTGTGGTTTAAAATGTAAGCTTAAATTCCTGATCATAATAAGGGTTAGACTGGCCTCCTCTCAGTCCTGTCCACTCCTCTACTCGAATTCAGGCTATACTACATTTCAACCCAGGGAACTGCCAGAAACCTTCTTAAAAAGACACTACGTAACATGTTGCACATGCTGTCATATTTTTAGTTAAGGCAAAGTGCAAAACACTTGCCAAGATATGCTTCTCAGGAAGCTCTGGCTATGTCTACACTGCAAGCTAGGGGTGTGACTCCCCTGCTCGTGTACACAGACACGTATAAATAGCAGTGTAGGCATGGTAGCACTGGTAGCAGCAGTGGAGGCATGGCTGAGCCATATGGAATACACACCCACTGGTTTCAAGTGGGTTTGTACTCGGCACTGGGTGGAGTTTATTTAAGGAGCCCCTTGAGAGGAGAAACTGAGGTGAGGGGTCATTTTCAGGGCTGCCATAAGGCCACCAGCAGCCACCTGGAAGAAGTCCATTTATACACAGTAGTTTAGTGAGCAGAACCTGCTAATTTTAAAATGTCTAACTTTAGTAGCTGCTGCTTACCATCCTCCTGAGATACTAGTAAAATGGAAAGAGTGTTGTGACCATATGATGGGACTACCTCATCTGCTTTTCTCCCCAAAACATAACAGAAATATTTATTAAATAAGTCTGCCTTTTCTGCATTATTATTGATAATTCTACCATTTTCCTCTTGTAATGAATCAATTCCATTATCAGGATTCTTTTTGTGTCTAAGATAATTTAACTCCTTTTTATTGTCCTTAACTCTGTTGGAAATAGATTTCTCTTTGTGTTGCTTTGCTTCCCTTATCAATTTACTATAATCTCTGGCTTCTGATTTATATTCATTACTATCAACTTTCCCTTTCTTCCATTTGTTCTATTTTATTTTTGTACAGATAGTTTCACTTTCGCTTTAAACCAGGTTGGCTATTTAACCAACAGGGACTTGTTTCTCAATTGTGGCTTTTGGGGCACCTAATAAAGCATTCTTAAACAATTTCCAATTATCATTTACAATTTCCAATTAAATGATTTGCCTCATAGTTTCCACCCTGTCCTGTGCTCTGCTTCCACTTCCCCCGTTGGTGGAAGCGACGTTTGAAATCTTCCTGACTACACCACTGTGAACAAGTGGGCTCTTCCTAGGCGTCACTGGTGGCCTCAGTGCAGCCTTGCAAGTAGCCTCTCACCTCGGTTTCCTCTTTCAAGGGATTCTTTAAATAAACTTCACAGAGGGTCTTTTTTTGGGCAGGAGGGGTGTAATCCCTCTTCTCTGATTTGTCATAAAACAAAACTCAGCCCTGGGACTTCTTTTTTCCCCCAACGTTGCTCTCTTCAGCTCCTCCCTGCTTTGGCAGGCTACTCTCAGCACTTCTTCGATGAAATCTTTTCTTAACTCCTGCAGAGTCTGCTCTCTTGTCATCCAAAAAAGTTCAAAATAAAATCTACAAGCTTATGTATTTACCTTCTGACCAGGGCTCCTCCCAGGCCTTTCCTGCCTGTAGTTTCAGGCCCAAGTCCCAGGAGACTCTGCTGGAGCCTACTCACACTCTGGCAATTTCTGATCTCCCTGAGCACTTCCCCTCTGCCCCCTCCCCTCTCAGCTTCCTGCTGCTTTTATAGGGGAAAATCACCTAATCCCTGCTCAAATGTGCCTCTCCAGTAATCAGGGTTGGCTGGGCAAAGGGTAAGCCACCTTGTTACGGTATGTTTGAAGTATAATAAAAGTATTAGAGACTACTGTGACGGGTTGGACCACAGAAACCCCCTTGGGGCTGCCAACTGATGTGCCCAGACAACTTCTGCCCCTGATTTCCTATCCTGGCAGTTTGGGACTTCAGTACCCTGCCTGGTTTGAGCCAGACCTGCTAGCCTGCTGCAAACCCAGACCCAGGTCTGAACCATGTCCCCTAACAGCTGTAGGCTTAATTGAAAGCAGCTTAAAAAGTGTTCCTGTCTTTAACACTCAGATGCTCAACTCCCAATGGGGTCCAAACCCCAAATAAATCCATTTTACCCTGTATAAAGCTTATACAGGGTAAACTCAAAAATTGTTCGCCCTCTATAACACTGACAGAGAGGTATGCACACCTGTTTGCCCCCAGGTATTAATACATACCCTGGGTTAATTAAAAAGTGATTTTATTAAATACAGAAAGTAGGATTTAAGTGGTTCCAAGCAGTAACAGACAGAACAAAGTGAATTACCAAATAAAATAAAATAAAATAAAACCTGCAAGTCTATGCCTAATACAGTAAGAAAACTGAATACAGAAAAAAACCTCACCCTCAGAGGAGTTCCAGTAAGTTTCCTTTTACAGACTAGTTTCCTTCTAGTCTGGGTCCAGCAATCACTCACACCGCCTGTAGTTACTGTCCTTTGTTCTAGTTTCAGGTGTCCTTGGGGTAGAGAGGCTACCTCATGAGCCAGCTGAAGACAAAATGGAGGAGTCTCCCAGGGGTTTAAATAGACTTTCACTTGTGGGTGGGTACCCCTGTGTAGAATTCCAGCTACAAGATGGAGTTTTGGAGTCACATGGGCAAGTCACATGTCCATGCATGACTCAGAACTTACAGGTAGCAGCCATGGTTCACATGCCACCTTGAATGTCCTCATGTAGACTTCTTATGTGGATTGGAGCCTTCCAAGATCCATTGTCCGTTAAGTGCTTCTCAACTGGGCACTTAACTTGCAAATTCCTTTCTAAAGAAGCTGATCAAATGCCTTACTAAGGATATTTAAAATCAAACTAGTATACAGCCAATATTCATAACTTCAAATACAACAATGACACATGCATACAAATAGGATGAATATATTCAGTAGATCATAACCTTTACATAGATATGTTACATGGCATATGTAACATAAAACATATTCCAGTTATGTCATATACATTCATAAGCATATTTCCATAATGCCTTATGGGGTGCACTGTCACAACTACAACAGTTCTTCACTATTTTAACCTTTATAAAGATATCACCTAAAAGATAGCTGTTTAATTCCACAAGAGGTTACTTGAAAGTGACATTAGTTTGATATTCCCTCCATTCTAGGAATTAAGCATGTGACTCCAATGTTCCCAAATCCTATAAGACCAGGAGTTTAGGACTAGGACTCTGATTTTTGCCACAGTGTGCTATTTCAATTCAGGAACTTGGTCTGAAAAGCTCTCCGTGGACTTGTCTCAAACTATCTCATGCACCTTGTCTCTGCTCCCATCCCTGCTCTCTCCCCTTGTGTAGGCCCTGATTCAGCAAAGCACCTAAGCATCTGCTTAAGTTTAAGCATCCAAGTAGTTCCACTGAAGTCCAAATGACTACTCACATTCTTAAATTTATGCATGTTCTTAAATGTGTTCCTCAATCTTTGCCTTAACATTGGCCTCTTCTCTCTTTCTGCACACTGTTTCACCAGTGTTTCTGCAAGTCATGTCCTCTCTTCATATAAAGAAAAGGAGTACTTGTGGCACCTTAGAGACTAACCAATTTATTTGAGCATGAGCTTTCGTGAGCTACAGCTCACTTCATCAGATGTTTACCGTGGAAACTGCAGCAGACTTTATATACACACAGAAATCATGAAACAATACCTCCTCCCACCCCACTGTCCTGCTGGTAATAGCTTATCTAAAGTGATCAACAGGTGGGCCATTTCCAGCACAAATCCAGGTTTTCTCACCCTCCACCCCCCCACACAAATTCACTCTCCTGCTGGTGCTAGCCCATCCAAAGTGACAGCTCTTTACATAATCAAGTCGGGCTATTTCCTGCATAGATCAAGGTTTTCTCACATCCCCCCCACCCCCATACACACACAAACTCACTCTCCTGCTGGTAATAGCTCATCTAAACTGACCATTCTCCAGGTTTAAATCCAAGTTAAACCAGAACATCTGGGGGGGGGGGGTAGGAAAAAACAAGAGGAAACAGGCTACCTTGCATAATGACTTAGCCACTCCCAGTCTCTATTTAAGCCTAAATTAATAGTATCCAATTTGCAAATGAATTCCAATTCAGCAGTTTCTCGCTGGAGTCTGGATTTGAAGTTTTTTTGTTTTAAGATAGCGACCTTCATGTCTGTGAATCACAGACATGACGGTCGCTATCTTAAAACAAAAAAACTTCAAATCCAGACTCCAGCGAGAAACTGCTGAATTGGAATTCATTTGCAAATTGGATACTATTAATTTAGGCTTAAATAGAGACTGGGAGTGGCTAAGTCATTATGCAAGGTAGCCTGTTCCCTCTTGTTTTTTCCTACCCCCCCCCCCCCAGATGTTCTGGTTTAACTTGGATTTAAACCTGGAGAATGGTCAGTTTAGATGAGCTATTACCAGCAGGAGAGTGAGTTTGTGTGTGTATGGGGGTGGGGGGGATGTGAGAAAACCTTGATCTATGCAGGAAATAGCCCGACTTGATTATGTAAAGAGTTGTCACTTTGGATGGGCTAGCACCAACAGGAGAGTAAATTTGTGGGGGGGGGTGGAGGGTGAGAAAACCTGGATTTGTGCTGGAAATGGCCCACCTGTTGATCACTTTAGATAAGCTATTACCAGCAGGACAGTGGGGTGGGAGGAGGTATTGTTTCATGATTTCTGTGTGTATATAAAGTCTGCTGCAGTTTCCACGGTAAACATCTGATGAAGTGAGCTGTAGCTCACGAAAGCTCATGCTCAAATAAATTGGTTAGTCTCTAAGGTGCCACAAGTACTCCTTTTCTTTTTGCGAATACAGACTAACACGGCTGTTCCTCTGAAACATCTCTTCATATAAAGAAAAGGAGGACTTGTGGCACCTTAGAGACTAACCAATTTATTTGAGCATGAGCTTTCGTGAGCTACAGCTCACTTCATCTCTTCATATAGTTCTTCTTTTATATAGGTTCATCGTCAGGTTATATCTCATTCCAGCTCTCTATAGAAAATATTTTGCCCATTGCTTGCCTCATTTAATTTCTCTGTCACTTAAGACAAAAACAAATTAAAACAAAAACAAAACAAACAAACAAAAAATAACCCTCTCCAATCCATTTTGAAATAGAGTTTGTGTGAGGGGCACTGTACAGAAAGGCTGTGCTATATATTTTTTCAGCGCTATTCGTACATCTTCAAAAGTTCTCTTGAAAAAAGGTTATAGAATATCTTTGGTAGGAATTAGTAGGAATGCTAGTTTTCAGGGTTTATTTTCCTGATTTTAGATGTTTATTTGTTATTAGAATAGTGCCACAAGGACTCCTCATTGTTTTTGCTTAAAAATAATAATTTGTCAGTTTATTTCAGTTGATTGCAGGATTCTGAGCTGAACCAGTTGTTGCATTAGTCCATGATAAAATTCACCTCAAAACAGTGACACTGACAGCATTCACACAATTTCTGGAGACTCAGTATTTCTTGAACACAGAAAACTTCCTTACTCTTCTCATATTGGTGCTATGTACAACCAGGAAGTGGATGACCACTTCATGTCCATGCTTTTTCCATCCAGTTCACCCAGCAGAAGCAACAGGAAGTCAATGATAGTTTAAAATCCTGAGGACCACTTACCATTTTCCACTTTCAGCCGTGTGTAGTTTTAAAAAGTGATTATTATGAAAAAATGAAGGGCCCAATTCAAGAGAGCTTCCCTATTCAGCAGAGCACTTAAGAACATTTTTGACGTTATCTCTGTTAGTTTCCACTGAAGTCAATGAGACTGAACTATGTGCTTCGATTTATGCATATGCCAGTGTTCTCCAGAATGTGGATGGCCTTAATCATGGGATTCAGTGCTTTTTTGAATGATCAGTTACTTCCGGTTTAAAGTGAAAATCGAAATCCCTGTTTTTTAGTAACCAAAAGTAATCATTAGTACTTTACAAAACCACAGAAGTCAATTGCAGAGAAAAATAAATACTAACAACCAGTAAACTTGCTATTTGTAGATGTCTACCTTTTTATTTAAGCATCTGAGCATGACTTTTTTATCCACTAGAGAGAGACCATATCACTTTCTTTAAAAGAGAGACTTGTCAAAATTTACTAATCACTCTTCCTAACAGCAATAGATATCCCAGACCTCCTAACAGATTGTAAGTCAATCTTCAGGTTCAGTGCAAGTCAATTCCCTGAAAGAAAAATGGCTTAAACAATTTACAACCAGCAACTTGAATTTCAGCTTTGGTACTCTATAACCAACAGTACACTGTTGGGTAGAGTATATACATATAAAAAGTATGATTACATATTTACAACGTGAGGACTGGTTTTTCATTTCATTGCAGAAGCCAAGTTAGAAATTGCAAAAATAGAATGATGGCATCAAACAGGAGAAAGGAAACTAACCTTCAGACATATGTGGGAAATAATGATCTAATCCATATTATAACACGGGATAGGGGATTGTTTAACAAGAAAAGTTCATGCAAATGTCATGCTGCTCCAGTCTCAGAAGATGAATGTGATAAGAGGCGTGTTTCAAAAAGAGTTTTTACATCAGTCATCTAGAAATTTGTTCACTCTAGTCTGAAATCTTTGCCAAGTTATTGCAAACATTTTTAGGATTTGTGTTATGCCATTCCAGAAAGGCTGCTTATGTTATGGGCATGTATTCTGTTCTTTGATCTGTGCTATAGAAATTACAGCAGTTACACGGATGCCATAGAAACAGAGAGACATACGGAGAGTTTCCAAATATTCTTAGATTTCTGAGAGTGATATAAACAAAAATGGAGGCTCCTTTCAGTCTGTCATTCATCTACACTAATTCTAGGACTGAATTCTGTTTGGAATATTAAATTAAATAAATTGGCATATGATTAAAATTAGTGGGTGAGGGTTCGTGGGAAATGGTTTAGTACTAAAATTAGAGAAAGGTGAGTATCAGCAGAGGGAATATAGAAATATTATAGCAAATAGAAAATTTTCCCTTTGCTGATACTCACACCTTCTTGTCAACTGTTGGAAATGGGCGACGCCCACTTTGACTCCATTGGCCTCGTTAGCACTACAAAAGTAATCAACTGTTGAGAATAGGCCACTTCCACCTTAACTGAATTAGCACTGATCTCCCACTTGGTAAGGCAACTCCCATCTTTTCATATATATACCGCTTACTGTATTTTTCACTCCATGCAGCTGATGACGTGGGTTTTAGCCCACGAAAGCTTATGTCTAAATAAATTTGTTTGTCTCTAAGGCAGGAATCAGCAACCTTTGGCACGCGGCCCAAGGTAAGCCCCCTGGCAGGCCGGGCTGGTTTGTTTACCTGTTGTGGCTGCAGGTTTGGCCGATTGCAGTTCCCACTGACCACGGTTCACTGCTCCAGGCCAATGGGGGCTGCGGGAAGCGGTGCAGGGCGAGGGACATGCTGGCTGCCGCTTCCTGCAGCCCCCATTGGCCTGGAGCGGCGAACTGCGGCCAGTGGGAGCCACGATTGGCCGAACCTGCGGACACGGCAGGTAAACAAACCGGCCTGGCCCTCCAGGGGGCTCACCCTGGTGAGCCGCATGCCAAAGGTTGCCAATCCCTGCTCTAAGGTGCCACAAGGTCTCCTTGTTGTTTTAACTTTACTACTGTAACCTTCATTTTCCTCAATGGGCTGTTGCTTGCAGTCATTGCCTCACATCTACAATTGAGATGTAAGATCTTCAAGGGAGGGACCGTGTCTATTTGGTCTATAAAGCACCTAGCCCCGTCTGGATGCTGTGTAAATAATGATAGTACAGATGACTCACTCCTACAAAACACAACTTAAAACAACTGAGTATGCCTTATCTATGAATGAAAGCCAGTACAATCACCAAATCAGTATTTTATTGCACACGAGCACTGGCTTTGCAACTAAGGCTCTTCAGTCATGTTACAATAAATCACTAATGAAAATAGGCCCAACCTCACAGAAATTCGCCTCTGCAGCTGTTAGCCTCTGGAAGCTTTCTAGACCTCCTGGGCTCCAATGCTCCCTACTGTGACCATGAAATCCGCCTGCCCCATACCCTTTGCAGCTGTTTAATAATGAATTAGGCATTCCACACAGCCCCATTTTTCAAGGGTGAAGTTTCCAATACCACCCGCATTCCCTGGAGTCTAGAGAATGTATGGAAACTCCATTGAGCATGCTCATGGAATTCTATATCATAGAATCATAGAATATCAGGGTTGGAAGGGACCCCAGAAGGTCATCTAGTTCAACCCCCTGCTTGAAGCAGGACCAATTCCCAGTTAAATCATCCCAGCCAGGGCTTTGTCAAGCCTGACCTTAAAAACCTCTAAGGAAGGAGATTCTACCACCTCCCTAGGTAACGCATTCCAGTGTTTCACCACCCTCTTAGTGAAAAAGTTTTTCCTAATATCCAATCTAAACCTCCCCCACTGCAACTTGAGACCATTACTCCTCGTTCTGTCATCTGCTACCATTGAGAACAGTCTAGGGCCATCCTCTTTGGAACCCCCTTTCAGGTAGTTGAAAGCAGCTATCAAATCCCCCCTCATTCTTCTCTTCTGCAGGCTAAACAATCCCAGCTCCCTCAGCCTCTCCTCATAAGTCATGTGTTCTAGACCCCTAATCATTTTTGTTGCCCTTCGCTGGACTCTCTCCAATTTATCCACATCCTTCTTGTAGTGTGGGGCCCAAAACTGGACACAGTACTCCAGATGAGGCCTCACCAATGTCGAATAGAGGGGAACGATCACGTTCCTCGATCTGCTCGCTATGCCCCTACTTATACATCCCAAAATGCCATTGGCCTTCTTGGCAACAAGGGCACACTGCTGACTCATATCCAGCTTCTCGTCCACTGTCACTGTCTATAGGTGCTATATAAGCTATTGAATGACAAAGTTACAACAAAATTCCCACAAATCTTCACAGAGGCTTTTTATTCCTTTAAGGACTGCTCTCTTTAAGAATGCAGCAAGGCATAAATGTGCTTATAAATAAATAGCTTTGAATATGAGCCATTCGTGTCATTGGCAATAATGGATTTTTGCTCACACAAACATGCATAATTAAACATGCAACTGTAAGTGTCTATTTTGAGAAGCTTTTCTGCTTGGAGTCACCTGCCGATCATGTATAATATAGACTCCATGCTATTTCACTTCTGCTACTCTGTAACTACTTCTAACAGCTTTCCCCCTCCATTTAATCAATGGTCCCTTTAACCCAGAAATGAAATAGTAGCAGGAGTCAGTAAGCTGAGACCAAAAGGTTAATTACTGCCAAAATATCATTCACTATTCCCTATGTATCCTCATTCGGACTTCACAGAGGATGGTAGTTTCTCAAACCCATATGCTTTTGAAATACAGTGGAACCCTCTCACAATAAAGTTTTGTCCCCCACCTCCAAGAAAACTTGACTACAAGCAGAGTTTCATTATAACAGGAGGGAGCCCTACCTGGCAAACTACCTTCTCCTCTTCACTCCAGTGGCCCTGGCTTTTTCACCCCTTAAAATTGCAGGGGGCAATGGGGGCTGTGGCTGGAAACAGCTTCAGCAAGCCCAACCTGGCTGCTCTCTGATCCCCTGAGAGCAGCTGCAGCAAGACTAGGATCCTTACCCCTCCCCCAACAGATATGAGCAACTTCTTCTTCCAGCTAGAGCAGAAGAGACAAGGGAGGTGATAAATCTTTGAATTGTTTTGAACTGATTAGCAGCATGGGATCCATTTATGCTGGAGTGAAAGCTTCCCCCAGTTTACGGTGTAGCGTACTAATAGAGAAAGGAGTATTGAAGCAATTCAAAAATTTCACTCCGCTTCACTAAAAAACAGAGTTTTATCACAATGCGGTTTGTTATGGCCTTGATCCAGCAAAGCACTTAAGCACATGTTCAACTTTAAGCATGTGAGTAATACGGGGACTTAAAGTTAAGCACATGCTTGAGTGCTTTGCTAAATCAGGGCTCAAAGAAGTGGGCTTCTCTGGAGCTGATGCTACTTCACTTGTATGGTAAGCAATCTCTAATCCGTAAATGGGGCGAGGTAGACAGTGACTTACTTGGGGTAATTTAGAGCATTCTTCATATTTGTGATTATTAATCCTTTAAAAAGACCCTGGTAGTATTTATCTCTATTATAAAGTGCATCTTCTTAAAAGGCTACACCCAGTAATTTTGTTTATATTCTGGAGTGTCCCTTCCTTCCCCTGTGCCTTCTCCTGGCTGCAAAGGCCTGATAGTTTTATTATCTGGAAGGGATGTTGCGGGAGTGGGAGACCACTCTGTTCCCCTAGCACAGCGGTTCTCAAACTTAATTGCACCACAACCACCTTCTGACAACAAAAGTTATTACAGGACCCCGGGATGGGGGACCGAAGCCTGAGCCTCCCCAAGCCCCGCCAACCGGCGGGAGGGCCAAAGCCCAAGTGCTTCAGCCCCAGACAGAGGGCCTGTCACCTGAGCCCCCACAACCAAGGCTGAAGCCCTTGGGCTTTGGCCCTGGGTCCCAGCAAGTCTAAGCCAGCCCTGGTTGCGACCCACTTTGGCGTCCTGACCCGCAGTTTGAGAACTGCTGCCATAGTACAATGTACTTGTGTAGGAGGGGCACATATCATGACCCTATTATTCCATATACTGTGTATGCATATGTCTAATAGAGACATATTTTAGCTGTGTGTGGATCCAAGTAGTGTGCATGGGTATGTTGTATATATCATTTTTAAACTTAGAATACCGTAGCAATATACATATTTAAAAATTCACTGAGGCTTTAGGAATATTGGTGAGTGTTGCTAATCTGAACACATTTAGGCCAGAAAAAAACTGTCAGTGTTCTTGAAATCTGTGCCTAGACTCTGGTAGCACTTGGAAATACTCTGTTAGATTCCTGACACTGCCAGGGATCAGAGCCATAAAGTATTGAACAATAAATTTCAGAACACCTCCAAGAAAAGGGAAGTTGTCTGGCTTGTTTCCTCTTATAGAATGTGAAACCAGGAGTAATGGGAGCAAATTGCAGTGCTGCTATAGCACACCCTATAGTCAATAGAGGAGGTGCCAGAATTTGGTTGTAGGATGTCTGTCACGGTGTCACAGGTGACAGTGAGAGTGTTAACATGACTCTTTATGCTGCAATGAAAGAAGCAAATGAGCTTTGCAACTAGAGGAGAGTTTGGTGCTGACTCTCCTGTTCCCTGTGTGACCTTACTTGGATTCCTATGTCAATACTAGAGCATAGAACAGAAATTATCCAGGTTTAAACCTTTAATAAATTTAAATTGCCACATCATTTAAACCCCCAAATTGAAGTTATTTGTGTGAGGTGGTGAGGGTTGATAAGCTTTACAAACCTAACAGCATGCAATTCATTAAATTACCCAATTTGCCCTCCCTCCCCACCCAATTTAAGTGTCATTATTCTCAAATAAATTTGTTAGTCTCTAAGGTGCCACAAGTCCTCCTTTTCTTTTTGCGGATACAGACTAACATGGCTGCTACTCTGAAACCTGTCATTATTCCCGTAGGGGTCCAGTGGCACCAAACACAGAAGGATTGTGCTAATGCACAAGAACAGGAAAGTGAAACTGACTAGCACCAGAAAATGAAGTTATCCAGACCAATTTCATTGTCTGTGATTTATTAAGTGCTAAAAATAAACAGCAAAAATAGTGAAAAGTACATTATACTTTTACAATTCTTGCAGTTTTTGTTATCCCTAGTGAGGTTAGTAACTCTGGTGAGGACATTGTTTCCTAATCATATTTTTTCTTTTAAATTAAATTAAATTAGCAGTAAAACTGATAGAATGCAACAGATATTTCACCCTCTGCAGATCAGTATTTGGGATGACTTCCATCCCTAATGAGGACAACATTCCCAGACAGTGGAATATTTCAGAGAACCTCCCAGGTCAGAAACATCTTTTTAGAGAAAGGGATGCTTCTTTTCCTGGCTTTCTATAACAGGCAACACTAGAAGAAAAGGGTATCAGGTGATCCTCATATGCTGATGTAAGAGCAGCTTCCAGCTGAATCCTGTTTAACACATTTCCCGCTACCCACTTCTTAGATTTCCTCTAGCTTACCTGGTTAAATGAGTTCCTACAGACCATGAATGCTCAGTTTGACTCTTACCTTTGTTGGTGCACAAGTTACATTGAAGCACAAAGTGTGGGCATAGATAGTAATGTGCATGAATGTTAGAAAGAAGGCAAAAATTCATCCTAATACACAAGGTCAGCACAAGGCCTTTGTACCATTTAAGCCCTATTTTGTGTGGTACGTAGGCTGTTGCACAGAGGGTATAAAGTGTGATTATTATCAGAAAACAGGACTAAAAATGGCTCCTTTTAACGCAACAGATCTGTCCTGTGTGAGTGCATGGGTAGCTGCTGACTTGACTGACTTTTTACTGCTTTTAGCACTGCAGAGACAGCAGAGCTATTGGAGAATGAGCTGGGTTCTTTCCTAGTGCTCGCACCACCTAGCAGAATTGTTAACTATCAATGGCAGATATTTTACCTCAAGATGCACAGAAGTGTACTACGCAAGGGAATCTAAGATACCTTTCTAACACACCTCACCTGAGTCAGGGTTATTGGTGATGGTGCATCAGCCAGAAAGAACCCAGCTTGACTTTCAGATCCCACACTGAGTTTGCAGATAGAATAAACAAAATAAACGTGGAGCCCAAGAACGCTGAGGAGCTCATTTGATCATTGATGTTGATTTTTCAATTAGTCTTGGAACACTGGGGAAGTTCCAGAAGATTGGAAGAAAGCTAATTTGTGCCAATATTTTAGAAGAGTAAATAGGATGACACAGGGAATTATAGGTCTGTCAGTCTGACACCTATCCCAGGCAAAATAATGTAGCAGCTAATATGGGATTCAATTAATAAAGAATTAAAAGAGAGTATTATAATTAATGCCAATCAACATGGGTTTATGGAAAATAGATCCTGCCAAACAAACCTGATAACTTTTTTTTATGACATTACAAGTCTGGTTGATAAAGGTAACAGTGTTAATGTAATATACTTCAACTTTGGTAAAGCATTTGACTTGGTACCATGATATCGTGATTAAAAAATTAGCAAGATATAAAATGGCTCACATTAAGTGGATTAAAAAATGGCTAACTGAGAATCTCAAAATGCAGTTGTAAATAGGGAATCATCATCAAACAGGTGTGTTTCTAGTGGGGTCCTGCAGGAATCAGTTCTTGGCCCTATGCTACTCAACATTTTATGAATGACCTTGAAGAAAACTCAGAATCATCACTGAAAAAGTTTGCAGGTGGTACAAAAATTGGGTGAGTGGTAAATAATGAAGAGAACAGGTCACTGATACAGAGCAAGCTGGATTGCTTGGTAAACTGAGTGTAAGCAAACAATATGTGTTTTAATACAGGTAAATGTATACATCGGGGAACAAAGAATGTAGGCCCTATTTACATGATGGTGGACTCTACTCTGGCAAGCAGTAACTCTGAAAAATATTTGGGAGTCATGATAGATAAACAGCTGAACAAGAGCTCCCAGTGCAACACTGTGCCCAAAAGCGGTAATGCAATCCTTCAGTGCAAACCCAGAGGGATTTCGACTGAGTAGTGCTGGAAATATAGGTGAGTGGGGTGCTATCACACCCCTGGCTTGAAGGAGGAATAAGAAACACCAAATACATGCTTTCCATTATCAACACCTCCACTATAAAAATTGTTCTAGCACCCCTGTCTTGAGTAGGAGTAAAGAGGTTATTTCACCTCTGAATGGTTTCAGAGTAGCAGCCGTGTTAGTCTGTATTCGCAAAAAGAAAAGGAGGACTTGTGGCACCTTAGAGACTAACTCCTTTTCTTTTCACCTCTGAATGTGGCACTTCTGCAGAATGCTGTGGAATACTGTGTCTAGTTTTTATGTCAACAATTAGAGAGCAATGTTGATAAATTGAAAAGGGTTCAGAGAAGAGCCATGAGAGTGATTAAAGGATTAGAAAACATGCCTTATAGTGAGAGACTCCAAGAGCTCACTCTATTTAACTTAACAGAGAAGGTAAAGGGGTGACTTTATTACAGTCTATAAGTACCTACATGGGGAACAAATATTTAAATAAGTTCTTCAGTCTAGCAGAGAAAGTTATAAGTTGAAGTTGAAGCTAGACAAATTCAAACAGGCGATAAAGCATACATTTTTACGAAGAGTAATTAATCATTGAAACAACTAACCAAGGGTCATGATGGATTCTCTGTCACTGGCAATTTTTAAACCAAGATTGGATGTTTTTCCAAAAGATATGCTCTAGGAATTATTTGGGGAAGTTCTATGGCCTGTGTTATGTGGAAGATCAGACTGGATGATCCTGGTGGCCCCTTTTGGCCATGGAATTGAAGAAACTATGAAGCCTTTCTACAGAGACACTTTTCAGAGAAGTAACCTCCTTTAAGGGAAACATCAAGAAATAGGAGAAGGTCCAAGGGAAAACTGTTAGGAGGGAACTGGGAGAATTCCTACTCTTACTGGAAGAACTAAATTTGACCAGCTACTGAATAAAAATCTAAAAGTGAACATATTGTCATCATGAATGGGTGTGAATCCAGTTCTTAGAGGGAAGCTATCTGCATCACAAAAGCCATGACTTCAATTAGCACTAAATGGCACGTGTGTAGTACAAAGGCCAAGGAATGACTAAAGACCGAGTGGGGTTCTTCCAGAACAAGGGTAAGTCACTGTGGGGCATCTTATATAGCTGCTGCCTGTGCTCTCTCTGTTCTGTGGCTATCAAGCCGGACCACTGATCCTTGGCATTATTATTATTTTCTTGGCTTTCTGTAGTGCCCAGAAGCCCCGTCATGAACCAGGATCCCATGGTGCAAGGTGCTGTACACAGAAAAAAAAGATGGTTTCTGCCCCAAAGTGCATGTCTACATAACAGCTGGGAGGACAAGCACGTGCTGGCTCTCCTTGAGCCAGCATGCTAAAAATAAGAGTGTGGCTGCTGTAGCATAGGTGGCAGCTCAGGTTAGCTGCCCCAGTACATCCCCCGGGACGGGAGGTCAGACGGGGCTGCACTTAAGCTAACGTCCATCATTTGTAGGCGTAGTGGGACTCTACCACTGCAGTAGAGTGCTTACAAATGTTCCCAGTGTAGATGTACCCTCGTTCACACTGAGTAGCCTCAACTAAGTTAAAAAAAAGGTTTCAGTGGGACTGCTTGATGGAGTAAGTGCTGCTTAACAGGAGCATGAGTTGCAAAACAAGGCCCTTAATTTTTTTTTTAAATTAGTCCCCCATAACTCAAAGCTGCTTCTCAGTTCTAGTTCATTTTCATTCTTTACAAGATATTTCTTGCAATCCCGACGTATAGTTTAATTTTGCCAACAAATTGCATTTACTATACATTCGATAGAGGCTGGCAAGCTATCCAGATGCTGCTGTGTGCTTGCTCTGCATTCAGTATAGCGGAGTAAGTGTCGCAAAACTTTCCCCATAAATAGGCACTTGAATCAAAGAACCGAATGTGCTTTGGCTGTGTATGAACTCCTTTTGTGATCCCTTTTCGTGAATATTGTTGCAAATGAGTTTTAATTACAGACTCAAGAGAAGAGCCCTCGGTTGATGCCTTTTTAAAAATTTGTCCTCAGAAGACCAAGAGTTCCTTTTAGCCTTTTGCCTGACCAGATATACTCTAGTTTAATTTTCAATACTTTGTTTTTCTTTCTAATTTGTGTTTTGATTGATATGTCCACAAGAGTTCAGTCATCTATGGAATATCCACGTGAGATTTTGGTAGTCTTGCTTGAATTTTTAAGAGAGAACAGCTGTCTGGTGAGTAATCCAGCAAGATTTACACCAGTCATGTGAGACTTCTCACAAGAGTTCACAGAGGGCAGTGAAATCGAAAAGATCTTGTAGATTTTCCAGGGCATGGATTTCCAGTCACACTACCTGTAACTATTAACATGAACATGACTTCACACAGGATTAAATTCACCCGCATGCAGAGGGATAAAACAAGGTTTATGCAGCACTTAAATTCTCAAAATAGGGCTTAAATGAGATTTAAGTGCTGCACAGACCTTGTGGCAGTTAATTTCATCCTGTGTGCATGAGATATATAGGGCTGCATTTAACTGATGTGCAACAAGCATGTACATTTTTGCAGGTGCACATATTATTGTGGCCCATGAAGTTCCCAGGCATAAAGATTTTTATGTCCTTAGAAAATATAGGTTGAATTGAATAAATGTGGCTATAATAAAATCAATTTTTTCTGCTATGTTTTATTGCTCATAGTAACTAGCTTATAAGAACTGTGCATTTTCAGAATAATGTGTTCTGAATGTAACCTGTACAGTAAAATATGGCAAAAATATGTGTGTGTCTTATTTTTAGGGATGCTTTGGTATTGAGATGAGCTGGTTGGAAAATGGACTATTTTGAGAGTTTAGAGGATTCTGGAGGGAAGTGTGTTATCAGGGCCTAGTGGCAGTATGCAGGCAGCCTAGAATAGGGGTAGTCAAATATTTTTTGGCAAGATTCCAAATTTCTTTGTCAAGGTATATTCAAGGTCCAGACTCCAGAGAAAATAAAAATAAAAATAAAATAACAATAATGATAAGTAAATAAAAAGATTTCTGGGTCTGTTCAAAAGCATCTGGTGGTCTGGATTTGGCCCATTGTCCGCCTCTTGACTACCCCAGCCTAGAATTAGGTGGGGGTGAATTGTACCTCTCTTTGTATTCGGAAATAGCCTGCTTTATGTCTCTGTGTTTTGTGGGTTCTTGTGTGTTATCCTTCTAGATTCTAAGAAATAGAGTACTGTTACTCTGCCAACTTCCAGCAAGAGCATTTTATGTTTTTCATCTAACTTCTGTGCGTATGGTCATCAACATAGCACAAAACATTTTCTATAAACACTTTTGTGAATATTTTTGTTTGCTTTTAGTCAGAATTCTTCTCCCAGCTCTAATACTGAGTTGAGAAAGCCTACATTGACTGTGCTGTAGCAGATACTACAGTGATGAGCGCAGTACAAGAACCTAAATCAACTAGAATAGAATACAGAAGGATACACTATGGGTCTTTGCTTGTATGAAATGGTATTTATAACAAAACTGCCCTCTTGCTATTACCTTAGCATGTGGATTACATTGATCATGATCTGGCTATGTGTGTCTGCTAGCAATGGGCCTGAAGCAAAGCTGATTTCCCAGAGCTGTTAGTAGTGCGTGCACCTACAAACTACACCTCTCAGGTCATATTCTGGAGCCCCATGGACACGGTGGATTGGGAAGGCAGTCTGGGGTTGTGGGAGGTAAGGAAATTTCTACATTTGCTTGAGAACTAGTTTGGGGTTATTTTATTCTCAGAGGAGATGGAGGCACCTCAAGGAAACATTTGCCAGTTAGCTGATGATGCTCTAAACCAGGTCAGTTCCATCCTGGTCAAAGTGTGGAGGCCCCTCATATACAAAAGGCAAGGGCTTGTGGAACAGGAATCAATGTTTATCTTAATTATTTGCAGTTGGGTTGGAAGAGACAGTGAGGATGTTTAGTAAAGTAATCAGATGGTTTTAACTATAACATAATGGTTGACTGATGATTGGCTGATGCGTCAGGAATTTAAGGAGAGACACAATTGTTTGGCAGTTCTATGGCGGGAAAACATTTTTTAAGACTGCTCATTTAATTAAAGAAAAGACTTACAGCACAAATGTATATAATCTTCAGTAGTATCACGAGATATCACGAGTGTGGTAATCTGGAAAATATCCATGTTAGCCACTATCTGCTGTGGAAAATAATAGTTTTTGATTTCTGCACGATGGCCTCGCATGGCATGGGGTTCACACTATCCTGAGTCGAACCAGAAAGAAAAAAATCTGTCTCATTTTAAGATATGTAATTTGACACCAATAGATCCCACACTCAGTGCAGAAGGGGTTGCGGGTTGCACTCTGACAAGGCATAGTATTTATTAAAAGTGGTGTGCTTCTGCCACAGGACAAAGAAGAAAATTGACTCTAGGGTCTCGTTGATACTGGAGAATTGAACCATGTATAATTTAAAGGTTAGCACTGGTCTGTGTGTGAGTGGCACATTACAGAACATTCACACTATCAATTCTATTTCACTCGTACTTATCCCTGCCCCCACACAAATCGGTAAAAGCATTTTTTCTTCCTGAGAAACTATCCCACAGTTCCCAGCACAACTGATAAAAACAGCGTCTTGTGAAAACTAGAATGGGGGCCTGCTCCCACTTCCTGTTTAGATGGGGCCAAATTCTCTTTGAAGAAGAGATGGAAAACTCATACACACAGCTTGCAAGATTTGATCACTTATACTCTAAAACCGCTTTCGCCTTGAGCCTGAAAACTGAACACTAGCCTAAAATTAGTGCTTGAAACAAATCCAAATGCTTCTGGATTCACTTCTACCTATAAAAAGTTGTCAGTAGTGATCATTTCAATTACAGGTGGAATGTTCTGAATTTTCAATCCAGAATCCTTTATGTCAGCAGTTTAAAAATGATGATTCACAGTGAGATAATTCCCTTGGAAATTCATATAAACTAAAGGAACAACTGCAGCAATTAAACAGGAAAACAGATTTGCCATGTAACTTTCCATTTATATAAATCAGCTTTTATCAGCTTGCCGGAGGGCTCCACCCTCCTCTTCAGCACTGCTCCTGTCCATCATTCTTAAAATACAGGGCCAAAACCTCACTGCAGGAAGCCAGTGTAGGTTGGCATATACATGACATGGTTTGCCAAATCTCTCTCCCGCTGATTTTATTATCGAACTTGACTCTTCCAGAGACTCTGTGTGCCTGATGTCATTGCTCAGAAATTCTTGGGCTGATTAGTTGTTGCCAGCAATGAGGGAGTCTCTCTCTAACTTCTGGGTCTCAGTGTAATATTACTATGCATAGCATTTGCCCAGAATAGAGAAGTGTAATATTTTCCCCCCTTTTCAGCTAACTGAAGTACTCCAGTGGCCTATGGACATGTGAGTTCAGTTCTGAAATCCATATTATGTCCTTGAGTTGGCTCATAACCTTAACCAGGTGATCTAGAAGTGACCATGGATATTCCGGAAAAGTCAGAGGTTAAACACTGCCTTGTTTTGTTCCTTATAAATAAAAACTGTTTGATGCTTCAATAGTTTTGAAGTGCTTACTACTACAAAGTCCTGGGTTGCATCTCTCTTAAGAACTTGTGCTTGTCAGAAGCCAAAGATTTATAAGCACTGAGAAAAAGGTTGCCAGACATGTCTGGGGCTACAATCTGTCATGTGGATTCCAATAATTTGCACCCCATGCAGCATTTCATGGCACCATAAAAGCTCTTGTAAATGAAGGCAGATTTTGTGACACACACCCCATAATTTAAAATGGAGGTCAAAGTAACTGACACAATTTACCTTACAGGGCAATTCAGCTCAGAAAAGAGCAAAGGAGGCAGAAGGTCTTTAATGGGGTATCAGAGGGGTTGGTGTGAAGCCCAGTCTTATTTAACATCCTCATTAACCTCAGAGAGGGAGTAAATAGCACACTAATTAAATGTGTAGCAGGTGCTAAATTGGGAAACTTTGTGAAAAACAAGGAGGAGAGGGAAATAAAAAGTGGTTAAGTGTAGCCTATAAAATATGCTAAGTAGAAATTAGGCTTTGGCCTAAATTTAGCCTAAGTGTAGAGGAGTTTGGGACATTGCACTTTCTAATGTGAGCAGAAATTAGAGATAAATTGGAGACAGTAAGGTGGGGAAATTGAAGTTAGCAAGGACATGACCGAGGGTTATGTTGTTGATTTGTTTTGGTTACAACTGTTTTGAACAAGGTTTTAATGAGTGTTTTTGAGAATTGTGGATGTTTAATTAAAATGCTATCTATTTTGATAGTATGGGAAGGACATTGGTGCAGATGTTAATTTAAAATAATGTGTAACGTAAAAAGCCAATAAGGAGCTGGCAGAAATATAATTATGGTAAGGAGCAGTTTAATGTTAATTAGTATTATAATGGATTACAAAAGGAGTAGTTTTGTTAATTTGTGGAGCATGCTAATTAACATCAAAAGGGTACCATTAGGAGCCAACATTCTAAGGTTTTATTTCTATTGTCAGTGGACTGCTCACACACTGATGCACCATTTTATCTTTGAGTGTAAGTATAAATGTATTGTGTACACGGTAATTGCATGCCTGTAATCATTTTTCTTTTGAGTAGTTTGCTAAGTGTCGCATAGAGGTCCTCTACTAATAAATTTTCTGTAACTGAGCAAGTGGTGCAAACCTGCAAACTAAGTTGGGTTTTTCTGCACCCTTTAACACATTAATATTAATTGGGACTATTTCAACCTAAAGGTTACATAAGAGAGATTAGAATGGTAGGTACAAACAACAAAATGAAATTCAAGATGGAAAAATGCACACTAGTGCACTGGAGGAAAGAAACTAAGAGATATTCAGTGGAAGAAGGTACGTGGAAAGCTATAATGCCAAGAGGAACGAAGGCATGGTAGAGGAGATGAGCTTGTACTTTTATAGCAGCAAAAAAATCTATGCCTGTAAGCCAGTTGCGGTCCCCACCCGCCCGTCCATCAGGGAGGGAGGCCAAGCCCTCTCACCGCAGTGCTCCTAAAGCGACTGTTCGGGCGGGGGTGGGGGGAGGAAGGAAGGAAATTTGCTGACTGTTAATGATTAATGGGTCCAAGCCTGCACTCTAGGCTGGGCAACAATTGGGTCTGTGAGCCCTGGCCAGAGCAGGGCAGCACACAGTTAAAGCTCCTGGCCCACAGTCAGGCGGGGTCGCAATAAATCTATAGGCGCCATGCCCTCAATCTGGGCGGGCAACACACAGTTAAGGCTCTGGCCTGCAGTGAGCCAGAGCAGTAGGGAGTCTGTCTGCCTGGAGCCCTCAGTCAGGGTGGAGCAGCAATCAGTTCAGGTAATGGCTCTGGCCTATAGTCAGGTAGAGCAACAGTGCAGTCTATGGGGAGGATTAGCTCTCTGGGGAGGGAGCCAGCCAAACCATCTGGTGTCCTAGCTCGGGCAGGTGCCAGACCAATGCAGGCCTCCTGACCAAAAGGTGGGGAGTCTGCCACCCCCAGGGGTGGGGTGGCAGGAGGTAGGGGGACGCAGGGCTACCCACTCCAGTGCGTGCCAGCCCAAGGCCCTAACAGTGGCGGAGTGGTCAGCGGGGAAATCCAGCCACAAAACGCTGGCCAGCTTGCAGTCATACAGCCGAACCCTATTCGACTTCCCTGGGCTCCTTCCTACACTCGCAGTCCAGGAGTACCTGGGTTCTGGGGTTGTCGTCAGTCTTGTTGGAGTAAACGGTAAGTGGCAGACCCAACAGCTCCTTGGTGTCCCCAGGGTTTGGCAGCTCGGGCAGTCCTTCTGGGTCTCTGGCGCTGTAGTAGCCTCCATCAGATCTGGGCTCCAGCAGCGGCAGGGAGACATCCTGCTCCCTAGCAGCTCTGCTCTCACTGAGCTAGAGGGCTGGCCTTTTATATTTCCAGTTCCTGTACCATTTCTCTGCTTCCGACGGGGTGGCCGCAGATATCCCAATTCTGCCGACCAGGGGGCAGTCACGGTCCCCTCCCTGTCCATCAGGGAGGGCGGCCATGCCCCCTTGCTACAGTGCCATTTTGAATTTCATAAATAGAGCCATTGCATCAGTAATGATAGTCAATCTGTAGATGAAACGGCAACTAGAATACGGCACCTAGTTATGGGCACCTTAATAACAGAAAGATGATGAATTGGAAGAAATTCAGAGAAAGCAATAAAAATTATTAAGATAGTAGCAGTAGTAAATATTCATACCATGGTAGCTCCAACAGATCCTAATATGTGGTGGCAGGGGAAGGGGGAGAGATGTACAAACACAGTAAAGAAACAATCCTTGCCTTCCAATTTAAAGATGGGATGGAGAGCTAATTTACGAGGAATTCCCTAAATATGTATATCTTGGTCAAACGATAAAGCCAAGATATGATTGCGGTGTACAAGTATTTGAAGGATGTAAACACCAAAAAGAGAGAAATGATTTAATGTGGTACAAGGATGTATATATAGTAACAATGGTGTAAAATAACAAAGGAAAATGTAGATTGAATATCAGGAAAAACTTCCTGATGGTCAATATATTAGTCTTTTGAATAGCTTCCCAAGGAAAATGGCAGAAGCCCATAATTTGGGGTAACTGAAAGCTGGACTGAACAAAGTATTGTGAAACCAGCTAAGAGTGAAACCAATCTTTCATTGGTAGGTGGCTATATTAAATGACCTAATAAGTTTTTGCCATCTCTAAGTTTTATCATTCTAAAAATTAATTTGATCTGCAAAAAGTGCTTGTTTTATGGCATACAGTATAAATTCACCATTTACTAGGAACTCACTCCTTCCCCTCCTCATTGCCTAGCCACGTTCTGTGCAAACAGCTGGATGATTAGGCACATTCCTGCCTCTGGTATTCTGCCAGCATAGGAATCTGTCAGCCCACCACTCCTGGTAGTAATGGTAGTTGTTGCTCACTGCTGTGGTCCACCTGGACTATTGCTTTTCACGGTTGCTGCTTTTTGAAAAAAAAAAAACCTCTTGCTCAGCTGCAACAACAACGCTCTTTTGCCTTCCAAACTTCCAACCCATCAAGTTTTAAAATGGTTGCAGGAGCAGTTTCAATACAAATTTACACCAGTTGATCTCTTTGATTTCAGTGGAGTACTCTTGGTGTATCTGTAGAGATATGTTTATGAAAAATAGTGATTTGGAGATGCTTCCTCATAAGGGACAGTGTTGTGAGTGTGGGAATTTGGAGATGTGTCCTGGAGGCAGGGATTGAAAACACCGCATGGCTGTGTGCAGCAGCTCACCAGAGACGCTCTCTTGTTTGTTTTATTCCTTTCTCATTCACTAGTTTGTTATTTAATGAACCCCAGTATTGTAACATGGTGTCAGAAGTGCTGAATGAGAAGGAAGTTGCAATCATTTTGAAGTTAACTCCTGTCAAGTGTTTGCAACTGAAAACAGAGACAAAAGGAGGCACCAGAGAAGCACGTGGGCAACCAGGCACAAAGCCTTTTGCATGTATTTGGTGAGCACAACAGTAGCTTAACTAGTTTAAGGAGGGGAAAAAGCCAAAAATGGATGTTTTGCAACCTTCCAGTCTGCGATTGTCACACAATGTTGCAGAGAACTGGAAAAAAATTCAGACAGAGATTTGAATTGTGTTTAGCAGCCACAGCGGCAGATGAGAAAAAATGATAAAGTGAAATCATCAATCTTTTTCCACGTTGTTGGGGAGGAAGCATTGGATATTTATAACAACTTTAAGTTTGAAGAAGGTGAAAGCATGAAGTTAATTAAAATGCTGACTAAATTTGAGGAATATTATGTGATGTTGCACTCTATATGATTTTATGAAAATATGCTAATGAGTGTGAATATAATGTAACGGGAATATGCTTAAGCAAAAGGTCCCTTGTAAGGTATCATTACAAAGCTTATAATCTACTGAGTGTGGTCATCCTATTTGTATGTATGTATCATTCTTGTATCTGAAACTATAAATATGAAATATAACGCTGAAGTCCTGTTGTAATTATGCAAAGTGTGGGCCATTAATGGTGGCTTGGAATCTTGATGGCTCCCATTAACCAGGACAATTGGCTGTAAATGGTTCTGTTTACTTGTAAGTCTTCCTGAATACCTGTGTGCTGGCAAGTGGGTAATGGATTCCAGTTCAGATGACATGATCACATGTCACTGTAGGACTTCATCTTTTACCTGGTTCTTTTCCATTTAGAAGGAGGGGTGGGAACCCAGAGAGGGACAAAGGATTCCCGCCTTGTGCAAAAGATATATAAGGGGGTCGAACAGAACAAAGGGGGCTGCAGTCATGAGAAATCCCTAGCTACCACCTGAGCTGGAACAAGGATTGTACCAGGGGAAAGGATTGGGCTCAGACTAGAAGGAGGCTAGTCTGTCAAAGAAGCTTATTGGAACATCTCTGAGGGTGAGATTTACCTGCATTTAGTTTTTACTGTATTAGGCTTAGACTTGCGTGTTTTATTTTATTTTGCTTGGTAATTCAGTTTCTTCTGTCTGTTATTACTTGGAACCACTTAAATCCACTTAAATCCTACTTTTTGTATTTAATAAAATCACTTTTTACTTATTAATTGACCCAGAGTAAGTATTAATACCTGGGGGCTAGGGGGAGGGGGAAACAGCTGTGCATATCTCTCTATCAGTGTTATAGAGGGTGAACAATTTATGAGTTTACCCTGTATAAGCTTTATATAGGGTAAAACAGATTTATTTGTGGTTTGGACCCCACTGGGAGCTGGGTATCTAGGTGTTGGAGACAGGCGCACTTCTTAAGCTGTTTTCAGTTAAGCCTGCAGCTTTTGGGGGACATGGTTCAGACCTGGGTCTGTGTTTGTAGCAGGCTAGCATGTCTGCCACAACCAGGCAGGGCACTGAAGTCCATAGGCACCCACTCTGTGGGTGCTCTGGGGCTGGAACACCCACGGGGAAAAATTGGTGGGTGCTGTGCACCCACCGGCAGCCAAGCTCCCAGCTCACCTCACCTCACCTCCGCCTCCACCTCCTCCCCGAGCATGCCGCATCCCTGCTTCTCCTCCCAGCACTTGCCGCCGTGAGCTGTTTTGTGGTGTAACAAGCTGTGGGAGGGAGGAGAGAGGAGAAGGAATGTGGTGCGCTCAGGGAAGGAGGCGGGAAAGAGGTGGGGCCAGGGTGGGGATTTGGAGAAGGAATCCAATAGGGGCAGGGAGAGGGCAGAGTTGGGGTTGGGACTTTGGGGAAGGAGTTGGAATGGGGATGGGAGGGGTGGGGCAGGGGTGGAGTCAGGGCAGGGCGGGGGGCGGGCGGTCGAGCACCCACCAGCACCAGGAGAAGTTGGCGCCTATGCTGAAGTCCCAAGCTGGCAGGGAAAACAGGCTCAGGGGTAGTCTCAGCACATCAGATGACAGTCCCAAAGGGGTCTGTGATCCAACCTGCCACATATTGCATGCCAAAGAGGACTGAAACCTTTGAGAGAGATAAAATGTCCAATGGTTCCTGGGAATGGTTATGCTGGAAAATTCATATTTAATCTATTTACCAAAGCAGCATCTTAGAGAAAACTCCTAGAGAATACAAATGAATGGTACTGGAGTGCAGAACAGTAGGAATCATGGGAAGGTTTAAAACAACTGATACAAAAACCAGTGTTGAAGTTTTATACACCAGGAAAGCCTATTAAAACCTCAGCAGATGCTTCACAGTCTGGGATAGGTGCAGTGATTTTACAGAAGCATGAGGATTGTTGGCAACCAGTAGCCTATGCATCGAAATCACTGACTGAGGCAGAAATGAGATACGCACAGACCAAGAAGGAGCTTTTAGGAATATTGTTTGCCTGTGAGAGATTCAATCAGTATATTAATGGACAGACAGTGAAAGTTGAAACAGACCACAAGCCCCTGATAGCTTTATTTAGGGGGTAGGGGTTGGGACTCGGGGGGAGCAGGGCAGGGGCAGGGCCTTGGGGGGAAGAGGCGGGTAGGGGGAGGATTCCGGCATTCTTGCCGGAGTATATGGTTTTTAAATATTACAAAGTTGGCAACCCTACTCGATTCACTTTCGTTTCAGTGAATGTTGAATCAAAATGATTTATATAGAGAAACATAACTTCAAACATGCCATAAATTCTTAAAAGGATATATTTTTTCCCTCCTCAGTTGAGGATTCCATTTACAAAGGATTGTAGGTCATATAAACGTGTTGACTTTTTTATAATCTAAGGGCATTATAATATGAAAGCACTATTAGATAAAGAAAGCAGCATTGCCAGCACTCAAAGATTATTCCTGAGTGACACAATCTGAGGTGCATTTTATGCTGCTCACAATTCACAAGAGCAGTATGAGACAGACATGATTTTGTCATAGCTACTTTCTTGCCCTACCTGGAGGCAGGCTCACCTACAGTAACAGATCTGTAGGGAATTATGTTGAGAGTGCTCTGCTCCCTGTCAGGTCTCAGGAAAAGCAAGTAGTATGGATTATAGAATCATTCCCTTCAATGAACAAATGGTGATGTAGGAACTGAAGTGTTCCTTAATGAGTTGGAGAGAGATGAAAATGCTTGCTCCACTGGGAGGGGAGGAAGGGGAAAGGGTAGAGTTCTATCTAAGATGCCAGTTTGAGACGAGACCCTTGTATGTATTTGAGCTTGGAAGTTGAGTTGTGCAAACACACCAGGCAAGGGTGGGACTCTTCCTCCTAGTTGCTGCAATGAGGGATTTACCTTTAAGAGTTCAAGAAACATACAACTTTAAATTATAGCTATTCTCCAACTGAAATTATTGAGGAAAGCTCCTTAGAGGTTCTAATTTGGTTATCAATATATGGGCAAAATGATTCACTTTAAGTTTATTACATATAGTGTTGGTAAATATTAATCTTTTATTATTTTATTTTTATATTAACTCATGATTCTTTGACCAAAAAATATCCCAGAAACTTTTCTCTGTCAGCCAAAGTGCTGTTTAAACCCTAATGCTAAAAAGTGTTTTGCTTTAGACTAATGAATGTCTGTAAAATCTTAATTATCCAATCTGCTTTGTACCCTGAACTTTAGCTGACCCTTATATGTTATCAATAAGATGAATTATAATGGGACCTTAGTGTGTTGTTAATAATGGATTGTGTGTCCTCTTACTTTAACCTTTGACCCTTAGGAAAATATGTCCAGATGTCCAGAAAGGAACTATTGTAATTGATATGATGCAGGTGTTTTCTGTGATTAAGATAATGATCTATCGAAAGACCCTTTTAGCTTATCAGGAACTACTCTAACAGATTATTTCTGCCATAATGACTTAGTTACAGTTATCTTTTGTGATTGATAAAATAATGGATTGATAAACAGGTGTCTTTAGCTTATCAATTAGGTAAACCAAATACCATGAAAAGCGTTCCACAGATCAATAGGTCTTTTTCTTTGTCTCTTTTCTGTAAATACGCATAGTATATAAAGGGATGAATTTTGGGGAGTTAGTTAGAAGTGAAGTAACCTGCCAACAATCCTCCAGTCTCAGATTGGTATGTATGTTTCCTTTCTGTATTCTGTATAGTGCTGTATTAAGTACTAATTGATTGTCTTACTTAAATAAAACTTCAACTAAGTTGGTTATTTTACATCATGTCTTATTAAATCCAAACAAGTAATAGTAGTCACACATAAGTCTCTAAATCTTAAATACTCTGATACATAATAGAAACTCATCTAGAATACTTGGAGTGAGGCTGGGAGAAATCAGACAAAAGTAAAGTTATGTATCTCCTGAGAAAACAGGTATTGAGATGGTCAGTGATTAAGTGGATTACTACACATGGCTCTACTCAGTAAAACTATAAAAATATTGACAGGAGAGACCTCAGCAGTCCAGAACCTAATTTGGGACTCTTCATAATGGGATAATATTGAGAAACTAGGCTGATTTAAGGTACCAGAGAAAATTTTTCATGAATTGGTCGAGATCCCCAGCTGGTGCAAATTGGGATAGTTCCATTGCCTTCATAGAAGTACACTGATTTACACGAGTGAAGCGGAAAGCACTCTAAAGGGTGTTAGAATGCAGACTATCAAAAAGACTTCATAAGAGGGAATCTCTTCTAAAACTGCACAGCAACACATTAAGGTTTAAGGAACTGGATCAGGTTTAAGGAACTGGATTCAGTGTTTACATTTGCACAAAGAGGCAGAAAACCAAAGTAGATAGGCTTCAATAAACTTATTTAGATTCAATAAACCCAGTTGAAATTTGTGGTACTGTATTTCATGATGGCCATTCCTTTATTCTGAGTCTTATACAAAGCTGAGAACATTCCAGATGCTGTACAATATAATAATTATAATTAACAGACAAGCTTTCTGGTAATCTCAGTAGAGAGAGCAAAGATTAAACCGGTGTGGATATTACACCTACTCCTCCTATTCCTTGAGGTGGGTCCCTCTAGATCCACGGTCAAGGCACATTGCAGGGGCAGTGTGGGGAGGATTACACTACAGTTGCTCATGATACCTGATATGTGAATAAATCAAGGATTTCATTTTCTAATTTTCATGAGCACTAAATTAAGTTTAAGGGGAAACGCAATGCATTTTGCTGCATTTTGGAATGAAACCAATGATTAATCTAAATAAAGATTTGTTTAGAGTTTCCAATAAGAAATAAAATGTATAGTTTGAGCTCTCAGATTCGATGCTCTAATGTGACATTTATAATTATAAATAGCAATAATCTCTTCAGATAAGTAACTCTCACTAGTATGAGTAACTACATGACTATGAATGGTATCACTTTTTTTGGACCCACAGTTAAATGTTAAAGGTTCTCATATCTTAGTGCATTAGGTACTTGGTTAAAATAAGTGTAAAACTGAGAGTGGTAATGCTGCTCCTTGCTACCTTTACACAAGCTAATCTTTTGTAGAAATGGTGTAGACATTATATAACACGTGCATGTATGCTGAAACTTCACAGTAAAAATGTCCAAGGCATTCAGTATTGTATTGCGTGGATGTGCCTAAATCATTAGTTCTCATCTTGCAGCAATGGAGTATACAGAGGTTTGTCCATTGGCTTTTATCCTAATTAGCTCACTGATAGTCCAAGAAAGAGAACAGCCAAAAAGTATGTTATATGCTGCCAACAATTCCCCAGTGCAAAGTATTAATGAATTGTAACAGCTGCTACTTGAACATAAGGTAAGTGCTTCTTATCAAATATCACTGAGGGAATGCAGAACCCCTAAAGGACTGAAGAATTTATAGCAGCAAGAAGTCTCTGTCTGACAGCACACATTGTGATAATAGATCTATTGCGTGGCCTAATTAAAGTGATGAAATCAAGTACTATTATCTGTCTGACTTACCCTTAAACAATAACACACACACACACACCCCACCCAGGCAAGTAGGTAGCAATCTTGCTAAATATGGATTGTATCATTCAATATTTTAATAAGAGAGGGAGAGAAGACATTTTTTTCATGTGAATGATTCTTCCAAACCCAGTACATCAGCTGTGCCACAAGAACAACCTGTATCATCTCTGTTTGATCATCTCCCTCCATCTATTTTTGTGTGAAGATGTTTCATTTGGATAGCTCCAAATTGATTTGTTTGGAGGAATGATGATTAGTCAAACGTCAGATTAACGTTTATTCCCTGAGGATCAAATCGTGCTTGCCATGCACAAATAGTCCTGTTGTGTAAAGCCAGCCAGATTTGCAAGACACCAGTCTGAATGTTTGGACAACGTCTTTGATGTTGCTGTGCAAAGTTCTGATATTTGCGGAAAGTTATGCAGCTGACAACACTAACTGACTCGTGTGGCAATATCACACCAGAGCTACAAGCCTTTACTGCTGAGAGTTTATTAGCAATAACCACCCTTGGATTCCTGTAAAATGCAGCTCAGTTGTATAGTGGATGCATTAGGTATTACATTAGTGACCATTTCTAGCTTCCAGTATAATACAAGCAACTGATAATAAACATTTTGATGCGTTAAATTAATTTCTTCATAGATTATGGTCTAGGTATACTTGGTCCTGCCTTAGCGTGGGGGGTCAAAGTAGATGACCTCTCTAGGTCCTTTCCTTACATTTCTATGATTCTATGTGAACAAGTTTCATACTACCCTTACAACTAATGGGAAGCCTGGCTCCTTCTCAGTTAGAGTTAGGCCATTTAGGTACCATGGAGCATGAAAAATGGACTTTATTACAAAAACATTTTTGGGATCCAGGCATTTTGGGTGTATTAAAGAGCTAGTGTATAAGTGGGTTGGTAAAATGGGAATAGAAAAGGAGGAATCTAACTGGCTGATGAAGGATCAGATTGTGTGGGTATCCAGCATTATTGCACAGAATGGAATCCATCAGACTGTTTCCCATCCCCGAAGCCATTATTCCCTTACTGCAGAAAAAAACACGATGGAATACTTTTACAATATCTTGCCTTATTGCATATTTTTATTTAATCTTTTTCATTGTTTCAATTACTACCAGCTTCAGGATCCAAACGTCCTAAAGTTCATATCTGTCTTTGCAAACTGCCAGCTGAAAGTTGGAAGCTAAAAACCTATAACATGAAAGTTCTCACTCTGAGACATCTATCTCACTAGTTATGAATGCTGTATGCATCACCATAATATCTGAGTGCCTACAGTATCTAGCTAGCTATTTTCAGTAGGGAGAAAATAAGGTAAATGTGAGTATTTTTAAATACTTTTTACATTAATATATGAGAGTGGTTATCTACATGGAGAAGTAATAGTGGGAAAGAACAGCCAGTATCATGTTGACCAGGCAATTCTCTTTCAATGCTTTTTAGTCCATGCGTCAGTTTAGCAAACTTTAATTTATGCAATGGGGAGTAAAGCTGAAAGTCTGTTGGCGTATGCTGAGGAAGAAGATAGCTATGATATTGTTATTAAAAGTCTGGTGAGCATTTCATTAAAATAATTAAAGTAGCATATGGAAAGGCATGCTTTTGCAAAAGGATGCAGAACCCCACCCCTCCAAAAAAAACCACCCAAGCACGCCTTATATATACAGGCAGAGCAATGTGACTTCAATGTCAATAAGGAAATTCTCCTAAGAAATCATCTAGTGGTTGAGACCTTACAAAAAAAAATAAATGGACACAAATCAGACTTCAAGAATTATAACATTCAAAAACCAGTTGGAGAACACTTCAATCTCTCTGGTCACTCGATTACAGACCTAAAAGTCACAATATTACAACAAAAAAATTTCAAAAACAGACTCCAACGAGAGACTGCTGAATTGGAATTAATTTGCAAACTGGACACCATTACATTAGGTTTGAATAAAGACTGGGAGTGGATGTGTCATTACACAAAGTAAAACTATTTCCCCATGTTTATTTTTTCCCCCTACTGTTCCTCAGATGTTCTTGTCAACTGCTGGAAATGGCCCATCTTGATTATCACTACAAAAGGTGTTTTTTTTTTCTCTCCTGCTGGTAATAGCTCACCTTACCTGATCACTCTCGTTATAGTGTGTATGGTAACACCCATTGTTTCATGTTCTCTGTGTATATAAAATCGTCCTACTGTATTTTCCACTGCATGCATCCAATGAAGTGGGTTGTAGCCCATGAAAGCTTATGCTCAAATAAATTTGTTAGTCTCTAAGGTGCCACAAGTACTACTGTTCTTGTTGTGGATACAGACTAACATGGCTGCTACTCTGAGAAAAATTAAAGTTAACGTTTGAACTCTGGCCCAGGCAGAACAATAAGCACAGTAACTGGAGTTAATGAAAATGCAAGTCACCTGGGATAATATTTTCAGGTGTAACTAAAGGATTTAGGCACCTAAATCCCATTGACTTTTAGTGAGAAAGCCGTGGAAGCATAGGGCAGGAAGTACCAAATAAAGTTCCTATAGGGAAAAGGGAAGCGCCATTAAAACATTCCTCTTAAGAGCAAGGAGTTTCCTGAGCAGAAATGTGGCAGGTGCGGCAAGGGAAAATATAGAATAAATGAGATCTGCTTAGTCAGTGAAGCATGTGTGGGAAATGTCAGAGAAAAGAACATTAGGAGCACTGAAACCGGAGAGATAAACCGAGCAAGTATGTGTGATGCCTGGGATGTGTTATTAAAGGCAGCATTCATGAGCAGGCTTGGACTGTCAGTCTCAAGATTTATCATACTGCTGTTAAATTTAAAATTGGTTCAGGAACAGAGGAGACTGTAAAGAGACTTTTAAGGAAAAGAGCTCTAGCCTTAAACTGGAGTAATCCAGGGTAGAGCACAATAGTCCAGGACAGACAAGTTGCCTGAGGTCTGGTCTACACTACAGAGTTAGATCGAAGCAAGGCAGCTTACGTCAACCTAACTCTGTTAGTGTCTACACTTAAATTTTGCTCCTGCCGATGTAACTGTCCCACTACGCCGACTTAATAACTCCACCTCCACAAGCAGCTTAGAGCCATGGTTGATGTCGTTAGGTCAACCCAGTGTCAGTGTAGTCAACTGTTACTGGCTTTCAGGAACCATCCCACAATGCCCCACACTGACTGTACAATCAATACAAGCACTCCAGGTGAGGACGCGCACTGCCAACACCAGGAGTGAAGTGTAGACATGCACAAGCGATGTAATTACTGTGGTGGGTGTATGCCAATTAAGTTAGGTAGACTTAATTTTGTAGTGTAGACATGGTCTGAGTCAGTTCAAGGATAAAAGAGTATGTGTAATACACCACAGTCCATAATGACAATGCACTGCAAATAACCTCCTAGATTAAATCAGAGCCATTGAGCTAGATCCTATAAAACACATAGTGGAAGCTGGGATGGTGTTTGGTGAAACTAGCCTGCTTAAAGAAAAACCAGTTTGATCCTCTTGAAAAAGGGGCCATATCTTGTGTGTTCAGCACACTCTGCTTCCTGAAGTGAAGGAAGAACTTGATAGGAAGGTTAAGAATGGTGTAATAGAGCATATTCCTGAACTGATAGAGTGGTGCTTATTTTACCCCTTATGAGAAAAATGGACACCTCCATAGCATCATAGATCTAAAGAGACTCAATAAGCATTAAGGACAGAAAAGTATCATGTCCTCACTGTGGAAGGTGCAATCTCTAAGTTAACTGATGATACAACAGTATTCTCCTCACTAGATGCAGCTAGTGGATTCTAGCAAGTTCTGCTCCACCCTGTCAGAGCCAAGCTAACAACTTTTACAACACCATTTGGAAGATATTGCTCATGTCACCATCTGGTCTGTATAACAAGCGTCCCAGAAATCTTTTGAGAGAAGTGAGAGAGGTTCTGCAAGGGCTGGAGGGAGTGGAAGTCTATATGGATGCCATTTTAGTTTATTGAAAGTCTAGGGAAAAGCATAACCAAAAATAAAACATGTTCTAACCGCAATAGAGACTGCTGGAATACATTTTCTCTGTCTAATTGTATGCTACACCCAACTCAACTACTGTTCTTAGAGTGTATAATTGATAAAGTTAAAGAACTATGGGCTGGATGAATGGACTACAAGGTGGATAGGAAGCTGGCTAGATTGTCGGGCTCAACGGGTAGTGATCAATGGCTCCATGTCTAGTTGGCAGCGGGTATCAAGTGGAGTGCCCCAAGGGTCGGTCCTCGGGCCGGTTTTGTTCAATATCTTCATAAATGATATGGAGGATGGTGTGGAATGCACCCTCAGCAAGTTTGCAGATGATACTAAACAGCGAGGAGAGGTAGATATGCTGGAGGGTAGGGATAGGATACAGAGGGCCCTAGACAAATTAGAGGATTGTGCCAAAAGAAATCTGATGAGGTTCAACAAGGACAAGTGCAGAGTCCTGCACTTAGGACGGAAGAATCCCATGCACCGCTACAGACGAGGGACCGAATGGTTCGGCAGCAGTTCTGCAGAAAAGGACTTAGGGGTGACAGTGGACGAGAAGCTGGATATGAGCCAACAGTGTGCCCTTGTTGCCAAGAAGGCCAATGGCATTTTGGGATGTATACGTAGCGGCATTGCCAGCAGATCGAGAGACGTGATCGTTCCCCTCTATTCGACATTGGTGAGGCCTCATCTGGAGTACTGTGTCTAGTTTTGGGCCCCATACTACAAGAAGGATATGGAAAAATTGGAAAGAGTCCAGCGGAGGGCAACAAAAATGATCAGGGGACTGGAACACATGACTTATGAGGAGAGGCTGAGGGAACTGGAATTGTTTAGTCTGCGGAAGAGAAGAATGAGGGGGGATTTGATAACTGCTTTCAACTACCTGAAAGGATGTTCCAAAGAGGATGGATCTAGACTGTTCTCAGTGGTACCAGATGATAGAACAAGGAGTAATGGTCTCAAGTTGCAGTGGGGGAGGTTTAGGTTGGATATTAGGAAAAAACTTTTTCACTAGGAGGGTGGTGAAACACTGGAATGGGTTACCTAGGGAGGTGGTGGAATCTCCTTCCTTAGATATTTTTAAGGTCAGGCTTGACAAAGCCCTGGCTGGGATGATTTAGTTGGGGATTGGTCCTGCTTTGAGCAGGGGGTTGGACTAGATGACCTCCTGAGGTCCCTTCCAACCCTGATATTCTATGATTCTATAAGAATGTCAGAAGTTATCTTCTATTTTTGTTTTGTTGTTGTTACCCTCCATGTTGGACTCCCTTCTTGTTGCTTAGTTTGCCGCACTTTGGGTAACCCTCACTTCTGATTGGGTAATTTTGAAAGAACGTGGCCCAACAAAGGGATAGTGGTGGGAAATTTAGAAGAGCGGGAAAGGTCACCTGACCCCAGAAAAAAATCTGCCTAGCAACACTAGGTTATATAAGGGCTCTAAACCCTACACAGGGTGCTGTCCACCCTAGTGTCAGTCTATGCTTACGCTCAGTAACACCAGGATAGAAGACTGAAGACATCTTGTTACTAACACCTGTCTGTTCCTGTTGTCTCCATTCCTGTGGTTCCAGATTTTGTTGGTTCCCTATGTTCCTGCTCAGCTCCTTGGGACTCTTGATCATTGCTTTTGGTTCTCCTCTGGTCTCCCATGTAGACTGGTAAAGTAAACAGTTTATGTAATCTTTGTACCCACATCTATTTAATTCTGTGTCTTTTGAGTAAACTATCAATTTGTTTGTAATAACCCCCCTTTTACTTTAATACTTCAATCATGTTGGTATTTTTCTTGGAACTACCGTGGGTGATAGATACCAATTCAAGGGAATGGGCCTGCGGTGAGGAGATCCTTAATAGAGGTCTTCCCAATCTTTTGGTAACACGAATACAAAGGGCATATCTCAAAAATGTCAAAGTTGCATTTCCATCATCTAAAAGGATATCAGCTCTGAATTCTGAGCTTTTGAGATACTGCATAATTCCAAATACATTGCCTCCCATGTCACCATCTACAAGGTAATGGAAGAGAGATCAGTACACATTGCTAAGAGAATTCTTCACCAAGACTCCACAGAGCTGCTGAGCTATAGAGAAACCTTTATGTCTGTAACTGAGCTCAGCTACTTATTGGTCAATGGATCTAAACTATTGTGCCAGTCTTGGGGTATCTTCTAACTGTCTAAAATGGCTCTGGTTAAAGAAAGTGTGGCTGAGCGATGCAGGCTTTCTTTAATTGTTGGAATGCAGTCTGAGGTTTACTCAAGTTTAAACTAGGAGACCCACTCCTGATAAAACTGGATGAGAAAAAATACTGGACACCAGCTGTTGACATTGGATGTCGCCTACAGGCACTCTGAGAGACTACATGGTTGAAACAGATTATGGTCAATGGTACAAAAGAAACAGGCACGTACAGCTGGTTCCAAATGCAGCTGAATTGTCAAGTTACCCCAGCAGCAATGGTATTTGCTCCATAACCTTAGTCAAGGGAAATAATCTGTCTGAGAAGAGTTCTGAATCCATTGAACAGTATTCCGCATCCCCTAGATCAGAATATGATCAGCTCTGTACAAGTGGTAAAACTGGGGACACATTTGGATCTATAATTTGTTTTTAAACATTAACTCTTCTTAAAGAAGGTTTATACAGGAAAAGAGGGGAAAAGTGGATGTTGGGCACTACTAGGCCTTTCCCTCCTCTGCAAAAGTGCTCCTTTGTGGTTCAAGATATCCAATTCTGGAGCCTTTGGTAAATATTTAAACAATAGCTTTTATTATGAAAGTAAAATAATAAACACTGTAACTCTGTTGGTCAGGCAGAGACTCAGCGGGACAACCTGGCTAGCAGATAACTCCTGGCCAGATAACTTTGGATAACTGGCATCCATATGCAGTATATGTATTAACTATTGATTAACAATTGACCAATCAATACAAAGCATGTCAGTTAGGTAAACAGCTTAACAAATCAGGAACTGTTGCTGGGTAAACTAGTAACTGCATACAGTAAGACTAGTACCCTTAACATGAATCATAACCATAACAAGACTTCGAGACGCGCGGTCCTCAGGCCAGGAGTCCCTTCTGCACATGTGCAGATCCATAAAGGTCACATAGCCCGTAGGCTTTATTGACAGCCCGTAGGCTGCACTCATTCTTCTGGCCCTATACTGTTAGCACAGGCTACCATGAATATGTTTACTGTTTCTTTAAAATTATAGTAGGAAGTCAGGCAATAGTGGAGCTGTGAAAAGTTCTACAGTGAAGCATGAAGAGACAGAGATTTTAAGGTTAATACTGTATTCCTTTTTCTAATAAGGTCTCTTGTTCAGTGTTAGAAGAAAATGATTATGATTCTTTACCATTGTTAAATGCAATCATTTTGTTGTGTCATTTCTTCCCCATTCCCTCCCAGCTCCCTAGATAGGCTGCAAAGGATTTAATTTTTATCAGTAAATGTTAGTAAACATTGATTTCACTGTACATATACAAATAAACAAAAAAATATCTCCATCAATTATTGCCAACATTTACAGAGAGGCAAAGTGAGAAAAATGTTACTTGAGAATGTATTAGAGTCCTATCTTAATGTGTATAAAATGTGTTGTAATGAATGCTTCATATTTACAGTTCTGCTAAAACTGCCAGCTCCAGCATTAACTGCACTGCAGCTAATTATGCAGCATTCATTATAGTGTGCTGGGGTCAAAGTTGAGGAAGAGCAAAAATCCAGTTACATTTGTGGTGGGTAGAGCACCTGCACTTATACAGTAACAGAGGCCAAGTTTGTTGTTTTGTTTCAATGATGGCTTGTATTTTATTTCAGTGATGGGAAATCCCAAGAGGAATATTGCAGAGAATACCCTAACCTCAAACGTAAAATGGTGAAAAAGTCTGGAAATGGAAACAAGGACATTTTGTGCTGCAAAGTTTGTAAACAGACAGGCAAACTGTATTGCTGAACATTTGAGTAATAAGTCTCATCTGAAATTAAAAGAAAGTGAAGCAAAGATAACCTAAAGTTCAGTGGAAGCCTGTTTGGAAAGAATGAAACAACGGAAGCAAGAAGCTGCAGATTTTCTACACGATCTAATACATGGGTTGTGCTTTGAGGTGATTCCAGGGAATGCTGTCCATGGTTCGACTTTTTTTAATTAGTTCTACTTCACAAATATGCACCAGCAGTGTGCACTTGTCCAGAATATTGTCAGCTGGAAGAAAAATACCTTCAAGAAGTTTTCATTCACCATTAAGCTTCAATTAAGGATCTTTTGCGTGGTGACAAATTCTCTTTAGTAATTGATTAAACTCTAGAGCTTGCTGGACAGTCAACAATTAACATCCTTGCAGTGTTTTACAGTGACAAAAATAAATCAATAAATACTATTCTATTAAAATCTTCTACTGTTCTTCACTGCAATGTGGGGGTCATTTCAATTTGTGTTCAAGATATATTGTGAGATGTAAACGTGGGAAAACTGTGTGAATCAACAGTGACTTCAGGATGTACATGCAATGCTTAGTAAAGAATTTGAAAGAAATATATCCACACTTGTTTCACATTTCATGTATTGCTCACCTTTTGTATGTAGCCATTGATCATGCAATCAAAACTGAGTTCCACAACATCAGTGAATTTGTGATACATTTTCCAATTAGATTTGAACGTGTTAACAGGCAAAGGCAAGCAACAACATGAACCCTTCAGGTTTGCATGTGCCCCCTTATGTGATGCCATCATGCTGGTTTTCCTTGCTCAGAGGCAGCAAAATTCATTCATGGGACAGTGAAAGACTTTGTCATTAAAGAGGAAGATGCAGTCATTTCAAAGAGGGCAATGAAATTACACCAGATGGTCAAAAATGATGGAAACCACTAAGTAATCTACTGCAGGTTATCTCTGGGGAATATCCCTGGGAATCATTTGCAAATGGAAACAAATGCATCCTGATACATCACACAGATACACTGCTTAAATACAATTTACAAGTTGCTGCTGATGTAGATAATACCTTAAAGGAAGTGGAATGCAAGTTAATGGGCTTCAAAAGGCAATTCCTTTAAACTGCAATGTATGCTGTGATCAGAATTTCTCATCAAAGCAAACTGAAGGCCACTTTATCTCACTATGTACATGATGGCCTCTGCACTGGGTGCTTTTTTTTGCCAGCAATGAAGTGTTTGATTCATTTGTCGAGGCTCAGATGTCACATAATTTTAACAACTACGAAAATATTTTCCCTTGTAAGGAAGAAGAGTTCAAGTACAATTTTGACTTGAAATGCCCTGTGGTGACAGCATAACAGCACTTGAATTCTGGAGAAGTGAAACCCAGTCATAGTCTGTTATGTTCAGTATGACATTATGTGCACTTGCAGTACCAGTAGTTTCAGTGTCTGTGGAAAGCTCATTCAATCTGTTTAGAAAAGTTCAAGACAAATGTTGCATGCGCTTCTCTGAAGACTAACTTTGGCAGCTTAATCTTTTGAACTACAAAAAGAACATAAGATCAGATGTGGAGAGCTTTTGAAATCTGCACTCACCTGCTGATTTTACCGATTAAATATGTATTCCCAAACCTGTAGCAAAAGGCCTAAGGGTTTTTTTTTTAAATTTTATTGCTTGAACCTCCAAGATGTGGGAACTGAAGACTTAAGGAGCAAAATCCAGTTATTTTGATTTTGAATTAGGCTGGTTACAAATGGACTAGGCAATGAATAGTAAAAAGAGTTATGATTTGTTGATTTAGGGTGTGTCAACGCTTGCGAGTGTACACAGCCACACGTGCATTCTTGTGCCATAACCCCACTACTGTCCATATCTGAAGCACGTTTCTAAAGGACAGTTTAGTGTGCAAATGCTGACATGTTTTGGGGTGTGGATATATACATGTCTCCACTGCGGCATGGCCCTGTACCTGTTCTACAGTGCTGTGTGGCTGGGGTGACGGGTTGTTTACCAAGTCTTGGGTATCAACAATTCTCCAGGCCATTCCCACAATGCATCGATCCCTTTAATGCCTGACCATTACCCAAAGGTATAAAGGTCCCTGAACCTGCTGCTTCACTTGCCAATGGTAATAGCAACCTGCGCTGAGTACTTCAGAACAGTTTTCTGCTGAAATCTATTGAAATCGTTGATGATGGTCCGAGAGCAGCCACCTGGTTTTCTGGAGCACACACAGGTGCTGATCAATGTGTGGTCAGAGTACACTATCCTCCCCAACAGGGGATTGGGGTGCAGGAGGGGGTGAGGGCTCTGGCTGGGGGTGTGGGCTCACGGCTGGGGCCAGGGATGAGGGCTTTGGGGTGCAAGAGGGGGCTGGGGCAGGGATTGGGGAGTGGGGGGGGAGTAAGGGCTCCATCTGGGGGTGCAGACTCTGGGGAGGGGCTCGGGATCAATGGTTTGGGGTGCAGGAGGGGGCTCCGGGCTGGGGACTGCGGGGTTCAGAGGGTGGGAGGTGGATCAGGTCTGGGGTAGGGCCATGGGAGGTGGTCAGGGGTGCAGGCTCCAGGCAGCGTTTACGGGAACCAGCTCCTGGAAATATGGCACGTCCCCTCTCTGGCTCCTAGGCGGAGGCAGGGCCAAGTGGTTCTCCATGCTACCCCCTCTGCAGGCACCGCCCCCACTGCTCCCATTGGCTGCATTTCCCAGCCAATGGGAGCTGCAGGGGCGGGGCTTGGGATGGGGGGGCAGAGTGTGGAGACCCCAGGCTGCCCCTACGCATAGGAGCGGGGCGGGGACACACACGCTGCTGCTTCCAGGAACCGGCAGCCCGGTCGGCAGCGGTGACTGGAGCCACCAGGCTCCCTTTTCGACGGGGCGTTCTGGTCGCAAGCCGGACACTTGGCAACCCTCGCGCGAGCGCCCACCGCACTCTGGGGAGCCGCCGTCCAAGGGCGGATAAAATGGGGGGATGCGCGCGCGGTGACCCGGCAGCGGTTCGTTTCCGTTGAGAGCGAACTACAACTCCCAGCCTGCCCCGCGCCCGCGCATGCTCCTTTCAGCGATCGGCTGGCGAGGCTGGGCCGCTGCGGGGCCGGGGCTCGGCCCGTGCCGCGGGGGAGAAGGAGCCGGTTCGGCGGTAACCGCCGCGGTATACGGGGCAGTCGGGCGCGGAGTCCGGGGCGCGCCGAGCCGAGCCCGAGCCGAGCCAGCGCTGCGCCGGCGCGGAACCGACCCGCCCTGCGGCCAGCCCAGCCCGCGGCGGCCCGCTCACCCCTCCCGGGGCCAGAGCCGGGCCCAGAGCCGGGCCCGGGGGCGGCCGCGCGACCGGCGCAACTGCGGGGCGGGGCTGGATATTAACCATCCCCCGGCCAGTGGCTGTGGCAGAGCCGGGCTTCCCCGCTGGCAGCCGGTGCCTGGCACCTGCCCGTCCCTGCCCAGAGGGGGCTGCACGCCGCGGGGTGCTCGTGCGGCCCTAGGGGTGCAAGATAGAAAAGCCCGTTTTATGACAGAGATTTGTCCTGGTGTTTTCTGAAGGGCAAACGGCCCTGCCCCTCAGAGCCACATGGGTGATTATACAGAGGTGCGTTTTCCTTCCTCGCAGCAAGTCCATTTCCTGCACGCCGGGAGTTTTTACAGGCTGTAAAGCAGCGGAGTCTGCTAGCTGATTTTGCTTTTGCTGAAATAGCTCTTACTTTGTTTGGCTATTTGACGAGGTTGAAGTAAACTATTAGACGGGATAAATCCGAGCTGTAGAGTATCAGTTGGACTTTCAGATGCAGGTGGGATTTGGTGGTGGTGATCTTGCACTTCTTGTCATCTTTAAAGAGACTAAAAGGAAATTGTCAGATCAAATTTAGCTCAGAGTTCAGGTTTTATAAACAAACTTACAAAAAAATCAAAATAAATTATCCCTGGATCTAAATGAGAATTTAATGAGAGATTTTTGAATGAGAGAGAATTATTGAATGAATAAATATTCCCCTTTTGTATTTGAACCAAAAACATTGCAGTATTCTGCTGGTGCTCTGTTAAAATGGACAACTAGCTTTCACCTGCCTTTTTTTCCCCTTTCTGTTTCCATTTGCCAAAGAGGTTGCATATTTTTCTTTTTAGTGCAGACTTCACTATTGTGATTCATGGTTTTATTTTCACTGAGAGAGAAAGGATGGTCCAGTATTCAATCCACTTGGCACTAGCCTGGGAGTTAGGACCCTTGAGTTCAAGTCCTTGTTCTGCCACAGACTTCTTGCGTGACCTTGGGAAAATAATTTAGTCTTTTTTGTATGGAAATTGTACTTCCCTATATCACAGGGGTTTTGTAAATACATTCAAAAGATTGTGAGGTGCTAGATGCAATAGTAGTGGCTCCATATAAGTACCTAACCAATTAGTGCACTGTGCTTTATTTGGGGCTGTATCTTAAGTCCACCCGGAAATTGCAGATACTTGTATTTCACAGTGAGCTGCTACCAGTGCTTTGTGATCTGCACTGCCTGCTTTTGGAATTGACCTACACAGCTCTAAATGGCCTGCACTTTTTCTGCCTTGAGAGATCACCTCTCACCTTGTGCAATACTGCTGTAGTTGAGAACTGGAAGTTCTGGAGGTGGAGCTCCCTTGCCATACACAAAAGACGGGGCTACCAACATGCATTTTGTGTTGCAGTCATGCTTTTGATAGCCATGTCATGCATTCATACATCTTACTTGAAATGTCGTTTGTCCAGGTGAGCTGTGGGAAGGCTACAGGCATTTACCTGCAGCTCTGTATTTTGGTCACTCACTAGAGGTGCCTGTGGACAAGGCAGTTAGTTGCCTTCTTTCTTGCTGTACCTTCTATTTGAGCAAGGCCAAGAATGAGCAGCTAGAGGAGGAGGTGCAGCAACAGCACAAGGTGAGAGCCCAATACTGGTCCCTGGCTCCCCACCTCTACACCAGGCTCCCACCCAGCCACGGTATCCCTTGCCTCCTCATGAGTGTCAAGACTCTCGGCAGTCCCCAAACCCCCAGTATCCTTTCATTTTCCAGCAGTCCCAACACCCATCCACCTAACTTCCTACTTAAATTCCCCCACTGGTACCCAGCTATCCACTAGCCACCCCAAGTGAGCACTCCTCATCAGCCAGAACTGCCAGGTTTTGTTCAGCTCCATGCCTCACTTCCAGCGCTGCTCAGGGCAGTACTGAACATAAATTCATGATTCTGGTTTATGCAAATAATTTGCATATAATGTACAAATTAGCTTGTTAAATAATTTGCATAAAATGTCAAAGTAGGAGAATTAAACTTGGCAGCTGTGCAAAGAGAAGGAGCTACTGGCAGGGCATATTTCTTCAATTTTGAAATTCATTTGCCCCAGATTACTCCCCCAGTCCAAAATAGCTGAAATGTATGGATCTTCATGGGATGCTGCAAGATGTATCTTTTTACAAAGGCTTTTGGGGAAAGGAGACATTATTTGAAGGACCATATGTAGGGAAGAGTGGTGCATTTTTCCTCATTTCCCCTTTTCTATAATGTATAATAACTTATAGGTTTTTTCCTCTTTCATGTTTCATCGTTTTAAATAGCTGCCAGAGGCACCTAAAGCATATGATAGGTGCTTTCTTTGTGTTTCTTTGAAATTGAATACAATAAATATTTTATTTCATATAAGTGTTTTATGGCCCTCATCACCATAATATCTGAGTCTCTCAAACTTTAAAATTAAAGTTTAAACCTTTTTTACCTATTGTAGTTACATGTAATGCCTAAAATTAATATACTGAAAGAAGCCAGGTTCGTTTTTTTCCTCAGGTGACTTTGTTCATTTTAAAGCACTCTTTGTATAGTTATCTTTACTGTTTCACCTGCATGGATTCTGCAAATGGCTCCACACATGGGTGAGAGAAATTTTCTGGAAATAGGAAACTGTTATTGTTTTAAAAAAAAAATGAGAGAGTAGGCTGTTATGGTAGCTGACAACAATATATTTCTCTCTTTTTTTTATTTCAAATTGTACCTCACTACTCCCCTGTAAGTTATGGAAGCATTATTATCTTCGTTTTACAGCTGTCTCAGTTTCTCCAGAATGATTAATGATTTGTCCATGTCACCCAGGAAGTCTTTGACTGAAACAAGAATAGAAGAAACTAGATCTCTTGCCTGCTAGTACATTGCCTTAATAGCAAGACCATCCTTCATTCCTTTTGCATCAGAGCACAGAACAGTGTGATAACTGCAAATTATTTATGGCATGATATCCTGAATGTACAAACTGGAAATATTTCTTTCTTTCTTTTTTATTTTTATTTCTAGGTTAAAGTGAAAATACCTTTTGGAAATAAATACCTAGACGCTATCTTTTCTGTCCCAGACAAGATTTTAACACACGGAGTGATTCTTACTCATGGAGCTGGAGGAGATATGAATTTCTCTCATTTAGTTTCTTTGGTAGCCTATCTTGCATCCCGTGGACTTTTGTGCTTGAGATTTACCTGTAAAGGCCTTAACATTGCTTATAGGACTAAAGCATATAAAACAGTTGTGGTAAGAAAAGACCAGATTGCATTTTAAATTCTGGAAATTTTAGAGTCACAGCAAGACTCCAGGCTATTTGTTAGTTAATTTTTATTAAAATCCACCTAAGCTATCATATGCTTTTTGCATACTACATTTCCTGTCACTACTAAGTATTAAAATGCTTTTGTCATAGAGTTTAAGGTCAGGAGGGACCACCAGATCATCTAGTCTGACCTGTATCACAGATCTTCCAGCCACCTTGGCACCAAGCCCAACAGCCAGAATTAGGTCAAAGTATTACAGACTTTAGAAGACTAAATTATGGTGTGCCACAGGCCAAGAACAGGAGGGACCAGGTTACCACCAATGCAGAGAATTGCTCGGATCATCTGGGTATATCTGATCAAATCAAGTGACCCCATTCCATGCTGCAAAGGAAGATGAGTAACCCCTAGGTCCCCAGTCTGACCTGGGAGAAAATTCCTTCCAATCACCAAAAATGGTGATCAGTTAAAACCTGAGTATGTGAGCTAGACCCATCAGCAAGGCACCCGAGAGAGAATACTTTGTACCACCTCAGAGCATCTAGACACTCCATGTCCAGTGTCTTATCTTCAGCTGTGGAGGAAAAAAAGACAGAGTACCTAGGGGTGGAGAGGGAGCAAGAGAATTTCCTTCTTGACTCCCACTGGTGGCTGACTAAAGCCCTGAAGCATGAGATTTTAGGAACATAAGACATTAGAAGCAGAAGTGACCCCTAGGGCTGCTGAGACTAGCCCCTTGTCACCACAAGCAAAAGTCATAAATCTCTCTCATAAACTTATTCAGCTCTGTCTTAAAAACTAACGAATTTTTTCCCCCACACAACTTCTGTTGGGAGGCTGTTCCCAAACCTTGCCTCCTTTGATGGTTAAAAATCTAATTTCCAGCCTATGCTTACGGACAGGTGGTTTTTTTTGTTTTGCTTTTGTTGTTTTTTTTTTTTTACCATTTGCTCTTGTGCCAACATATTCTTTTAACTTAAATAGCTCTTTACCCTCCATGGTGTTTATCCCTCCAACCAATATATTTATAGAGAGCAATAATATTCCCTCTTAGCATTGTTTTGCTAGCTAAACAAGCCAAGCTCTTTTAGTTTCCTCCTCTTCTTGTGTAAGTAGTTTTTGTTGTATTTGACATCCTTCTACTATAATCATTCAAGACTAGATTGAGTGTTTAGGAAGATCCTCAAAGAATCTCTCAGTTATTTTTCAGCCCTGGGGAATGTGGGAGTGAGTAAAGCCCTTGAAAGGGTACAGGTTATTCCTGCCTTCCTGTTGCCCAGGCCAGCTATGCTAGCCAGAGAGTAGGAGTAGGAACGCCCGGTCAAAAAGGGACCTGGGCAGCTCTGGTCAGCACTGCTCACTGGGCTGTTAAAAGTCTGGTTGGGCTAAGGCAGGCGGTCCCTACCTGCCTGGGTTCTGCATGGCTCCCAGAAGCAGCCGGAATATCCGGCTTCTAGGTGGCCAGGGGGGCTCTGTGCATTGCCCCCGCCCTGAGCACCGGCTCCGCAGCTCCCATTGTCCGGGAACCGCACCTACAGCCAGGGGAAGCATGCAGAGCCCCCTGGCCCCTCCGCCTAGGAGCAGGACATGCTGGCCGCTTCCGGGAGCCACCTGAAGTAAGCACCATCTGGCTGGAACCCACATCCTGAACCCCCTCCCGAACCTGATCCCACTCCTGCACCCAAACTCCCTCCTGTAGCCTTTATGCCCTAACACAACCCAATCCCCAGCCCTGAGCCCCCTCCCACATTCTGAACCTCTTGTCCCCAGCCCGGAGCCCCCTCTTGCACCCCAAGCCCCTCATCCCCACCCCAGAGCCCGCACCCTCAGCTGGAGCCCTCCCACTCCCAACCCCCTATCCCAGCCTGGAGGCCACTCCTGCACCCTGACCCCCCTCATTTCTGGCCCCACTCCAGAGCCCTCACCTCCTGCACCCCAACCCTTACCCCAGCCCAGTAAAAGTGAGTGAGGGTGGGGGGAGAGCCAGCAATGGAGGGAGGGGGATGGAGTGAACAGTGGCGGTGCCTCGGAGAAGAAGTGGCAGGAGCAGGGCCTTGGGGAAGGGGCAGGGCAAGGGTATTCGGTTTTGTGTAATTAGAAAGTTGGCAACCCTAGGTAGGAGGTAGACCCAAAACTTTGTCCATACCTTGCAGCACCTGCTCTCCGGACACACTGTGTCAGACCCACACCCAAGATTCAGGTAGGCCTAGCAAGTGAGTCAGGGAGTCATACTCACCTCTTTGGCTGAATAAGACAAGAGCACAGTCCAGCCCTCTGAGGTTCCCTTCGCACTTTGATATCACAGTTGTTTCTATATGTTGTGTTTTAACTCTATTTTACTGAAATTAGATCTTGCTGATATTAATGCAGGCCTTCTGAGGAGCTTTGTGTTGAAGTTTCTTTAAAAATACACAATAATATTGTTTTTCTAACCAGATTGTTGGTTAGGAAATCGGAAATATGATATTGTATTGAAAGTTTATTTAGAGAACACTGGCAGGATACTTCTCAATTTTAAAAAATATTTTATTTATAATTCATAATCTTTTGGTAAATTTGAAATTGAAAAGTTCCCTCACTACATTGATCTTTTTACCTTACACAGTGGTGTATTATTGTAGGGTAGCTTGTGAGTATTGGGCTTATTAAATTGTTCTTGCTTTAAAAGTATTGCAGAAGTACTTGTTTGTGGGTATGAGAAAGTGAGGAGAAGAAACATTACATATAAATAAATAGACTGTCTTATTGGGGAAGTGTCCAATTTCAGATTCTTCAGCTACAACAATTTTTTATATCATGTATCTTAAAATGCTGTCTTTTAAACAAATGAAAAATGCTGTTTCATTTCCTTAGGAATATTTAAAGTCCTCCGGTGAATATAAACTTTCTGGTGTCTTTCTTGGAGGTAAGGGGGAGGGATGTATGTCTTTGTTTACAATCTTAACCCTAATGGTGGTTTTAAGAGTACATTGTATAATTATTCCATTCCTGAGGGGTGGGGAAAATTGTGAGTCCTCAGGACTGATGCAAAGGCCATGAACCCCATAGCTCCCGAGGCCTCTGTGCAGTTATGTCTTAATCTGTTACTTGACCCATTATTTGATACAGATATAACTGAGGGAGAATATGGATGGATATCTAGGGAGATTGAAATCAGATGATCAGTTATGATTTCCATCTACTTCCAATTAAGTACTTCATTGATAGTGTCCTTTAACTACCTGACACTCAATACTCGTAAATAACACATGTAATATACAGAACAGTAGTACTTAGCAATATTACTTTTACAATCTATTCTCAGCAATAATCTTACTTTTTCCAGTACTTTTTGTCTTTAGCTGTCAAACTCCAGACTATATATAGAAATAAACTAGCTTTTTCTTTATTAAAACTGTTTCCATATAAAGGTCTGTAGTTTCGAAAATCTATAATAAAGTAATAAGATCCAGTTCTAAAAGTTACCCTTTGTCACTTTATACGGTTTAATGTTTGTGTACATTTTATTTAGCCACATGAAACCCATATTAGATCCTGGATTTGCATGGAAAGGGCTATGACAAGCTGTCTCTAGTGATCTGTAACTTGACAGTATACACAACTCAAGTTTTATTTAATAAAATGTACACTGGATGGTAAACTGAATGTCATTTAAGTATTCACCCCATCTGTACATGTTCTGCTACTGCATGCAGTAGCAGAACAATAGAAAAGATGGATTTACTTACACACACACACATTATCAAAGGGGAAGGATTTCATACATGGTGTAGGCCAGTGGAATAGTACCTGCTTATACCCGTTCTAAATGTGCTTCCTTGTATAAAGGAAACCTAAAAACAAATTGGATATCAAATATACAAATGTCTTTAATATTGAGTAACTAAGAAAAATACACATATATATATATATATATGCACGGATAGTGAAAGTACTTGTGCCACTGGTATCTTAGCTCTTCTTGCTGTTGTTCAGTACTCAGACCTTTTTCTCCAGGTCGTCTTGTAGGTAACTGCGCCTGCCTAGGGGTTAGTAGGATTTACATGATTCCAGGATCTCCAGTTCTCCTCCCATTAAGCTAAAGGCAAAACCAAACCCCCTCTGACTCCAACAGCCCTCACAAACAATTTAATCCAGCCATCTACAGAACCTCAATTAAAAAACGTGATCCATCAGCTAACATGGCTTCTTTTGGGGGAGATACCTTGATGACCTCATGTTGTCACTCATAGAATTACCTCATACAGGTTTCATCATCTCAGTTTGTATCCATATGTTTAAGCTGGAGTTTAAAGTAGTAGAGCAGATACTTGAAATAGATCCACTGTGTATATCTTGGCCTGATTTGAAGTGTGGGTCACAGGAACTTTGTTTTTACTACTAACCGACTAAGGCAGCTTGGAAAGAATCAATACTATGTCCTTGTGGAACAAGAATATAGTAACCATTGTTCTATAGTATTTCAAGTGTCCTGAAATCTAGTTTTTCTGCATTCTTCATACATCCTACTTAAATATGAGTTATTGCCCACTTGTCGTTCTATCCTGCTCCCTTGCCCACTCCCCCAAAAAAGTATTCCATTTTCTGATTCCCTGTTGCTTTCTTTATCATGGATGTAAAATCATTAAGTGCCCCCAGTTCAATTATCTGACAGCGCCAAAATTCTGCATGGTGGTCTCCAATGACCTGGTGAACAAAAGTCCCTCAGTTGCCCCTTCATAGTCATTTTGTAGAGTATATGCCATATTAGTGTTACAACATACACTGAATTGGATAACTTTTAGGAATAGTGATTCTCAGTATGAATGTAAATGATGTGATAGTAAACATAATTTTTATTCTTTATGTTTAAATGGGAGATAGGTCGTTCGATGGGTTCACGAGCCGCTGTCTCTGTGGCACGTCAGATTAGCCAGGATGACAATGAGGATTTCATTCACGGTCTGATATGTTTATCTTATCCACTTCATCAACCAAAGCTTCAGTCCAAACTCCGGGATGAAGATTTATTTTTTATTAAGTGTCCTGTGCTGTTTGTCTCAGGATCAAAAGATGAGATGTGTGAAAAAGTGAGTTGAGTTATAAAGGGGAGGAAATAGGAAACTGTTCAAATGTGGTTAGCACTAGTATCCAAAGGTGATGGTGATAATTGACAGTCTTCTCCAACCACTGATGTGCTGCAAGAAGCTCCAGGCAGGGAACTCTACCTCCAAATTTAAAAAGTTGGGATGCTTTTTTGATGGATATCACACCTTCCCTGGATATTGCCAGGTCATCCCTACTACAGATAGCTTATCCTTGGGCCCAAAAATATCTCTGAACAGAATTTTGTTTGCCTTTTGAATGGACCAGATAGCACCAAATGGCAAGTATTACTTTAAAAAAAGGCCTTGGGGAGAATTTACCTGGGTGTTCTAAAGAAATCTTAGTTCCCCTCCCATTTCAGATTACACAAAGTGTATACTGTGCTGTACTATCAATAAAGTCAGTGTATTTTTCAGGACAAATAAAAATATTTCTGGCAAAGTTTGCTTGCTCAGTGGTGCTGTCTCTTCCTGTGGAGGAAGGGTTCTGCAAACCAAACTCCACAAAAGTATCCAAGTGCAAGGAACAGTCAGAAAGTAATGTTCAGCAAGGTCTGGAGTTTATCTTATCTACTTCATGGGGAAAAGGAGAGATATGTAAATCAGATTCGGGATGTATGTTACAGGAGCCTTACAAAATCCTGCTATGACTTAGGACTATGTGCACTTAACTCTCCAGGCCTAGGAAGTGTTTCTGGCATGTCATAACATTTTAACGAGTGGTTACAACAGAATAGCAAGCATATAGAGTGCTTGGAGTATACACTCTTACTGTGAAAATTCTTAGGTCTGTGAAGTAAGTCCATCTATCCTCTGAATAACCTTTGCATTGGGGAAAATCCTACAGCAGGGATCGGCAACCTGCGGCCTGCCAGGGTAAGCCCCCTGGCGGGCCGGGCCAATTTGTTTACTAGCCGTGTCCGCAGGTTCGGCCAATTGTGGCTCCCACTGGCCATGGTTCGCTGTTCCAGGCAAATGGGGGCCGCGGGAAGTGGTGCGGGACGAGGGATGTTCTGGCCTCTGCTTCCTGCAACCCCCATTGGCCTGGAATGGCGAACCATGGCCAGTGGGAGCCACGATCAGCCAAACCTGTGGACGCAGCAGGTAAACAAACCAGTCCAGCCCACTAGGGGGCTTACCCTGGCAGCCGTGTGCCAAAGGTTGCCGATCCCTGTCCTACAGAGTAGGAGCTAGTCCTAAAACTATTATACTGATATTCCATTATCTGCTGTGACCTATGAGACTGGACTTCACATGTCTGTGAAAGTTCCTCCATTTTGTTGTTGCTGTTTTGACCCACTGGCAGCAGGAATGGATGGCTTTCAGTGACTTATGGGAGAAGACTTCAGATAGATGTGTCCTTCTTTGTTTTCTGGACTTTCGTTTCATGTGAGTGACTAACATTGGGCAAAGTACTCTGAAGAGGTTATACTGTTGGATTACGATGTCATAATCTGTTTATCAATTCATTTAAATGCACTCAGAATTCTATTTGCATTTTCTGCTGCTGCTTGTTATGTTAGGATGGACAAAATGATGATTACGATCCACATGATTTCTGGCATATAATAATTTTTTCCTCTTGATTTTTATAGAAATTATTGGAAGGTGTGGCAAGCAAAATGAAGACCCCTAAAAAAATTCATTGGGTTGAAAAAGCAAACCATGGCATGACAGTGAAAGGACGAACAGCAGATGATGTTATGATGGAAATGAGCACACAGGTTTTTTCATGGATCAAAGAAATAATTGAACAGGAGTACAAATAATTTCCAACAGTTAAACATCAGTTACATTAACCTTCCTTAAATGTAAAGGGCTTGTTTGACTTGCCAAAGAGAGCATTAGAAAAGAGCTATTCCTACATGAGGCCTACATGATTCAGAACAGGTCATTCTGCAAATATTAAGTGTAAACATACATAAATATTTTTGAATCCAAAACCGCTATGCAATGTGAACAAGGTAGTAATACCATTTTTTAAAGGTGAAGATCACAAAACATGCAAAATATTAACGATGGGGCACTACTTTTCTATATTTCAGTTTTAGTGGTGTATCCATTTGTTGGTCTGTGTGACCAAACAATACCTTTTTATTTTTTTTTGTACTGTTTAGTTAGTGTGTTTTCAAAGATTACTGCAAAATAAACTAAATTTTCTACTGGAGCTGAAATTTTTAGTCTGATTTATTCCCAGCTGTATTGCAGACACTGTGGTTAATTTGCAAAGGCACTGTCATATTCAATCCCCCTTTCACTCACAACTTTTTGGGGAAAAATATCCATTTTGGGCCATAACTTTAAAGGTCAGTTTCTGCCCTGTCTTGCACCTTGTGTAGACCTTTACTCCTTTGGAAAGTGACTCTTCTGGTGCCATTCTGATTTGGTAGCATTTTGCACCCTCTTTGCACAGCCATAATTACACAAGGTGGAAAGCAGTAGAGAATCAGGTAATGTGTATATTTAGTTTCTGTGGGAAAGTGATTTTAAGCCCCCGCCCCCTGAAAGGTCTGATTGGTCACTTTGGGATTATTTGGTCAGGGGAAAAAATGTTTTTCTGCTTTAAAAGAGTTGTCAACAATTTTTGTGTGAAAATAGCTCAAACAGCTGAAATTCACTTCAAACATGACATTTATTTAGTCCTAATTACTTAGGACTAATTATTTTACAGCATAAAGCCTGGGGGAGACAGAGGAGAAATAGCAAAGCTATTGGATATCAAGTTTGTTTTAGTGTATGCATTATGTTTATAGAGGCATACAAAAATGTTTGGTTTTATGGATTTGCGAAGGGTGCAGTTAGTTTTTATTTTATGTATTTACTCTAGTAAATTCATAGTGCAGTTTAAAAAAATGTATTTTTCTTAGTTTCAGCTGTGCCAGTTCCCCTTTTTCTGGTGCATGTATACGCCATGGTTACTGCAGGATTTAGAATTAGAGTGTGATGTTGGACACTGCAGGCCCAGTTCATCCCTTGTGGAACTCCGCTGACTTCTATATTTTGATTGGGGCTTTGGGATGGCTTTATACTGGGAAAATATCTATAATAGGGCTTTTGCTAGTATACAAATAATCATAAAAAATCACACCCTGAACTGACACTACTATATTGGCAAGTTTCCAAAGTAGACGTGTCCTTAGATTATTGTGCTTAAATAGATGCAGCAAACTCATTTACAATGACAGCAGACAGACAGCTCAGTCCCTGACATACTCCTGGGGGAATTCTGCACCTCTCTTCATGTGCAGAGTTTTTGTCTTCAGCCAGTTTCTTTACTTCCCCACAGAAAAATTACTTTCTGATGGGGAAGCAAAGGGAAGCCACAGGAAGTATGTTTTGGCCAAGAGGTAAATCACTGTGCGGCAGGGGCCGGGACTGGGGAAGACCCGGCTATTGGCTCCTATTCTGCGTCAGGTTCAGCTTCTAATCCCAGCTGGGCTGGGGACGACATGACTTCGTCTTCCCCAGCACGGCATGTGGGGCTGGGTCAGACCCTCCCCCAAATTTCTCCCCGGGTGCAGGAAGCTCTGCAAGCACTTCCTCCTCACCTCTTTCCTTCTTCCCCTCCCCCACACTTCCTGCCCCCATTGCTCCGCAGCTGCATGGGAAGGGATCACTGTACAGGGAGCTGATTTCCCCCATCTGCCCAACCCCCATGCATCCAGACCCCCTCATTCCCAGACCCTCCTGCTGAGCATCACCGCCTATGGCCCAATGAGCCCCACTCTCCCTGTACCTGACCACCCACACCCAGAAGCCAATCCGCTGAGCCCCGACCAGCTACACCTGGATCTGCACCCCACTAAGCCCCCTCACACTCAGACCCCCCCACTGAGTTCTATCCCCTCACAACCAAACCTGCCCTTGCTGAGCCCCAACCACCTTCTCTGGGACCCTCCTGCAGTGTCCCATTACCATTGCATCCAGAACCTCCTAACAAGCCCCAGTGCATCCGGATTCCCTCCTCACACACACCCAGATTCCCCCATGGAGACACCTGCACCTGGATTGCCTCACACAGAACTCGCTTAACACACACCTGGATCTCCCCACCCCAAACCCCTATACTGCGATCCTGCCTTGCTGAGCATGCCTACCCACATCTGGTGCACCTGGTATGGAGGGGTAGGGCCCTGGGGAAGGCCCAGTCCTTGTGCTGTTTCAGGGCTGGGTGCAGCCTCACCACTTGGTGCAGCCAGTCACATTTATTTGACAAAAATTGCAGAATTTTAAAATGTGCACAGAATTTTTAACTTTTTTTGGCTTAGAATGCCCTCAGGAATACTGGCAAAATGAGTATCATGAGTATATAATGAAACAGTTCCTTTTCACAGCCACTTACGATGTCCAGACTTGAAAGCAGCAAAACCAGTTAGCCTGATATTTCTCATTTTTGTCCATGTTTCTGCAGAAGTGTAATGCCCAGTAAGGCTTAAGTGTTGTTGGGACAACAGGAACACAACACAACTTGTTTGTTATCCATATGAAAGACTTGTTTTTGAACAGCTGCGATAGTGAAGGGGAAACTTGAAAGAGAACAATGATTTAAAAATACTTATGATGTTAAGCCAGCTAATCAACTTGCTTGATGAGAGTTGGCACTATTAAATTACATTGCAGCTAACGCTGTATTATTAGTGCTGGATTTGAGAGGCCACTACTACCAAAATATTTGTGAAATCATTTTTTCACTTCATGATAATCCATTGGAAGGCTGAAAATTTAAATGTTTGCATGCAGATATTGTTTTCTCCAGTTTCTTATTGTAGGATTGCTCATGAGTACTGGGCTACTGGCATTCATTTTATTCAGCAGAAAATACAGCATTGGAAGCACTTTAAACAGGCCTAGTTGACTTGACTTTAGAGTCCATTCCTAGCCATACAGACTCTGAATTCATTAGCTATAATATGAAGACAATAAGACAAACCTCATTTTGGTTGGGAAACATTCTATTTTTAGAGTTTGGAGAATTTAAACCTAATTTACTATCATAATTGGGTCTGATCCTGCTGTCCCTTCACATACAGTGCTTCCACTGATATCAGTGTGCAAATTAGTGACTGGTTTAAACAAGTCCATTAGTTTCAGGAGATACAGGTAATTTCTTAAAACGATGGACCCTATTCATGAAAAATGATCAGATTTATTTGACTTTAGTAGCAACTGCTACATTGCCTGATACGGTAACTCCTCACTTAACATCTACCGGTTAATGTCATTTCGTTGTTACATCACTGACATAGGCACCCACTCTGTGGGTGCTCTGGGGCTGGAGCACCCACGGATAAAAATTAGTGGGTGCTGTACACCCTCTGGCAGCCAAGCTCCCCACCTCCTCCTCCCCTGAGCGCGCTGCATCCCTGCTCCTCCGTCTACCTCCCAGTGTTTGCTGTCAAACAGCCGTTTGATGGTGTTAGCATGCTCCGGTAGGGAGGGGGAGCAGCGGGAATACGGCATGCTCAGGGGAGGAGGTGGGGAAGAGGCGGGGCAGGGGGGGATTTGGGGAAGGAGTTGGAATAGGGGCAGGGACGGGGTGGAGTTGGGGCAGGGACTTTGGGGCAGGGGTTGGAATGGGGGCAGGGCAGGTGTTGGGCCTCTTGGAAGGGGTGGAGTGGTGGCAGGGCTCGGGGCAGAAGGGGAGTCCAGCACCCAGGGGAAAGCAGGGAAGTCAGCACCCATGATCACCGATCAATTAGGGAACATGCTCATTTAAAGTTGTGCAATGCTCCCTTATAAGGTTGTTTGGCAGCCGCATCCTTTGTCCACAGCTTGCAGAAAGAGCAGCACATTGGAGCTAGCTGGTGGAGGCTTGGAACCAGGGTGTACCGGCAGCCCCACATCAGCTTCCCTAAGTTCCCTGTGCAGCAGCTGCCCAGCAGACTATCAATTGCTGGGCAGTTCAGGTGTCCCTCTTCCCACTGCCATGTGCTGCTCCTGCCCTCTGCCTTGGAGCTGCTCCTGGGAGCCTCCTGCTTGCTGTACAGGGGGTGGGGGGAAAGAGGGGTGCTGATGTCAGGGTGTCCCCCTCCTCCGCTCCTGCCCCCTGCTCGTGTAGCCCATCTCGACAGAGTGGGGTGTGGGGGCACAGGACAGGGCTCAGGACTGACGGAGCTTGCTGGAAGCAGTTGTTGTCTCAACTTGATGATCTACTTAAAAAGGCAGTGTACTTAGAGTTGGGTCAGCATAAAGGGGAAATGCACGCCTCTCTCTCTCTCACACACACACACCCACTGTGTGTGTCTGTCTCACAAACACATGAACCCCCTCTGGCACTTTGGAAAGTGGAGTGTGCACTTCAGTGGGATAGCATGGGTTCATCGTCACGTTCAGTTTCTGCAGGGAATGTTTGCAGCCACTGACATGTGTCTATTGTGTCTCCTCCCTCCCTTGGTGCCTGCCTTGTAGACTGTGAGGCTACATTAACAACTTGTTAACTCTTGAGGGCTCAGCCGAGTGCTAGTTCATCATTTAGCAGCAAGGCATTCCCTGGGAAATATCCCACCCTGTTCCACCCTGTGACTCCCCACCTCAACCAAGCTACACAATCATCATTGGTGTGTACAGTATTAAATTGTTTTTTAAAAACTTATACTGTGTATATGTATATAAATAATTTATATATATATATAGAGAGAGAGAGAGAGAGAGACAGAGAGAGATTAGAGAGAGTCTTTTGTCTGTAGACAGGATATCATTCTCTTTTTAGCATATAGGCTCTGTGCAAAGAGGAATGAAAGTGTGACTAAGCAGTCCCGAAAGAGGAACCCTTGGAGCAGTCATGCTCAGGAGGTTTGAACTGAATTTTGTTACTTTAAGGTCTTTTTTTGTTGTTTAAATCCAAACTCCAGGAAAAGTTTGTTTAGACTTAACATACTGTGTGGATTGAGTCCCTAAAGCAGTTTGTGGAAGGTGCCTGCTCACCATCCCTTTGCAGAATCAGGTCTTAGAATAGTAACAACATCGCTTTTTGAAATGAAGGTGACTTTATTAAAAAAAAATTGTTTTTATTCAAAAAAAAAAAATTCAAAACAGCAAATACTACTGATACTGATGATAAAAGGGAAAATAGGTATTCCTCATTCAGACTATTGCACACTGTTTTGTATTGTCCACTGAAATTGTTAATAAAATAATTTTCCTTTTATTTTCTTTTAACGGGATTCTGAAGATAGGTAAACATTCCTAAAAGTGACTTTATTTCTTCCTGTTAGAGTTCATCTTTGGCCTGCAATTAAGAAGGAAAAATATTAACTGTTGCATTTTTTAACAGTCAGTATAGTCTTGTATATCTTGCTTTAATTCAATGATCCTTTCCCTTTCTAAAGAGACAGAAAGGAACAGTTCCTCTTTGGCCACTGTTTCAGCCCACAGCTGCAGTTTCACCATGTCCTTTATTAGCCACTGTATCCAGGTAAGTGCAGGTTGGTTCGTTTCCTCCTTCTGCCCTGGCTTTATTTGTGGCTGACAGACTCTCTTTGAAGTATGCATGAGGTAGGGCGGAGTGGGACGGGGGTCCTGAATGTCTGCTGTGTCCTCAAACCTCCACTCACAACAAGATCTATGCAATACGGAATTCCTTGTCTGTGCTAGCCACAGCTGGGTGGGTATGACTTAATGAATTGGGATATGCCCCCAAACAATTACTATAAATTAGCTATTAATTTTTAGAGCCTTTTAGTTTACTCTTACAAATATTTATTTAATTTTGAAAACACATGACCACTGAGGCAATCCATTTTCAAGGAAATTATTCTCGCTGCCAGGACCCTTATTTATTCTACAGGAATTATAAAAACAGTCTTTCAGTGGTTGGTTATCAGCAGTTTTACAAACCAGTACATTTAAAGTAATATTACAAAAATCCAGAAATGATTAAATGAAAAATGGAAACCTTGACATTTCTGGCTCTTTTTGACTTTCACAGACAAAATGATTGCCTTTCTGAAACTGTTCTGTTGTATTACTGTTAGCAGTCTTACGGTGTTGCCCCAGTGATTTCACAGGAGTTAGCTCTCAGTTAACTCTGTTTTTCAGCAGCAGTTTTCAGCTGTTTAGTTGGTGCAAATACACAATTTTAAAAATAAAAAATAAAAATATAGACCACCTACAAGCCTCTTAGTCATCAGAATTTGAATGAAACTCATCTGAGCCCTGATGATGTTGGGTACTGGGCACATTCAATTAAATAGGAATTGAGGACATTCAGCATCTTGCAGAATCAGACCTTTATTGTACAGACCATACCTTCTTTCTGTGGCAAGTACATGGAAACAGGTCATCGTCAGGCTGCTCTACCTTCTCCATGCCATCTCTGATTTTTGGCTCACTCACTTGTAAATTGGCGTATTCCTAATTCAAAAAAGAGGAAGGTATTCTTACTTTATTAACTGCCTGTAATATCTCACAGCTCAGATCAATAATTTTGTAAGAGCTGTGTGGCCAAAGAATCTCCCATTGCTCTCAGAAAAGCCCACCATATCACAGAGAAGGTAAGCGGATACTTAACTGCTGTCAGAGATCCCAGGTGGTGCCTCACTGAAGTGTCAAAACCTCAGTGCTAATGCACAGACATTTTCAGCTGTGGCTGGAGATAGGGGAATGAGACTACGCTCTTAGATCATTGCTGAGTGCTAGTGTGAGGAACATGGGAACATTTTCTTGTAAATTAGATTGAGATTTATGGGAGCTGGAATGCCTCTCTCAAACTGCCACTCTAACATTAAAGGAATCTTTTAGCGCATACACTTCACACAATGTCCACAGTCTACTTAATGTTTCCCATTGTTACTCTTTGCTTTGTGACTTCATCTCTGGACTGGCTGATTTCCAGTGTCTGTATATTCCTAAATGCTTTCTACATAACTTTTTTTCTAGTAGTCTGATATACTGACCTGGAAAAGTTTGAAATAATAACAGAATACATGATCTCCCATGAGGTTATTTCTTGCAAATTCTTGCCCTGATTTTGCAATATTCCTTGCCTGTCAAAGAAAAGGAAAATCCTGACATAGGAAAATTTCTGGAGATGGTAGTAGTGATTCTGAAATGTAACACAATATGTACAGTTTTAGTAATTAGCCTTCCAATTTTGTAGACAAGTGTCTAGGTACCACCATGGTGATTGCTCCATAAAATAATAAACCAACCTTTATTACTGATGATGTGCGAGGGAGACTGAAAATTGACATATTCTTTACGTTGAAAGAAAGGTGTCCTTACTCCATAAATACATCTTTAATTTCTCAAAAACTCAAATTAATTTTCAAATTAAGGGCTGTAGAGAATACACAAGCTAAATATGTTTTGCTTCCCCATTGGTATAATATGTGACACTCATTCTTAAGACCTGCTAATGTTTTGTTTGTTTTTAAACAAATTAACTTGTATTCACCTACTTTTAGTTTGTCAGGAAATGTTTCTAAGTGTTTTAATATAGACTTACCTCTTCATCATGATCTTTTGCCCACTGTAGCTTCTCCAGTAGGTCACTCAGGTCATTTTTAAATGGAATGTAGTGTTTCCAGGGCTGCAGCTCATTATAAAAATGTTCATAGTAGAAGGAGTCTTGCTTCAGTACTACACTGTTTCCTGCTAACAGGTAAGGCAATCTGTATGCAGCCACTGTGCCGTCAATATTAATTTGATATTTATACTGCAAAAACATACAGTAATTGATTAATAAACATTTTAAAAACAGGTAGCAGGGATTGGTTTTGTGGTGTTTTTTTTATTCTGAGAATATTAAATGCAGGGGGCTTGCTCATTTTAAGACATGCAGATTATACCAGACAAGCATTGCATTATAGGTAATCTTTATTGTTAATAAGCAGATGAGATTAGTTCCACTGGCTAAATATATTGTATTGGGAGGAGCTATGATCACCAGTCAGACAGAAGAATAATAAAATGGAATCTAGAGATTATACTGGACAGAAAGTTCCTATAAAACCTCAAAATCTAAGGGTACGTTTTCACTACCCACCAGATCGGCAGGTAGTGATCGATCTATCGAGGATCGATTTACTGTGTCTCGTCTAGATGCGATAAAATCGATCCCTGAATCAACGCCTGTACTCCACCTGGGCAGGAGGAGTAAGCGGACTCAACAAGGGAGCCGCCACGGTTGACTCGCCGCCATGAGGACGGCCAGGTAAGTCGAACTAAGACTAGCATAGCTGAAGTTGCATATCTTAGTTTGAACCCCCCCACCCAGTGTAGCCCAGGCCTAAGTCCGATCTGATAATCATAAACAGGTTATGTCTGAAAAGTTAACTACTTTAATATATATGTATAATATGTACAAAGACGGTAGGCAGGAGGAGGAAAATTCTCAAACACTGGTGAGTTAAGTCTGCAAGAAGAATAAATTGATGGCCTACCTTGAAAAAATCAAAAAATGAAATATGCTTCACAATGGGACCATAGAGGCTTTCATCATGTTTAAAAAAGAAAAAGTTTGTGAAAGCAGCATCTATGATATCTGGATATTTTCTACTGAGTTTTACAAGTTCAAGCCTCTCTTTGCGGCTGTCACGTCCCCTCCAAACTGCTGTAGTATTCTTGTCTTCCCAGGGTGGCCCAGTGTTGGCCTGGACAGACATCATGTCCAGGCTGACTCTAGATGTCAGGAGGGAACAAGTGATTTCAGAAAAGAGGACTCTTGAAGTTCTCATGCACCAATCTTTTAAAATATTCTTGTAATACAATTCTGGACCCAGTTCTCCCTCAGCAGTTATACACCACATTTCCATTGATTTCAATGGTGTTATTCAAAAAAAGTTTACAATCTAAGAAGACAGATAACATACAAAGGCAGGGATACAATCAAATAAATGGAGTACTTGTGGCACCTTAGAGACTAACCAATTTATTAGAGCATAAGCTTTCGTGAGCTACAGCTCACTTCCTCAGATGCATATCGTGGAAACTGCAGCAGGCTTTATATATACACAGAGAATATGAAACAATACCTACTCCCACCCCACTGGACTGGACAGTGGGGTGGGAGTAGGTATTGTTTTATATTCTCTGTGTATATATAAAGCCTGCTGCAGTTTCCATGATATGCATCTGAGGAAGTGAGCTGTAGCTCACGAAAGCTTATGCTCTAATAAATTGGTTAGTCTCTAAGGTGCCACAAGTACTCCTTTTCTTTTTGCGAATACAGACTAACACGGCTGTTACTCTGAAACCAATCAAATAAATGTTTGTAGACTTATTATGATTATGATAGATAAAATAAGTGTCAACAAATGCCATCTGACTCTCAAGCCACCGTTCATTAGTTGATATCTTACAGGCATTATGCCACAGGGGGTATTTGAGGAGAGATTTGAAGGGGAAGACAATAGTGACTTTGTGGGTCAGTGCAGAGAAGCATGCTATGTGCTACGGACAGTATGGAAGGTATGGAGATGGCCGTGGGAGAGGATGACAAAGGGTATATGAAGGTGCTATCTTTGCCAGAATGAAGGAGACAGTGAGAAGGTGCTGCAGTAAGAGATCAGAATGCACAAATAAAGAGGGACAGATCTGTGAAGGGTCTTGATAAGGACAAGAAGGGTGAACTGAATGCAGTGAAATAGGGTGAGCCAGGGGAAGGATTCAAGTGGATTCAGAGTCATGGACAAGAAAGATCATCTTAAAAACTGGTTTTGTATGGTTCTGAAGGGGCAAAATAGCTGTTAGGGAGGCCTGAGAAGAGGACCTTACAGTAATCAAGATGGGAGATGAAGGCCTACATGAGAGTTTTGGCTACACATATTTTAAAAGAAGAAGGAGGAGAGAGAAGCAGTTATGGAGAGAGAAGCAGCAAGATCTGGAGGAAGCCTGAATATGCAGGGAAGAGTTGAAGACGACCTTTCCCACGATATCATCCTGAGTGGTGGGGACACTGACAGAGGTGTCATCAGTGATAAAATAGATTTTTTTAGTGTTTTTGATTGGACTACATTTGGTCTCTGGTTTCTGAAATAGGACATTGCAGGAATACAACAATTATGTAAAGGATAAAATAGCTAAACTTAGACATTCAGTATTCCTTATCTGGCCTAAAATGGTGTCTCAGTGTCAACATAGAAATTAATTTGAATAAATACATAGTATAACAATTATTGAAGTATTGGTAATGTAAGAGTCTATTGGAAGACCATCCACTCATATTTAGGGCTTTGTGAAAAATGTACATGATTTCTTACCGGCCCATAGTTTCTAAGACTGAGTCTGTCAAATCATAGGTTGGCATCACAATGTCTTTCGATTCTGTGGATCCACACCATGAGAAGATGGGATGAAGGTTCTGAGTAGATTTTTTTTTCTCTAAAGGCCAATCCCCTAAATTAACAAAAAACTCTACGTCTGGCATTTTCACCTAAAAGAAGACAAATGATAGTGTTGATGTTAGTGTGTATTGTATGTGTTTATATAGGAATATTCTTTTTTTTTCCTTGATCAATATGGTATCTGAAATTAGGTACAATAAGAGAAGTCTACTGGAAGAGTTAGGTTCAGGGCCATAATATATTCAAAAACTATAACAACTGCTCATCCCACTTCAGGAATGCTGTTCGCAGAAATCCATGTTTTAAATCTCTCTATTACCAGGTCAGAAAACAAAGCAGCATTATAACAAACTAGTTTTCAAAAGGAATCTCACAAAAGCTACTCTTCTAGATATAATAAAGCATCCTCTTCCCTTGTTCATAGTGCTCAGGTCTTTGTATATATTCCAAAACCAAAACACTGCATTTCAAAAGCTATTAAGGTTGCAAAGTGACAGCAGTGTAGTAGTACCATGCCATTTACAAAATCTTAGCTAGAGGGAAATTAATACTTAAGGGCACAATTAATTTTACACTGTCTACATAATAAAACCACATTAGCCTTATTAAATAAAAGATATACCTATTCCATCACTGTACTATAATGTTAATTCTGGCTAAAACTACTGTTCTTTCATCAATGATCACAAAATATAAACAATACTAAAAATGGATAACAATTATCTACATACACATTAATTACCCATATTGACCAAGTCCCCACATATATATAATATGCAATTATAAGCACATTACTGCCTCTCCATAACATGTGCATATGTGAAACTTTTCTTGAATACTTTTGTTGTTCAGACCAGCAAGGTAATTAATTTCATTGTGGCTCATCCACATTGCAACATGTCTTGATTCCTCTGCTGTCCAAGCATTAGAAACATTAGGTTTCTGACTCAGCTTACATTCAGAGACAAAGATAGAAACTAATCCTCTGCCAGATATCAAGTAGGGTTTATATGCCTTCTCATATGACTGAGGAAGGACAGCAAAGTTTATTTGCTCTAACTTGATGACACAGGGAAACCTTTAGCAAGAATTCCCTGTTAAGAACAGGCAGAAAGGCATGGAAGTTCTAGAGATAGAGAAACAAAGGACCAGTTCTTCTTTTCAGTTTACATACAGACACATAGGGTTCTATCTGGCTCTCATAAAACAAAGGGAGTCTTCTCTTCACAGAGCACCTGGAAAGGCTGTAATCTTTAGGAATAATCTTTATGAACACAATGCCATCTACTGGTTGTATTCGATAACTGTAACGGACAAGCTATAAACTACATATGATCAGTGTTTACATTTTCAGACCACAGTCATTTGGGGGCTAATTTTCTCCTTGAACACAATAGATTTTTTTGTTCTTCAATCATATTAGCCAATGGAAAAGTTGAAAAGAACTGAACAGGGATGAAACAAATAGGATGCTCTAGAAATTTAATTTTGAGTATAGTTGGGGGACATCTTCCCCAGCCTCTCTTTGTCTCTGGCCTCTTTCCACAGTGTATAGAATTTAACAGAAAATTATATGAATTCCCTGAGGTTTGTTTACATCATCCTACAAAATGTATTAGCAGTGATATAATTACCTGTTAAATCCTATAGGATGGTTCACAAAGCCTATGGACAATTGTTTTCTATTAAATCCTATATAGGCCTTTGTCATAAGGTCTAGCTGCCTAATTGATATCTGAGAGACAAGGTCGGTGAAGTAATAGCTTCTGCTCGTGAGAGAGACAAGCTTTCAAGCTTACACAGGTCTGGGAAATGTACACAGTGTCACAGCTAAAAAGAAGGTGGAAGCAATCGTTTAGCATAAGTAGTTAGCGTGTATTGTAAGAGACCATTGAAGGTGAAGTGGCATCTTAACATCTCTGCAGTCATAGGACAAAAAAGGGGGACTACTGGGTTACAGATTGTTGTAATAAGCCATAAATCCAGTGTATTTATTAACTTCATGGTTTTCAATGTCTAGCAAACTTAATTTAAGCTCCCAGGCTCGTCTTTTGAAGGTGTTGTGCAGGTTTTCTTTGAGGACGAGGACTGAGAGGTCAGACATGGAATGACCTTTCTGTGAAAAGTGTTCACCCACAGGTTGATCCGAGGAGAGAGTCCAGAATACATACCTTAACACACTCTGTGCAAGCTCGAAAGCTGGTCTCTTTCACCAACAGAAATTGGTCCAATAAAAGATATTACCTCACCCACCTTGTCTCTCTAATGTTCTGGGACCAGCACAGCTAAAACAACATTGCAGATAATTAACATTTGTAAGTTACATTCTACAAACTAATCAAAGAGCATACCAGAACATCCAACTTCATGAGGAACAAGCCTGCTCGCTTATTACTTATTAATGTGAAAGTAATAAAAAAAAGAGAACAAGAATAGTGGTGTTTTCTTTATTGTTGCGGAGGCATCAACAAAACTGTAATAAGGATTTCAGGGAAAATTTTGATATTTAAACACTAACATATACAATATATAAGACTAATATATACTCACTTTTCTAGCCAAAGAAAGTAGTATAGCATCCATGAAAATCCTGAAGCCAACATGCTCACCATGAGTCCTTATATAAACCTAAACATAATCCAAAAGTTATTTCATTAGTGTTTTTGCTTGGGGAAAAAATACATTATTGGAGCTTTCCTGTTTCACAGTAAACAATCAGACAGATTGTGTGGCTTCACCTTTACATAACTTCAAATCATTTTGGGAGGCCTTGGAATGTCCTACCTCTCTGACGAAGCAAAAAAAGGGGCACACATTTTTCATCCTTTGCAGTCACCTTTAAAAATGATCTCCTGTAAATAGAAACTTATCACTTTCAAGCCTGACTCTACTGCACTCTTTCCCGGATTATGTTCATGGCATAGAGAAAAGCTTGACAAAAACATAAAATATTCTCTCTGGAAGGTTGTGATGTAACACTACTTTATTTCTAGGAATCCAAAACTTTAACACACACAAGAACCAAAAACAGAGAGAAAGAAGGCAGGCTGCACAACTAGAGAGGCACAACTCATCCTACTTTCTACTAGGCTGGTTCTTTGACTGACTGCACAAGATTGCATACTTCTCTATAAAGCCCCCTAATGTGCAAACAGGAATAGTAAACACCTTACATTTAAACTGCTAGCTTGTAATTTTAACACAGTTCCAATACACCACCAAAAGCTCTTCTGAAATTAGTAGAGTTTTGTTAGCTAGAGTTGAGGATTCTTAGACCACTGCACCATACAAAATTGATTAGTATTCAAAACTCTTGAGGACAGGAAACTAAACTGGGAGTCAGGACATTTGAGTCTACTCCTAATTCTACTATTGATCTGCTGTCTTACTGTGGGCAAAGTAATTTGCCTCTCTGTGTTTCAACTGCCCTATCTGTAACATGGACATAAAACACCTTACAAAGGAAGGTAAGTATCATTGAGTTTTACAGATGAAAAACACTATATAAGAGTTAAATACTATATTTGAGGGATAATGAAGCAAACAATGGAGGTGTGAGAGGTTCTCAAAGAAAAGGTCAAAAGAATCCTTTATAAGGGAAAGTGATAACCAGCCTAAATATATGACTAGCTAGAAGCCTCCTTTTAATACTTCAGCTAAATCACATACTGTACCTTGTTATCTTTTATGGTATAGTGACACAAGCTCTGTCTTTGTCCAAACCTTTGTGGAATTTCCTTTGCAATCTTATCTGGATCAACAGTGGGAAAATGTGCTAGGTCTCTCTGAATCTGTGGAATGGCTTGAGGGCAGCTCATATCTTCCAGCCATGCAGTGCTGTCTTCGCGAGGGCAGTCACAATTCTCATGGTAAACAGGGCCTGTTGTATACACCGCAAATTTTTAGATTATTTTAATGTGCAACACAGTCAAGACATTGAATTCAGAAGTTAGTTACCCTGGACTTTGAGCCAAATTCAGAGGTGAATCAGTAGTGTGTAAGTTTGACTCTTAGGCCCTTGTCTACAAAGGGGAAATGGAACAGCATAACTGTTCTGGTAAAATTTAGCTATCCTAGAATAACTGCCCCATGTGGATACTTTGTTCCACAATAAAAGAACCTATCTCCTGCCTAAGGCCCAGAGTGAGCCTCAAACTAGGGGAAGATAGGCATTTCCTGCCCCTCTTGCCCGATCTGTTCAAATACCTTGTCTTTATCAGGCTGACATGGGACTTGAACTAGTGGTATCTCATATCCCAGTTGAATACCCTGCTTATTGGGCTAATGGTTAAAAGGAGGGCTTGGTCCTCCTAATTGTCATTTTGTGTGGAGTTAGGCAGCCTCTGAGCATGCCTACCAGATTGGCCGCTGCAGGCAAGATACACATTGTCTTTCCCAATCCGTGGAGCACTCTGGGCCCTAGGTGGGAGATAGATGTCTGGATGCCTTGAGTGAGGCAGCAGTGTACATGCTCAGAGGCAGAAACATAGGCACTTAGGGACATAGGCACAAAAGCTTAGGTGCTGAAGGTATGTCTATACAGGGATAAAAAAAAAACCATGGCTGGCTGGGGCAGCTGACTTGGGCTCATGGGGCTCAGGCTCTGGAACTGAAAAATGGCTCTGTAGACATTTGGGCTTGGGCTAGAGCCCCACATCTGGGACACTCCACCCTTTCAGGGTCCCAGACCTTGGGCTACAGCCCAAGCCTGAATGTCTACACAGCGATTTTTCAGCCCTAGAATCTGAGCCCCATGAACCCAAGTCAGCTGATCTGGGCTAGCCATGGCCATGCTGCAGGCTTTTATCCCTGTGTAGACATAGCCTGAGTGAGTTTAAGCATCTTCAGGGTTCAGGGGAAGCTGAGTGGGGATTATGGATTGCAGTAGAATCTAAAACTGTGAACCCGAGCCTCAGCAAGTTGAAGGATCGGGCCCTAGTACTGTAAAGCATTTTGGGCTACAGTTTGTATGAAAACCCCCCCACTATGTAAAATAAAGTTGTATCATGTAATTCTTCTTTGTACCTTTTAAAATATATGGAGACTTGGCAACATGTTTATCTTTGACTTTGATTTCTATCTTCAGGTTTTTGTAGCTTGCATACATTCTGTACCTCACAATGAAGGAGCCATCTTTTCTGTCTAATATCTGCACTCCTATCCGAGTGAACTGCTCATCAGGAGCAGTGATCTTCACCTGGAATGCATTTGCTCCTGGAGAGAAAGTAAACCTACACAGGGAACAAGTACAGTCGTGATTAAGAAGTGACTATGTAACAGTTTTCTTAGGGTCTGATCCAATGCCAGTTAAAGTCAGTGGAAAAATTGCCATTGACTTTAGTGAGAGCTAGATTGTACAATATTTCCCAGTATTCAGTGCCCAGATTTTCCAAAGACTTCAGCTCCAATTTAGACACCTAAATAAGGCCTGGGTTTTCAAAAGTGCTTAGTAGCCAGCAGCTCCCACTGTGACACCAATGGGCAGATTTCAGTAGACCTTAGCACCCAATGTACTGAGCTCTTATGAAAATCTTATTTTGGTGCCTAAATGAGAACCAGGCAGTTTTGAAAATCTGGCTCTGAGTGTGAGGTCTGAGCCTTTCTGAAAATTTGGGCCATAGTGACTCAACAGACCATTGAGACATGCTGCCCCTACAAGTAAACTAGCTCAAAGCCAAGTACCTCCTTGCCCAGTGAAATTTCTGCAGATATGAGCTTGTGAGGTGAATGAGTTCTTCTGCTTCAGCATTTCTCTCCCTTCTGTTATAAATAAATGAACAGCAATCACCCCATTCCAGGGTTTTAAAGTGCTTCCACCTATCTGGGAAATACTACTACTTCTGGGGGGAGAAGGGGAAAGTGCAGGAAAGTGACGTGACTCTCTCAACATCACATAGAGAGCCGGGGCAAGAATGGAACCCTCCTAGCAATCCATCCTGTGTATTAACCATAAGACTATCTTTGCAGAAGTTCCTTTTCCTCTCTCTTTCCTTCACCGCTCTCTCTCCCTACCACTGGGCCCTTTCTCTCCCACATCCCCTTTTCCATTGGCCCTCTTCCTGGTATGGTCAAGTCTACCTCTCACTCTTTCCTCTCCTTTAATTTCTTTCTAACCCCACTGGTCCTGTTTACCTCACAAAAAAGCAGCAGTGCTGGCCACCTATTCCTCTCCACTTCTTGCCCCAATTCATAGAGGTGGTTGTGGAGCAGCAAGAAAAACAGGAAACAGAAATCTTGGCTGCCTGCTCAGAAGCGCTAGTAAATGAGAGTAGGAGCTGAAGACAAAAACTTTTCTTATTACTTGTGGCACTACTTATGAATGACGTTTCACCTGGCATGAGTGACCAAGTGACTGTGCCCTCCAGATGAGTGACACCAAGTAAGTATGGAAACTGTATTTCACTATGTAAATTTTACACTTTGGTAATTTTACAGCTACTGAAGCAAATTTCTTCAAATTTGGCTGCTTTGTAGGTCTTATGGAAAGATATACAGTCTTTAATAACAGATATGGGGAAAAGAATTGAGTCAGATGTTGGATCATATTAAAGAAGTTCTGTATTAAAATCACAAATGAGTTTGATTCCCCAGAGTTTAAATTCCAGGGTATTACTAATTAAGAGGTCTCTTGGTTTTTGGTACTGTTTCTCTCCCTCTATGTGTGAAACTTGCAAGCTGCTAACTGTGTTAGTACATTCTAAGACAGAGTCTGTTCTCAAAGCAATTCACAAGAGAGAGAGACTCAAAGCAATACTCTAACAACAGAAACAGCACCCAGAGACTCCCCACCCTTTTGTTGTATTAACCATTGTGATTAAAATAGAGATAGAGGATGTATGTGGATGGATGCTTGGTGTGGATAATAACTGAATGATCAGGGAGGTGCCAGCCTAAGAATCCAGTGTCCATCGGCTGAAGAAGGTGTCAAGTGGAAATAACCAGAGGACCCCACCCGGAGAGCAGACTGGAATCCACCCAACAGCCTCAAGAATGGGAGAACCAAAGAACAAGATAACATCTTGGAGCCGTCAGGAATGTGCTATCTGCTGATTGATTCAGCAACAGCATGATGAAGCAATTCCCATAGACTGGCATAGGAAGAAATTCCTATAAAAATAGACTCTAAAAAGTGAGAACTTTGGGGTCTGATTCTGCAAACCAACTTCCAGGAGCATCAGATGAGCATCTGACAAGGCCCTGCTCCCTCCTCATGTCCAGGCCACCTGGCCAGTGACTTGGCATGAGCAACTCTAAGGCTGGTAACTATGATAACAACCTTGCAGAACCTGTGTGTGTGTGTGTGTATGTTTGTATGAATGAATGAATGAATGTGAGAATAAATTTGAGATTGAATGGAATGTTATAACTATAACTAACTGCTTACTATGATCCTTTCTGTATTCACAATAAATGTGGTATTTTGCCTTTTTCCCTTTAATAAGATCCTGCTGGTTTTTATTTTATTGGTACAACATTTTGGTGGAGAATTGCGAAAGGGGGAATATTGGTAAAAAACCTCAGTTATTGTAAATATTGGTGTGCACACCGCCAGCTCTAGTGAGCTAGGCATTTCTATTAGGTTAACCAGACCTGCTGGCCTCTGAGAAGGTAGCAGGGGACCTGCTGGCCTCCGAGAAGGTAGCAGGAAAAACAGATTAAACCAGACCTGCTGGCCTCCGAGAAGGTAGCAGGGGACCTGCTGGCCTCCGAGAAGGTAGTAGGGAAAACAGATTAAACTAGACCTGCTGGCCTCCGAGAAGGTAGCAGGGGACCTGCTGGCCTCCGAGAAGGTAGCAGGGAAAACAGATTAAACTAGACCTGCTGGCCTCCGAGAAGGTAGCAGGGAGAAACAGGTTAACCAGACCTGCTGGCCTCCGAGAAGGTAGCAGGGAGAAATAGGTTAACTGGACCTGCTGGCCTCTGGGAAGGTAGCAGGGGACCTGCTGGCCTCCGGGAAGGTAGCAGGGGAAAAACGCATAGATTAAGCTATGATTTCAGAATCTAGGCTGTGTCACTTGCTAAGTAATACCAGCAGTGACAAAGAGATTGAAATATCCATGTTAAGATGTTTAAAAGAAAACAGGGTAAGCCAGTACTAGAGGGAGGAATGGAGTCAGAAGGAACTCCAACCTCACCTTTTGTTAAAGAAATTACACCTTTTAAACAAATCCTTCAAAAATTTGGGCACAGTCCTTGGACTAAACAAGGCCTAGCTGATGTCTGCACTATTTCGGACCTAGAGGATAGATTGGCTCAGTATATCCTCATATACAAACCTTCTAGTGCTGCCAAAAGAGATGCAGCAGCAATTTGGTTGTTGTGGGAGGCATGTAAGGATTCTTCCCTCTGCTTGTCTTCATGTAAAGAGGAAAAGGCACAAATGGAAAAGGGAGCAGACAATTGGAAGGTGCTGGCTACAAATATCCAAAGCCAGCTGAAAATAGTGAAAGAGGCACTCCAGGAATACAAAAAGAGTGAAAAAGTTAACTCTGCAGAGGCTGGAGGGAGGCAGGTAAAGGGGGAGAAGGTCCTATGTACGGCACCCCCAGGCATAATTACAAAGAGAAAAGAGAGTTAAAAAAAAAAAAAAAAGTTAACTCTGCAGAGGCTGGAGGGAATTAAGCAGTTAAACTTTGTATTTCACCCAAACAACTTTTAACCGAAAATGTTAAAAAGGAAAAGTGTTAGAGCATTCTTGGTTTCTTTGCAGCCATTCTGAAAGAAAAATGGGCCCTTTTCCAAAGGAATGTCTGTAAATTAGCCAGGCAAAAATAAACTATCTGATTAAAATCATTTGACTGGACAATTTAGTCAAATTTGCTAAAAGAACATAAGAGGGTTCTATTGGAACTTAACTGCCTCAAATGTATAAAGGGAATGTAAGATGTAAAAAACAGAGCAGTGTGGAAGGGATGTTAAGGAAAAGAAAATGTGTATGTATCTGTCTGTGTGTGTGTAAATATGTAAAGTTCTAAGGACCAGTTAGTTTTGTTTTTGTTAATGCCACTAAAAATCCATTTGACTCTTTAATTCAAAGTTGCAAAACTGACAGACCTTTTTGCTAGACACAGGTAATTAGTGTTGTTTGGCTTTGGGATTTGGCATTTAACCCTTAAAAGGTAACTCAATGCTTTACAAAATTTAAAATGTTTTTAAGTTGTGGCTGCAGCAGGGCAGTCAAAATCAGGAGAATATAAAAAAAAAAAAAATTTGGGATTCTTTTTGTTTGTTTGTTTTTGTTTGTTTGTTTTTGTAACAAAACAGCAGATGAGAGTTGTAGTAAAAAAAAAAAATTAAAAAAAGACAGTGCCTCTCTGAAGCAACAGCAGGGGTGAGGTGCACAAAACAAAAAGAAGCAATGTTAGAAACACTGAGTCTTAAAATGGCTCTGAGTAATCAGACTGTCACTTTGATAAAGGTACATGAAAACTCTGTAAGCAAAAAAAGAAATAGTGACACCTTATGTAAAAATGGATCTGGATAATGTTATAGAAATTAAACTATGGAAGGAATGTGCATTTGCCCCAGAACATGTGCAGGGTATATTGTAGAAGGGGCAAAAGAAATGCAAACATACCATGCTACTTAATTAAAATGCTATTAGGGCTCCAAAGGGAGCCACAATAGGTTGGGTTTTCTTTTTCAGATTGCTGTGTGTTTTGGAAGCAGAAGTTAAAAGTAATCAAAACTCTGGTGAAAGTTGATTGTGTCCCTTTTAAGATAAAAAGAAAAGGAGGACTTGTGGCACCTTAGAGACTAACCAATTTATTAGAGCATAAGCTTTCGTGAGCTACAGCTCACTTCTTCTTCTTTCTGTAGCTCACGAAAGCTTATGCTCTAATAAATTGGTTAGTCTCTAAGGTGCCACAAGTCCTCCTTTTCTTTTTGCGAATACAGACTAACACGGCTGTTACTCTGAAACCTTTTAAGATAGAGTCTCTGAGCTGCTGATGGCTTTAAATCCAAAAGCAGGAAGTTTCTGTGAAAATGCAAATGACCTAAATGATAAAGGAAGGAAAGAACTAGCAGCACAAAGGAGCTGCAGATAAAGGACATACCTGGTCAGCAAACAAATTGTCTAAATAAAAGGCATGGGATAATAATGATAATAAGTATCCCTGTAACAAAAAATCCTTTAAGGTCGTATGGTAATGATGCTTCTCAGTTATTACCTGTAAATAAAACTTAAAGCTTAACACAGCAGGAAAAACATTATAAACTTGGTCTGCTGTATAAGAAGGAAAACTCAGGGATTTAATGACTAAACAGTGGGATAATTTCCCCATAACCCTTAAAAGATAAAAGCCTTTGAAACCTGGCCTGCCTATAGAACAAAAACAGGAAAATATGGGGGCAATTTCTCTGTTTTGCCTGCAATCAGCAAGGGTATTTGTAAAAGAAATATTTTAAGCAATAATCTGCCACCCCAAAAGGGGTAGAAACATGTTCTTTTTGTCTTTCAGAAAATCAGGAAAAGCTGATGCCAGCTGAAAAGCAACCCAATACCATGAATCTACTGTCACAATAGAAATTGTGTTCTGTGTTCTGTGTTCTATGTTTTGTCTTGTGTTTTGTGTTGTTGCTAGCACTGTTGTGTGTTTAAAAAAAAAAATACTGAAGACCTGCAGGAACTTAAAAATAAATTAAGCTTTCTGTCCCAGCTACAGGACAGCCTGATACAAAAACAAGTACATGCCAAAGTAGACTTGGTCCAAATTGGTCTGGGTAACCTAAACGGCCAATGGAATCTTTAGTAATGGCTTAATACTACCACATGGCTTATCCATAAGAAAAAAAAAAAATTAGAAATAGGAAACTACACAGCCATAGCTATGGGATGCACTGAAATGCAGATACTTGCACTAGCTACTTTGGAACACAAAATGTTCTGGGTCATATTGGGAAATATTAAGGGTTTGGTGCATTTGTTAAAACAAAGAAAGAGATCATTGTTTGACACTTATCAATATGAATGGATGCAATATGTTTCCAGTATTGTAAACCAGACTTGTTAATGGGAGAAATTGTTGTCAAAATTGCACACTAACAGTTCCTGGAGGCAAAGGTATTGAAGGTTAACCCACTCCCCATATTACACATGGGATCCTTCTGGCTACCCTGGACCTCGAGCCAGTGGGCTGGGGAGGGAGGGAAGCTATTGGACACTAGAGGTTGTACCGAATGGACTCCTCAAAAGTGGGTGTGCCTCACCTTGCCTGTTGCCCCAGAACCTTGTAGTAAAGATACATCACCAGGATCATGTATGTGGCATGAATTGGAATCACAAACTCAAATTGCCTCACAGTACTTTCTCTTGAATAGGCTACATAGAAAGTGACACTGACGATTATAAATCTTAGTGTCAAAAGGGGGATTATGTTGGATCATATTAAAGAAGTTCTGTATTAAAATCACAAATGAGTTTGATTCCCCAGAGTTTAAATTCCAGGGTATTACTAATTAAGAGGTCTCTTGGTTTTTGGTACTGTTTCTCTCCCTCTATGTGTGAAACTTGCAAGCTGCTAACTGTGTTAGTACATTCTAAGACAGAGTCTGTTCTCAAAGCAATTCACAAGAGAGAGAGACTCAAAGCAATACTCTAACAACAGAAACAGCACCCAGAGACTCCCCACCCTTTTGTTGTATTAACCATTGTGATTAAAATAGAGATAGAGGATGTATGTGGATGGATGCTTGGTGTGGATAATAACTGAATGATCAGGGAGGTGCCAGCCTAAGAATCCAGTGTCCATCGGCTGAAGAAGGTGTCAAGTGGAAATAACCAGAGGACCCCACCCGGAGGGCAGACTGGAATCCACCCAACAGCCTCAAGAATGGGAGAACCAAAGAACAAGATAACATCTTGGAGCCGTCAGGAATGTGCTATCTGCTGATTGATTCAGCAACAGCATGATGAAGCAATTCCCATAGACTGGCATAGGAAGAAATTCCTATAAAAATAGACTCTAAAAAGTGAGAACTTTGGGGTTGATTCTGCAAACCAACTTCCAGGAGCATCAGATGAGCATCTGACAAGGCCCTGCTCCCTCCTCATGTCCAGGCCACCTGGCCAGTGACTTGGCATGAGCAACTCTAAGGCTGGTAACTATGATAACAACCTTGCAGAACCTGTGTGTGTGTGTGTGTATATGTTTGTATGAATGAATGAATGTGAGAATAAATTTGAGATTGAATGGAATGTTATAACTATAACTAACTGCTTACTATGATCCTTTCTGTATTCACAATAAATGTGGTATTTTGCCTTTTTCCCTTTAATAAGATCCTGCTGGTTTTTATTTTATTGGTACAACACAGATATCTAAAAATTTGAAGATAATCTATTGTTTATACAGAAAGTCAGAATATCTCAAATATAAATCTCAGGGTAGAAACAGAAGAACTTTAGGAGTGTCCCATAAATAAAAAAAATGTTTAGGGGATTTTGCTCAAACTTTAAAAAGAATTTCACAGTGTATAGACACCAAATCTAGAAAAGTTCAGCCTAAAAAATGAATGGCTTGGAAAGCTATGAATGTAGGGAACAGTTTTACAACTGAAACGATATGTGCTACCAGGTATTAAATGAGATTGTCCACCTCCACTTCTTTGATCAAATCTATGCTGTGTATGAAGAATGTGGGCTACTAGAGGGAAAAGGGACAGCTTACTAGCATCGCCCTTCCCAATATCCAACTAAGATATTAGGAGCTCCGCAGAATGTGGCGTTTTGGCCAGGAGGTATCTGCTGTCTGTGACAAGGTAACATTGTTCACCCTGGCAACCTTGAGGGAATCCTCACATAAGATAATGCTAATTTCATTGTTGCTACTTTGCATGGATTCCCCACTCTGTTGAATGAAACTGCACATTTCTCCTTGGGAAGGGGTATATGGATAGCAAAATGTAGAGATGCACTGACAGCTTGGGTCGTTTAGAAGCTGTGCTTCCCTTAAAGAAGGGGAAGGGTCTGGGAAGTAATGCCAAGGCATGCAGACTCTGCTTAAATGGATCTGGCCTCCTCAGATCTTAGGGAATTTGCAAGATGAAGGGGCTGAGGAGATTTTCAAAGCAATAAATAACATTTAGGTGTCTAACTCCCACTGACATTTAATGGGAATTAGACACCTAAATGCCATTGGTACCTCTGAAAATCTCCTCCAGTCCCTCTGCCAGTTCCATGAGGGGATAGAGGCAGGGCCGTCCCTAGCTATTCTGGGGCCCTACGCAGCCCCCCCACGGGGGGGGCAGCCCAGGCCTCTGCGGAGAGGCATGGGGGGGCTGCCCTCAGGCCTCTGTGGATGGGGGCAAGGCTGGCTTAGGGGGCGGGGGGAACGACCCCCCAGCATGCACCGGTGGTGCAGAGCCGCCAGTGAGTGCAGCCCCGGCCCTGCTGCAAAGCTATGGGGAGTAGGGGCAGGGCTGGGGCGGGGCAGGAAGAGGTGGGGCTGGGGCGGGGAACAGGTGGGGCCCCTGGAGGAGAGCTGGAGCAGGGGCAGCACGCAGCTGCGCAGGGCACCAGGAAATTCAGTGTCCCAAATTTTCTGGTGGCCTACGCAGCTGCATACTTTGCATATGGGTAAGGACGGCCCTGGATAGAGGAAACAAGCCCTACCTCTTCATGGAATGTTTTGGCGAAAATGGCACAAGTGGCAAGTTGTGGGTTTCCTGTTCTCTGCTATGTTTTTCCTGTTTAGAGATGATCTGGCTCACTAATTTCAGTCTTTGAATTAAGCTTTAGGCTGTCTCAAAATGTTACTAGGTTTCTTTAACGTTCTATACAGTATTTAATAAGCAATTATTTTAAATGGATTCACAGATCTGAAACCTACATGTTTGTGGGGATTACTGATTTGTGTGACAATGGAAAGAAGCAGGAAAGTCTAGAGGTCACACCATAACTTAATCTGACCAGTTTCTTATATATATAGGCTTGACAAGGGAGAATTAGCTGTAACTTGTTTGCTGGGCCAAGATGCTTCTATTTTTTCTGTAACCCACTTTTCATTTCCTTTCCCCATCTCACATCCTGTAGGATGCCTGTGAACCTTGAGATGAATGGCAAATTTTATATGAGGGCAATGGAACAGGAGATTTTGAAAAGATCATCATAGGTTTTTTAAACATATATTCTTTTTTCTTACGGTGGATAATATCCCAAAGGAAGCTTAAAAATAAAATCTCTGGGCCAAATTAACTTCTGGTGGATGGGGAGTGCAACTCAAATGATGTCTGTGGCATCACAGCTTTATGTACCAACAGGCATTCTTGAATCTTTACTGAATATTTTTCCTTCATGTATTGTGCAAGTACAGATTTCCAGAAGTAAAGGCTGCTGGAATTCATTTAATTAAAAGAACATTAGAGCATTTTGACACATGACAATTAAGCAAAATTTACAAAGAGATATAAGGCATAAAAATGTAAGTCAGATTTGGGGCCTTCAACATGAATATCCTTTTCTGCAAGAAAGGCAAATTAAGTAGTTTTCTTAATTAAATAACAAGAGAGCCAATATATACAGGCACACCCAGGTGACTCTGAAGAGAGGGTCAGGCCAATTCTACTGGTGATGTACAAAACACAATGGAATGTAATATAGATGTGAGGGTTTTGGCTCTACAGTGTAACTGGAGGAAAAGTAGTAAAAGTTATTTTGTCAAAGAAATCTGGAGGTATGACTTGGACCCAGATCCTCAAAACACTTAAGCATGTGTGTAATTTGAGTAAAGTTGCACAATGCTTAAATATTTCCAGGAAAAGGGCCTTGGGAATGCCAACTAGGGAACATAGTCATTTCTAATTTTAAATTCTTGCAGGCATTCAGCTACTGTGGGGATGGGAGCCTCAAGAGTATTTAAACCTATGAAGTAAGAAAGTGCCGTTTTAAAACTCCAACATCTTTTTGGCCATAAACACAATTTAAAGTTGCTGTGATAAGATCTGTCATGCTTACCTCTGCCCTTCAGTGTCCAAAGCCTGAACATAAAAATACCGAGCGGGGAGGACAACATCTGCTCTCAGACCAGGTCCCCATATTAAACTGTTCTCCGGACTCAGCTGGTTTCCTCCACCCGATACAGTGAACACCGGAATTGTTCCAAGCGTTAAGTAACAAAGCAGCCCAATGCTAAACATTTACAAGATTTCCTCTTCAGGAAAAAACACAAACAGGAAAACAGGCCAAGCTGCAGGGAAGGGGTAGAAAACGTGTCCTAAAGCGTAACTTGTGTCTCAGTTACACATCTGCCTTGACTTAGCGTTAGTTTGTTTGTTTCAAAGAAGTCTTGAATATTTCCACTTTCCCCCTACGCAAACTACAAGGGAGAAGCTAGTTAACTACATTAGTTACCACAGAGAAGACACACTCAGGAGCTGCTGCCGTGTCCCTATTTCTTTGTCTTTGTGGGCATCGATTCTTCTGCCTTTAACCGTGGAGCTGGAACAGCATCTTCGGGTTAAGCCTATCCTCAGTCTCAGCGGGCAAGAAAGGAAAGGGGATTCTTTCATTGGTCCAACAAAACTTCTTCCGAATGAATAATGATATTGTCTCACTTCCCAGGCTGAGCAGTAATGCTGGGAAATGTAGTCCAGCAACTAGAATCACAGCAGGCTTGTACCTCACCACTCACGCTCATTACCAGTATGGTTTGGGCGGGGGAGAGAACATTTCAAGCGATTTCAAACAAGAGTGCAGACACTTGCAGCGTACTGCAAGTACAAGTTTAAATGGGACACTGTCGGCTTAAAACGTACACTTCTGGCTGAAAATGTTGTACCTATTATTGCTGCGAGTAACACACAAGGTTACAAGTGAAAGATTTTTGAAATCGACTTTTTCAATTTGTTTACTTTATGTATTTACCATCACATTGTATATACATAGCTTCTGTTTCCTTTATAGTCCATAGTTGGGGCTAGATCCACTTATTCTAGTGCTACAACACCTAAATTTAGGTCTCCTGCTGCCTAATAGAATCCACAATCCTGAGTTAGGGATGCACAGGGAGAATTAGGGGCCTAAGAATGGGATCCACAAAAACCAGCAAAGCTGAGCAGGGAGCCACCCAATCTAGCCAATAGGAAATGCCCGGGAAAGGAGTTTTGCCTACATCCCATCTCCTCAAAGGGGCTTAGGTGCCTGTCTCTGGTTAGTATTCACAGCTGTGAACTCCTTCCTGAAGCTGGGTGCCCAAGCCCTTTCTTGCAAAAAAGAGGCAGTGCTGCTGATATGGGATAGCTCAGTGGTTTGAGCATTGGCTTGCTTAAGCCCAGGGTTGTGAGTTCAATCTTTGAGGGGGCCACTTAGGGATCTGGGGCAAAAATTGGGGATTGGTCCTGCTTTGAGCAGGGGGTTGGACTAGATGACCTCCTGAGGTCCCTTCCAACCCTGAGATTCTGTGATTCTCTCTCTATATAGCTACAGAATTAGCCCTGTTGTTAGTGCCCTCAGCCAGGATGGGGGAGACATAAAGTTCAAATCCTTATTCTTATCCTTATTCAAATCCTGATGGGAAATAAGGATTTAAACTTGTTTTTCAATAGAGTACCCTAACCACTGGGCTATGGGCATTCTAGGATGAGGCTTTCTCAGTTGCTCCTGTTGAAACTTTTTGACCCAGACTGTGTATAAATAATTAGCATTCATTGGGCCAGAGAAAGCACGCAAATGACTGAATAGCCCTGTGTTTAGGGCACTCACTTTTCAAGTCCCTGCTCTAATGTATATTTTATTAGTTACACACAGTAGAATAGCTTCAATAGGACTGAAAAAACTTGGCCTAGAACACCGCATAGCTCAGCGGGTACAGCACTTGTACAAGACGTGGGTTGAACAACGTCCGGCAGACAAGGCGTCTGAATCTGGGTCTCCCATATCCTGGGTAAGTGTCCTAACTCCTAGGCTAAAGGTTATAAGGTGGGGGTGGTACCTTATGTTTTGTGAAGAGCCTGATCTGTTGATCAGCCTCTGAGAACACCTACTGGATCAGGCCCCACAAGCCAGATAAATAGGGAATGCCTATTTTGAGGATCCTGCCTGGATTTAGCCATCTTGCTGTCAGGATTAAGTGGCTGTTGGAGTGATCGCTGCCAGATTTTTTAGGTGCCATGGGGACCTTTATCAGAAACTTAGATGCCTACGTATTTTAGGCACCTACATGATTAGGGGATAGCCGAGCAGGGTTATTGGAGGTCTAAATATTGGATTTAGGCATCTAAAGTGGCAATTAGGTGCCTAAATCCCTTTGGGGCTCCAGCTCATAGGTTCTGTGTTTGTGTAGGTCTTTCAAACAGCAACAGGGTAGGAAATAAACATTTTAAAAATAGGAAAATATTATTGTAAAAAAAATGGCAGAAGCTGGCATAGTACCTGTAACTACTTTTAACTGTTTTTTCCAAGTTGATTGTAATTTAATTATTGCATGCATATTTCTTTGTGAAATCTTAAAGCTGCTTAACTTTTATTGACTTGTGATGATAATTACATGTTCAATAGTGACTTTGAAGAAACACTGAAGATTCAGCAACACTGGCTTGTATAATAATCGTTATTTACCCTAGCCTCAGCATATTCCTATACACACTGTCATAAATATAAAGGGAAGGGTAAACCCCTTTGAAATCCCTCCTGGCCAGGGGAAAGCTCCTCTCACCTGTAAAGGGTTAGGAAGCTAAAGGTAACCTCGCTGGCACCTGACCAAAATGACCAATGAGGAGACAAGATACTTTCAAAAGCTGGGAGGAGGGAGAGAAACAAAGGGTCTGTGTCTGTCTATATGCTGGTTTCTGCTGGGGATAGACCAGGAATGGAGTCTTAGAACTTTTAGTAAGTAATCTAGCTAGGTATGTGTTAGATTATGATTTCTTTAAATGGCTGAGAAAAGGATTGTGCTGAATAGAATAACTATTTCTGTCTGTGTATCTTTTTTGTAACTTAAGGTTTTGCCTAGAGGGGTTCTCTATGTTTTTGAATCTAATTACCCTGTAAGATATCTACCATCCTGATTTTACAGGGGGGATTTCTTCATTTCTATTTACTTCTATTTTTATTAAAAGTCTTCTTGTAAGAAACTGAATGCTTTTTCGTTGTTCTAAGATCCAAGGGTTTGGGTCTGTGGTCACCTATGCAAATTGTTGAGGCTTTTTATCCAACATTTCCCAGGAAAGCGGGGGTGCAAGCGTTGGGAGGATTGTTCATTGTTCTTAAGATCCAAGGGTCTGGGTCTGTAGTCACCTAGGCAAATTGGTGAGGCTTTTTACCAAACCTTGTCCAGAAAGTGGGGTGCAAGGTTTTGGGAAGTATTTTGGGGGGAAGGACGCATCCAAACAGCTCTTCCCCAGTAACCAGTATTAGTTTGGTGGTGGTAGCGGCCAGTCCAAGGACAACGGGTGGAATATTTTGTACCTAGGGGAAGTTTTGACCTAAGCTGGTAAAGATAAGCTTAGGAGGTTTTTTCATGCAGGTCCCCACATCTGTACCCTAGAGTTCAGAGTGGGGGAGGAACCTTGACACACACGATATGCATTGTAACAGATTTGTTTGGTTTAGTTCTTTATTGGTGAAAATGATTCAAATACACAGACTCAATACACAGATAACAGCTGTAAAAAGAAACAAATATTTTACTTAGCAACTCACAGATGCCAGCTTCCTCTGGGCCCTGGGGATGTTCAATCTCCTGCTCTGCCCTAGGCCCAGCCCCCACCCCACCCCACCCCTTCTCCCAAGCCTCCATCCCCGCTCCAACTCTTCCCACCCCTGCTTCACCCCTCCTCCCAGTGCGCCCCATCTCTGCTCCTCCTCCTCCCCTCCAGCACCTCCTGCACACCTCGGAACAGCTGATTGTGGTGGGTGAGAGGCGCTGGGAGGGAAGGGGAGGAGTTGATTGGTGGGGCTGCCAGCGGACAGGGGCACTGGGGATGTGAGGAGCTGGCTGCTGGTGGGTGCTAAGCACACACTCATTTTTTCTGTGGGTGCTCCAGCCCTGGAGCACCCATGGAGTCAACACCAAAGCCACTTGAAATTATACACACATTAGGATCCTGATCTGATTAGGGCTAATAACTAGCATATTCATATTTTCAGCACCCCCTTGTAAACCCCAGAGTTCAGAAGGCTAATCAGGGAATGAAATCAGGTTTAATTTACATAAATAATTATACCCTCATGCTTTTCTGTATAGTGTTTTATTGTATTGTTAAGAGTTTGTGTTCTGTTTTTGGAAATGATATTATTTCATATGTACAGGTACATATATTTATGAAAGTGGGGAGAAATTTGGAAAGGGATAGCCTGGGGAATGTGAGCCACCCTGAACTGAGAGGTATTAGACTCTGGTAGGGTAGAGAATCCAAAACATCCCTGTGGATTTGGTTCAGATGTCTTGCTTGGCCTACTTAGACATGCTGAGCTCTGTGTTATCCAGTGTTGATGCTGGGTCTGTGGTACTAGTTTGGGTGGCCACAAGATATAGGTGGAGTTAGATTGAAGCAGTCAGAATTCTAGTGCCTGCTTATATACCAGTAGGCTTATCTGAATTCATGCGTGAGGTTACAGGTGATTGAGGATTGTATTTATGCTCTCTGGGTCTTCAATAAACTGAGTTATATATAAGTAAGAGTGAGTGGGCTTATCATGTTCCTCACTTTACGATTTTGATCATTATAGAAAGGTAACCAGAGTATTTAGGTTTTAAGTTTGTGAAACCGGCGGTGGTGGGGGAGAAGGTTTTAGAAGGACTATGTCACACATGTTATTTATTTTAGAAAGGGACCCTAGACGTATTACTGAAACCAGCCCTTGTTACTGTGCCCTGGACAGAACGGCTGTAACCCTATTACTCTGTATACATCACTGAAGGTGGTAGGAAAAATAGAGTTATCCTGACAACACCAAGCCCTTTATTCTTTGTATGTTCTTCCTATTCCCAATAACGGTATTGACAATAACCCCATCAAGAAATGTTCCTTTATTGGAAATACATATACATAAAATATAGTTAAAAGAACAAAAGTCTATCATTACTTTTGTGTTGAAACACAAAATACGCAGTAAATTAAATCTCCAAGAAGGGGTCCTTATTTCATATTTTTTTTTTATGTTATTGTGAATAGGTTTGTGTAAAAACACAGAGAATAAGTTACATTGAGAAGAATTTCAAGAACAATATTATTTTAAAAAGGAAATATCACGGCTACCGAGTTAAATTGTGTCCTATGTTCTTAAAAAACTCATTCATCAGGAGTTTCAGCCACCGACTTGCAAGAGTCAGGAAGGATTTGGGGCCAGGGGAGCTGTTATCTCCTTCCTCGGAAGCATCAGGAGTGGCCACAGCTAGAGATAGGGCCAGGGCTCCGAATTCGCTCCCGCGGGATGCTAGGCTGGGTGGTTCTTGCTCAGGGTCTAACTGATCGCCCTACTCCTGGGGAAATTGTGCCGAATTTTGCAGCAGTGTCTGTTCCCCCCACCACACACACACACACACACGGCATTTCTGGCCACCACTAGGCGCCGCTGGGCTCTGCAGAGCCCAGCTCGCAGCGAGCGGAGCGCCCAGCCTGCCTGGGCTGGAGGCTGCACGGTCTTTGATCCTCACTCTCCCGGGGACAGGAGCGGGCCTGGGAGGCCGGCCAGCTCGGGCAAAGGGTGAGGAAGGGCGGGGCGCGCTCGCGCCGCACCGTGGCCCCTGGCGGGACAGCAAAGAAGTTGGGGGGGGGGGGGTGGGTGGAGGGAGTAAAAGGGGGGAGGGGTGCTGGTGTCCGGGCTGGCGGCTGCCCCGTGGCCGGGCTCTGGGGAGGAGGGGTGGGCGCTGGTGCCTGGGGGTGACCCCTTGGCTGGGTTGGGGGCTACCCTGCAGCTGGGCTCTGAGGGGGGGTGGTGTCTGGGCCGGTGAGGGGTGTCTGGGGCAGAGGGTGCCCCCTGGCTGGGCTCGGGGGGGGTTAAGGGTAGGAAGTTCCGTCCCCCGCCCCCCGATCAGAGTGGCAGAAACCTTGGAGGCTTTTTGCCTTCTGCAGTGTGGGGGTGCAGGTCACGTGGCAGGATTATCTAGGTCAGCGGTTCTCAAACTGTGGGTCAGGACCCCTTTTTAATGGGGTCGCCAGGACTGGCTTAGATTTGCTGGCGCCAAAGCCCAAGCCTGAGGACTTCAACCCTGGGTAGGGAGCCTCAGGCAGGGCTTCAGCTTTGGTTTCCCCCTCCCCGCCTGAGGTGGTGGGGCTTTGGCTCCCCCCATGCAGGGCAGCAGGGTTTGGGTGGGCTCAGGCTTTGGTCCCCGCTCCTGACAGTTGTGTAGTAATTTTTATTGTCAGAAGGGGGTCAGGGTGCCATGAAGTTTGAGAACCCCTGACCTAGGTATACCTCACTTAATCATTTCCCTGTTATTGGCTATTGCAGGGGCCTCGGGTAGGGATGCACCTCAAACTCTCCTATTCTGTGCCTATGGCACATAATAGTCTAGTCTCCTGTGAGCTGTAATACTTTTATCTAATTTCAGTTGTTGGGTTTAGTGTACGGGTGCTGGTGACGTGATATTCAGGAGGTCAGACTAAATGATCTGGTGGTCCTCTCTGGCCTTACTTTCTATGACTCAACTGAGTAAAATATTTCCCCCTACTTTTTATTGCTTGGAGAGACCTCCACAGAATCTTCAGAGGTTACTGAGCTTCTCACCCCACTTGTGTGGGAGATGTGGGCTTTCTGTTCATGGATCTACAGAGCACAATCTGGCACAGTTTGTCAATGCCAAACTAATTTCTAAAATAATCTTAAATCATTTAATCTATTTTTAGATCTGTCTGGCCAGGCCAGTACTATTGCTATCCTAATGATAGTAATTTGGCTCCCCCCCAAAAAAAAAAGCTTTGGAAGCAAAATTGTTGCATAGTTGCAATCAAGGGTGCTGGCTAACTATGGTTCCACAAGCCTTCCAAAGAGTGAAACCTGGGAAGATGCTCTCCATTCTAAGATGTACATTACCCTTGGAAGCAGTCACATAAAATTCTGGCTTTGGTGTTGGGCCTGCCCTTTTCCTACCCCCCACCCCCCAGGCCTTTCCGAGTTGCAAACCTGACTGGACCACCAGACCCTTGAGAACTCAGTGAGTTTGTGTACCTACCGCCAAGGGCCACAAAAAACCCTCTAGTTTGAGGACTCATTCTATGCAGCATAGTCCCCTTGCCACTGTTTGAAGTGCCTCTATGGCTAGGGACTGCTCTATTTATGGGTTATAAGGCTTAATTATACAATTTTATAATTTATAGTACTAAATGTTATATGTTAGAAGCTCATAGCTTTAAGGTCCTTCTGTGTTTCCTTTTTAAATATCAAAAACACCCAGAGTCACAGATGGGCAGCTTTTTTAATGTATTGTGATAAATCGCCATAAATAAATATATTTGTATTTAATATTTATGTTGTGGTAGTGGCTAGAGGCCCCACTCAGGATTACAATAGGAGTCTCTCGATGTCACTGTTTCAGCTAAATTTGAAAACAAGTTAGCTGATGGGGGGGAAAACGTTTTCAGCATGAGGTCAGAAGTGCCACAGGTACAGAGCACCATGTAGCCTGGGCTGGGGTAACTGTAGGGAAACAGCTTTGTTATATCAACCCTAGCAGCCAATCTGTTCTCATCAGCTGCCAAGGGGAGCCCCATGGCAGACAGCCACTGTCAGCAATAGCTGTGCCAGCTCCAAATGTTCAAAAATCATGAGTAAGAGTCACCAAAAATCACAAGTTTGACTTTAAAACCATGAGATTATGTAAAAATAATAGATTTTATGTTCTTTTTATTTGCCTTCTGCTTTTTGACGCGTTAGGTGCACTGGGGTCATATTTTGAAGTTTTCACCACCACCACAAGGGCCAGAATAGGTGCTGATTCTATGGGTGCTCCGGGGCTGGAGCACCCATGGGAAAAAAATTGTGGGCGCTCAGCACCCACCGATGACCCTGCTGATCAGCTCCTCCCCCTCCCAGTGCCTCCTGCCTGCCATGATCAGCTGTTCGGCAGTGGGCAAGAGGCACTGCGTGGGGAGGGGGCACCCTTGAGGGAGGGGGGCGGAACAGGGTGGGAAGAGACAGAACAGGGGAGGGGATGGGTGGGGCCGGGAAGAGGTGGGGCGGGGTGGGGTGGGGCCTTGGGGAAAGGGTGGAGTGGAGGCGGGGCCTGGGCCAGAGCAGGGGTCGAGCACCCTTGGGGAAATGACAAAGTTGATGCCTGTGGCTAGAATTTACTTTTCCTTTAAGAATGAAGGCTGAACTCATCACATATTCACTTGACTCCAGAAGTTGGGGCTTTAAGGAAAACAATAATTACCATGAGATGCAGGACAAAATCATGAGTGTTGATAACTCTGCAATACAGGATTTTCTAATTGCAGAGAGACCCTTGGAGTCCATGTGTACCTATGCTGGTTGCCAGCCTCGCCCCTCTCACCGTGAAGGGGCTGCCTGCTCCGTGGTGACAGCCAGGGCACTGTGGCTTGCCCACTCCCTCGAGTGCCACCTTTAATCTGCCCTCAGTTCTCCTCTATCCCGGGAGCCCGCCAGTCCCCCCAACCAGGGTCCCCCTCTCCCACTAACATCCCGGAGCTTGTCCTGGCCCCCAACCGGACTGGTGCAGCCAAGACATACGTGTGTCGCACCCCACACAGGTCGGGGGTGGCACCCCCGTATCTGGCCACCCATGGCCTGGGCGGAGCCACAACACTGTAACAGCTCTTGAGTGTAGGGTGGGAGGACCCCACCACCATGGGCTCAGCCCTTGCACAGCCTGCACCAGCTGCCCTATGTCACGGCACCCATCAGTCCTTCCCACAAGCTCCGCCCCCCACACCTCTGCCGCACTCTCATTGACTGAACAACTGTCCCTCCCTCACTTCCCCCTCTTCCTGCCCCAAGGTGCTGTGGCAGCGGTGGGCAATACCATTGGTAGGGGAAGGGCGGGGAGATACATTGCTCTGTTTCAGTCCTTGCACGTTTCCCAACCTGCCAGCTGTCATGAACAATCCAGGGGCTATGGGAGGTCGCTGCCATCTGGGTTCCCCTCTCCCAACCCCTTCCTCTGGTGAGGTTTGGTATCATCCAGGCAGCCGTCCTGAGTAGGAGGGGGGCACAGGTGAGTCGGAGCTTGAGGCCTCCCCCACTCTGTTTCTGGTGTGATCACATCCCAGCCACTGCCGAGCGAGAGACACGGGAGCCACCATGCAGGTAACGAACCGGGGCCTTCAGCGCCCGCATCCCGGGGGGAAGGTGAGAGACCGGGGGGCCTCCCCATGTGCCACGTCCTGAGGTGAAGTGTGGGGTGTGGGGTGGGTCTGTCACAGCTTGTGGTGGCCAGTGCCCCTTGGGCAGGGCTGTGCTGGCTTGGGCTGCGGCAGCCACTTGCTCCTCTCAGCTGGCCAGTGAGCGGTGAAATCCTGCCCTCTGCTGGGGTTGCTCTGGCTCCTCCCACCAGAACATTAAGTCTGGAACCTGCTGACTATGGCGTGAGCTGCTGATTCAGTCCCATGTGTGGGTGGGGCATTCGCGATGTGAAGATCTGCTGCTATCTCGGCGTCATGAGCTACCCGCCCCGTCCTAGCCCCGACGGAGGGTTCTAATGCTGTTGCTGTCTGTTGCATACAAACGCAGATGCAATGTTCCCGTGTGCGTGGCGCTGGCTGATAAAGGGGCATTTGAGCCTTCTAGTGAAGGAGGGTTCGCTCTGCTCAGTGGTTCCTGATACCACCCTAGGTACAAACCACTGTAGCTCTAGCTACCTTAGGAAATGATGTGTACCGGTGTGTGGCTGTAACAACTTGGCTGTGCCTTGTCTCAGTGTAATTTACGGTGATATTAGTGGGACCAAAGAGTCCTTTGCAGGAGTGGGACCTGAAATGGAATCAAATACACATGTTCATTTTACCAGTGTCGACAGGGCCTCTATATGTACTGCAAATGGAAACTCCCGTAGCTACACCCTTGCTCAGCGTTGCCTATCATGCGTAAGTACAAAGTAGTGTATTGGAGAAGGGTTATGGTTTATTGGCTAAGCATAGGTACTAGAAGTCAGCATTCCCAGGTTCTGTTTGTAGTTCTTGGACAAATCACTTACCTCTTCTGTGAGACAAGGTGACTCAGGTAATATCTTTTTTTTTATTGGACCAACTTCTGTGGGAGAGCAAGCACCACCCAGAGCTCTTCTTCAGGTCTGGGAAAGGTACGTGGATCGTCATAGGTAAATGCAAGGTGGAAGATGCTAAATCAGGTGGGCAAACTATAGCCCATGAGCCTTTTTAAGCCAGCCCGCGAGCTGCACCAGCGGCTTGGCCCCGCTCCGGCCAGGGCGCTGGGTTGTGGCCGCACCATGTGGCTCCCAGAAGCTGTGGCATGGCCCCGCTCTGGCTCCTACATGCTCCAATGGGAGCTGCAGGGGCGGTGCCTGCGGATGGGGCAGTGAGTAGAGCCACCTGGCTGCACCTCCGCATAGGAGCTGGAGAAGGGACATGCCACTGCTTCCGGGAGCCACTTGAGGTAAGCGCCGCTCGGAGCCTGCACCCCCTGAGCCTCCCCCCGTGCCCCACCCCTCTGTCCCAGTCCTGATCCCCCTCCCGATCTCCAAACTCCTCTATCCTAGCCTGGAGCACCCTCCTGCACCCCAAACCTCTCATCCCCAGCCCCACCCTAGAGCCCACACCCCCAGCTGGAACCTGCACCCATTCCGCACCCCTGCCCCAGCCCTGATCCTCCCACCCTCTGAACCACTTTGTCCCAGCCCAGAGCACCCTCCTCCACCCCAACTTCCTCATCCCCATCCCAGAGCCCGCACCCCCTCCCTCACTCCAACCCCAATTTTGTGAGCATTCATGGCCCTCCATATAATTTCTATTCCCTGACGTGGCCCTCGGGCCAAAACGTTTGCCCACCCCTGTGCTAAATGCATCTTGTCTCTCTAATATCCTGGGATTGACACAACAACAACACTGCATATTAACTTTTCTGTGTGTGTTTCCTCATACACCTCTACTCCAATATAATGCGACCCGATATAATATGAATTCGGATATAACACAGTAAAGCAATGCTCTGGGGTGGCGGGGCTGCGTGCTCTGGTGAATCAAAGCAAGTTCGATATAATGCAGTTTCACCTATCATGCGGTAAGATTTTTTTGGCTCCCAAGGACAGCGTTATTTGTTATCCACGTTGCAGTGATATGGATGCTTTCAAGGATGCCATCACCTTGATTTTAAACCTTAAATTAAAAGTAGCTTTTAATAGTACACCTGCCTTATTTTCTTGTCTGTATAAAACAAACATGCACATGCACACAAAACCAAACCCCAAACATTTTCTTCCCCTGTTGCTATGTGAAAGACCCACACAAACGAAAGGGAAGACTGAGTGACTATATAGGGAAGACAATGACTCGCTGTACACAAGTGATGGTAAATACACAAACTGAAAAGGAAATATTTTTGTTCTTCTAGTTACAATAAATCTGAGTTTCTCTGATAGCAAAACTAGGTAAGATTTTCAGCGAGAAGTGTGTGTCATTTAGTTGATATCCCTTTAATTCAGTAATGACTGGAAAGTGTGTTGAGATCTGAATTACTGTTACAAATGTTTGTGGTAGAAAAAAATAAACTGCAGTGTTCATGCATATGCTCATTTTCTCTGTGGAAAAGCTATTTACATTTTATCCTAAATTGTTTTAAAAAATAACTTACTGAGGGTTGACGTCCGTATACCGTCAGCACAGAGTATGCTCTTGGCACTTCACAAATAATGAAAGCTCTATATGTAGCAGCATCCTAGCAGTACTTGTAGAAAGCAAATGTTTGGACAGCAGTGCAGAGCATTCTGTATTCTGAAATACCATGAAATGTATTGCAACTCTCATTGTTTGCAATTATTAAAGTAAAAGCCTTTGTTTAAAGTTTGTATATAGCTTGTTTATCAGCTGAGGCGTGCTGTGGTAACTGTTGCTTTTCCCTTCTTGCAGATACCTCATCAGTAGCTTGCAAATCTGCAGGCAATGATGTAGGCTGAATTTTTATTTAAAAAAAAATTGCTGAACACTTCTTAACTAGACAGAACTTTTTAGTATCATTCAATGCCTAACGTTGCAGAAGGTGAAAGGGAGAATGGTTCTGGACATAAAGAAAACAGACCTGAAAAAAAATCTCCAGAAGCTACTCTTCATGATGATGTAAAGCCATATTGCACTTCAGATGCATCTGCTACGTCACTGGGTCCTACTGGAGATGGGCATTATCCGTGGGGGTGTCCTGTGACTCACACCCGAGAAAAAATTTATACCATCTGCTCAGACTATGCTTTTTTAAATCAGGTAACGTCTGTTCATAAAAGTCCAAGTGCTACAGTTAGTGCCTGCCTACCAGATAGTGCTGCCTTAAATGTTGGAAATAATACACCTAACTTCATTGACATTCAAAGTGGAGCTTCGGAGATAATCTACCATGAAGACACTAACTTGGAACATTTATCTAGTAGTCTTGGAAAGCTTCCACTGGCATGGGAAATTGACAAATCCGAGTTCAATGGAGTGACCCCAAATCTGAAAAACAGAGCAGGTAAGACAGTACAGCACTGCACCGTTCAGAAAAATGCTGCATGAGTGATGTGGAGGGCCGATGCAAGACCCTCCTCCACTTACATTGTGCATTGGAACTATGTAGATGAACACACACTCCATCTGTGTGTTGTAGAAATGGTTTTTGTGCTGGCCCCACAGATGCTGGTCTTGGGGGCTTGGATAGGAGTGGGTCAGGCCAGGGGAGAAGTGGCTGCAGTGTTCCCAACTTTACCTTTGCTTTCCTGTAGAACCCAGTAATTTGTCTGATATAGCATACATTTTCAAGCTGTGTAGAAATAATACAAGGTGTTGTAAATCAGTGGTTCTCAAAGCTGGTCCGCCGCTTGTTCAGGGAAAGCCCCTGGCGGGCCGGGCCGGTTTGTTTACTTGTCGTGTCCGCAGATTCGGCCGATCGCAGCTCCTATTGGCCGAGGTTCACCGCTCCAGGCCAGTGGGGGCTGCGGGAAGGGCAGCCAGCACATCCCTTGGCCCGCGCCACTTCCCGCAGCCCCCATTGGCCTGGAGCAGCGAACCACGGCCAGTGGGAGCTGTGATCGGCTAAACCTGCAGACGTGACAGGTAAACAAACCGGCCCGGCCCGCCAGGGGCTTTCTCGGACTGGCTTTGAGAACCACTGTTGTAAATCTTATGTGCTCATATAATCCAACCTCTTTTCCACCTAACGGTGGGGCAAATGAATACTTTATTATTGTATTCTCTTGGTATTACATTTTTGTCACTGAATGAAAAAAAAAAACTATTTAGAGCTGACTGAAGTCTGTTTTTAAAAGGGAAGAAATTTCTGGCCTTGTGACTTTCAGCTTTGATCCAGCTACCTTGAAAAACCGCCCAAAGGCTCCTGTGACAATACTGACAAAAGCAAATGTTATCTTTATAAAATTAAATTTATTATGCATGGAAGAAGTCAAAATTTCCCAAACACTGTTCAAGTATTTTGAATTGTGTATGTATATGATGTTAAAGAAATTGTGTTTTCCACTGTTTTATGTTCCTCTTGTTTCTGCTTAGTGAAAGATTTTAATGGTTTATTGACCATACATATGTACACAACTGATTTTTATATCTAGTCTATAATCACTGTGCATGCTTAGAGCCATTGCTTTAGATTTTTCTTATGAGTTGGCTGACCAGTCAAGTTCTAATTTAGCTTACTATTTCACTGAGGTTCAGAAAAAGTCGCAAAACAAGATTGAAATTATTTGCTCTCAGCTGTTTTTATTCTTCTTCCCGTACAGTGACTTGCAATAAGGGAAAGTTCCTGGGGATATATTTTCCCTCTGCATGTCCCTGGGCGCTCCAGTCAAAGTGTGGTTGTTAGTGCTGGATACAGAAGACGCTGTTTATGCAGATTAGCAGTAAAAAGATTAGATGTAAGACTTAGATATGTAATGTGAGGCTATTGTCAGTGGTCTGCTCTCCCTCTAGTGCATCAAGATGGCTCTGGAGAGGTCATGGAAGGCCACCAATTCCTAGGATGGCTGGGGTGAGGGAGGCTCACAATGTGTGTGGAGGCCATGAGTAGGTGATTATAGAGAATAGAAATATTCTTCAGTAAAATGAGCTGTTGTGTAAAAGGTATATACCTGTTTACTGGTTCTTCCCAAAGCTGTTGGCAGTCCCAGTTCAAAAGCTAACTTTTCCTTTCAATGGAAATAATCACAGTACATCTCTATCCATGCAGCATATTGTCTTTTTGTTAGAAGTACATTGAATGCCTTCTGGTATAGTGGAAATATTTAGCTTGTATATTAAGCATTCATTAACTGCTTCTAAAATTTATCTTGCAGGCAACATGAAGAAACAAGTAACAAAGAAAAAATCTTTGGACAAAAAAAGCAAACAATACAGGGAGTGTTCTCAACATTCCACCGTTGAAGAAATAAAGCAGCGGAAAGTGCTCGACCTCAGGAGATGGTAGTATTTAAAAGTCATAATTAAGATTACCATAGTACGCAGAGCTTGTTTGTAAATGTTGTTGTGGCTGTGTTATTTTAAATGTTAATGTGTAATAGTTTTTCTTTAATCATTGGATAGAAGGGTATATGGGATCTGTTAAACATAGTTAATGAACTACACCTGATACTTACTACAAGGGGTCTGGGTCTTGTGGTGAACATAACATAAGAAAATAAGAACGGCCATACTGGGTCAGACCAAAGGTCCATCTCGCCCAGTATCCTGTCTTCCGACAGTGGCCAATGCCAGGTGTCCCAGAGGGAATGAACAGAGCAGGTAATCATCAAGTGATCCATTCTCTGTCACTCATTCCCAGCTTCTGGCAAACAGAGGCTAGGGACATCATTCCTGCTCATCCTTATTGTTAAGATACTGTGTGCCATCATTTACATTTCCTACATATTAGGAAATTTCTACTTTCAATAAAGAACAAAAAAGTTGTGGGTGAATTTGGTACTAATAAAAAGTGAGACCCCATTAGCATGAGCAGGCAATGTATAAATTTACTCAATACAAGTGTAGCTTATTCTGACTTTCTGCCCTTCTTTTGTGGTTGTGGCTACTTGAGCAAAACCTCTGTCATATAGAACTGTGAATGTACTACAGAATGTTCACTAAGAACTGGGCTGAAACCACTAAACTAATTTTAACCCTTCAGAAGGTTTCTATGGCATGGGAAATAAAGGTGAGGATAGGGACTCTGTGACCTAAAGTCACCTCCATTGGTAAAGTTCCAAAGAGTTGCAACATAGTAAGGGATTGCAGTATTTGAAAGCTATTGACTTGAAAGGCTGGCTGGCTAAGGTATTGTTATTGGGATACATGTAATCTTTTCCACAAGATCAAATGTAGATTTGACCTATTTCAGTTCTGCCTCAAAATTATTTCTATGGTTAGTAGGTCCTTGTGAATTAAGTTGGTGGTCTCAGTGCAGATCTTGATGGAGTGGGATCCACATCACCACCTAGTGTTAGAAATGTTCAGAAAATGAATGTGTGAGATTTGTGCTTGTGAAATATGCCAGATTTCCATTTTATTTACTTTTCCTGGGTGAAATCCCATGAAAGATAAATTGGCATACTTACTCCAGAATTTTTAAATTAGTATATGGAGGTTGAGTCTTACCAATGACTTATTTTAAAGGCAAAGTGAGACAAAATACTTTGTTTTTTTAAAACACTGTTTGACTTTTGGGTAAATTGTCATAAATGAAAGTGCAGCAAGCTGCATATATCTAAATAAAGAAAATTTTCTCTTTCTCCTCAGGTACTGTATTAGCCGACCCCAATACAAGACTTCCTGTGGAATTTCCTCTCTAGTATCTTGCTGGAATTACTTATATAGCACACTGGGAACTGGAAAGTATGTCATTTCTATTCCATTTCAATGTCAAGGAACCTAAAATGGCTATCTAAATACTCTATTAATTATAGTTAATTATGATTATCAATTTCATTTTCAGCCTACCACCTATTACTCAAGAAGAAGCCTTGCATATTTTGGGCTTTCAACCCCCATTTGAGGAAATTAGATTTGGTCCCTTTACAGGAAATACAACTTTAATGAGGTACAATTTGTTTTCTTGAAGCAACGGAAATGCTAATGTATAGAATAATTTTCTAATGCTAAAAATTAGGTTGTCGCTCTTAAAACAGCAATAATATACTCTGACTAACTCACTGTGTTTTATTTGAGCTTTCTGAAAACAACATGAACAATGAAGCAAACGTTAAGGGTTCTGATAAGAGAGACCAGAGTTTGTTTTTAATAGCTTATTCCTGAGATGTTTTTGCTGTCCTAGTATTTTTGTATGCTTCTAAACTGATGGCTCTAGTCACTAAAGACTGAAGTTATGTTTTCATTGCATTACCACTGCCTCTGCTGGGAGCCTGCACTGGAAGGGTGACACAGGGTACCCAAATGCTAACAATGGGGGGAAGCTCTCCCCCCTCTTTTTTTTTTTTTTTAAATCCATAGTTCACCTTTCTTTTTAGAAGTCTCCATGTCAGTTCTCCTTATCCATTCAGTCCTTTGCCTCTTTTAAGAGATCACCAAATATGTCAGATGCCATGATAGTTTTATGTGCAGACCTATTTAGGGTTTGGTGTGAGACCTCTATTAGCTGTACTTGAGAATAAGAACTTTGTTCGTTATAGATCTGTGTGGGATTTGAACTAGTAAGATAAAGGTAAAAAGCTGTGTATCCATTACCAGACTTCTGGCCCTTCCAGCTCCTTGGAATGAATTATTTATTACTTGTACTACTATAGCATCTATCCTATACTATAGCATCTCAGACCAGGCCACCGTTGTGCAAAGTACTGTATAAATGCATTAGAAGAATGTCCTTACCCCAGTGAGTTTATATTCTAAATCCCTAAAGGAGGAGAAGATTGCAAAAAAAAGTGTAAATATTAAGAATTATTTTGCTTCAGTGTTTGTTAAAATACCAAAATCTTTAAAACAAGTCTTATTGTTTTCAGATGGTTTAGACAAATTAATGATCATTTCCATGTAAAAGGATGTTCATATGTTCTATATAAACCTCATGGGAAGAACAAGACAGCTGGAGAAACTGGTAAGTAGGTAAATCTTAGACTCCAATTTAGTATGTAAATTGGAAAACTGTAGTTGTAAAATGTTTTAGGATCAAGAGAACAATTTGTGTAACTAAATAATCCCAACTTATGCAATTACAGTCAGAACAACAAATGGCTCTGAGCTGCATAGCTTTTCTGACCTTCCTTTTTTTCCCTTCTCCTCTCTCTGTACTCAATTTTTCCTTCTTTTAAGTAAAATAATATACCTTATATGTGATTATTGTGAAATAGCTGCACTTCTAAGGTGCTAGAGGCCTTTGGCTTCCCAATCTGTATCTGGCTACTCTCTCAAGATGTGCATTTATCTTAACAGCATATCTCACCAACTGGTATGTTTTAACACTTGGGAATTCTTTATACAAAATAGATTCAGAAAACTTACAATGTAAAAATACTAACTGACCAGTACACTTTTTAAAAATGCCACACATCTTATACAATGTTTCTTAGTCTTGTCATGCATCAAATGAGACAGTTTTCCTTGAAATAATCATAATTGGTTAATCAACACATTTGATTGGGAATACTTGCAGCATGTGTGAACTAGGTAAGTGATAACTTTACTACATGAGTCTATAATGGTCTTCTAACCCATAAATGCTAAGACATATATCAAACTTCAGATGTTGAGCTGAAAGCAGGATGTCATAGAATCATAGAATATCAGGGTTGGAAGGGACCTCAGGAGGTCATCTAGTCCAACCCCCATCTGTTTGGGCAGAATGCCCACCAACATTAATTAGTTCTACAGTTGGTGCTATCCTACCAGTAATAATAAAGTAGCTGGACAATGCTGTTCAGATTTTATCTTCCTTTCTGAATGTATAAGCCTCTAACTGAAAATTAGTCTGCATATAAAAATATAGCTGAACCTTTAAAAAACGTTTTTGGTAGTAAACTGTCAAAGTGAAGGAGTAGCTAAGATATAGGATGCACTGTACTGCAAAGGGACCTGGGAGATTGCTAGCAATCCCTACTGCAGTTATGAGGGACAATTTGCTAAATTCTATACCCATGGAGAGGAAATAACATTTTGTGTGTCTGCTCTTTAAGCGGAGAAACAAGTTTTTCTTATTTCAGTGCTCTCCTAGTCTCTCTCCTGTATGGAAGCACTATAGTTGGGTTAAGGAATATGTTGAGTCAAGATTCAGATGCGTTTTCCAAGAAGACCATTATTCAAGAAGTGGTTGCCGATATGAAAATGTTGGCGAACCAATTATCTAAGAATTACAGGTCTCTCTAATATATTCTTGCTGTTTACTACAAATGCTGTATTAACTGGCATCAGTGGAATTAAGGATAGTGGGATTGCTCTGAATGGTTGTGAATATTCTTGCTTTTGTCAGCTTTACAATATTTTTATGTAGTTCAAGACAAAACAAAAATAATCCCTAAGTCTTTAATTAGGACTCTCTTGCAAGGTGGAAACCCCCCCTCCCCAAATACTTTCATTCAGATCTAAATGATGCAAGTATTTAAATTACGTGTCGTTTCTAGAGAAATAGTTCTTTGTAACTGATTCAGGGTAATATGTTTTTAGAGAATGGGACCTGAAAGAAACAAATTTAAAATCAAATATATTTGTTTATTGCAAACCTTTCCCATAATGCATCATGCTGCTGCTTGTGCAGTGTGACAATAAATATAACACCAGAAAATGTAAGAAAAATAACTGATCTCTTCTGCTTGATTCTGAATGCAAGATTAAAAGCACTTTGGAGAATGATCAGACCTTTCTTTGTAGCTGCAGGGGCCTTGGTAAAGTTAACACAAGGACTGAAAGATGAATCGATGGCCTATATCTATCATTGCCAAAATCATTATTTTTGTCCAATTGGATTTGAAGCTACCCCTGTAAAAGCTAGTAAAGCATACAGGTAAGAATCTTGTAGTTATGCTTGCTCCTCTGTGAATCTTCCACCAAAATGGTGACTGCAAATTATCACTGCATTTACACATGAATTGAGTGCTGTACGAACAGAATGCTAGCCCCCTAAGTGGAAATGAAATGTCTCATTATTTTACAGAGTTCCCAGGTCTGCTGTTGATCATCTCAGCAGCAAATCTTGGCCACTTGTTTTTGCCTTGTAGCTGTGAGGTGGGTTTTAATAATTAAATCTCTAAGTTGTGAAAGGAAGATAGGGTGCTGGACTTGAACTCAGGAGACTATCGTTAGGTTCCTAGCTTAACCACAGACTTCCTGTGTGGTGGTTTGTTTTATTTTAAGATAAATAACTTAATCTACCCTGTGCCTCAGTTCTCCATCTATAAAATGGGAGTAGTACTTTAATAGAATTCATTGAAGCCACCGATTGTTTCACATAGGCTGCTGAACAGCCATGGGATAGTAACACTAGGGGTATGTCTTAAGAGCAGGACAAAGTAAGATCTTTGGAGGCACTCTCAGAGAACAAGGATGGTGAGGAAAAAAGTTTCTTCTAATTTAAACATGCTTTCTGAGCCTTCAGTCTTCATTGTTGCATAGATATCACATCTGGGCCTTATATTCTGGTCACCATTCTTCCAGTGAGAGATTTGAACAGAATTCCCTGATGAGTCAGTCAACATCAGTTTTTATTAGTGGGGAGGGGGCAGTGTGTCACAATGCAAGATGTTCCTTATCTCCAAGAAACGAACAGTCACTTTCAACCTCAGTTTCCTGTGTGAAGCAGGAGTTTGGACCAGAAATCAAAGTCCTGTTTCTTGGGTAATCTATTTTGCTAATTTATAATAGGTAATACATTATTTAATAGTTCAGTAGCCAGTTGTAATTTGTCTCAACTATACCAACAGTTGTAAAATATTTCAATAAAAAATTCTAAAAACCAATAGCAAGTTAATATGCTGCTGTCTTTCATTGCAGAATGCACGCTGAGTCTTACTAGAATTGTATTTTTGTTCAGCAGAGGTCACCTCTTGCAACAAGAAGTGGAGTATTGGATCTTAATTGGAGAATCAAGTAGAAAACACCCTACCATTCACTGTAAAAAGTAAGTTTATATACTTCTCGCTCTCTCCTTTTTAAAAAAAATTTCTAGAATATAGGTACTTAAAACATTCAGTTTCTTCTAAGAACTCCCTCTCCAGTCAGGCATGGGCAGTACATTAACCATTTGTAGCTTTCATGATTCATGGAGTATTCAGTATTTTCAGAAAAGTCAGGGTTTTAGTGAGAGTTTTGATTTTTCATATTATACTTGACCTGGGTTACTAATTCTGTGATTAAATCTACAACGTTTTTTTGTGAGCACAGAGTATAATGTACAGAAGACAAGGTTCCAGTCCCAGATGTTTGCCACCGAAATAGACAAACACAAATCTGAAAATATTGAAGACTCAGAAAAGGTGCAACTCAGAGCTCTTTTTTAAGAGATTTTATTTTTGTCTGAGTTGGAACTGATTCACTGCAACAACTTCCTCGATCTGACTTGGTGCTGGATCTATAAAACTTGGGTACCAGTTTCTGGAGGAAGGAAACAGCATTTCTCCTAAACATCAGAATTTCTGAAAAAATCCACACCCCCCACCCCAAAAAACAAAAAAAAACCAAACAAACCAAATCATGGGGACTGTGAGCAAAAAGGTTTCTCTGACTTTTTTTCTCTTGCCTGTTTGTGGGATGGTATGTTGACCCATGGGAACAGAGCTGGTTGGGAAAAATCTGACAGTAAAGAAGTAAAAATTTGTGCATCCCCGCCCTCCCCCTTGGTGTTCTGTCCAGCTATTCTGAGACCATAAATTCTAGTGGTAAATGGTTTTTGTGATCACTTCTACATGTTAGTCCATTTTATTTTGTAGGTGGATAGATATTGTTACAGACCTGAACACTCAAAATCCAGAATACTTGGATATTCGGCACCTGGAGAGGGGTCTGCAGTATAGAAAAACAAAGAAGGTAATATTGACTTATTAAGATTGGGGAAAGAACTTTTGCATGAGACTTTTTTTCCAATGAGCTTATTCATACTTTGCTGTACTAAAGAAGCTGTAATTTAACTTTTGGTGAAGTCTCCTACTATAGAGTTAGAAGTCCAGAGTTCAAATCTTATGGCTGCCATGTCTGGTGGAATGAAAATTATTGGGGAAGTTTTATGGCTTGTGTTATACAGGAGGTCAGCCTACATGATCACGGTGATCCCCTCTGACCTTGGAATCTCTGAATCTATTAATTATAACTTCTGCTGAGAGGGAATGCTGCGGAAATTCAGAAAACCAAACATAGATGCTAAAAGAGACACTGCAGAGCACAAGAGTTTAGGTCTGCCTTGCAGGATGTAGGATATGCCAGTCCAGGTTATTGGCCCTTCATCTTTGATATCCTATCTCATTTTACTGTGTAATTTTTGGGGGCATACAATTACCCAGTCCCTGTGTGACGAGATCCCTGGTGTGCAGCCTGGTACTGTGGGACGGCTGTGCCTCCTTAACTCTCTCCAGCCGGGGCTGTCTCTCACACTGCTTTGCTAGTGACAAGCAGCAAGCCCCTCCAAGCGCTGTGATCACTCGGCACGCCAGCACGTGGAACCCCACACACTCAGCTAGATTGCATGAATGCTCCTGGCCACTCATAAATCTCACAGAGAAAGGCACCAGTGCCAACCCCCACCCAGCACTGTACCTCAGGAATATACTCTCTTGCAATACTCAAGACAAACAATGCATATTTATTAATTGGTTCACCACGTCGATATACACCAGCCTTTGCAAAACCTGAGCAGATTTGCCACACACTTCATACATACTCACTGGTAAAGATAAACAGTAAAACAAATGTATTGACTACAAAAGATAGATTAAGTAACTATAAGTGATAGGCAAAAAGTCAGTTAGTTACCAAAAATAAAATAAAATATATAAGCATGCAGTCTAAACTCTCAACCCTATTAGATGGGGCAACATCTAGATTAAGCAGTTTTTCTCACCCCACTGGATAGTGCAGTTCATAATTCACAGATTTCACCCTTGAAATCTGGGTCAGTCCCCTCAGTTGGAGTCTTGCTTGCAGTGTAGGTGAGTGAAGGAGAAAAACCCAGCATGTGGCCACTGTGTTCTGTTTTATAACCTCAATCCTATGTGCTTGGGGAGCACAAGTCCAGGCATGTCTGGGGGCATTGCTGAGTCTCCAGGCAAGACTGAGCAACTCCCCTGGTGTGGCCTCATGCAGGTGAACCATTGAATTGCTGCACAATGGTTGTTGATGAGTTGTTTAACACCCCACCTGGGTGTTGGCTACTTTCCTTGCTGTTGCCTCTGGGGAGCTAATATTTGGCTGATTCCCCAATTTACAGCATGTTTTAGTGACAACCATTCAACACAATTTTCATAACTTCATATGCATTAAAGATGTACATATATGGATAGAGAAATGACTTTCAGCAGATCATAACCTTTCCCCTTACAAGGCATGCTTTAGATGTAAGATCATGATTATATAAAAATAAGGAATAGGGGGGTTCCAGGGCGCTCCTCCAAGGTATAGAATGTCATACCCTGTTAGTGCAGCTGGATTTTGTCTTAGCGAAATAGTGAATTTTTAAATTGATTTTTAAATTTACCTGACATTAACTTGATTGTGTGACCTCCTTGTTTACTTAGTATAGCATGGTGTAATCAGGAGATAAAGTACAGTGGATGGGGAAGTAGTATCTGACAAAAAACAGTGCATGTGTCTCGATTTGTTCCATGGCTTTTATTTGTGTAATTTTTCTTATGGAGGATTAGGCCTCTGAGAAGAATTGAATTTTAAGCCTGGACTTGAAGGCAGAGAGGGTTGAAGCATGGTGGAATGGGTTGAGGAGGTAGTTCTTCTTTGAGTGCTTCCCTGTGAGCACTCCACTTCAGGTGTTGTTGCATCCTGGCACCATTGATCGGATATTTTCAGTAGCAGTACTCAGTCGGGATGCACCTTGGAGTCTCGTTTTGTGTGCATATGGTATGACCCCTCAGTTCCTTCTCAACCATCCTCTGCTGAAGATGAGCTCGGGACAGTGCGACAGCTTCTTCCCCTGCAGATAGTAAAGAAACCTTAGATAAGTTTATTATAGTTCCTAGTTAGCTTAATTAGCAATTAATTGTTTTTTCAAAACAAGTTTTTTCTCCCATTCCCTGCTCCTTTTGGAGCACTCCTCGAAACATGCCGAGCTCACCTGGCTTTAAAAGATGTGGCTCCTGGTGAGAAGCAATGCCGCAATCTGATGAACACTCTCTGTGTGTGAGATGTCTGGGTGAATCACCTATACCCCAAAAGTGAATTCACTGTAACAACCTGAAGGCGAGAGCCTGGCATGACCAGGGCCTCTGCCTCAAAATGATTCTCATGGAGAAGTCACTCCAGCCAGGTACAGAAAATGACCAACCAAAACTTCCCCCTAAGTCCTTGCTGACAAGGTCAGAACTGACAGAGAGCACGGCTCTGTCCTCTCATGAAAAGAGGAAGTGAGCACTGACCTCTCCTCAGAGGGATTTGCATAAAAAAGAAATAGTCCCCTGTCAGGTCGTTACCCTCAGTGCCGACAACCCCAAGAGTCAGCACTTACCACTCCCCCAGCATCTCCAGTACGGACCGTGTCATTGAGCCCAGAGCAAAGGGCAGGAAGTCAAGATATAAGCACCAACCACGCCGGCACACGCAGCAGACACAGCAGCGACCATGCTGCCACCTCCAGTGCCGACCACAAAATGAGTGCCACTGCCATGCTTGTCACTGCCACCTCTGCCGGCACCGACTGATAGTGCTGCGATGGGTCCACTGGCACTTACAAAATTTAGCCACAAGATGGCTGCACGCCTTTCAGCCGCAACTAAACCCTCAGCACCGCATCCACCAGCACTGCAGCAATTCCTCACTCAGCAGGATATTTCCGTATCATTCATGTCCCAATCAGCAGTCCTTGACACCTATGGATTGTCCACAAAGAGTGTCATTACACAGCCCACGGCACCGTCGGTACCCAGTGACAGCGATGATGAGGACCAGGACGGAGGAGTGTTCTCCCCACAACACTCCTCACTTACTCACCACAGACCTCCTTGGGGTACACTGAGATCTAAAAGCCACCATAGTCAACCACCATAGCCATTGTACGGACATGCTTTTCCCATGAAGTGGCCGCCATGGGATCCCTGGGCAGCATACAGAGCCCACCATGCCAGAACCTCATCGCCACCCAGAGGTGAACTTCGGTCTCCTACATTATCTCCAGTGACTACAACATCTGTACCTCCAGAGGAGACTACAGAGGAGCCAGAGGAAGAAACAGGCCCAGAGGATGTGTCACCAACGCACAACTCTTCTTCCCCCAATGAGGCCATCATGCCACCTCCACCTACAATGGCAGATGACTTCAAACAATTTCAAGACCTCTTTAAGAGAATTGCACTAAGCCAGGACATCCCATTAGAGGAGGTCCAGGAAAACCAACATAAGCTGCTCAAAATCTTGCAACCTTCCTCAAACATTGCACTTCCAATAGATGATGTAATTCTGGAACCCGCTGAAATGGTATGGCATACACCAGCCACCATCCCTCCCACATGCAAATAGGCTGATAGAAAATACTACATGCCAGACAAGGAAATGGACTTTCTCTTTTCCCACGCACCACCAAACTTGTTAGTAGTTGAGGTGGCAAACCATCACTCCAAACAACCCCAGTCCAGATCCAAACTTGAGGACAAAGACCACAAGAGACTAGACCTCTAAGGATGGAAGGTCTACACCTCATCCACTTTACAATCCTGGGTCACTAACTATAGCGCCCTTCTGGCGAAATATGATTATGACAATTATGGGAAGTTATTTGAGTTTATGACTGAACTTCCTGAAGATAAAAGAGCACAATTCAAGACGTTGCTCACCGAGGGACAACTAGTAGCCAGGACTGCCCTAGAAGCTTCCCTGGATGTTGCCAGTACGGCAGCACACGCCACAGCTATTGTAATGTGCAGAGCATCTTGGCTCTTGTCATCCGGCATCCCAAAAGAGCTTCAGATTCAGGTGGAAGACCTCCCCTTTGACAAAGATAAATTGTTCTCATCTAAGACTGATGAGGTACTCCATTCTATGAAAGACTCAAATGCGACTGGGCATCTACACACCTCCTACTAAGAGAAAGCGCTATCAGCCTTACCACCATGCCAGAGAGTCACAATTCAACCCTCCGCAGTCCAGACCGTATGAGTCCAACAGACAAAGAAATAGATCTCTGAGGCACCAACTCTCACAACTTCAACAAGCGGCTTCACAACCACCACCTAACAAGCAATGGTTTTGAAAGGTTGGTCGAGGGTCTGAACGACCTCCCCCTCACATCAGTGCCATTTCGCCCATTTAGCCACCAATTGAGACACTTCTACCATGCAAGGGAGTGCATCACACAAGGTTGTTGGGTCTTAGAAATCATAAGGTCGGGCTATACCATCCCCTTTATTTCTTGTCCCCCCTCCCCCATCCTACTCTCTTCCCCGTCCCTCTTCTCATGAGCACCTCTTAAGGCAGGAGATAGATCATCTTCTGCATCTCGGTTCTGTGGAAGCAGTACCTACACAATACAGAGGGAAGGGCGTCTATTCCCACTATTTTTTGACCCAGAAGAAAAATGGAGGATGGCGATGCATACTAGACATACAGAAACTCAACTCAAATTCCTATGCTCCCACAAATTCAACATGGTCACACTAGGCACAACAATCTCAGCGCTGGAACAGAGGGACTGGTTTTCAGCCCTCGACCTACAAGACACATATTTCCACATTACCATACATCCATCTCACAGACGATTCCTCCGATTCACAGTTGGACACGACCATTTCTAGTATAGGGTACTCCCCTTCAGACTGTCCCCTGGACCAAGGGTATTCTCCAAAACGCTTGTGGTCGTAGCAGCACAGCTGTGCAAGCAAGGGATCATATTCTTCCCAGACCTAGATGACTGCCTCTAGAAAGGCCCAAATCAGGCAGAGACAAAAAAAAATTACCTGACTGACCATCACCCTCTTCCAAAAATTAGGGTTGCAGTTGAACACACAAAAGTCAACACTGATACCCACGAAACAACTGGTCTTCATTGGAGCACACCTTGATTCGGTTCAAGCCAGAGCATTTCTACCTTGAACCAGATTTAGGACTATAAAGAATCTCATAGACACCATCTCCATCTGCCCACGAATCATGGCAAGAATCCGTCTACAACTACTAGGACACATGGCTGCCACCATATGCATGGTGAAACATGCCAGATGCCAAGGCTGCCTGGGTTCAGTATACAAACCCATCAAACACAGTCTGAACAAGTTGGTAACACCACCTCCCAAAGTGCTAGAATCCCTTTGGTGGTGGACGAGACCAGAGAATTGTTGTTCAGGGATCCCCTTTCAACAAGCACTACCCTCAATTATGATCACAGCAGATGCCTCCTAGTTTGGTGGGGGCGCATGCCCCGATCATCACACAATCCAGGGCAGATGGTCACCAACGGCAACACATCTCCATATCAACTTACTGGAACTCAGAGCGATATGGAGTGCCTGTCTCCATTTTCTTCCACTCATAAGCAACAAGACAGTACGAGTGATGACAGACAATATTGCATGCATGTTCTACATAAACAGACAAGGGGGAGCATGATCCCATTCCCTATGCATCGAGGCCATCAAACTATGGAATTGGTGTATCCATCACCACATTGACATCTCAGCCTCATACCTTTCTGGATGCCAAAATACCACAGCCGACACTCTAAGCAGAAGGCTCTGACAGGAGCACAAATGGAAAATGAATCCCACAGTCTTACAACAGATATTCCAAAGATGGGGTTTTCCCACCATTGATCTATTCACCACATCTCAGAATCACAAATGCCTGCTATTCTGTTTGAGGGCAGGATTAGGACCTCAATCTTTAGGGTATGCCTTCCTACGCACATGGGACAAGATGCTCCTGTGTACATTCCTGCCAATCCCACTAATCCTGAGTCCTGCACAAGATACAGGATGAAAATGCCCAAATCATCCTGATAGCATGGCCCAGACAGACCTAGTACCTGTACCTGTTATGCATGACTGCGCTTCACGAACTCTCCCATTGAGATCAGATCTCCTCTCACAAGCCAACGGTCAGATCCTCCATCCAAACCTGGAGAAACTCCATATGAAAGCACATCTCCTCCATGGTTCCAGCAACATGAGTTAACCTGTCCGGAACAAGTCAGACACATGTTATTGAACTGCAGATGTACATCCACACGCAATATTTACCTGCAAAAATTGAAAAGATTTTCCATATGGAGTTAGAACAAACAGTTCACTCCGAAAGCTACACCGCTGTCAGTAGTGCTAGAATATCTCTTGGAGCTAAAGAATTCCAGACTGTCCACGAGCTCTATTAAAGTACATCTCACAGCAGTCACAACTTTCCATTGTAAGATCGATGGATTTTCGGTATTTGCACATGCGACCACAAAACGTTTTCTTACTGACCTTCAGAATCTCTACCCTGAAGTACAGCCACCCATGCCTACATAGGACTTAAATCTAGTTCTCAAAGGCCTTATGAGACACCCCCCCCCCTTTGAACCACTGGCTACCTGCTCCCTATTGCACACATCACATCCACTAGAAGGGTCAGTCAGAAAAGTGCACTAATGGCCAACCTGCCATACACTATCTTTTTTAAAGACAAGATCACATTGTGGCCCCACCCAAAATTCCTCCCTAAAATAGCTTCAACCTTCCATATTAATCAACATATTGACCTCCCTACATTCTGTCCTAAACCACACAGAAACACACAGGAGGCCGTGTCTCATACCCTCGATGTTCAACGTGCTATAGCCTTTTATTTGGACAAAACAAAGTCTTTCCACAAATCTCCAACGCTGGTCATCTTGATGACGGAATGATCCAAGGGCTCTGCTATATCGAAACATAGACTATTTAAGTGGATCTCAAGCTGCATACACTTACATTATAAAACATATAAGACAGAACCCCCAATGGGTGTCAGATCCCATTCTACATGATTCATAGCAGCATCTATTGCATTTCTAAATAGTGTATCCATTTCAGAGATCTGCTACATGGGCCTCAGAACATACGCTCACTAACTACTATGCAGTTATACAGCCTCCAGAGCCAATGCCATATTAGGCCTAACGGTCCTCTCCTCTACTATGTATGCAACTTCAAAGTCTCCCCAACCGTAGTGGACACTACTCTACAGTCACCAGAAGTGGAGCACCCACAGGGACAGCACTCGAAGAAGAAGAGAGGGTTACTCACCTTGTGCAGTAATTGAGGTTCTTAGAGATGTGTGTCCCTGTGGGTGCTCCACTACCCAGTCGCCTCCCCTCTACTTTGGAGTTTGATATAAGGACTCTATGGTAGAGAAGGAACTGAGGGGGTCAGGCCGCGCGTGCACTAAACAAGACTCCAATGGTGCCGCAAGACAGCTATTGTGCACGCGCGGTCTGTCCAACCACTGCTACCAAAAATCTCAGATCAGTGGCGTCGGGATGCACCAACACCTGAAGTGGAGCACCCATGGGGACACATCTCAAAGAACCTCAGTAACTGCACAAGGTGAGTAACTCTGTCTTCTAGGTGCAAGGAAGGGTGCATGGAAGAAAATCTGAAGATGCGTGGAAAGAGGACAGAAACACCGTGATAGCTGTTTTTTGAGTGGAGAGTGTAAAGGCTAACAGAGTTAGGCAAAATCTGGGTTATGCTGGCTTGTGAATGCTAGATAGGGAAACTTAAATACTGTGTAGAAGATTAGGAAGGGAGCTAGTAAAGGAGTTGAAGAAACTAAACTAAAGCAGTTTGTCACATAAATATTCAAAAGATTTTCATAAATAATACTATTAAGTAGATAATTAAGTAGTTTTCTCTGCACACTTTTTAACAAAAAACTTCTTACCTTTGTCAGGTAGGAGGAAATCTGCACTGTATCATTTCTTTTCAGAGACTTAACTGGCAAAGGTTTGGTCCTTGGAACTTCCCATTTGGAAACATTAGACGAGATATGCAACCACAAGCACAAGGAATTGCGAAATCTGAAAGCGAAGACAATATCACCAAGAAACAGCATGGACATCTGGGTAGATCTTTCAGTGCTGGTTTTCATCAAGAGTCCATGTGGAAGAAAATGTGTAATCTTCATGAGAGGAGGAACAGTGGATATCAGAGTTATACTGATTATGATGGGAATGATAGAAATTAACTTAGTACAGCACAACTAATGTACTAAAGTTTTGCTAAGACATGGTAGGAGTTTATTAAGCCTAGAGTAGGTATGACTAGAAATGGTATAAAAGGCAATCTCATAGTTATTTAAATACATACTTCTGTGTATGGTTGCGATGGGTGAGATCAGATGTGAAAACTAACAAATAAGCACAGATTATTGTACTTTGTAATCAGAGTAAATATAATAAGCAAACTGTCACTTCAAATAATTGAACTGCATTTGGGACCGTGGAAAAAACAAAAACAAATTGTGGTTAAAGCCATTTATGTAAACAAACAGCATTGAAAAGTATTCAAAGCATGAACCTTTATATCTTATTACATTCCAAATGATTATCCTGGATACTATATAAGGATAAAAATGTAGACATTTCCTTCCTTTCTAACATTTTATTTTTATTTTAAATGCAATAAGGCTCCCACTGTCAATTAGAAATATTGTAATACAAAAAACTTGTCAAACATAACTGAGTGGGTGGTCTCAGTCTAATTCCCAGTGGACTAGTGTCCATGTCCCTTAAAATAATGATATTTTGCCAACTGGTACAAATTAGTGCTATTGTATCTGAAAAGCCTGAGATTGATTGTACAGGGGAAAATGACATTACTCTGGGTCAGGCTTCAGGCACAACTGTAGAGTGGGCTTGTACTGTTACCCCTCTTCTGCCTGTTCTGTAGATAAAGTAGTGGATTTTTACTACAGCACCTTTGTGAGCACTGAATTTGCTTCATTTTCCACAGGCTTCTTAAATAAAAATGAAGTTGAATTTGCTGATAACCAAGCTGAACACACTTTGGCCTGTTGGCTGTTCTTTTCCTTCATTGTGTCTCCAAATTTCTTAGTGTTCTTACTTGTTAATTTTTCTATGAGGGGTGACACTATTAAGTACCAAAGAATGCTAGCAGCCCCAACAGTATATCTGTCAGCAAACAATTTATATTGTTCAGGTTTCCATGTAAAGCACCTATATTTGGACTAATATAACTTTCTTTGCCCCAAAACATTTTAGCAGTTATAACATTCTACATACAAATGATGAGCTCAAGGATTAATTTTGTTGACATGAACACTTGTCATGGAATGCAGGGTTTTTTGTGGTTTGCTGCTTTTGTTAACCAAAAAATGGGAAACTTTTAGACAATTTTCTTCATCCAATAAAATTTGTTTTCTACTTTGTCATTTGTTTGTTTTGGGAATGTCCTTATTCTTAGCCTTGAAGAGTTTATCCTCTAACTGAGGGACTATTCTTGCTTCTCTCACTCAGTGGAGTAGCCCCACTGAAGTTTCCTGAATGATGCCTTTATGACTAAGTCCATAATATGTCTGGGATATATTAAGCATATGAATTTAAAAGGGCAGCTTTTCTTTTCTATAAGAGAGACTAATTTGCAGGGGAAGTAAAGGCATGTGTAGGATAAGCAGGACAGTTGATAATGGTGTTACCCCACTATTTGGACTTAAGGTATTCCAGTACTGGCCCATTTCTGGTAGGGGACATTGATGCTTTTCTCCTTCAATTATAAGACTAAGGAAATGTTGATAAACTTGGGACCTTTTCAATTGTTACATTTTTATTTAGCAGGGCTAATGTCCATTTTGCTAATCTAGGACTAGAAACATGTCCATCATTAGTTTTTCGTGTTAATACATATTTCACAGGTGAATGCGATGTCTTAAGAAGCACTAGGGATAGTCCTACTAAATACACTCAATGTTGCAAAACCCAAACCAAGGCTAATACCTCTTTCTCACAAGGAGTAAATTCTTGTTCCACTCAATTCAGAACCTTAGAGGCATATGCCACTGGTTGAAGACCTGTTCCATCGTCTTGACTTAATACAGTAGTCATTCCAGTACTGGTAGTAGCCAATTGGAGCCTAAAAGTTTGTCCTACTTTTGGGTATGCTAAACCTGGGGCTTGTGCTAATGCTTTCTTAAAATGCATACAAGCTTTCTGCTGTTCTAATCCCCATTCCCAGTTATTACCCTTTTTAAATAACTTATACCCTGGGCTAGCTTTCTCTGCATAATTCTCTTGAGAAATTTGTCATACCCCAAAACTATCTTAAAGTAGATAAACCTCTGGGGGCTGGTAATTTTTGGAATAATTCTACCCTTTGTTTATCTGGTGATCGTCCCTCTTGTCCTAACGTTACTACTAGATAGTTTACCTGCTGTTGGCATATTTGAGCTTTTCCTGGACTAACCTTAAACATTGTTTCCTTTATTTTCTGTAATACATGGTATAATATTTCTAAATTCTCTTACTTAGTTTTTGTGCTTATAAAGGATATCATGTACATATAATATGATGTTATCCTTATGAGGCATGTTATCCCATATTTGTTCATGTGCATATGGCAGATAGCAGCGCTGTTATGGAAACCTTTTGGAGATTGATAAAAACAAAACTGTCTTCCTTGGAATGTAAAGGCAAACTTGTACCAGGAGTCCAGATGCAAAGGAATTGCAAAGAATGCATTGGCTAAATCTAAACCAGTGAACCATCATGCTCCTCCCATAACAGAGGCAATTACTTCGGGATACTTTACTACTACTGGAGCTGTCATTGGAGTCCATTCCAGAATTTTACAGTCCACTGAGGGAAGAGCCAGAAGAATATCAAAGGCCACCTCCCGTAGCTCCAATTAATACCTCCACAGTAACCAAAACTACACTACGAAATTAGGTCAATTTTATAGAAGTCAATCTTTAGTATGTGATTTTATACAGTCGATTCTGCATGTCCCCACTAAGTGCATTAGGTCGGCGGAGTGAGTCCTCAATACCAGGGCTAGCATCGACTCATGGAGTGGTGCACTGTGGGTAGCTATCCCACAGTCCCTGCTGCCCATTGGAATTCTGGGCTAAGCTTCCAATGCCTGATGGAGCAAAAATATAGTTGCAGGTGGTTTTGGGTAGAATCTGTGCAGTCTCCCCTCCCTCCTTCCTTGAAAGCAACGGCAAGCAATCATTTTGCGCCTTTTTCCTGGGTTATCCATGCATACGCCATAGCACAGCAAGCATGGAGCCCACTCAGCTGCACACTGCTTTTGTGAGCATTGTAAACACCTCGTGCATTATCCTGCAGTATGTGCAGAGCCTAGCTAGGAGCTGCTAGCATGAAGAAGATTGTGAGGACACGGACACAGACGTTCCTGAAAGCATGGGATGTGGCAATTGTGATATCATGGCGGCATTGGGGCACGTTGATACAGTAGAATGCCGATTCTGGGCCCAGCAAACAAGCACAGACTAGTGGAACCGCATAGTGTTGCAGGTACGGGATGAATTCCAGTGGCTGCAAAACTTTCGCATGCGTAAGGCCACTTTCATGGAACTTTGTGAGTTGATTTCCCCCACCCTGAAGCACAGGAATACCAAAATAAGACCGGCCCTGACAGTTGAGAAGCAAGTGGCAATAGCCCCGTGGAAGCTTGCAACGCCTACTGCTACCGGTCAGTCAGGAATCAATTCGGAGCAGGCAAATCTACCATGGGGGCTGCTGTGATCTAAGTAGCCAGGACGATCAATACCCTTCTGCTAAGAAGGGTAGTAACTCTGGGAAATATGCAGGTCCTAGTGGATGGCTTTGCTGCAATGGGGTTCCCTAACCGTGGTGGGGCAATAGATGGAATGCATATCCCTATCTTGGCACTGGACCACCTTGCCAAAGAGTACATAAACCGCAAGGGGTACTTCTCAATGGTGTTGCAAGCACTGGTGGATCACAAGGAACATTTCACCAACATCAACATGGGATGGTCAGGAAAGGGGCATGACGCTCGCATCTTTTGGAACTCTGGGCTGTTCGGAAAGCTGCAAGAAGGAACTTTCTTCCCAGACCAGAAAATTACTGTTGGGGATGTTGAAATGCCAATAGTTATCCTTGGGGACCCAGCCTACGCCTTAATGCCTTGGCTCATGAAGCCATACACAGGCAGCCTGGACATCAGTAAGGAGCAGTTCAACGATAGGCTGAGCAAGTGCATAATGGTGGTAGAATGTGCCTTTGGAGTTTAAAAGGGCACTGGCGTAGTTTGCTGAGTAGGTTAGACCTTAGCGAAAGCCATATTCCTGTTGTTATTACTGCTTGCTGTGTGCTTCATAATATCTGTGAGAGTAAGGGGGAGATGTTTATGGCGGGGTGGGAGGTTGAGGCAAATCACCTGGTGGTCAGTTTTGAAAGCCAGACACCAGGGCAATTAGAAGAGCACACCGAGGTGCGCTGCACATCAGAGAGGCTTTGAAAAGCAGTTTCATGACTGACCAGGCTACGGTGTGACAGTTGTGTGTGTTTGTCCTTGATGCAAAGCCACCCCCGTTGGTGAATGTACTTCCCTGTAAGCCAATCCCACGCGCCCCCCCCCCCTTCGACCACAGTTGGCGCCAATGGAAGGGAACAAGACCCACTGCCAGCCAGGGCTTCATCCTCGTCCTTGCCTGATGAGGTTGTGGCGAGCACATCGACAGCCCTGGCGGACAGCAGAGTGCTGCAGCAGCTGCTCAGGAGGGTGGCACAGAATCTGGGGATCCAGGCAGAGGCGGTGGTGGAGGACACTGATGCCATGGTTGACATTCTCGCCCCCTCGGGCCCCTCCCACATTGCTCTGTCACTAATTAAAACAAGACCTTGTGGCAGACCCCTGCGCTCTTTGTCTCCAAGTGCAAAGAGGAATGAGTGCAGGTACTTTGTCCCGTCAAAGGGCTATGAGCACCTGTACACCCACCCTCCGCCAGACTCCCTGGCAGCCAACCAGCGGGAGCGCCAAGGCTACCAGGGCCCCTGCCCAAAAAACCAAGAGGCAGAAAAGTTAGACCTATTTGACAGGAAGGTTTACTTGGTGGCGGGGGGAGGGAGGTTGCAGCTCCGTATATCTAACGAAGAAGCCATCCTCAGTAGATATAACTACAACTCCTGTGGAGCAATGGCCGAATTCATGGAGCTGCTGCCACAGGACTCCGGTGCAGAGGTTTCCATGCTCGTCAAGGAGGGCAAGCTCATCGCCCAAGCGTCCCTGCAAGCGGTGCTGGACATTGCGGACGCAGCCAACCGCATCATGGCAATGGGGGTTGCCATGAGGAGGAGCTCATGGCTACAGGTTTCTGGCCTCCCCTATGAGATCCAGAAAATCATACAGGACCTCTCCTTCGAGGGCTCAGCCCTCTGTTCAGAAAAAATACTCAAGGCTCCATAGCCTAAACGACTCACGGGCCACCCTTTAGTTCATGGACTCCATACCCCAGCGACACAGCGGAGGCATTGTAGGCCGCAGCCCCCACCACGGTTCTACCATCTGCAGAACAGGCAGGATGGTTCCCGGAGGAGGAACAGAAACGTCGGGAAGAGGCCCCACCCTTCCTCAGGCCAGGGCTCTGGCCAGATGAAGCCGTCTTCCAGCCAGGAGCAGGCCTTTTGAAGATGTGCATGGGGGTGTAAAGAAAGAGGCTCCTTGGTTAAATTGTGCATGCTTGGGACACATCCATGTAGGGTGTACGTATGAAATTAATAAGGATTATGTATAGGTTTTTATTATGCAATGGTTGTCATATGTTTATGCATCCTGAGATTGTCCATGAACAGGTTTTGTGAAGTTTCAGTTCACTGCAAAAGGCAAAGGGTGGGAAGAAAAGAAAGGAGCGGGAACCTATCAGGTGGGAGTTGCCTAGAAACCAGAAGGTTATATAGGGAAGCTGGTCAGGTAGGGATGGGGCTTTTTCTCAGGAGAGTGTGAAGGTTGCTGCCTGCTGCACTGTGACTTTAAGTACAGCTGCAGTCAAGATCTCTCTTTCCATAACAGCAGGGATTAGCTGTCAGCCCATGATAGCTTCTGCTATTAGTGAGTGCATTGTTGTCGGGGTTTGTTTTGTTGGGGAGCACACTCGCAGACACTTAGAGCTAGGTTCTTACTTGCAGCCACGATGGCACAAAGAGGTTAGGGTGGGAAACTAGTGTTAGGGATACTCATCTGAACTCCATCGTCAGCAGTCCTCGTCGGAGGGGGCATCTGATCCAGCTCAGCTAGGAATCAATCATCCAGCAGTGTTGCCTGTGGAGAAGTTGAGGTACAAGGTGGTAATTGAAAAGCTTCTGTGCTTGCCTGTGTGTGTATGTTAGGTTAAGGCTCTATTGTTATTCCCCTCCCTTCCCTTCCTCCCTTTACATCCTCCCGTAGTAATTAAAGAAAAATTTACATTCAAACAGAAGGGTGGGTGGCATTCTTCCTAGGCAAACTCTGACAGATGGGTGAGGAGGGGACCTGCAAAGGATTAGTAACCTCCTGTCAATTTCTGATCCAGAGCCTTCGTCCCCAAAGCGAAGGAGGGGCCTCAGGTCCATTCTGGACCTGCGGGAGCTCAACAAGTTCATAGGCAGCTTGAAGTTCCGCATGGTCTCCCTAAGCACAACCTTCCCTTCCCTGGACCCGGGAGACTGGTACAATGCCCCCGATATGAAGGATGCTTATTTTCACATATCTTTCACCCTGGCTCACAGACTCTTCCTCCACTTCGTAGTGAACAAGGTGCATTACCAGTTCACAGCCCTCCCATTCAGGCTTTGCACAGCACCTCATGTCTTCACCAAGTGTATGGCAGTTGTAGCAGCTTTTCTCTGCTGCCACCACGTACATGTCTACTCTTACCTGGTCGACTGGCTCCTCCGGGCCCGCTCCCATCAGCAAGTGGAATCGCAGGTCAATATAGTCAGAGACGCATTCGACTAATTAGGTCTCATACTCAACGTCAGCAAATCAGTGCTCACCCCAACTCAAAGGATAGAGTTCATTGGAGCCATTCTGAATGCGACTTAAGTGAGAGAGTTCCTGCCAGAGACACATCACCTGACCCTCTCGCCAGATAATCAGCAACCTTTGCAGCTTCTCTTCCACTACAGCGAGGCAGTGTCTCAGGCTACTAGGCCATATGGCATCCTGCACAAACATGGTTCAGCATGCCAGGCTGTGAATCAGATCCTTGCAAGTGGGCCACGACAGTCTGGACACAGTGCTGACCATCCCTCGACACACCCTTGATTCACTACAGTGGTGGCTGAATCCCCATGCAGTAGGCATCGGGGTTCCTTTTCACTCACCCCAACCCACCTTGACTTTAGGCACAGACGTATCTGCGTTGGGCTGGGGAGTGCACCTCGGAAGCCTAAAAACGCAGGGCTTATGGCAAGTAGAGGAACTGGCTCTACATATCAACATCAAAGAACTCAGGGCGATCTGCCTCGCCTGCCAAGCTTTTCTGATGTGCTTGCAGGGCCATTGTATAGCAGTGTTGATGGACAAAACTGTTGCCGGCACCCAGTGCCCAGAGGCAAAACAACAGCAGGGGTTTGTTACAAGGTGTGCTTCACTCAATAACCATAATGGGGTGGAGAAGCAGAAAAGTTTATTTGCAACAACTCAGTTGTTCGTTGCTATAGCAGAGCAGATGAAGGGATTGCTTGTCTCTTCCCAGAGGATCTCCTCCTGGATCACAGCTTGTATCCACACCTGTTATTACTTGGCGAAGGTTCCTCTGCCTACCATCACAGCTCACTCCACAAGGGCACAGCCTTTCTAGCCCAAGTACCTCTCCAGGAAATCTTCAGGGCTGCGACGTGGTTTTCTGTGCATACTTTCACATTGCACTATGCCACTGTCCACCAATCTAGGAACGATGCGGCCTTCAGCAGAGCGGTACTTCAGTCAGCAATACCTTGACTCCAACCCCATCTCCTAGGTAAGGCTTGGGAGTCACCTAACTGGAATTGATATGAGCAAGCACTCGAAGAAAAAATGGTGTGACAGGGTCAGGCCAGATGGCTATAGGAGAGTAATAGAAGGCAGATATATTAGCCCCAGGCTAAGTAGGTCCCTTTTCCCTGGGTAAGGTAACAGGGAAGGTTCCAGAACAATCAGGAACCTTCTGGAGACAATTAAGATAGACAGGCTGATTAGAACACCTGCAGCCAATCAAGAAGCTGCTAGAATCAATTAAGGCAGGCTAATCAGGGCACCTGGGTTTTAAAAAGGAACTCCCTTCAGTTTGTGGTGTGCGTGTGAGGAGCTGGGAGCAAGAGGCACCAGGAGCTGAGAGTGAGAACGCGGACTGTTGGAGGACTGAGGAGTACAAGCATTATCAGACACCAGGAGGAAAGTCCTATGGTGAGGATAAAGAAGGTGTTGGGAGGAGGCCATGGGGAAGTAGCCCAGGGAGTTGTAGCTGTTGCACAGCTGTTCCAGGAGGCACTCTAAACAGCTGTATACTACAGGGCCCTGGGCTGGAACCTGGAGTAGAGGGTGGGGCCGGGTTCCCCCCAAACCTCCCAACTCCTGGTCAGACACAGGAGTTGTTGTCCTGGAATGTGGGTTCATGAAAATGGCCAAACTGAGGGCTGCTGTGAAGCTCCAAGGCGAGCAAATCCGCCAATAAGCACAAGGCCCACCAAGGTAGAGGAGGAACTTTGTCACAATGGTTACTCACCTTTTGTAACTGTTGTTCTTCAAGATGTGTTGGTCATATCTATTCCATCCCCCCGCCCCCCCCACCATCTTTCCCTCTGTTAGAGTAGCCGGCAAGAAGGAACTGAAGGGGGGTTGGGCCAGCAGGGTGGTATATAAAGTGCCATACTGGTGCTGCTCCAGGGCGGCCTGAGGGGTAGTTACTAGGGAAAAGTTTCTGACAGCTGTGCATGCGGCACGCGCCCACACCTAACTGGAATAAATATGAGCAACACATCTCAAAGAACAAAGGTTACAAAAGGTGAATAACCATTTTTTTCTGCTACCAAGCCAGCAGGGGGCCACCACAGCAGCTACCCCAGCAGCTACCAAGAGGGCTTCCGTCTCTCCTACCTGAGGAGCCACTTTACCTCAGGAGTAGGCAGCTGTTCGGCACAGCAGCTACTGGAGCCTGCCATCAGCAAACAGTCATCGCTCACAAACTGTGACAGAGCAGAAGGACCCTTTTATTTGAGATGGTTTAGAGGGATTCTAGAAGAAAACCCTTGTAAGTTCAACCTTCTTCTATTTTATTATCCTAGACCGTATGGATTTTGCTTGTAAATAAAGCTGGTATCTGTGGTCTGAGTGAGATCTTCCCCTACCCATCTAGTAACTGCCTGGCCAGTGCTTACTGGATGTCTAGCCTTAAGTAGTTAGTAGTGAATGTTTAATTGACCTATTGTTATATACAGTTATCAACTGAAATTGGAATGATAGTTTTGCATCTTTATTTGCTGCGTCGCTTCATTCTCTTTTCAACTGTAACCCCTATTATATCTATCTCTATAATATTACTGTAACCACTCATTTCTAAATAAATATTATTTTTGTTTTCAAAGATTTACTGCTTACTTGTCTATTCTTGATCGGAGGGCTGTATCCGTGTCCTTCCAAGGGCCAGCAAGGCTAGTTTCCCTGGCAATTCCTTTTGAGTGGGCCTCAACGTTGGTTACCAGTTTAGATAATTACAGAATAAAGGTTTTAACTTAAAAGCAGTGTCTTAGGCAACATCACTGGTATAATATAATGGAATTAAATCTTCCAGTAACACTTCTGGAGGCAAGTGTCAGGTATACGTACAGGGTGGCCAGCCCAGCGGAGTTGGCGTTTCATCACCTGCGCTTCTATACTGCTGAAGTTGGCTGCAGAGGGAATGCTGAAGTTAGTGCGTCAGTCTTCCCAGCTGATCCTCCTGAAGCAGTGCTGAGACGTCTGTCCGTTACCTAGGTCTCACACCCATACAGAAGGGTGGGGATGACAATAGCCTTGTAAACCAAGGTCTTGGTGCCTGTTTGCAGATCCCTATAATTGGAGACTTGTTTGTGTAGTCTTCCAAAGGAAGTTCTGGCACAACGGATCCTGTATTCAATTTCTGTGTCAATGCTGGCTTTTTGAGAGAGGTGGCTGCCAAGGTATGGAAAATGGTCCATATTTTCCAGGGTTCTCCGAAGCAACAGTGCCTGGATCTAAAACTTCTAGGTAACTGTCAATGCTTACTGAGATATGAGTTAGGTCAGAGCTTATCTCTTGGGTTACCTTGAGTACTTGAATCAAGTCTTCAATAAATTCCACTTGTACTGAGTCAGAATGACATTAAGATCGTCAGAAGAAAAGAAGAGCCCACTTATTTTCCAGCAAGGATAAAATCATGTAGTAAGTGGAATGCCAACTGGTAATGAAATCTCAAATTAGCTGGGTAATAGCCTGGTCTTTTGTATGCCAACAACTGAGAAGTCCTTGAAAAGCCCAGTCAACCTCTCTCTGACCAGCCTGAATTATTGCTCCAAAGCCATGAATGTCCAACCAAGGTATTCAGAGAAGTGGACACGGCATGCCAGCAGGGCAACATGCATGTCTTAGGTAAAGTTTGGATGCTTAAAGGCTGTTGCAGAGGTGATTCTGAATCTACATTTCTTAAGCAGGGGTTGGAGAATAAATCAACTACAAACAGCCCCTTTCCCAACTCCAGTAGCCCCGAAGCTCCACCACCTGTTCCCTACTTCCCAATCCTGGTCAGCTCAGGGCCTGACTCCTCAGCCCCGCAGCTCTGAACCACCTGGCAGTCTGAGTTTATATGAGTGAATGGGAGGAGGGACAGACCAGCCAAAATAATAATAATGCAAAGTGAGCGGGTCAGCTAAGGCTGACGCTGCCTTTTCAAGGCCACTGTTCCTGTATGATCATTGACCCACCATGTCTTTCAGGCCCTGTTAAACACTGTTACCTGGAGTTCTTTCAACCCAAAGCTCTTGGCAACTTTTCCTCTGTGCGAGGTGGTGTCGGGAAATAAATCAAGGGAGACACGGCCATCCAACCGATAGATGGCTGGCACAAACAGGGCAACACAAGAGTGCTTTCACTTAAAGCTAAACTTAGTCTCAAGCACTTACGTCCACAACAGGTTAGTAAAACACCCCCAACCCTTGATAATTACCGAAGCTGAGTGTGGCTCTCAAGTGGCACAGCAGCAGCCTTCCGGTGGCCAAATCTTCCGTCTGCCGGTGGAGACCACAAGATGCGTCCAGAGGGAGAGTCTCTGAAGAAACCCTCCCCAAGAGTCCCCCTAACTCAGACTTTTCCCCCTAATTTATACATTAGTAAAACAATGACATGTCACTTAAAGAAAACTTGTGAAGCAAGCAGTTTCAAAGGTGAAGCAAGAGGTTTCCTTCTGGTCACCAATTAACCAGGTATGGTCAGACACATTCCTGAGGGCACATGGACAAGCTTCCTGTACTTCTAAAATGCATGTATCAGCAATTTCAACACAATTCTTATCAGGAAGGACGTGGGGTCAAGCTGCCCTTTCTGTGGCACTCAAAACCCCCTCCCCTTCTGCCTTGGTTAAGCTAAGCCTGCTGCAGGCCAATTTACGGCCTGTTGACATGGCTACTTTTAGCAATAAGCAGTAGTGGTTTCAGGCACTTTACTGGTTTGCCAAAATCTCCCTGTACAGTCCCTCTTCCTCCTTCCCTGCTACCTTGGGGCCTGCCCTTCCACAGCCAGTGCGTCCCTGAGCCCTAGGGTTACAAACTTTCTAATGGCAGAAAACAGAACAGCCTCCCCCTGCCCCTTTTTCCCCCAAGGCACTGCCTTTGCCCCACCCCTTCCCTGAGGCCCTACCCTCTCCTCACTTCATTCCCCCTCCCTCCGTTGTTTGCTCTGAAATCTACAAGAGAGGAAGTCTACAAGATGAAACAAAACCAGGAGGGTGTCCTGTTTATGAATAAAGACAAAGGATTGTTCTGGTATATGTTGATTTGCAAGGAAACACACGGGGTTCCTCACTGAGGAAGCAAGTTGACAGCGTGCTTGATCATGAAAGAGGATTCCAGCCAACCTGGCTGTAAAGGGTTGTAAGGATTTGGGGTAAGCATTACACTACAAGACATGAGAGTATCTAATTAATTAAGTCTAGCCACTAGGATGCGTGTTATGATTTTATTTTATATGTAACCATGTTTCCAATATGTCTACTTGCTGTTACTTGAATCTCTGTGTTCTGTTAAATAAACTCATATTTGATTTCACTATAAACATATCTAAATGCTGTGAGTTAATCAGAGTAGTGATCTGAGTGGAACTGGTAAGCTGGGGTGTACTGTTTCTCTTTGGAAGCAGCAAATCCATGAATTCTGTGAGTGTCCTGGGGACCAGAGTCTGGACACTCCAGGGAGATGCTCAGAGGGCTCAAGCATTGGGGTGTGCCAATCACTTAACCTGTAGAGCAGAGGTGGGCAAACTATGGCCCATGGGCCACATCTGTCCCGCAGGACCCTCCTGCCCGGCCCCATAGTTCCTGGCCTGGGAGGCTAGCCCCCGGCCCCTCCCCTACTGTTCCCCCTCCCCCACAGCCTCAGTGCGCTGCCGGCGCAGTTGCAGAGCCGCAGCCTGACCCGGTGCTCTTGGTGGCGTGGCTGTAGCACCGCCAGCCATCGGTGCTCCAGGCAGCACGGTAAGGGGGCAGGGAGCGGGGGGTGGGATAGAGGGCAGGGGAGTTGGGGTGGTGGTCAGGGGGCGGGGGTGTGGATAGGGGTCAGGGCGGTCAGAGGGCAGGGAACAGGGGGTTGGATGGGGCAGGGGTCCTGGGGGGGCAATCAGGAAGGAGAAGGGGGGTTGGATGGGGTGGCGGGGGGCAGTCAGGGGCAGGGGTTCCGGGGGCCGTCAGGGGACAGGGAGAAGGGGTGGTTGGATAGGGCAGGGGTTCCGGGGGCCGTCAGGGGACAGGGAGAAGGGGTGGTTGGATAGGGCAGTGGTCCCTGGGGGGCAAGTCAGGAATGAAATGGGGGGTTGGATGGGGCGGCAGGAGGCTGTCAGGGTTGGGGGTTCCGGGGGTGGTCAGGGGACAGGGAGCAGGGGGTGGTGGATGGGGTAGGAGTCCCGGGGAGGCCGTCAGGGGACAGGGGTTGTTGGATGGGGCAGGAGTCCTGGGAGAGCCGTCAGGGGGTGAGAAGTGGGCGGGGGAGAGAGGGTGGATAGGAGGCAGGGGCTGGGCCACACCTGGCTCTTTGGGGAGGCACAGCTTCCCCTAACCGGCCCTCCATACAATTTTGGAAACCTGATGCGGCCCTCAGGTCAAAAAGTTTGCCCACCCCTGCTGTAGAGTAACAGCAGGGCCTGCGAGGTTTAGAGAGGAGTGCTTGAGTTGCCTGTGAAGCTGGAGGCTGACCCATGGCTGGCGCAGACAAGGCTTCCTCACACTATGAGCAGATGGTAGCCAGGAGCCTCACAACCCTGGATACTCTTGGAAAGCATCACACATGTCAACGCAGCTAGGGTCTTGAGAGGTCTGAGGAACTAGTTTTGGGATTTAGGGCAGCTGGACTGCAGAGTGCCATTACTCAAGGAAGGGTTCATGTCGTGTAATGGTTGTCGTGGTAATAGAATCTTGTTGAAAGATGAAAGTGCACAATGAAAATAGTTTTCAACTATAGTTTTCAACATCCAGTCGATTCCTTTGTTTCATTTTTATTATGACTAAACTTGAAAAGCTTTTTTCATAGAGGTACATCGATGAAAACGGAAAAATAATATGCAGCGCTGCTTCCCCAACTTTCGGGTAAATTGGGAAATATTTTATCCACAATTCCTCTGGGCTTAAGTTTTCAGAAATATCTTTCGCACTTGAATCATATTTCATTTCGAGTGCTTGTTCTTGCAATACTCCTGGCAATGAATCAACATCAACATTGAACGGATTACGTGCTAATTTACGAACGGGGTTGTCAGAAAAGTTGTTTGGAAAATAGCAGATGAATTCGTCAGCAAGGCAGTCCAGATGAAACACAATTTTGTTCTTTGCATCCTCTTTATAAAGTTCTTGGAAACCTTCATTTTCAGCAAGTGATGAAACTGTTGGAAAAGACAAAAAATTAGGTGTCTGAGCTTGCGTTCAACGTTTCCAAATCTTGATTTTTTCTGTAAACACTTTGATGGCATCGTGGTGTGCTATAATGTTTGCAGTGTTGTTTCCTTGCAGCTTCAAGTTGAGATTGTTCAAAGATTCAAAAATGACCACGAGGTATGACAGTGAAAGTTGAAACATTTGGTCCATAAACACACAATATAACTCTTCTTTTTTCTGTTGCTTGAGGAAAATTTCCACTTCGTCTTTCAGTTCGAATAATCTCAAAAGCATGTTCCCTTTGGAAAGCCATCGTACCTCCGTGTGAAACAAAAGAATTTTATGATCCGCTCCCAAATCCACGCAAAGAGCTGCAAAAAGTCTCCTATTTAAAGCGCTGTTCTTCACAAAATTAACAACTTTGATGGCCAAATTCAACGAGTCACATAGGTCATCTGGAAGGCTTTTAGCAGCCAACGCTTGTCTGTGTATGACGCAGTGAGTCGTGGTTACGGCTGGATTTTTTTCTTTCACCAATGTCACAAATTCAGAGCGAGAGCCAAGCATCACTGGAGCACCGTATGTGCATACACCACCCATGAAAAGTCCATTTTCCCATGAAAGTCCATTTTCTTCAAAAAAGTCGGAAACCATTTTCATAACATCAGAAGCCTTTGATGTGGTCTCAATTCCTTTGAAAAAAGCAGTTCTTCTTTCACAGTTCCATCGTTAATGAATCGAATGTAGATGAGCAACTGAGAGAATTGTGCTACGTCAGTGGTATCATCGCACTGAATTGAAAAAAGAGGAGAAGCTTTCACTGCCTCCACAACTTGAAGTTTTAGATCTTTCGCCATGTCATTGATGCAACGTTTCACGGAATTGTCGGAAAGTGAAATTTCTGATATTTTTTTCTTGCTTTCGGCACCAAGCACAATATCAGCTGCTTTCAACAAGCAAGGTGTCGTAAATATAAAGGGAAGGGTAACCACCTTTCTGTATACAGTGCTATAAAATCCCTCCTGGCCAGAGGCAAAACTCTTTCACCTGTAAAGGGTTAAGAAGCTAAGATAACCTCGCTGGCACCTGACCAAAATGACCAATGAGGGGACAAGATACTTTCAAAGCTAGAGGAGGGGAACAAAGGGTTCGTCTGTCTGTGTGATGCTTTTGCCGGGAACAGATCAGGAATGCAGCCTTACAACTGTTAGTTAGTAAGTAATCTAGCTAAAAATGCGTTAGATTCCCTTTTGTTTAATGGCTGGTAAAATAAGCTGTGCTGGACGGAATGTATATTCCTGTTTTTGTGTCTTTTTGTAACTTAAGGTTTTGCCTAGAGGGATTCTCTATGTTTTGAATCTGACTGCCTGTAAGATTATCTTCCATTTTGATCTTACAGAGTTGTTCTCTTATCTTTTTTTTGTTCTTCTAATAAAGTTCTGTTTTTTTAAGAATCTGATTGGGTTTTGGGTCTTAAAAATCCAAGGCTGGTTTCTGCTCATCTTGTTTATTCTCAAGCCTCCCCAGGAAAGGGGGTGTAAGGGCTTGAGGAGATATTTTGGGGAAATAGGAACTCCAAGTGGTCCTTTCCCTGTTCTTTGTCTAAATCGTTTGGTGGTGGCAGCATACTGTTCAAGGACAAGGCAAAATTTGTGCCTTAGGAAAGTTTTTAACTTAAGCTGGTAAAAATAAGCTTAAGGGTCTTTCATGCAGGTCCCCACATCTGTACCCTAAAGTTCAGAGTGGGGAGGGAACCCTGACACAAGGCTTCACAAGAGTTTCTCCTATTGTGTGCGCTTTCTTGGCTTTAGCCATGAGCAATGACAGTTCATAAGATGCTTCTACCACTTTGGCCGACGCTTGATGAAAAGCTCCAGTAGTGTCTAGCTTCATGAATTTTAAATTTTGAATTTTTGCAGCAAAAAACTCTTTTGATTTGTCTTTCACAGCGCTGTGGCTCTTTGTCAAGTGTCACTCGAGACAACTAGGTCTCAAGGCATCATTGCTGAGAACTGCGTGGCATACTATGCATTGAGGATGATCGATCCCGTTTTTTTCCGTGACGGTGAAACCATACTTAATGTAGTCTTCATCTTACTTCCTTTTCTTAATCACGGCCATAATATACTAATAAAAAAAATCTATAAAAATAATTTTCCTGATTCGTGACTAATAATGGATGCAAGTTAATTTGAGTTATTGCAAACGTTTATTTATTAGTACTATTACGTATGGACGCATGCTACCCTATATATACCCAACCACCAGTCCGGCAAGTAGCCGGTCTTACACGGTGACTGGTGGAGGTAACCACTCCCATAATAGAACAGTCTCAAACACTCTCGTGAGCAAGCTAGGAAGTTTTAAAAAGTTCCATCACTTTCTACATTGGTCTTCAGCCTCCCCACCTACCGAAACAGCACTCCTACACGTTGAAAGGCAAAAAAAAAAAAAAAATATTCACATTTCGTGGTATGAAATTTGAAAACATTACAGTTATATACTTTTATTTTTAATTGTATTTTTATTATTATTGTACTTTGTTATACCTTTATTCTTGTCTATTATATTCATAATAAAAAATGAGAAGATTGTTAATACTTTATTGTAGTTAAATAATATAGGCCTGTAACTGGACAATTTTATGAGTAGTTATTATGTATAAAGAATATATATAATTTATCATCTGTTGGTCTATTAAATTTAAAAAAAAAATTTTTTACGCTGATAAAATTTTTTTTCGTAATGTAAATTTCACAGCCTTGTGCCCCCCCTTGGAATTTCTTTACGCCCCCCCCCCCCGGCTGCTAAATTGCCACTGTTTGTGGTGAGAGGTAACTACCCAGCCTTAATGGGTAGGTCTTGGCTTAGAAAGATTCAGCTGATCTGGGCAGAAGTGCACTGAATAACTAAAGAAGAAACTGGTCTGACCGCTATACTAAGGAAACATGCTGCTCTTTTTGGAGAGGATCTGGGAATTATGAAGAGAATCACTGTGACATTGAATATTAAACCTGACAGTCAACCAAAATATCTGAAAGCCAGAACTGTGCCATATGCCATCACGCCAAAAGTTGAAGCGGACCTGGAGCGCCTGCTCACAAATGGAGTCCTAATACCAGTTACCTATAGCCCATGGGCAACTCCTATCGTTGCAATAGTGAAGAAAGATGGCCCCCTCCGAATTTGTGGTGATTTTAAATTCACTGTCAACCCAGTGTTGTGTGCAGAGCAATACCCGCTTCTCCGCATTGATAACCTCTTTGTGGGCCTGGCTGGAGGACAAATGTTTAGTAAGATTGATCTGAGTCAGACGTATTTACAGATGCACGTCGATGAAAAGTCCCAAGAGCGGTTGACTATTGTGATGCTAAAGGGCTTTATCGATACTGTCGCCTACCCTTTTGGAATAACATCTGCTCCCACCCTGTTCCAGAGGGTTATGGACCAGATTTTGTGTGGCTTGCCAGGAGTCCAGTGCTATCTGGATGACATCCTGGTCACTGGAAGGAATGAGGAGGATCACCTGACGAATTTAGATGCTACCCTACAAAGACTGGAAGAGTATGGCCTATGAGTCCACAAAGACAAGTGTGAATTCTTCCAATCCCCTTGAATATTTGGGACACATCATTGATGCTACGGGTCTTCGTAAGGCCCCTGCAAAAGTTAAGGCTATTATGGAGGCTCCCTCGCCTCGAAATGTTAGCCAGCTTCACTTGTTTCTAGGACTATTAAACTATTCTGGAACGTTCATCTCAGTTAGCCACACTGCTAAAACCACTTCACGAACTCCTTGGGCAGAACAACGCCTGGAAGTGGACTGAAGCCTGTGATGTTGCATTTAACAAAGCTAAGGGTGCATTGCTAAATTCTGAAGTTCTGACACACTTTGATCCATCCTTACCCCTTATGGAGTGGGAGCAGTCGTGTCACACATTATGCTTTCGGGAGAAGAGAGACCTATTGCTTTTGCTTCACGCAGTCTAAGCAAAGCAGAAACTAAATATGCCCAAATCGAACATGAGGCATTGGGAATCGTTTTTGGAATTCAGAAGTTTCATCAGTATCTGTTTGGACGGAAGTTTACTCTTCTCACAGACCATCGACCTCTGACTTCAATTTTTGGACCCCACACAGGCATCCCCCCATTAGCTGCTAGTCGTATGCAACGCTGGGCATTGTTGCTTTCTGCTCACACATATGAAATCAAATATCGGAAATCCACTCTGCATGACAATGCAGATGGTCTCTCAAGGCTGCTTTTGCCAGTCAAACATCAAGATATTGCCCAGAAGGAAATCTTTTACTTTGAACAGGTAGAGAATACACCCATCACTGCTCCTCGGGTAAAGAAGGCAACTTGAGTTGACCCAGTATTGTCCCAAGTTATGGACCTGGTGATGCACAGAACATCTCGACGAACCTCTCCAGTCTCACCCAACCTTGTTACCTACATATCCAGGAGGACGGAGTTATCGATCCAATCTGGTTGTTTGTTGTGGGGGAGACGTGTCATTATCCCACCACCACTGATATCACAGATGTTAGAACAGCTACATTCCGGTCACTCTGGAATAGTGAGCATGAAAGAAACTGCACAAAGCTATTTTTGGTGGCCTGGATTGGACAGTGCTATTGAAGAGAAGGCAAGAGCATGTATGTCATGTCAGGGTCTGAGGAATGCACCCCAGTGGGCACCCCTACACCCATGGGACTGGCCTGAAAATCCGTGGCAATGTATTCACCTTGACTTCGCTGGCCTACTTGAAGGAAGCATGTTCTTGGTGGTGGTAGATAGATGCCCATTCTAAATGGCCAGAAGTCTCTATAATGCAGTCCACTACTGCAGAGAGTACTATCCAAAAATTATGGGGACTCTTTAGTCGTTTCACTCTGCCAGAACAATTTGTGAGCGACAACAGACTGCAGTTTGTCTCTCAGGAGTTTCAAAATTTTATTAAGGCAAATGGGATACACCACATCACTTCAGCACCATATCATCCATCCACCAATGGATTAGCTGAAAGATTTGTGCAGACAATGAAACAAGCTTTGAAATCAGCAAGAGGACAATTATCCATTCAAAAGCATCTGGACACCTTCTTACTATCCTACAGAAACACACCTCATGCTACGACCAAGGCATCCCCGGCCTTTCTAATGGCGGGATGACAGCTGCGCACTTGCTTTGATCTGCTGAAACCTTCTGACCCCAACAAATTGTGCAACGTCAGCAGCAAGGTCAAGTCATCAGGTGTGCACCCAGAGCAAAAGACCGAACCTTTAGCCCAGGACAGCCAGTTTTGGCTCAGAATTATACTTCTGGAGCTAAATGAATCCCTGCCACTGTCATTGCTCAAACCAGACCTGTTTCCTACAGTCAGGACTGTAGAGGATCTCACCTGGCGGCGACATGTAGATCAGCTGTTGCCAGGTCATACCAGTCCTCAGGATACATCTTCAGTTGAGTTGCCTGACTTCACCACTTTCAGTGAGACACCGAATCAAGAGTCACCTGTTCCTGACTTTCCTCCTCCATTACTGCCAGCGGCAGAGATACCCTCCTTCCCGGAATGAGCTGATATCACATCTTCACCCATTCGCACTGTGAACCCTGAGCCCATTGTTAGGCCTGCGCCCAAGACATTTTCAGGTGCAACAACACCAGAAGTCTGCCGTAATCCACTTAGAGACAGAAGGCCTCCTCAATGACTGGATCTTTAGCTAGGGTGAACCCACGGTTACCGGGCAAAATAATCCCTGGGGTTTAGCCAGGAACAGAAGCAGTCTTCACTCCTTCTCTAGTCCAGTGTTTGTTTTATTTAGATGTTCTCATTAAGGGGGGAGAAATATGTTGTGTATTTGGTTGTCATGGTAATAGAATCTTGTTGTTGCTATGGCAACTGAGTTAGATTATTAGGGGATAGCCCAGCCAGTTTTGGCTGGTTTTTGGTTAGTTCAGTGTGTGGCAATAAATGGCTGCTTTTAAGGTTTACAGCTCTCTGTGTCTCAAGTAGAAAAGGAGTACTTGTGGCACCTTAGAGACTAACCAATTTATTTGAGCATGAGCTTTCGTGAGCTACAGCTCACTTCATCACTTCATTCATTGCGAATACAGACTAACACGGCTGTTACTCTGAAATGTGTCTCAAGTGATTGTTTCCTAAAACGGTTGCCCCTAAGGATATAACAGTTCAGACAAGAGGTCTGTGCCTGGTAGTGTGCCCTAGAATCACAGACCTATAAACAATAAATGGACCAGGGGGCTTAGAAGCATCTGGGGTCCAGGACTGGATCTGCTTACAACAGATTGGTGACTTTTCCAGAAGAGAGGACTGGGCCAGGTTGTAATATTAAGTATCGCATTGACTTGCAAGTGCTCAGCATCTATCAGGCTTTAGCCTTTAGTGCACAGGACACATTTTATTTAAGTTTCTCTTGACAGTAGAAACACAACACATGGTTTGGGACAAGCTAATCACAAAAAAAAAAAAATACACCAATTGTGAGCCAAATTCTGAGGTGCCCTTATCTATTTGGCAGTATTGCAAGTTCTTCATTTTATCTGAAGCTTTGCCATGTTTGTTGTTTTTATTAATCCTGGTGACTTGGAGTCAAGTAATTACATGAGAATCTGAAAAAGAAAAGGAGGACTTGTAGCACCTTAGAAACTAACCAATTTATTTGAGCATAAGCTTTCGTGAGCTACAGCTCATTGCATCCGACGAAGGTGCCACAAGTCCTCCTTTTCTTTTTGCGAATACAGACTAACAGGGCGGCCTCTGAAACCTGTCATGAGACTCTCAGGTTTCAATAAAAAAAGGGGGAAGACGGGGCGCAAGGCCCCAATCCTGAAACTGCTTCTGCACGTGCTTGACTTCAGGAGAGTGAGCAGCAGTCCCACGCCCTTCCAGCAAAGGTAAAGTTGCGCAGGTGCATCAGCGTGTGTGTGTACAGGCAGAATCAGGACTTAAGTTTCTAACCCTTGGGGTGGCACAGAAAAGCTTCAGCATAGGGCCCAAGTCTGCCGCGACCCCCCGCCCGGAGACTCGGAGCCGCCGTCCAAGGGCGGATAAAATGGGGGGATGCGCGCGCGGTGACCCGGCAGCGGTTCGTTTCCGTTGAGAGCGAACTACAACTCCCAGCCTGCCCCGCGCCCGCGCATGCTCCTTTCAGCGATCGGCTGGCGAGGCTGGGCCGCTGCGGGGCCGGGGCTCGGCCCGTGCCGCGGGGGAGAAGGAGCCGGTTCGGGGGTAACCGCCGCGGTATACGGGGGTGGGGTGAGCCGAGCCAGCGCTGCGCCGGCGCGGGAGGGCGCGGAGCCGACCCTCCCTGCGGCCCGGCCAGCTCGCGGCGGCGGCCCGCTCACCCCTCCCGGGGCCAGAGCCGGGCCCGGGGGCGGCCGCGAGACCGGCGCAGCTGGATAAAGTAGCCACCCGCCTCCTGTCAGTCGCTGTGGCAGAGCCGGGCTTCCCCGATGCGAAGGTCTGCACAGTAGCAATTAGACTTCCAAGGGCCGGTGGGTTGGTGCACTTCTGACCATTTCCTTCTAGTCTTTTTAAAAAACAACCAGATCGAATTGAGCTCGAAGTTCAGGTTTTTATAAAAGGACTTTTATAAAAAAAATAATTTTTTAAATAAAAAAAAAATCAAAAGAAATTGTCCTTGGAGGGGGGGGGGGGGAATTGCAGAGATTTTGATCAAATAAATACTTCACCGAACATTGCAGTGTTTTGCTGATGTTGTTTTAAAGTGAAGAACCAGCTTTCACCTTTCTTTTTCCCTTTCTATTTCAAGCTGGCCAAAAGGTCGCATGTCTTTCTCTTTTGTGCAGACTTCACAACAGCGATTCATGTTTTGTCATCACCAGCAGAGGAAGGATGGTCCAGCATTCAATCCATTTGGCCCTAGCCTAGGATTTAGGACCCTTGGGTTCAAATCCTTCTTCTGTCACAGACTTACACTGTGACCTTGGGCAAATCATTTAGTCTCTTTGTAGGAACATTGTGCATCCCTGTATCTCAGGGTTTTTTTTAAATAGATGAAAAAGACTATGAGGTGCTCAGATAATATAGTAGTGGTTCCATATAAGTACCTAACAGATTAGTGCACTATGCTTTATTTGGGGCTGTATCTTAATTCCATTGGGAAATTGCAGCTAGTACAATTTACAGCAGTTTACTTGTATTTCACAGTGAGCTGCTACCAGTGCTTTGTGATCTGCACTGCATGCTTTTGGGAATTGACCTACACAGCCCTAAATGGCCTGCACTTTTTCTGCCTTGAGAGATCACCTCTCACCTTGTGTAATACTGCTGTAGTTGAGAACTGGAAGTTCTGGAGGTGGCGTTCCCTTGCTTATGTAAAAGAGAGGGCTACGAAGCGTCATGTATTTCGTGTTGCAGTCATGCTTTTGACAGGCATGCCATGCATTTCCACATCTTACCTGAAATGTCATTTGCTTAGGTGTGCTGTGGGAAGGCAACAGGCATTTGACTGCAGTTTTGTATTTTGGTCACTAGAGATACCTGCAGTGCCTGTGGACTAGCGACCAGATTGCCTTCTTTCTTGCTGTTCCTTCTGTTTGACCAGGGCCAGGAATGAGCAGCTGGAGGAGGAGGTGCCACAGCAGCAGATAAGGTGAGGCCTAATACTGGCCCCTGGCTTCCCAGCGGTTCCCCACCCCCACACCAGACGCCAACCCAGCTAGTATCCCTGGCTCCCCATGAGCATCAACACCCTCGGTCTCCAAATCCTAGTAGCATTTGTTTTCCAGAAGCCCCAACATCCACCACCTAGCTTCCTACTCTGGTTCCTCCATTGGTACCCAGCTATACACCAGCCACCCTCCAGTGAGCCCTCCTTACCAGCCAGAACTGCCACTTTACAGTGCTGAAACTTGCATCGCTCAGGGGAGTGTGTTTTCACACCCCTGGGTGAAGAAATTTTCAGCGTTGTAAGTGGCAGTGTAGACAAGGCCTTTGTTCATATGATGGAATTCTTAGTATAGTCATTTTTACTGTTTCACCTGCATGGATTCTGCAAGTGGCTCCACATGGGTGAGAGAAATTTTCTAGGAATAGGAAACTCTTATAGTTTAAAAAAGAATTGAGGGGGTAGCTGTTATGGTACCTGACAACATATTTCTCTCTCTCTCTTTTTTTTTTCTTTTTTTAAAAATATTGACCCTATTGCAAATTGACAACATTTCTGTGTGCATCACAACTGCCCTGTAGGTTAGGGAAGTACTTAGGCTGCTGTGGGTCGGGCGGACTGCAGTGGGGCCCCATTTGCGCGGGGAGGGAGGGGAGTAAGGACAAGGAAACTGGTTCGGTGGTAACCGGCCCGGGCCAGCACTCCAGTGTGGGGTGATGGTGCTGCTCACTTCACTGTTGTGTAGATTTATAGCTAGCTTACTATGCTTGTTATGAATAGTGCCGTGCAAGAGACAGGAAAACTTGCCTTCACCAAGAATCTTCAGGTTTAGTTGAGCAAGGCAAATTAAATACTTTTGATGCCTGTTTTGTTTGTTATTTATGTTACAGAAGTTACAGGGAGTATAAAATGGGGTATAAATTTAACTTTTGCTCATGTGCAGCCTGCGTGCAGTCATCTTCCTGATTTATCACATGAAAAGGAAGAATTATTGGGGTCGCCTAGCTATTGCAGGCAGTGGAATAAGAGATTTTAATCTCAGGGTTATGGGTTTCACTTAGATCATAAGATATTTAGGGTAGGGATCATGAGTTTTTTCATGTGTCTTCTGTGAAGTACTCAATATGCTTGTAAAATAATGAAGAACCCAATAATCATCATAGTGGATGGTTACTCAGCTACTATTGTAGCTGTGATTTAATGCAACTCTACTATTTTGTTGGTGAGCAAGGTTTTCTAAACACACTCTTTGTGTTTATAAATGTTTGTATTAATAACAAACCCTTTGTTTTCATAAACAAGGTTATTCGCACCATAAAGTAAATATTTACAACTTTTCCCCATAGATTCTTTTCCTTCAAAGTAAGTAAGGAAGAACAATGGGAGTTCAAGGACTTTGGAAACTGCTTGAATGCTCTGGAAGACCTATAAACCCAGAAACTTTGGAAGGAAAAATTCTTGCTGTTGGTATCCTTAAAACCTTAAGTTGACATACTGTTGCTGAAACATGCTGGTCCATCTGTTCCACTGTGAAAAATGCAGAAATGTCCCAAATTGACCTTACCAAAACAATCTGTTAGGACTAGGCATAGTACAGGTATAGACCCTGTGAGTTTGACAGATGAAATCTTACGATTGGAAAGATCAAGAGGCAAGGAGTTCTTTAACTGGTTTGGTCTTTATATCTTACACACAAACGTAGAATGAAATGTTCCAGTAAAGGGTGTGCTAATCTTAAAAGCTGAAAGGGACTGAATTCATTCTGTATGTAAGGTTTCACTTTTGGTTCATGCCAAAATAGGATGAGGTGAAATGCTGCATCTGATTGACTCTAGCTCTGTTCCTGACATTTTTCTACACATTAAAGTGCAGTCTGTTAATAAAAGGCTTTTCAGTGTTATCAAAGGCACATTCTAATCGTCTGTATTTAAGACATGGTTCAGACTGAAATGAGTTACACTACAGTTTAGCCAGATGGTGCAGAGAGGAATTTCAAAACCTTGCATTAGTTCAGGAAGAGACATAGACTAGGTTTTTTTTTTTAAAAAAAAACAACTCATTTATAACATGGTGTGGTCTGGCCTACCTGGCTGGCCAAACCAGTATAACTTAGTTTGGATATGGCTGTGTTATTAAAAAAATAAATAAATAGATAAATGCTATATAAACCATTTATATCACACTCATCATCTGAGCATCAACGCATGGTTGCAAAGCATATTTGTTTCAGCATTCTACATGGGGCCCAGGGGAGTGGGATTCTATAACAGTTTTGCTTAGGACAGATGTACTGGCTGAAAATTTATCAGAGCATGCATAGGACACCTCTTTGGCAAATGAAAGTGTATTTTTTGGAACAAAAATGAACCCTTGCCAAAATTCTGTGTATTTTATTTTTATTACCCTATATATGCCATTGAAACTAACCACTAATCTAGTTAGTTATCTTTATGGTTTGACTTCAAGGATTACTTGTAAAAATGTAGGAATCAAGGGATGATAAATAAGAACAAACAATAATTAAACGTGTGCCTTTATAGTTATAGATGCCTTCCACAAACAAATGACAGGTTGTAGGAGTCTGTATTTCATAAGCTCATCTGATGTCTGCAGTGCTGACAGTCATTTGAACTAGAATACAAAAAAAGGGAAAACTAATGCCTATCTTCTGGGTCAGGAAAAATCAGTTCAAATCATCTTGTTAACATGGATGAAAGCTGGGAAGCTATTACAATTCATTCACTTACAGGAGGAATGAGGGTTGTTGTATATGGCTCCATTGCTGCTCTTCGGCTTGGGTATGGTGTAAAATATTCCTTCCTCTCCCATCTTCACTGGTCCTTGGAGGATCAGCTGGCCTTTTGTATACAAACCTAGCTACTTGGGCTTGGAACAACAGACAAGATTTAAACCTAAATAAATTTAATATAGTTTGTTCATTGCATGGTTAACATTATGAAATGTGCTTGTAAGGCTATACATTTTTTTTCTCTTAACTGTCCTTCAAGATATTAGCATTTGGTTGAATCAAGCAGTAAAAGGAGCCAGGGACCGTCATGGTAACACCATACAAAATGCTCACCTACTCACTTTGTTCCATCGACTCTGCAAGTTGTTATTTTTTCGAATCCGGCCTGTCTTTGTTTTTGATGGGGAGGCACCACTACTGAAGAGGCAAACTTTGGTTTGTATTTTTTTTGAGTAATTTTATGTTCTTTCCAGTGCTAAATAAGATGGAGATTTATCAATATGAAAGTTTATAGAGTAGGTGCCCAGTCCTGCATCTTTGTAGTGAATGGCAATTCTGCCACTAATGTCAGTGAGAGCAGAATTGGACCTTAAATCAGCTACAGTAAGTGCAGGAACAAAGGCTCCTCTTATACATTGTTTCTGCATGAACATATGCATAATTATAGTCTAAAGATCAGATTATGATGTTTAATTACTGTGCTCATGCAGGTGAATTGATATATTTAAACCAATATGAAAAATTCTAGTTTCTCACTTGTCTGGGCATGTGTATTTTTCAATGGGTGAGTAAAATCTATAATTATCACAATGACTTTTGATGATAAACTAAATGGTGAGCAAGTAGATTTTGTGCCTGGGTTGGTATTTTCATCTCAAGTTTACGAAGATAATTTACACGGTGAATCACTGCTATGGTTAGTTCTACAGAAGTGTGCAGAAGTCTCTTTAAGATTGGGGGTCCTATGTGCTAGGTACTGTGCAAGCCAAATCAATGATCGGGGAACTGACATTGTGTGGTGGACCTTGTCCCTTCATGGAGTCTCTATTAATTTAATGGGGCAGATTGATACCCCTGGAGATTGAAGTTAATGGGGCCTGATAGAGGGGGTTGTCTGAACAGAATCAGTTGCGGGAGTAAACCCTAAATTAAGACAAGACACAACAAGTTTGTGTGCAAAGAGGAAGTAGGAGAGGAAGAATGAAGAGAGCAGTGGCAGGGAAGTGTGCAGACTAACTGTGTACAGTTTACAAGGTGATTTAGAAAAAATAATCAGACATTAAGCATGACAAGAATCCACCATTCTTCTCAATTGTTTAAGTGAAGTACACTATGCATTAGAAATCAGTTATAATTTCACAAGTACCTATATAATGAACATGGGCTAACCCACCAGTTTAGTAGTGGATGACTTTCATTTCATAGTGCTTTCCTGTTTTAATACCTTTGCAATTTTGGAAAAAAAATGCCCTATAAAGATTGGAACTTATTTGTGATTGGGGTGAGGAATTATTTAAAAACATCTATTCATTCCAGCACATCTCTCTCAGGGAACAATGCTTGCCACGTCCCACAGTGTTTCTTCTGAAGTGTAGCTTGGCGATTAGAAAACTGGATCATCCATCTGTTCTATTTTTATAAAATGATTAGTACTAATGGCTTTTTTTTTCTTCAAAGTACTTGTATTTAATTCAGATTAATTTAAACAAGGAAATGTGATACTATTTTGTGATTTGCCTCTCCTATTTTTCTTAGAAAGCAGGAAATTTAAAAAAAACAACCTTTCAAAACCCAGGAAAAACCCTTCTGGGATGCTGTAGGTTCTGATCATAGCAGATTTGTGATAACCATGAGGGAGGAGGAGAAGTCTAGCAGCTTCCAAATTACCCATTTTAAAACTGGAAGTCAATGAGGAAAGATTGCAGGATTGGGCTCTTTTATAGATAATCTAGTTTCTGATATTTATGCAGGCATGATATGGAAAGCTCCTGTCCATTAATATGAGAACTATTCTATTTTTATACAAAAATCTGTCACCTACAGTGTCTCAATTTACAGCTTATTATAAGAGTAATTCATCTGAAAAATATCTTCCATTAACAAGAAGTCTCCTTTTAGTGAAATCTGATGTTACTCATTTAATGTTCGCAGGCTAAACGAAGACAAAGAAAAGAATTGGCAGTCAGTGACTCTAAGAAAACTACCGAAAAACTCTTGAAAACTTTCCTGAAAAGACAAGCTATCAAAACGGCTTTAACAGGCAAAAGGCAAGGGCAAAAGCATTGTTTTCCTCTTGTTTCAGTGGCAGTTTTTGCTTAGATATTAATAACTCTTCCAACTTTTTCTTAAGCAATGAAGCACTGCCCAGTATTTCACAAGTTCGAAGAGAAGAAATTGATGATATGTATGTCTTGTCTTCTTTACAAGAGGAAGAAAAAAAGAGGTAAGCAATGCTAAAACGAGTAGCTCAGTCTGATATGTGAAAATCCATATTGAAAGTTTTTAATGCTGTTTTTGAGAGTGTTCCTCTGTGGGATGCAAACTGTATTTACTTGCTGGATATTTCTAGTGGATATTTCTAGTAAAAGTCATGGACAGGTCACGGACAATAAACAAATATTCACGGAAGCCGTGACTTGTCCCTGATTTTTGTCAAAAATGTCCCTGACAAAAATCGAAGTCTTAAATCACCACTACTGGGTAACGAGATACACAGTCAAATCTGGACCAGGTCAGTTGTGACAGTTATTTGGAGGCCTCATTCTGATTCTTAGCATAGAAATAGCTACATTAAAAAACCAGCAACAGTGGCTAGGAGCTGAGAGGGGATCCTGCACTACTCTGCAGGGCTGGGAGCTGCTGTGGGGGCCCACGGCAGCTGGGGAGCTCAGGGATTCCCCTGCTGCCCGTGACAGCTGGGCAGGTTGGGGGGCCCTGTTGCCGCTCGTGGCTGGTCTGCTGCGGTGCCCCAATGTCATGGAGGTCTCTGGAAGTCACAGATTCTGTGACTTCTATGACCTCTCTGACAATTGTGGCCCTAGTGATGATCTTTGTATCCCATCCAATTCCTCTGCATCTTTTCTGCTAGCCTGTATCTTTTTTTATTATACATTTCAGATTCCTTAGTTTTCCTGTTGATGAGCAAGCAGTAGGTTCATTCTATTTTGCTTATAAAAAAACCTTATTGGTACATATGTTTAAAAAACCCTACAGCTTCCTTTTTGTCTACCTTGCTTCCTTTTGTAATTTTAGTTCAGAAGACGAAGATGAAAAAGAGTGGGAAGAGAGAATGAGCCAAAAAAAAATATTGCAGGTAACTACATTTGAATAGCCTTGTAATTGTGAAATTTTTCAATCACTCACTTCAAATGGACAACATTAACAACAAGGACCAACAGATATACTGGTTGGGGTGTATAGATGTACCAGATTTAATTCCTGGTGTAAAAATAGGATTGCCTGCCTAAGGGACCAATAACTTTTTTAAAATGTCTGCTATCTTGCTAATCCCAAAATGTAGAAATTAGTGCTATCTCCTGGTGGAGAGCTGGAGACTCAATTTCCTAGTGTTACATAGTATTTCTTTCTAAGGTGGTGATTCATGAAATATTGGACCATTTAGAGAAAAAATACATTTTTGTTACTGAAAGTTAACTATGGAAAACTTAAGACATTAATATATGTATGTTTTCTGTCGTTCTTTCTCTCAATAAACTATGAGAGGATGTTGGGAGTCCCTCCTGTCGAAATTCACAATTTATTCATTTCAAAAACTTTAACTCAGTTGGGCCTCTTCTTTTATTATTATGTCCCTTTGTTTGTCCAATTCCTGTTGTCTCTGCTCCTCCCCTTGGCTCTCATTCCAACTTTTGTCTTTGTCCCTGCAACAAATGCTGTCCCTACAACTGGAAGTCTTTCAGCGCATGCACTCTCTTCAAGCATTTCGTCGTCCCTTCTTCTCTTCATTGAATACTTATAAACCCTCGCTTTTGCAACCATGTTTTAAAGGTCTATACTTTGTGACCTGCTAGGGTTAGAAACACCATGGCACAGCAATAAAAATACTTTCAGAATAGGTAAACTTTTTTCAAATGACATTGCGATTAATGGCACTGTTAAACAATAGAATAACAATGGAAATTTATTAAATATTTGTGGAGGTTTTCTACATTTTTCAAATGCATCAATTTCAATTATGACATAGAATACAAAGTGTGCAGTGCTCACTTTATTTTTTTATTACAAATATTTGCACTTGAAAAAATGATAAAAGAAATAGCATTTTAATTCACCTCATACAAGTTCTGTAGTGTAATCTCTTGATCATGAAAATGCAATTTACAAATGTAGTGTTTTTGGTTACATAACTGCACCCAAAAAACAAAACAATGTAAAACTTTAGAGCCTACAAGTCCACTCGGTCCTAATTCTTGTTCAGCCAATCGCTAAGAGAAACAAGTTTGTTTACCTTTATCGGAGATAATGCTGTCCACTTCTTAATTACAATGATACTTGAAAATGAGAACAAGCATTCGCATGGCACTGTTGTAGCTGGTGTTGCAAGATATTTACATGCCAGATGCACCAAAGATTCATATGCCTCTTCATGCTTCAGCCATCATTCAGCTTCCATGCTGATGACGCTCACTTAAATTTAATTAACAATTTTTTTTTTTTTTTTTTGTGACCGAACTCTTTGCAGGGAGAATTGTATGTCTCCTGCTCTGTTTTGCCTGCATTCTGCTATATATTTCACGTTATAGCAGTCTCTGATGGTGATCAAGCACATGTTGTTCGTTTTAAGAACACTTCCACTGCAAATCTGGCAAAATGCAAAGAAGGTACCAATGTGAGATTTCTAAAGATCGCTACAGCATGCGACCCAAGATTTAAGTGCCATCCAAAATCTGAGAGGGATGAGGTGTGGAGCATGCTTTCAGAAGTCTTAAAAGAGCAACACTATAATGTGGAAACTACAGAACCCAACAGAAAATCAACCTTCTGCTGGTGGCATCTGAATCAGATGATGAAAATGAACGTCAGTCCGCACTGCCTTAGATTGTTGTCGAGCAGAACCCGTCTTCAGCATGAACGCCTATCCTCTGGAATGGTGATTGAAGCATGAAGGAACATATGAATCTTCAGCACATCTGGCATGTAAATATCTTGCTATTTGAAAATGTATAAAACATCCAAAAATATTTAACTAAATGGTATTCCATTATTGTTTAACAGCGCAATTAATCACATGATTAATGTTTTTAACTGTTTGACAGCCCTAAATAAAAGCCTCGTTGTACTAACTTCTGCTTTGAGAGATTAAATACTGTATTTGACTTTCCATTTGATTATGAGTGACTCTGTATGTTTGTTGCCTTGGTCATATGAAATCAGTGTTTGTAAGTTCTCTTTCACTACTTACAGGAAGAATTCTTTGACAATCCTCATTCTGTAGATATTGAATCAGAAGACTTCAGCAGTCTGCCTCCAGAAGTGAAACATGAAATCCTGACAGACATAAAGGAGTTCACAAAGCGACGAACATTATTTGAGACCATGCCAGAGGTAAAATTTAAAAAATCCGTCAGCTTTTTTTAAAGCCAATAGGATAGAGTCTGCTGCCATTAGCGCCGATGAAGACTGCATTAGTATCTCACATCAAAAAATCCTTGATGTGCTATGTCAGAAAAGTGACTGCACAAAAATGTCAGGGTCATGGTTCTCAACAAACTTGCTTTCTATATGTATTCAGAGTTGTTTCTGACTTCTGATAGAATTGCGGAGCCAAGATTGCTTTATAATTTGCCCATTGTTGCATTGTGGCTCATGCCTCACCACCAGAATTATTCTGTAATTGGAATTTAGTGAATCTTATTTATGATAAGTCAGGCTGAAAGAAAACAACTTCACTTCCAGATTCCAAGTTGCATGCAGAGCTGGTAGCTGGGAAGTCGTTTTTTTATTTGTAAACTAAGCAAATGTGTAAAAAGTCATTTCAGAGACAACTGGAACCCTGCAGTGCCATTTTTAGAATAATTTTTGAGAGCACAACTATGTTTTAAAGCGTAATAGGACTGTTTAGATGGCAGCTGGCATTGAAACCTGCCAGGATAGATGTTGTAATAGGCAACCACATTTAAATCACCCCAGTGTGGGTTCCATTATAATTTTATTTGCTCTTGAGTTATGGACCATCTCTTTTAAATGACCAATTTTTACTGGTCATGTAAGGGAGGTATCAGTGTATTTAACAATGTCACAGTTCCAGGGCAACTGTATCTGTATTTCCCTTCAGTGGTACAGCTTCCAGCTGACTGACTGCTTTCAGCTCCCCAGCTGTTACCATTCTGGGGGGAGACCTGCATCTCTCTCCCTTCTGACCTTGGTATTCCCAAGCTGCACAGTTCCCTGCCTTCACTGTCTATTTCCCAGCACAGACAGGTTACCTGAGGACATCTGCTTGGTTTCTCTTCAGAGACTGATAACATATAACTGTTGACAATCACTCTTATCAGGTAGCACATCCTGTGCAAGTCTATTTTATTCTTAAAGTAAAATATAATAAAAAACAAACAAAACCCTATAAGCATGTGATTAAGCTTACCAGAATTAACTACAACCTTAACCTAGATTCTGTCAGGCCCAGTCCTTGGAACCCTATCCTCCAGGGGGGCTCATAATAGAGGAAGTACATTTAGCACCCCTCTCCCTCATGAGAGAAGGTATTTGCTACAGTAACACATACACAGTTGCATTTTTAATAGGGTATACATCAAAGGTGTTACCACTAATTTGATAAATGTTATTAATTAAGTTAAACTTTAACTTCATTCCATAAGGTTCAGGATATTACAGAATATTGTCAGTCTGTCACACTAATTAACCTATTTTTATCCTGTGTTAATGTGTCAGTCCCTTGTGTCATTGCAGTCAGTAACAGAAAAATGTCCTGTGTCAGAAAGTGATGAGATGTAGAGAAACTGATACCTATTTTATTTTTGTAACACAGCCGTTTCCTCCAGAGCCCAATGAATACATTTGCCTCAAAAATTCAGCAGTTGCATTTTATCTAAATACTGTGGCTCATTTCATGTTTAATTTGTTTGTTTTAAGGAGTCCAATGACTTCTCACAATACCAACTCAAAGGTTTGCTTAAAAAAAACAACCTTAATCGATACATAGAAAATGTGGAAAAAGAGATGAGTCAGCAGGACTCAGGCCAAATCCAAACCCAATATGAAAATGAGGGGGGCTTCATGAAAGAAGTGGAAAGCAAGAGGGTAGTCTCTGAAGATAGTTCTCACTACATTCTGATAAGAGGTATTGTAATGTTATCTCTTCACGTCCTGAAATTTCTCACTGGGTGTGGGCACTCTGTATTGCTGTTGGTCTTGTATATACTGCTGAGAAATATGAGTTTCATGTACAGAAACATAGACGGTGAGAGCTTTTTTAACCGGCATACAGGGGAATGGGGGGTGCCGGTAAATTTAAGATGCCAGTTAGCTCAGAGGGAGGGGTTTGGAGTGCGGGGTGGGTGTGCGGGCCAGGGGAATAGGAGGGGCTGCGGAGCATGGATCCTGGGATGTGGGAGGTGGCTTGGGGTGCTGGATGTGGGGGTGCTCACATCTGGCAGCTCCCCGCAAGTAGCTCCCCGTCCCTGCTGCTCCTGGCAGAGGCACAGCTAGGTGGCTTTGTAAGCAGGCACGCTGCCTCTGTTTGCCAGTGCTACTCCCGCACCTCCCATTGGCTGCAGTTCCTGGCCAATGGGCTGGGAGCCCCCAAGTCAGCACTTGAGGAGGAGGGACGGAGGTAGCATGCCTGCAGAGCTCCCTGGCTGCGCCTCCGCCAGCAATAGCCGGGACGGGGAGCCACCGGAGGTGAGTGCCCCCTCCATCTGGCACCCTGAGCCCCTCCTGTGCTCCAACCCCCTGCCCCAAGCTCCCTCCTGGACCCAAACTATCACTCCCAGAGCGCGCCCCACGGCCCCGCCCATGCCCCAGCTCCCTGTCGGCCCTGCACCAACCGCACTATAAACCAGACTTTCAGTGCAGATCTGAAATGTTGGTTTATAGAGCTTGCCAATTGGTCAAGTGCCGAATAAAAGTTTACTGTTGTTGATACTTTCAGTATAATGAACTATAACACTAACTTAATTATTAAATTGCAGAGAAATAGAGTAATAAAAGACTTGATTATCAACCACCAACTTCTTAGGATTTTAAATCTAATTCATTATAGAAGAAAAAGAATATATAAACAGTTATATATGAAGAAACTTAAGTCTTTTTCTTTTTCAGGTATTCAAGTAAAGGAAGCCACCAGTACGCACTTAGAAGCTCTTTCAGTTGGGCATTCCACAGGACCTGAATATAACATACCTGATAAAATACATAATGAAATGAATGCTAATACCAAGCCATCTTCACCTGAAGAGTTAAAGACAGAGAAGGCTAGCAATGCAGCTGGAGCACCACCTTCTCCCAGAACTTTGCTTGCTATACAGGCAGCTATGTTAGAAAGCAGCTCAGAAGAGGAACCAGAGGATGAAGATAAAAGGAAGCTGAATTTGGACCAAGCCACTCTCTGTCCCAGTACAGTTGAAGGCAATGTATCACCAAGAACACTACAGGTTATTCAGCAAGCTTTAAGTGGTGGTGATGATGATGTGAGAGCAGTTATTACCGCTAGTGCTGATAGAACACAAATGGAAATGTCAGGGGTGAAGGATCTTATTAGTAGCTCAGATGAGGTTTCTAAAATTAAGGATGGAAAAGAGTCGCTACTTTTACCTACAGATCTTTCAACAAACACCGTCCTTATGCAAGATGGTGAATCAGACCAAAAACGTACATCAGATTTTTTTTTAATGCCTGTATCTAAAGGTGTGTGCACACCTTGCGTTAAAAATGATTCCTCTGTTGAAATCATTAGAATAGATAAAGAACAGACAGAAGACGAACAAGAGTACACTTCAAAAATGGACTCAAGATCTCTGCAAGAAAGTATGGATATTTCAGTGCAGAAACCAATAAGTTCCACAACAAAGACCACTTCAGTAGCTATGATTCATTCAGAAACTACAGAAATTTCCAACAATGTGGAATATGAAAATATAGAGTGTGTTTTTCCAGAAGCAGAAAAGAATGCTCCTGAGCGACAGCATCCACTTTCAGTCACTCCAGAAATAGCATATCCTAATGAGGCAAGAGTACAAAGGAAATCACATTCTGAAGAGAGTGATTCAGATGGTATGTGCAGCATGCTGTTTTTTTCCATATTTGATTGTGGTAGCCAAGGCCCCAATCAGGATTAGAGCCCCATTGTGCTAATTGCTGAACAGATACACAGGAAGACCAGATTCCCTGCCCTGAAGGGTTCACAGTCTACTGACATGACCCTTGCATTTACCTCTGCTAATAGAGACAAAGATGTATTTTAAAAACGTATGTATGATTTTTTTTTTAAAATTTGGCCTTATTGACAAATATATAATCTCTTGTAGACAGGAAGAAGTGCTTCCTTTTTTTTTTAAAAAAAAAATGTTTTTGATTACTAAGTAGTTTTTAATACGGGATTTTTATTATACTTTAATTGTAGGGAGAAGTAATTTTATTAGATTGTAAATTTGAAATGAGAGGATTTGATTCAAATAATGATTTTATTCTCTGTCACAAATCAATATTTTCCTGAAGAGGGACTGACAGTTGCTCTAATTATGATGAGCCTCATTTCAGAGATCATTCCCAAATTTGTCTTGTTTTGATACTGGTTTATAAATCAGAAGAACTTACCAATACTACGCTTAATATTCCAACAGATTTCAGTCTTTCTGATTTGTCAAAGAGAAATTAATCATTTGGAAATTTCTCTTGACAAAAATCTAGTAACAGCAATGTAGCAAAGCACAGTAGCTGTGACAGAACTGTTCATATAAAAGTGTTCTGTACAAAGAATAATACCCAGATCATCCTTTGTATTTGATTGTGATCTTGGAAGAGTTAAGTAGCCATTTGACTAACAAAATGTATTTAGGTATCCAAATGTTATATTCATTTTAAAAAGTACATGTTATAAACTGTTAATAAGTGGGTAATCTAGGATTTGCCAGAACTCGGACAAATAGGATTTATTTTTTCTAAGATTGAAATCATCCAATGGTTTGACACGATCATCTTAGTCCCTGGGAAAAGAGATGAGGGTCCGTAAACACTTTGTCTCCTTATATAGAAATAATAGATCTTAGGCTCAGTAATAACTTAATTTGTCAAGGAAGAACACTTCTGTCCCATACCAAGTCTGATTTTGGTATTAGAACCTCAAATTTGATGTTTTCTTAGTTTGCTCAGTAAATCTGGGACCATATAAATACATCTTATCTTGATAATTAAATGATTTCCTCCTATTTTAAAACTTTCTCTGATCCTCCGGGAACAAAAAACCGACTAACAGTTTACGTCAGCTGTCAATTGATATCTTAACATTTTGACCAATGATTCAATTCAATGGCAAAAAATCTATATTCATGCAGTGTTAATGTTGATTGGTGGTATGTTGTTCCTTTGCAGAATGCTGAGTTGAGCAAAACGCCAACATCTGAAAACCAGGAACTGCAGAGTTAAGGCTGCACGTGCATATTTAACTCTGCTCTCTTTCAGCAAATCCACCCTGTTAACACAAATACCTTTACTATGCCAACCCCACAGTTCTCGAAATATGTAAGCTGTTCACCTTCTTTTACAATCCACTTGTTCTCTCTCACCCACAGGATTCCATCTAACACTATGGGGGGGAGGGAAAGGCAGTTGACCATGCCACGTTCCCTTTGTTCTCCTGGCATTAGTCAATTGGAATTATTTGCATACACTCCAGGCACAGTCAGTGTGTTAGGTGTACTTGCACTAAATGGTGGAGGCAGCAGTTGGGCCTGCTAAGTAATGTGTGTTTGTGACATATGGACATGTGTGACAGGGCAATGATTAGGATATGAGGAGATCTATGTTTTGCACACTGAGGTGTGAGTGCTAAGGGAAGAGCTGTACGTGTACCTTCAGGATGCAGTATGCATCATTTCTGTGCAGAATTGTGTATATGTTGTGTAATTAGCAGGGCACAGAAGTATTATTACAAAGGGCATTGTCAGCAACAAGGGGGAACATGAGGATTCTAACGCTTAAATGATGGTTACATGAAAGTGAGATTGTATCCTGTGAGTAAGTGTAAGAGAGTTGTAAAATGCTGTGAAGTGGTCCTTAAATTTTACATGTTCTTCTCTCTGAGGAGATGGTTAAGTGTATGAGTGGACACCAGGAACCTCCTGAACCTTAGTGCCAAGGGCCACTGTAAGTATGTGCTACATGCATAGTGAGGCACTGCTCAAAGAGGGTAGAAGGAAGGTGGTGTGGGCAACCTTTCCCCCTCTCTTTTTGTGCTTTAATAGTGGAACCCTATGGATGGAATGGGTTGAAAAAGGTGAACAACTTCTACATTTTAGGAGCTGTGGGATTGGCAGGTTGTGTTAACAGGCCATATTGGGCATTGATGAAAGAGGACCAAGTTAAGTATGCATGAGCATTTCCCAGTTTTCAGACATTTGAGTTTCGCTAAACTGTGTGTTCTGCAAGAGGACAGCATATCACCAGCAGCCTTAACTCTGCATTAATGTAGGTTTTTTTTGCCATTGAATTGCCTCAGTTTTTGAACAGGAAATTATGTTGATAGGAATTAGTAGTCATTTAGGTAGATGAATAGATCATGTCCTACAGTTAGCATATTGAGACAGCTGCAGTCCTCCCCATGCCTGCCCTCCTGCCACTTCTCACCAGTCCTGCTTCAGCATCCCTCCCCAACTATTCCCCTGAGTCATTCAGTGCTTTCCTCCATCCAACCTGGCCCCCTCCCCACTACTGTATCCAAGCCTTCCCACCACAAGCAAGCATTTCTCTGAAGTCTTCACTCCCAGTTATGAAAACAGTTTTATTGCTATTTCTTCACCCTTCCTATAACCTGATTCCAATGCAGTGCCTAGAGCCAAGGAAAACTGTTTATAGTGGAATAGTGTTGGAGTGCAGGGAGGTGAGGGTGTGCTGGCAGAGCTGAGGGGTGCCAGGCCTCCCTCACCTGAGCTCCTAACCTTGCATCTCCTACCTCCCATCCCCATTTATTTCCTTCTCCATAAACCCCTTCTCCTAGCTGCAGCCTCAAACACCTCTGACCCTTATTCCCACTCTTCTTCCTCTCTCCCACTTCCCTCCTCTCCCAGGAAGCATTCACATGTCTTTGTTTTCCCATATACTTTGATTACATTCCCCCCAAAATAAAATTGCCACTTGTGATTCACAAATTGTAGCAACCTACAGCCACTCAGTTCATATGTCCTTTTGTCTTAGGTGGGGGCTTGTGATATCCTTATCCTTAGTGATGTTAATTTAAGGGTGAGGTCACAGGATTTGAGAGGTCTGTGATTCATTCAGTCGTTAATTCCTAGCTCAGTCTAAGGGTATGTCTACACTACGAAATTAGGTCGAATTTATAGAAGTCGGTTTCTTAGAAATCGTTTTTATATATTCGAGTGTGTGTGTCCCCACGGAAAATGCTCTAAGTGTATTAAGTGCATTAACTCGGCGGAGTGCTTCCACAGTACCGAGGCAAGCGTCAATTTCTGGAGTGTTGCACTGTGGGTAGCTATCCCACAGTTCCCACTGTCTCCCCTGCCCATTGGAATTCTGGGTTGAGATCCCAATGCCTGATGGGGCTAAAACATTGTCGCGGGTGGTTCTGGGTACATATCGTCAGGCCCCCGTTCCCTCCCTCCCTCTGTGAAAGCAGCAGCAGACAATCGTTTTGTGCCTTTTTTCTTGAGTTACCTGTGCAGACGCCATACCACGGCAAGCATGGAGCCCGCTCAGGTAACCGTTACCGTATGTCTCCTGGGTGCTGGCAGATGTGGTACTGCATTGCTACACAGCAGCAGCAACCTCTTGCCTTGTGGCAGCAGACGGTGCAGTAGGACTGGTAGCCGTCATCGTCATGTCCGAGGTGCTCCTGGCCACATCGGCCAGGAGTGCCTGGGCAGACATGGGTGCAGGGACTACATTAGAAGTGACTTGACCAGGTCATTCTCTTTAGTCCTGCAGTCAGTCCTATTGAACCATCTTATGGTGAGCAGGCAGGCGATATGGATTGCTAGCAGTCCTACTGCACCATCTTCTGCCGAGCAGCCATGAGATGTGGATGGCTTGCAGTCCTTCTGCACCGTCTGCTGCCAGCCAAAGATGTAAAAGATAGATGGAATGGATCAAAACAAGAAATAGACCAGATTTGTTTTGTACTCATTTGCTTCCCCCCCTCCCCCGTCTAGGGGACTCATTCCTCTAGGTCTCACTGCAGTTACTCACAGAAAAGGTGCAGCGAGGTAAATCTAGCCATGTATCAATCAGAGGCCAGACCAACCTGCTTGTTCCAATAAGAACAATTACTTAGGTGCACCATTTCTTATTGGAACCCTCCGTGAAGTCCTGCCTGAAATACTCCTTGATGTAAAGCCACGTCATCAGTCGCCCCTCCCTCCGTCAGAGCAACGGCAGACAATCGTTCCGCGCCTCTTTTCTGTGCGGACACCATACCAATGCAAGCATGGAGGTCGCTCAGCTCACTTTGGCAATTAGGAGCACATTAAACACCACACGCATTATCCAGCAGTATATGCAGCACCAGAACCTGGCAGAGCGATACTGGGCGAGTAGGCGACGTCAGCGCGGTCACGTGAGTGATCAGGACATGGACACAGATTTCTCTGAAAGCATGGGCCCTGCCAATGCATGCATCATGATGCTAATGGGGCAAGTTCATGCTGTGGAACGCCGATTCTGGGCTCGGGAAACAAGCACAGACTGGTGGGACCGCATAGTGTTGCAGGTCTGGGACGATTCCCAGTGGCTGCGAAACTTTCTCATGTGTAAGGGCACTTTCATGGAACTTTGTGACGTGCTTTCCCCTGCCCTGAAGCGCATGAATACCAAGATGAGAGCAGCCCTCACAGTTGAGAAGCAAGTGGCAATAGCCCTGTGGAAGCTTGCAATGCCAGACAACTACCGGTCGGTTGGGAATCAATTTGGAGTGGGTAAATCTACTGTGGGGGCTGCTGTGATGCAAGTAGCCCACGCAATCAAAGATCTGCTGATATCAAGGGTAGTGACCCTGGGAAATGTGCAGGTCATGGTGGAAGGCTTTGCTGCAATGGGATTCCCTAACTGTGGTGGGGCCATAGACGGAACCCATAACCCTATCTTGGCACCAGAGCACCAAGCCGGCGAGTACGTAAACTGCACGGGGTACTTTTCAATAGTGCTGCAAGCTCTGGTGGATCACAAGGGACGTTTCACCAACATCAATGTGGGATGGCCGGGAAAGGTACATAACGCTCGCATCTTCAGAAACTCTGGTCTGTTTCAAAAGCTGCAGGAAGGGACTTTATTCCCAGACCAGAAAATAACTGTTGGGGATGTTGAAATGCCTATAGTTATCCTTGGGGACCCAGCCTACCCCTTAATGCCATGGCTCATGAAGCCATAAACAGGCAGCCTGGACAGTAGTCAGGAGCTGTCCAGCTACAGGCTGAGCAAGTGCAGAATGGTGGTAGAATGTGCATTTGGATGTTTAAAGGCGCGCTGGTGCAGTTTACTGACTCGCTTAGACCTCAGCGAAACCAATATTCCCACAGTTATTACTGCTTGCTGTGCGCCTCACAATATCTGTGAGAGTAAGGGGGAGACGTTGAGGCAAATCGCCTGGCTGCTGGTTACGCGCAGCCAGACACCAGGGCTGTTAGAAGAGCACAGGAGGGCGTGGTACGCATCAGAGAAGCTTTGAAAACCAGTTTCATGACTGGCCAGGCTACAGTGTGCAAGTTCTGTTTGTTTCTCCGTGATGGAAACCCCCCGCCCCTTGGTTCACTCTACTTCCCTGTAAGCTAACCACCCTCCTCTCCTCCCTTCGATCACCGCTTGCAGAGGCAATAAAGTCATTGTTGCTTCACATTCATGCATTCTTTATTCATTCATCACGCAAATAGGGGGATGACTACTAAGGTAGCCCAGGAGGGGTGGTGGAGGAGGGAAGGAAAATGCCACACAGCACTTTAAAAGTTTACAACTTTAAAATTTATTAAATGCCAGCCTTCTGTTTTTTGGGCAATCCTCTGAGGTGGAGTGGCTGGTTGGCCGGTGGCCCCCCCACCGCGTGCTTGGGCGTCTGGGTGTGGAGGCTATGGAACTTGGGGAGGAGGGCGGTTGGTTACACAGGGGCTATAGTGACAGTCTGTGCTCCAGCTGCCTTTGCTGCAGCTCAACCATACACTGGAGCATACTGGTTTGATCCTCCAGCAGCCTCAGCCTTGAATGCTGCCTCCTCTCATCACGCTGCCACCACATTTGAGCTTCAGCCCTGTCTTCAGCCCGCCACCTTTCCTCCCAGTCATTTTGTGCTTTCCTGTGCTCTGACATTATTTGCTTCTACGTATTCGTCTGTGCTCTGTCAGTGTGGGAGGACAGCATGAGCTCAGAGAACATATCATCACGAGTGCGTTTTTTTTTTTTCTTTCTAATTTTCACTAGCCTCTGGGAAGTAGAAGATCCTGTGATCATTGAAACACATGCAGCTGGTGGAGGGAAAAAAAAAAGGGACAGTGGTATTTAAAAAGACACATTTTCTAAAACAGTGGCTACACTCTTTCAGGGTAAACTGTGCTGTTAACATTGCATACGTAGCACATGTGCTTTCGTTACAAGGTCGCATTTTGCCTCCCCCCCCACCACCACGTGGCTACCCCCTCAACCCTCCCCCCTCCCCATGGCTAACAGCGGGAAACATTTCTGTTCAGCCATAGGCAAACAGCCCAGCAGGAACAGGCACCTCTGAGTGTCCCCTGAAGAAAAGCACCCTATTTCAACCAGGTGACCATGAATGATATCTCACTCTCCTGAGGATAACACAGACAGATAAAGAACGGATGTTGTTTGAATGCCAGCAAACATACACTGCAATGCTTTGTTGTACAATGATTCCCACGTACGTGTTACTGGCCTGGAGTGGTAAAGTGTCCTACCATGAAGGACGCAATAAGGCTGCCCTCCCCAGAAACCTTTTGCAAAGGCTTTGGGAGTACATCCAGGAGAGTTGCGAATGCCAGGGCAAATTAATCCTTTCGCATGCTTGCTTTTAAACCATGTATAGTATTTTAAAAGGTACACTCAGCGGAGGTCCCTTCTCCGCCTGCTGGGTCCAGGAGGCAGCCTTGGGTGGGTTTGCGGGGTACTGGATCCAGGTCCAGGGTGAGAAACAGTTCCTGGCTGTTGGGAAAACAGCTTTCTCCGCTTGCTTGCTGTGAGCTATCTACAACCTCATCATCCTCTTCGTCCCCAAAACCTGCTTCCGTGTTGGCTCCATCTCCATTGAAGGAGTCAAACAACACAGCTGGGGTAGTGGTGGCTGAACCCCCTAAAATGGCATGCAGCTCATCATAGAAGCGGCATGTTTGGGGCTCTGACCTGGAGCAGCCGTTCGCCTCTCTGGTTTTCTGGTAGGCTTGCCTCAGGTCCTTAAGTTTCACGCGGCACTGCTTCGGGTCCCTGTTATGGCCTCCGTCCTTCATGCCTTGGGAGATTTTGACAAAGGTTTTGGCATTTCGAAAACTGGAACAGAGTTCTGATAGCACGGATTCCTCTCCCCATACAGCGATCAGATCCCGTACCTCCCGTTCAGTCCATGCTGGAGCTCTTTTGCGATTCTGGGACTCCATCATGGTCACCTCTGCTGATGAGCTCTGCATGGTCACCTCTGCCGATGAGCTCTGCATGGTCACCTGCAGCTTGCTACGCTGGCCGAACAGGAAATGAGATTCAAAAGTTCGCGGTTCTTTTCCTGTCTACCTGGCCAGTGCATCTGAGTTGAGAGTGCTGTCCAGAGCGGTCACAATGGAGCACTCTGGGATAGCTCCCGGATGTCAATACCGTAGAATTGTGTCCACAGTACCCCAAATTCGACCCGGCAAGGCCGATTTAAGCGCTAATCCACTTGTCGGGTGGAGTAGGGAAATCGATTTTAAGAGCCCTTTAAATCGGGAAAAAAAGGGCTTCATCATGTGGACGGGTGCAGGTTTACATCGATTTAACGCTGCTAAATTTTACCTAAAGTCCTAGTGTAGACCAGGGCTAACAGACCAAGGCAACAGAAGAAAACAGATTTTTTTTTTTTAAACGAGGGGGCTGTAACTGAGGAATCCTTTGGTCATGAGCCCAAATTTGGTTCACTATTGCTACTCTGAACCTTTGTGAAGCACACCAATTTTCAAAGCAATCCACCTAAACATTTGGATGTTAGCCCACTTACAAGATTTGATCTTTAAGGCATAAAAAATACTCTAGTTCTTTCTCTGTATTGGTACGTGTACAGTGTAAACATGTGTATTTTCTTTAATGTTGTTCGCTATTTGGGTCCTGTAAAGGTTTAGTGGGTACCATGTCCTGCCTTGGGTAAAATGCTGCAGTGTGAAACCATTTTTGACCCATATCTCATCAATAGGTTCATTTCTAGCTCTGGGCAAAAAAAAAAAAACCCCACCTAGAAACCTTTTTTTAAAATCTCATTTTTTGAGAGGGCTTATCTCCAGAACCCCTGGCTTGGATGACTCCAAATTTGTGCCATTAATCCTGGAACCTTCTGAGAGACACCAAATTTCAAGGAAAACTGACTGTGTGTCAATTTTAGAGGATTTAGAAAGGTTGACCTTTAAACTGGTAATGATGCACCCACACCACTATATAATAAACATTCTTTGGGCTAGATTCTCCCCTGTGAACATTGTTGCTATTCATGGTCATTGAAACCTGTAGTTTCAGTTTGTAGTTTCATATAATTCTTTGGCGAGGAAGGCAAAGTTTACCATTCTTTTCCCAAATTTGAGCAAACTGTATTAATGGTCAGCCACTTTAGCTCCCCTAGCTCCATGAACCATTTTGCTCATGCAAAAAGTCATGCTGCTAGGTTATTACCTGTCTGCTGCACCTGGATCCCACCTTGAAGGGGTAAGGAAATTCCATGGCAGAGAGGTAAGCAGCATAAATTAATTTAAGCTACTTTGATATGTGGGCTTGCTGTAGAATCTGGCAGACACTTGCTGCCCTTCCCTACCCATAGAAATGTGAGGTCAGCAGGAAGGGTGGTATTCCCCTCATGTATGCTGGATTCACGGGTGCAAGCTTCCCTCTTCTCATAGAAGTGGTGGAGAGAGAAATTCATTGAGGGATGAGGCCATTCAGATGCTTGCTTCTGTCATTAAAAACCTACACTAGAATTTATTTTTGAACTGTTTTGTTTTCCTATACAATGCCTTTAAAACTGAAAATAAAATGTTTAATCTTCTGTGTTTTCATTACATGCTGTCGCAATTTTATTACTCATTTAAAAATAAGATTATGCAAAGTAATAAGTGATCTCTTCTGTTTAAACCCACCCCTAAAAAGACAGAGGCTCCTGTGAGAGAGGGTAGGACTAATGCCATACATAAACCAAAATCTGTTTTCCCCACCATAGTTTCACTCAATCAGGATTGCACAAATATATTTTATTTATTTAAAAAAGCTCTGCAGAAGTCATACCATATAGAAACTATTTAACATGATTTTTTTTTCAGGGGGGGGAGGAGTTCTATGCAATAGGAAAAACATGGATATATACTCATGTGCACACATCCCTTCCTAGTTCTTTTTTTCCCTCTAAAATAAATAAATTAATAACTTTTAGTGTAAAGCTTAACATTTTGTAAATCACGCATCGTCTTTATTTTTATAGCTGTATTATTTTTATATTCCTATCAGCATTAATCCTGAAAACTTTACACTGAGTGGAAGGGAAAGTAAAACTGCAGTTCTCATCAATTCAATACAAATTATTAAAAGCTAGATGAATAAAAAAAGGCCAATTGCTGATATTTCCAAAGATAAAATCTGTCTTCTTTTAACTATAAAGACTCAAACTTTCACATTCTACATGAGTATCAATCTTATAAGGAAATAAAGAAATGTAAAGCCAGTTCAGACAATCAATATTTTAATTCTGTCTTTTCAGGACATCACTAGTCTGAAACAAAAAAAGCTACTACAGAAACTGAGAGAGCAGCAAAAGCTCTTAGGTGGTGATAGAGAGGAAATGTCAACATCTAACAGTGGGATTGCCCAGAGGAGTCCTGGAGCATGGCATTGTGTCCGATGGAAATAAAAAACCAAACAAACATTAATGTATCTTAGGAGTTGTGTGGTATTTTTTTTCCTTTAATGAGGAAGAAATCGTGCTGCTTTTTTTTTTTCCCCCCCTTGTGCAGGTAGCTTTATTGAAGTCGACAGTGAAATTAGTAATGACACTGAGTTTCCAGGTGAAATATTTAAAACATCACATGCTTCCTCTGAACCTGATGAGACATTGGCTGTTGAAGCAGCAGCTACAGAACTGGAGCAGGAAGGAGATGATGGGGCCACAGAGAACCTCCTTAAAGACGCTGCTGAAGAAGTGCAGCTGACTATTCATCAGAATGCTGAAACCAAAAAAGACAGGGAAGGTGCAGTGAATGAGTGGCAAGATATTAGTTTGGTAATGATACTTGTTTTTTGTTAGTTGTATTGAGTGAATAGTAAAGTAATTTCCAGTTAAATTGCTTTTCTAAAGGACACTATTGAATGGACACTTATGGCAGAACTATTGTGTGCCTCCTTTAACTTACCGGCTGCTTCACTGTCTTGTTCATTTGTCTGCTTGAAAGGTACAGAATATATTGAGCCTGGTTTTTCAGAGTTGCTGAGCACCCACAACTCCAGATGAAGTCAGCGGGAGCTATGAGCGCTCAGCTCTTCTGAAAAACATACCTATTTATATCTTTATGATGTATATCTTTATCTTCATTAGGAGAGTATGAAAACAGGCATCTGTGTGAATTAGTGGTGCACAGGCTCCTATTGTAATGATAGTCAAGCACATATATATGTATAAACAATATATACTTCTCTGGTATGACCAAACTTTGCTTTTATTTAATATGCAGGAGGAATTGGAAGCTCTGGAGAACAACCTTTCTGTTGAGCAAAACATGCTTCAGGCTCAAAAACAACAGCAAGAACGTATTGCTGCCACTGTAACAGGACAGATGTTCTTGGAAAGTCAGGTAATGTTTATTGAAGGTCATATTGACATTAAAAATAAAAATCACTGTTTGTACCTCTTGGCAAGTCAAACAGTATATCAAACGCTATTTACAATGTTTAATTCTGGATCACTTTTCTCACTTACGAGCTTGTTTTCTTTCCTCAGCCTACTTGAGAGAGTATTAGAAGAAGAACATGTGTCTCAGATTCAAAATGCCTGAAATAACTACTGTTACACTCCGCAGTTACAGTTTATATTTCATGAATAAATAAGGGAAAATATCTTCCCTTTTTTTTTTTTTCAAGTATCAAGCTTATATTTTTTAGTGTGGGGCAAGAGAAGGGAGCAATAAGATTGAATAGAAATTAAAAAGCCTTTATAAGGTGAAATGCAGCAACTTGTATGTACAATTTTTGAAAATATACACAAACAATTGTTCTCCAAGTTCCCGGAAGGAAGTACAAGAAGTAATGGGCTTAATCTACACCAAGGAAGATTTAAGTTAGATGTTAGGAAAACCTTTCTAACTATAAAGGTGGTTAAGCTCTGGTATAGGCTTCCAAGGGAGATTGTGGAATCCCTATCGTTGGAGGTTTTTAAGATCAGAACACATATCAAGGATGATCAGCACAGGACTTCCCAAGGTCCCTTCCAGCCCTACATTTCTATAATTCTATGAAAACTAAAAAAGTCTTTTGGATTATGCTTGGGTGCGCCATATCAGGCTTTACAGACTGTGTTCATTTTTTTGCATTTCTTACCAATTGAGGTCATGTTAGTAGCTGATTTTTTGGAAGTGTAAGTACTCTCTGTGTCAGGCTCTGGTTACTGCACATCTACACAATAGTATTTTTTTGAATCCTTACAGAATTTTCACTTTTGTGGGGCTTAGATTTCGTGTTTATCATAGTCGAATGAAAAGTATGCTTGAATGCTACCCCCCCCCCCCGACTTTTTACCTTTACAACATTGTATCATTTTATATGGAAAGTCAGGTGGGAGCGAAACCCCTCCCCCCTCACAATAACATAGAATCACTCTAATTTTAATGCCGGTAAACTGTAGTCAGTTAAGGTTTCCTGTAGATTTTTAAGGTCAGAAGGGACCATTATGATTATTATCTGGCCTCCTGCATACCACTGGCCAAAGAGCCTCACCCCGTAATATCTGCATCAAACCCATAACTTTTGTTAGAGCTATAGCATATCTTTTAGAAAGAGATCCTATCTTGATTTAAATACTTATAGGTTTAAAGGTATCTGGTTTTGATTAAAGACTATACTGACTTGACACCCCATGAAATAACATACAGTGGTGGTATAAATGATCTAATATTTGTAAACTATGTTCCAAAATACTAATTTGCAGGTTTTCTTTGGAGAAAAAGGAGGATCGTTCATACGGTATACATTGTGTCCCAGTTTCTCGGATTAAAAGGCTTCCTCATACTTTCACCATGATGTGATTTTAACCCCCCACCAATTAATTGTACTTTGGTAAGAGCTTGAGATATTGAAAGCCACATGATGGCAGACAGACTATTAATGCTGTAACTGAGCCTAATTTAACAGTAAAGCTGAGCAAATTGTTTTGAAACAGACTTTAACAGGGCACAGAACACAGTTCAAACAAGGGTTCTCTGAAAAAAATTAATCGTGCGATGAGTCGCATTGTTAAACAATAACGGAATACTGTTTGTTTAAATATTTTTGGATGTTTTCTACTTTTTTAAATATAGTTAAATTACAACAGAATACAAAGTGTACTGTGCTTACTTTATATTTATTTATATGATTACAAGTATTTGCACTGTAAAAAAAACAAAAGAAATATTATTTTTCAATTCATCCTATACAAGTACTGTAGTGCAATTTCTTTATCGTGAAAGTTGAACTTACAAATATAGAATTATGTACAAAAATAAAACTGTAGAATTTAAGAGCCTGCAAGTCTACTTAGTCCTATTTCTTGTTCAGCCAATCACTCAGACAAACAAGTTTGTTTACATTTGCAGGAGATAATGCTTCCCTCTTCTTGTTTACAATGTCACCTGAAAGTGAGAACCAGCGGTCTTGTGGCACCGTTGTAGCCGGCGTCGCAAGATATTTACATGCTAGATGCACTCAAGATTCATATGTCCCTTCATGCTTCAACCACCATCCAGGGGACATGCGTCCATGCTGATGATAGATTCTGCTCGATAACAATCCAATGCAGTGTGGACCGATGCATGCTCATTTTCATTATCTGAGTCAAATGCCACCAGCAGAAGGTTGATTTTCTTTTTTGGTGGTTCGGGTTCTTTTGTTTCTACAGTGGAGTTTTGCTGTTTTAAGACTTCTGAAAGCATGCTCCACACGAAGGCACTTCAGATTCTTAAACCTTGAGTTTAGTGCTGTGGCTGTCTTTAGAAATCTCACATTGGTTTCTTCTTTGCATTTTGTCAAATCTGCAGTGAAAGTCTTCTTAAAATGAAGAACATGTGCTGGGTCATCATCTGAGACTGCTATAACATGAAGTATATGGCAGAATGCAGACAAAACGGAGCAGAGGATGTACGATTCTCCCCCAAGGAGTTCAGTCACAAATTTAATTAACGCATTATTTTTTTAACAAGCGTCTCAGCATGGAAGCATTTTCTTCTGGAACGGTGGCTGAAGCATGTAGGGGCATGTAAATACCTTGCAATTCCGGCTACAAAAGTGCCATGCAAATGCCTGTTCTCACATTCAGGTGACATTGTAAATAAGAAGAGGGCAGCATTATCTCTGTAAATGTAAACAAACTTGTTTGTCTTAGCGATTGGCAGAAGAAGAAGTAGGACTGAGTGGATTGGTAGGATCTGAAGTTCTACATTTTGTTTTTGAGTGCAGTTCTTGTATGAGGCAAATTGAAAAAACGATTTCTCTTTATCGTTTTTGCAGTGCAAATATTTGTAATGAAAAATAATGTACACTTTGATGTCAATTACAACAAAGAATACAATATATATTATAAAAATGTAGAAAAATATCCAAAATTACAATTGATATTCTATTGTTTAACAGTGCGATTAAAACTGCGATTAATCACAATTAATTTTTTTGAGTTAATCTCATGAGTTAACTCTGATTTAATCAACAGCCCTAAAAAATGTAAACATTATATCTTTGGTAGCATTAGATAAAAATGAATAATATCAGCCTGAAAATACTATAAAATGATCCACTAATGCACAACCATGCTTTGCAGAAGGGAGGAAGGAGAAGAAATGGGGGAGAGTAGTTTCCATAGATGGGGGGGGGGGGGGAAGAAATTGTGTAGAGAGTGTACATGGTACATAACTGGAGTTATGTCACACAACAGCATATTTAGCAGAGTCCAGTCAGAAACTTGTTTATCAGAACACCTTTCTAAAGATGATTTATCCGCACCGCTGACCCATGTAAACATACCATTCATTCATATTACAATAAGAATTTTTAGAAATACAAATACAAAAATTCTAGGATGTTATTGCTACCTTTCATGGTCAGAAGTACGGCTATAAAATTACTTGCCCACAACTGTTTGTCTTCCTGTTTTATGCTACATCATTTATAGAAGTGGAGCACCCTTCACGTTAAATCATTGCAATAGTGAAGTCCAAAGCGAACTTCCTGGAATCTGTAAATTGGGAACACCAGAATTAAAGTGGTGTCTGCTGCCAAACATGCTTGAGGATTTTTCAAGCCTTGTAATACTTCACTTTCCTAAAAGAATATTTATATGAGTAACTTGTATGAATTAAACAGTTAAGGAGGCTGAGTGTTTTCCCCTCTAAGTTAGTGATCTACATAGCCAGTTTTCAGTCATTTTGGAATTGAGAAGTACAGGGAGAAAAATTTAGAGGGAGCATTTAGCTTATCCAAGAGACAGTTAAGGGGTGACTTGATCATGGTCTACAAGTACCGACATGGGGGAAAAGATTTCTGATTGCTAGATTAAACAGCCATCTGCTAACAGCTATAACTAGATCCAGTGGCTTGAAGCTGAAAGTGGACAAATTCAGCCTGGAAATAAAGCACAAATTTTTAACAGTGAGGATAACTAAGCATTAGAACAACTTAGAAAGGAATGTGGTGGATTCTCTGTCACTTGAAGTATTTAAATCAAGACTATGTCTTTCTGAAAGGTATTCTCTAATTCAACCAGAAGTTGTGGGTTTGTTGCAGAAGTTACTATGGGAAATTTGATGGCATGTGTTTTGCAGGAGATAAAACTAGATGATCAGATAAGACCTCAAAATCTATAAAAACTGATTTCTGTTCTTTTGTCTCTGGACTTAGATACTTTGTTCCTAGATATATTCTATTAAAAAGAGAGCCAATGGACACATGCTTTTGAAGCATGTTCTGTTCCTGTTCCTGCACATATTTGCATTAAATACAGCTTGCCTGACACCTTATATTCTTGAACTGTCGTCTTCCATACTAGCTCACATTTCATAGTAATGGGTTTCCTCACAGAATAAGGTGCTACTTGCCATGTGTTAGGCTTATGGAACTGAATCCAAAGAGAGTATAGCTGACAAAATAATGACCTATCCAACTGGTGAAGGCTGCTTTCTTCCTTATGAGGTCAGCATGGCATCTCGGTTGGAGAGCTGGGGATGGCGGGGAATGTCCCTGCCCCCATCTCCTCTCCAGTTCAGCTCATCCTGGGTACAGGATGGGGCTGGGGGGAACTGCCATTCCAGACCCCATCATCACATCTTAGGGCTACCTCCCCTAGAAAACAGAAAACCATGATAGGCTCGAGTGGGTCAGAAACTAAAATCCTCAAACTCCACCAAAGTAAGGTGATAGTGTAACAGTTGACTTTCCTGGCAGTACTTGTAAGTAAGATAAGTAGGATTTGGCCCCTTGACTTTTTAATGTAAATTGTTTAGGTTTGTTATGAATGGGTAAACATTATCCAAATGTGAACCAAGCTCATTTTTGAGTCAAGCAGGCATGTATTATGAGCTATCCTTTTCGATGAAGTATTAACCCCACTCCCCACTTTCTGTAGGAACTTCTCCGTCTGTTTGGTGTTCCTTACATTGAAGCACCCATGGAGGCAGAGGCTCAGTGTGCTGTCTTGGACCTTACTGATCAGACCTCTGGGACAATCACTGATGATAGTGATATTTGGCTATTTGGAGCGCGGCATGTTTATAAAAATTTCTTCAGTCAAAACAAGTATGTGGAATATTACCAATATGTGGATATTCAAAACCAGCTAGGTAAGGTGCAAGTTCTTATATGCTGGATATATTGTTTGTTTGCTTGTTTTTGATAGGCAGTTTTGTTCTGTATCTTTTTAATACTGGAACTCATTCAGAATCATATAACTATTGTGGTGATAACTTTTATTGAGAGAGATCAAAGTCACATCAGATACCAGCCTTTTATGTTGGTTTGTGCATGAAGTAATCTGTCTGAATTCACAGCCATCTGTTGCACTGGGGCTAGGCTAGTGACCTAATTATGATAGTAATAGTGGCTACCATGTATGAAATGCAAGTCTGTTTTCTGGTAAACATTCACATTTTGTGTGAAGAAGAGAAAAAACTATGCATAGTTTTAGTCAGAGCAAATTTATATAGGCAGATTACAAACTTCTCTAAATAGAAGTTTCTTTTGGACATACTGACAAACGTGTTATAAAGGGATCTAATGGATTAAATCACTTTGTAGAAAGATTTTCAATGACTAATTAACCCATGGTAATATTTTTCCTTCTGATTGCTTGTGGAAGATCAAAGATGAAAAAAATATACTGGTCTGAACAAAATTTTTAGCCATGGTACATAGTAAACTGTTGAACTTTTAAACTTGTGTGTCTGTCACCTAATTTATTAGGAACAATTTCTGCGCATTCCAGCTCTTCCTCAGCCATTACTTTGGCAAAACTACCACAAAACTCCTAGTTTAGAGATTTGAAACAATATTTTAATGTGGTTATTGATGATTGATCATGCAAAACTTTTCAATAGTTTTACGTAATGGAAAAAGTATTTGTTTTCCTGCTGTGGTTCGTTCTCCCAGCAAAGTCATTTTTGTCCAGTTCTGTGGCTGATGTGATAAACACTTCTTATTTCTATATGCAAGAGTAGCTACAGCAGTTCAAGAAGATAAGTGGAGAAAATATCAAAGTTGGGGTGTGAGTGTATAAAAGCAAGTATCTTTTTTTTCTCTGATTACTTTATTTGTGCCTTTGTCGCAGCGGTTGCAATTTCTTATGTGGAAAAGAAGTGTTCTGAAATTATTTGTGTTTTTAACTATCTGTGATATATTTGGTTTTGGTCTGTTTTGGGAAAAAATCAGTTTCACTTTGTCTTCTATCTTTCCTGTTCTTCCTTTCTTTTGCACATGGTTCCCTATGCCCAGTGGTCTTTCTCTCCTGCTGCCATGGACATACAGACATTCTGATTAGCTGCCTGATGGACCATCCTAGCATGCAAGCTCCTCCCTTCTCCCTCTCCATTGAAGTAATTTCTGGAGTAAGCTGGTGGATCCAGTCCCTGAGTAGTGGTTCTGGTTTTTTGTCCTCTTGTAACACCAATTCCTAGTAGTGGCAGCTAGGTTGATGTCTCCTCTTCCTTTCCAGCTGTTTCAAAAGAGCCTGGAGGCCTGTAGGTACAACTTGAAACAATGAACATCATCACCCTGTCAACACAGTGTGATCAGCCTCCAGCCAGGGAGCATAGACCACACAGTTTGAGAACCACTGCTTTTAAGCCATTTGAATACTGTGATTCCAGACTGCAGAAGGTTGTGTGCAGCAATGGTTCTGTCTCTGAATTCCTGATATCAAAGCCACTAAACTTAGGTCAGAATTGAAAATGGGGTGAGATGTAGATTTTCTTTTTTTAGATGTAAAATAACTTATAGGCCAAAAATTAATGAAGTCCCCAGGGTTCCAAACAGCATTTAATTTTGACTCTAAGGGGTTGTCAGATACAGTACCTTAAAGCAATCGCTAGTGGTTGGACCAGCAGTAATGTTTTGAGATTGGTCCAGAATATAAAGCAAGCCCTGACCTTGAATCAGAGTAGCTTTGATCTCTGTCAATGCCTGTGCTTTTTCCTGTTACTGTTTTTATTTTCAGATAATGTACTACTGTTGTCTGTGGGAGAACAGAGCTTAAATTCATAGAATAATGTCTGGTTTACGTTTTCTGTCTTGCAGGGTTAGACAGAAGCAAGTTAATTAATTTGGCCTATTTGCTTGGAAGTGATTACACTGAAGGAATCCCATCTGTTGGCTATGTAACAGCAATGGAGATTTTAAACGAATTCCCTGGGCATGGAATGGAACCTCTCTTAAAATTCACGTATGATTTATTTGATTTTTTTTTTCCATAATGCAGATGTTAGTTTTGCATATTTTTCTATCACTTTAACATGTAACAGATATTGCGAATATAGGTGAAGAGTAGGGGTTACTATAGAAAACAACATAGCTATCATAGGTTTGGAAGGGATCTCAAAAAGTCACAAAGTCCAGCCCCCTCTGCTGAGGGAGGACCACATACACCTAGACCATCCCTGATAGGTGTTTCTTCAGTGTTTTCTTAAAGTCTTCCAATGGTGGGGATTCTACAGCCTCCATTGGATGCCTATTCCAGAGTTAGCTACCCTTATAATTAAAAAGTTTTTTTCTAATATTTAACCTAAATCTCCCTTACGACGTAATGGGCTCAATCTGCAGCGTCCTACATTCAGTGAAAATGGAGAACAATTGATCACAGTGCTCTTTATAACAGCCCTTACTATATTTGAGTACTGTTGTCAGATCCCCCCTCAGTTGTCTTGTTCTCCCCCCCACTCCCTGCCTGCCCAGGTGCTGCTCTGGGGGACAGAGAGCCGAGGGGAGTTCTCTCTCTCCCCCAGCCCGAGCCCACAGTCCCAGCTGAAGCCCTCACCTCCCCCCACACTCCAACCCTCTGCCCCAGCCCTGAGCCCCCTCCCACACTCCGAACCCCTCGGCCTCACCCCCCGCCACATGAATTTTGTTACGTGCACCAATATGGAGGTGATGATGTATCATATGTCACCCCACATATTGGTGCATGTAACAAAATTCATTCCACACATGCGTGGGAAAAATTAGAAGGAACACTGACTGTAACCCCGAGATGCTTTTTAGTAGTACTACCACCTAGCCATTTATTCCCCATTTTGTAGTTGTGCATTTGATTTTTTTCCTTAAGTGTAGTACTTTGTGCTTGTCTGTCTTGAATTTAATCTTGTTGATTTCAGACCCATTCTCAAATTTGTCAAGGTTATTTTAAATTCTGATCCTGTCCTCCAAAGTGCTAGCAGCCCCTCGGAGGTGGTGTCATCTACAAATTTTCTAAGCATACTCTACACTCCATTATCTAAGTCAGTGGTTCTCAGCCAGGGGTACACAGAGGTCTTCCACGGGGTATGTCAACTCATTTAGATATTTGCCTAGTTTTACAACAGGCTACATGAAAAGCACTAGCAAAGTCAGTACAAACTAAAATTTCATACAGAGAATGACTTGTTTATGCTACATTGTATACGATATCAGTGTTTCCCAACCTGGGGGTTGTGGTTTATTTTATAATATATGGTAAAAATGAGAAAGTAAGCAAGTTTTCAGTAATAGTGTGACTGTGACACTTTTTTGTATTTTTATGTCTGATTTTGTAAGCAAGTAGTTTTTAAGTGAGGTGAAACTTGGGGTAGACAAGACAAATCAGCCTCCTGAAAGGGGTTCAGTAGTCTGGAAAGATTGAGAACCTCTTCTGATTGCCTTTTTTGTCCCTTGTTAGCTGTAACTCATTTTTTTCCTTAGCCTTTCCGATTTTGCCCCTTCATGCTTGTGCTATTCTTTTGTACTTCTCCTTAGCTATTTGGAAAGGTTTCCATTTTTTGTAGAACTCCTTTTTTATTTTCAGGTCATTAGAGAGCTCCTGATGGAGTCATATTGGCTTCTTACTATCCTCCCTATGTTTCCTTTGCACTGAAATAGTTCGCAGTTGTGCCTTTAATATTGTGTCCATGAGAAACTGCTATGGGACCTTACCTACCTGTTCTCTGAGTTTGTTAAGGTCTGTCTTTTTGAAGTCTATTGTCCTTATTCTGCTGCTCTTACTCCTTCCTTTCCTTAGAATCATGAAGTCATCATTTCATGATTGCTTTCACTCAGATGGTCTTCCAGCTTCAGATTAGCAACCAATTAATCCCCGTTGGTCAGAATCAAGTCCAAATGGCTATCCCCCTGACGGCTACTTCCACTTTCTGATAGAAGAAGTTGTCCTCAATGGATTCTAAGAAGTTAGCAGATATTTTCTGTAATATGGGAAAAACATGTCTGGGTAGTTAAAGGCCCCCATTACTACCAGATTTTGTGTTTTTTAGATATTTCTGTTTGTTCTAAAAATGCTTCATCCACCTCCTCTTCCTGATTTGGTGGTCTATAGTAGATTCCTACCATGATGTCTGTGTGTAGCAGCAGGCAGATAAATGGAGGAATTCCTACCTAAAGTATCTTTGTGCCGTTCGATTGTATGTTTCTTGGGGCAGAGATTGTGCCACCTTGTTGTTTGGAAATTGCCAATCATATCTTGGCGCTACTGGAAACAAATAAGAAATAATAATAATAAAGAGTGTTTAAGTTCTCCTGATAGCCCTTGATATTGTAAAATGTATTTTACTGAAACAATTGTATGTCTCTCTCCTCCTATACTGTTCAGTGAATGGTGGACTGAAGCTCAGAAGAATAAGAAAATAAGACCCAATCCACATGATACTAAAGTAAAGAAAAAACTGCAGCAACTGCAGCTGAGTCCTGGCTTCCCAAATCCAGCAGTAGTAAAAGCTTACCTGAAACCTGTGGTGGATGAGTCAAAGGGGTCATTCATCTGGGGAAGGCCTGATGTAGAACAGATCAGAGAATATCTTTTTACAATCCTATCTGGTTGGAGTTGTGAACCAAAGTTGCTTTGATAGAAAAGAATGCATGAGTCTATTAGTAAATTCAATAACCGAGAATCAAACTCTGATTGTCTCACTTGCGTGAGGAGTGATATTGTAGTCTCACTCACTTCAAGCAAAGGTAAGATGAGGAGGATTTCACTCTAAATGTAAACTGCAAACAAAATCAGTGATTCCATCCTCACTTTATTTGTACTCCCTTGCCACAGTGCACGTATTTCTTGCACTGATTGCAATTTGAGATACAGCACTGTGTCTAAAAATAGATGGTAATTGATCCATAGTTAGCTAACTAAATGAAGCCTCTGGTGTATATACAAACATTGAGTGTTTTTTCTTTTCTTAAGGTTAACATATTTTTACAACAATATTGGATGTAGCCAGATGGATCTTTTTGTTGTTTGAAACACAGTTTATGAATAATAGAAAAGAATAAGCTTTTCTGAAGACATTTGGGATAATACTGGTGATAGTTATTAAACCTTGAAATTTCCTTTGATCTTACAGTGAAAAAACTTTTAGGTACAGTATCCTTTTTTTTTTTTTTTTTTTTTTTTTTTTTTTTTTTTTTGGAGATGCGTGGTTAGGTAAGGAACTTCCATTTTTCACATTCATACTTTTGGTAGTAAAACGTTTTTTTTAAATTTTTGATGAACCTTAACTGCCTACACATTCTGTCAGAGTTGCTTTGGCTGGACTAGGACAAAGACAGATGAAGCCCTTTTGCCTGTACTTAAACAGCTGAACTCACAACAGGTAAGCATGTTACTGGAGGATTTTATGTTGTTTAACGCTGGCTTGAAAATTTAAAAAGTAGTATTTTTAAAATAACCAACAGAGCTTCAACAAAAACTATATTACAAACCTAAATCATTTAACAGACTCTTGGTCAACTTCTGTGCTGAACTACAACCCCTGCAATTCCATTGAACTTGTGGGCTGTCACAAGTTGTAAGTCAGCATGGAATTAGGCCTTATGCATGTAGATATTAAAATTGTAAGTAAATATATTTTTAAAATGACATAACATTAGATTGTAAATTCTTTTGGGCATACATGTTGTACAGTTTGTGTGCTGTGAAGCACTTTAGTATAATTTTAAATGCTGTAAATTAGTAAAATCTAATGGTTCTTCTGCCTGTCAACTCCTGAGTTCAGGCTTCTGTTTGTTCTGCAGTAGCTGATATTACAGATTCCTAAAGCAGCATAGGTAAACCCCATTTAATCCCTACTTCTGGTGCAGTGAAGCTTGGCTCCTCTAGGATTTTCAAAGCAGGCTTGCCAGTCTTCCATTCATGTAAAACCTGATCCGTCTGAATGTTTTTAAATGTTCTCTCAAACAGTTTGGCTAAATGAGTTTGTACTGTATTTTCTATAAAGCTTTATATGTTAGTAATCTCATCAGTTCTTGCAGGGAGATGCAGCTCCTTGAATATAGGAGTTGGTAGATAAATGGAGGAATTGCTTTTAAAATACTTCTTGTTTTATAACATAAATATACTGATGACTTTTAGATCTACACACACACTGTTAACAATGTGGAATCTTAAGTGACTCTTTCAAAAGGGGTGCAGGTAAGGCTTAAAATGTTGCAGTAAGCCTTCAATTCATTTGATCAATGAGAATAACGTTTTATTTCACTGGTTTGTGCAAATGAAAAGCATAGTTGTAGGGTTTATTTAGTAAAGTAATCATTTTATTATGTTAATAGATTTGCATTTGAGAATATGCTAATAAGTATGTGTGTTTGCAGGTCTGGGAGTCTTCATTTGTGCTGTAACTTCAAATAACGTATTAGAAGCATAAACACAGTATTTGTAAAACGTGCAGGGAATTTTGCTTCCTTAACCATTAATTTGTTTCTTTAAATAGGGCTGTAGTGTTTCCTGCTGTAAGGAAGCTTTTAAAACTTACTGAGTAATTACACAGTAATATAATTACTAATCTCTTCTAGTAAATCATCTTGTACTCTGTATATTCTTGTGATTCATATTTCATTTATTTGAGCAGTCTTTGTTCTACACCAATTTAGACTATTGCATAATCTATTTTATTTATAGAATGCCTATCACCATGGTATCTAAACTTCACCTCTTTAATTGTTGTGTATACTTGTAGACTCAACTTCGAATTGATTCATTCTTCAGACTAGCACAACATGAGAAGCAAGCCATTAAGAGCCAGAGACTTCGAAGAGCTGTGACTTGTATGCGGAGGAAAGAAAAAGAAGCAATAGCTGATGAAATTCAGGAGGCTACTGCTGTTGTAGAAAGAGAATTTAAACACGGTGAGGAAAGGAAAGGAAAAATAGCTGTCCAAGGTACAATGGATCTATCTACTGCAGCACAAAGCCAAAGGATAAAAAGGAAAAAACATTCAAAGTCCAAAGAGGAGAGTTTCCATGGAGGCGGTTTCATTGGTGAGGTGCAGCTGTCAGAAGGATCCAGTGGGTCTTCAGGGGAGGATTCTGAAAGTGAAGTTTTAAATAAGAGCAAAAGAGGAAAAACTGTCAAGGAATCAGCAATTCCGAAAAACGCAGTGAGACAGGAGGAAGACGTGACTAGTAGCTCAAGTGGTGAGGGTGAAGATGAAGAAAACACAGTCATGGTGACTGCCCGATCTGTGTTTGAGGGCAAAAAGGGAAAATCATGGAATATGAGAGGAAGAAAAAAGAAAAAGTGCTAACTGTGTGGGGGGGGGCGTTGTTTATGATCAAGTCTTCATCTGTAAATACTCTAATGAATTGTCTGGTAGAAAAGAATAAACGTAAATTATCCCCTTTTTTTTTTCTTCTGTGTATTGTATTGACATTTTGACAAGACTTTTTAAATAAGAGGCAGTTTTAGCAATTTTGAACTGCAGTTTTTTCAGGACAATTATTCAAAAGGTCCAGTGTTGGTCTTTTTATTCAGTGAAAGCTTCCATTAAATAACTCAGGAAAAACTCCTATTTACTTTACAAAATTGGGCCTAACGATGACATGTCAGTGTTATTTCCTAGGAAGTGAGATTGCGTCACCATCTATCAACTTCACAGTTCAGTGAAGTTTGAGACCTGATGTACAGAATTTGGGAGTACGGGGGAAAAGAAAATAAGTTCAGACAGTTTTGGTTCTCTTATCCTCTTCGGTCTGCCTGTCTTCAAAAGTTTCATGTTCCAAGTCTGTTGTTTACTACATCACTCATGGTGAAAAAAACCTACAGAATCGTGTGGTAACGGAAGAGGGAAATGGCAGCACTGTGAGAATTTAAAGAATCCAAAGACAAATAATCTCTTGTAATATTAATCTTAAATTATACTTTCTGCCTTCAGATGTGTGTAGGAGGAAGAGGGACTGAAACATAAGCCCTTGTATCAGAGGCCTGGGCTAAAGTTGCGGTCAAAACTTTGCTCATATAAAGCAAAATCAGGCTGTGAGCTCGAGGCAAGCCCGGCTCACAGAATCTGACAAGAAAAGCGCTGATATTGCAAAATACACATTCCTAAGAGATGGTAGACACAGAGCACTCATGCAAACAAATTCCAGAAGGATGGTACCAAAACACCTCGATACCAGCACATTCCCTAAAGATAACAAGAATACACTGACCCGTCCTAAAGATAAGATCAGGACACTGTGTGATGGATAGAGATGTACAAGATGGTGGGTCGTAATCAACTACGTCAGAGGGTGTCAACTAACTCTGCCAGAGGAGCAGTACATAACTAGTTTGTATTGATGTATAAAATGGAGCCTCAAAGGGAGTATCTCTGGCCAGTCTAGGGGGGAATGGAAAATCCTGCCATTCACTGAGCTGTGTCCATTGTCACAGGGATACATGTGCTAATGTAACTGTAGACATTGATCCGGGGAGCTAGGACCATGCTACGTCAACAATAAACCTGGCCAGGTGCCTTCATACCTTAACGGATCTTGTGGTGATTGGGCGGTTCGCTCGAGGTCTGCTGTGCCAGCTGTTTGCGCAGAGCTGGGATGGCACACAGAACACATGCAGCCGAACATCTGACGACAATGTGTATGACTCCCATTTTGAAGTCATGGGAGTCATCTGAGCATGTCCAAGGGCAAAAATTGTCCAAATTCAGAGGTGATGGGAAACTTAGACTCCATTACACCTTACATAAGACGAAACACTGACAATGATGCAGGCAGTGATTCGACGAAAACACCCTGTTGGTGTTTCAGGATGCCTGCCAGTCTCTGGAGTCCTGGGAGGCTCCCTGCTGTAGTACAAGGAGCCTTTCAGACCCTTTAGACAGGGTTATAGGGGCTGGCAGGTTTCCCACTCTGAGGTAGCAGCCCTATGAGTCCCTGTTTGAGCCAGGACAGCTCTGTGGCCAAAAGCCTAGCCTCCTAGCTTCCAACTGGGACTCCCAAAGCTGGAATATTCCCTGCCAATTAGTAGCTAATCGAAATTGAATATATTTCTCTGTTTCATGACTGTTCAGTGAATAGACAAGAATTCCAATTTCATGTTTTGTTTCAGGAGCAACATATCCCAGCTAGATGCAAACCAAAATCCCTAAATTTTGGCCAACTCTGCGTAAGACCAACTAAGCCCTGGTCTACACTTGAGGTCGGATTTAGCAGCATTAAATCGGTTTAACCCTGCACCTGTCCATACCACGAAGCCCTTTTTTTCGACTTAAAGGGCTCTTAAAATTGATTTCCTTACTCCACCCCCGACAAGGGGATTAGCGCTGAAATCGGCCTTGCCAGGTCGAATTTGGGGTACTGTGGACACAATTAGATGGTATGGGCCTCCGGGAGCTATCCCAGAGTGCTCCATTGTGACCGCTCTGGACAGCACTCTCAACTCAGATGCACTGGCCAGGTAGACAGGAAAAGGCCCGTGAACTTTTGAATTTCAATTTCCTGTTTGGCCAGCGTGGCAAGCTGCAGGTGAGCAGAGCTCATCAGCAGAGGTGACCATGATGAAGTCCCAGAATCGCAAAAAAGCTCCAGCATGGACCGAACGGGAGGTACGGGATCTGATTGCTGTATGGGGAGAGGAATCCGTGCTATCAGAACTACGTTCCAGTTTTCGAAATGCCAAAACCTTTGTCAAAATCTCCCAGGGCATGAAGGACAGAGGCCATAACAGGGACCCGAAACAGTGCCGCATGAATCTTAAGGAGTTGAGGCAAGCCTACCAGAAAACCAGAGAGGTGAATGGCCGCTCCGGGTGAGAGCCCCAAACATGCCACTTCTATGATGAGCTGCATGCCATTTTAGGGGGTTCAGCCACCACTACCACAGCCGTGTTTGACTCCTTCAGTGGAGATGGAGGCAACATGGAAGCAGGTTTTGGGGACGAGGAAGATGATAGCTCACAGCAAGCAAGCGGAGAAAGCGGTTTTCCCAACAGCCAGGAACTGTTTTTCACCCGGACCTGGAGCCAGTACCCTCCAAACGAACCCAAGGCTGCCTCCCGGACCCGCCAGGCGGAGAAGGGAGCTCTGGTGAGCGTACCTTTTAAAATACTATACATGGTTTAAAAGCAAGCATGTTTATGATTAATTTGGCCTGGCATTTGCGGCTCTCCTGGCTGTACTCCCAAAGCCTTTGTAAAAGGTTTCTGGGGAGGGTAGCTTTATTCCATCCACCATGGTAGGACACTTTACCACTCCAGGCCAGTAGCAGGTACTCATGAATCATTGTAGAACAAAGCATTGCAGTGTATGTTTGCTGGTGTTCAAACAACATCTGTTCTTTATCTCTGTGTTATCCTCAGGAGAGTGATATAATTCATGGTCACCTGGTTGAAATAGGGTGCTTTTCTTAAGGGGACATTCAGAGATGCCGGTTCCTGCTGGGCTGTTTGCCTATGGTTGAACAGAAATGTTCCCCGCTGTTAGCCACGGTGAGGGGGAGGGGGGCAAAATGCGACCTTGGAACGAAAGCACATGTGCTATGTATGTAATGTTAACAGCAAGGTTTACCATGAAAGAGTGTACCCGTTGTTCTATAAAATGTCTTTTTAAATACCACTTTCCCTTTTTTTTTTTTCCTCCACCAGCTGCATGTGTTTTCAGGGATCACAGGATCTTCTCCTTCCCAGAGGCTAGCGAAGATGAGAAGGCGAAAAAAACACACTCTCGATGAAATGTTCTCTGAGCTCATGCTGTCCTCCCACACTGACAGAGTACAGATGAATGCGTGGAGGCAGACAATGTTAGAGTGCAGGAAAGCACAAAATGACCGGGAGGAGAGGTGGTGGGCTGAAGAGAGGGCTGAAACTGAAAGGTGGCAGCAGTGTGATGAGAGGAGGCAGGACTCAATGCTGAGGCTGCTGGAGGATCAAACTAATATGCTCCAGCGTATGGTTGAGCTGCAGGAAAGGCAGCAGGAGCACAGATTGCTGCTACAGCCCCTGTGTAAGCAACTGCCTTCCTCCCCAAGTTCCATAGCCTCCTCACCCAGACGTCCAAGAACGCGGTGGGGGGGCCACCAGCCACCCAGCCACTCTACCCCAGAGGATTGCCCAAGCAACAGAAGGCTGGCATTCAATAAGTTTTAAAGTTTTAAACTTTTAAAGTGCCGTGTGGCCTTGTCCTTCCCTCCTCCACCACCCCTCCTTGGCTACCTTGCTAGTTATCACCCTATTTGTGTGATGAATTAATAAAGAATGCATGAATGTGAAGCAACAATGACTTTATTGCCTCTGCAAGCGGTGATCGAAGGGAGGAGGGGAGGGTGGTTAGCTTACAGGGAAGTGAACCAAGGGGCAGGGGGTTTCATCAAGAAGAAACAAACAGAACTTTCACACTGTAGCCTGGCCAGTCATGAAACTGGTTTTCAAAGCTTCTCTGATGTGCACCGCGCCCTCCTGTGCTCTTTTAACTGCCCTGGTGTCTGGCTGTGCGTAACCAGCAGCCAGGCGATTTGCCTCAACCTCCCACCCCGCCATAAACGTCTCCCCCTTACTCTCACAGATATTGTGGAGCGCACAGCAAGAAGTAATAACTGTGGGAATATTGGTTTTGCTGAAGTCTAACCTAGTCAGTAAACTGCGCCAGCACGCTTTTAAACATCCAAATGCACATTCTACCACCATTCTGCACTTGCTCAGCCTGTAGTTGAACAGCTCCTGACTACTGTCCAGGCTGCCTGTGTATGGCTTCATGAGCCATGGCATTAAGAGGTAGGCTGGGTCCCCAAGGATAACTATAGGCATTTCAACATCCCCAACGGGTCTGTTCCTGGTCTGGGAATGAAGTCCCTTCTTGCAGCTTTTGAAACAGACCAGAGTTCCTGAAGATGCGAGTGTCATGTACCTTTTCCGGCCATCCTACATTGATGTTGGTGAAACATCTCTTGTGATCCACCAGTGCTTGCAGCACTATTGAAAAGTACCCCTTGCGATTTATGTACTCACCGGCTTGGTGCTCATGTGCCAAGATAGGGATATGGGTTCTGTCCATGGCCCCACCACAGTTAGGGAATCCCATTGCAGCAAAGCCTTCCACTATGACCTGCACATTTCCCAGGGTCACTATCCTTGATATCAGCAGATCTTTGATTGTGTTGGTTACTTGCATCACAGCAGCCCCCACAGTAGATTTGCCCACTCCAAATTGATTCCCGACTGACTGGTAGATGTCTGGCATTGCAAGCTTTCACAGGGCTATTGCCACTCACTTCTCAACTGTGAGGGCTGCTCTCATCTAGGTATTCTTGTGCCTCAGAGCAGGGGAAAGCAAATCACAAAGTTCCATGAAAGTGCCCTTACACATGCGAAAGTTTTGCAGCCACTGGGAATCATCCCAGGCTCGCAACACTACGCGGTCCCACCAGTCTGTGCTTGTTTCCCAAGCCCAGAATCGGCATTCCACCGCATGAACCTGCCCCGTTACCGCCATGATGCCCACATTGCGAGGGCCTGTGCTTTGAGAGAAGTCTGTGTCCACGTCCTCATCACTCTTGTCACCGCACTGACATTGCCTACTCGCCCGGTTTCGCTTTGCCAGGTTCTTGTGCTGCATATACTGCTGGATAATGCATGTGGTGTTTAATGTGCTCCTAATTGCCAAAGTGATCTGAGCAGGCTCCATGCTTGCCGTGGTATGGCGTCTGCACAGAAAAAAGGCGTGGAACGATTGTCTGCCGTTGCCCTGACGGAGGGAGGGGCTACTGATGACGTGACTTACAGGGTTGGCTTATAGGGAATTAAAATCAACAAAGGGGGTGGCTTTGCGAGAAACTGAATGGCTCCCTCAAGGGTAGAAGTCAAAACCTCAAGGACAGAACTCAAAACTGGGTTTAGCAGGCCGTTGATTTCACAGAGGGAGGGAGGAGAAAATGAATACAAAACAAATCTGCTGTATTTCTTGTTTTGAGCCACTTCATCTATCTTTATACATCTTGCTGGCAGCAGACTGTGCAGTACGACTGCTAGCCATTGTCATCTCCTGGGTGCTCGGCAGAAGACGGTGCAGTATGACTACTGGCCATCATCTTCTGCTGGCTGCTGATTAAAAGACCGTGCACTGCCGGTAGGACTCAATCACCATGAGACGAAACTTAAAAGGGAAATGACCTGGCTGAGTCACTCCCATGTTTGCCCAGGCGCCCCTGACCTCATCGAGGTTGGTTAAAAGAGCACCCAGGACTACGTTGACGACAGCTACCAGTCATACTGCACTGTCTGCTGCCCAAAGGCAATAAACTGCTGCTGCGTAGCAATGCAGTACCACGTCTGCCAGCACCCAGGAGACATACGGTGACGGTTAGCTGAGCGGGCTCCATGTTTGCCGTGGTATGGCGTCTGCACAAGTAACTCAAGAAAAAAGGCGCAAAATGATAGTCTGCCCTTGCTTTCACGGAAGGAGGGAGGGAAGGGGGGCCTGACGATATGTACCCAGAACCACCCGCAACAATGTTTTAGCCCCATCTGGGATTTCTACCCAGAATTCAAATGGGCAGCGGAGACTGGGAGAACTGTGGGATAGCTATCCACAGTGCAATGCTCCAGAAGTCGACGTTTGCCTCAGTACTGTGGACACACACCACCGACTACATGCACTTAGAGCACTTGTGTGGGGACACACACAATCGACTGTATAAAAACGCTTTCTACAAAACCGACTTCTATAAATTTGACCTAATTTCGTAGTGTAGACATACCCTTAATTTACCATAACGTAAGAGTATCTATATTGGTGTAACTTGACTGTGTGTTTTTGTTTTTGTTTTTTCTGCCGAACTTTCCTCTCTGTAATACTGCTTGCCACTTCCCAGCAGTTCTCTGGATCAGTGAGGGCCACTCCATGAGTATAGCCAATTTTTTCTTCCCTTAGCTTCTTGTAGAACAGGTCTCTACCAATCTGAAACATCCCTCTCTATTTTTCCTATTTATCTTTCCTGAGTTTTTCCAACTTCAGTATTATTCTATGGAAGTTTAGGTGCTATACAAGACTTCAGGGCTATAATGGGGCTAATAACCTGGAGAAAGATATTTGCATATTCCTGCCTCAAGAAACGTGGATAAATCCACTCAGTTGTACTGGTTGGAAAGTCACTCTATATGAAAAGAGGAATTTAGTGGTGTAACTGTGTCTTTCTAGGGGTATGAAGAATGTGCTTCAAGCTCTTGAAGTCTAGGAAATATCAGAAATTAAGAGTCTCTGTTCCTTTTTGGGGGAGAGTTCTGAGTGTAAACTTGAGTTCCGTTTAATGTTTCCATACAGCTGAAAGGCCTTAGTTTTAACTTTTCATCATTTGGAAGTCCACGCACATACAGCGAACTGCATGGAACTTTATTTATCTACCTCCCAAGGACGAAAGGCTGGGGTGACTTTGATAGGATTTGACCTTGTGGTTCCAGGGCATCTAGTATTTCATGGAGGAGTCTTACAGCAGTAAGCCATCCCCTCTGGGTAGTACCTTTTGTAGAAAGTGAGGTGTTCTGATACCCCAAGCATATATCCACAGGAGTGGATTCAGATGAAAGAGGTGGCTGCAGATCTTTCTCTAGTGCAGCGGTTCTCAAACTGATCCATGGACCACCAGTAGTCTGTAAGCTCCATTCAGGTGGTCCGCGGATAGTTCCCTCTAAGGTGCGTGCCTGGGCGGCTGCACATAAGAGAATGAAGGGCCACCCACCTAATTAGTGGAGCCACGCAGCCGTGGCTCCAGTAATTAGGTGCCTGGACCCTGGAGAAGATGCACATGTAATGTGAGGTGGTGGCCCTGGGGGATGGAGGTAGGTGGGAGGGGGCAGTGGAGTGAGAAGAGGGAGTGGTGGGAATTTGGGATTTGCAGGCTGTGGTGGCCAGAGAAAGAGGTGACTCCCCAGCTCCAGGGCTGTGGCTGTCAGGGAGAGATGGCCCTCCCCAGCTTCAGCTCTGTGGCTGCTGTGGCGGGGAGAGAGGGAGAGAACCCCCTCCTTTCCAGCTCGGGGGGCTGCCACAGTGGGGGAGAGACGGCACACCCATCACATTAGAAAGGTAAGACTACTGATATTAAAATATGCGTTGTGTGCTTTTATTTGTAGGAAAAAAATTAATTGTTTTTTATATAGTGCTTTTATCCAAAGCACTTTACAATAGCTAACGGTACAAACAACATTTGAAAAGAGCATTAATTGGTCCGCCGAGACCCTCAGTAATTTTCAAGTCCACGAAAAAAAAGTTTGAGTACCGCTGCTCTAGTGGTCAGCTTGCCTCACATTTGAGACTAAGTGGGTTGTGTTTGACAGGGCTCCCAAATATAAAATATGCTCTCCAGTATTTACTGTTGCTGAGTATGGTAGAATCCTGCTGTTCTTTATTTAAGTTCTAGCGAGATTTCATTTTATGATTATTTTTTAATAGTAGCACCTATAAGCAAATGAGATTGGGACCCCGTTGTGGCTAGATGCTATACAACGATAGAGTAAGAGACAGTCTCTGCCCTGAGGCATTTACAATCTAAATAAGATAACTTTCAGAGACATGCATATGTGGCTCCACTGATATAATCGTGCCTTTTGGAAGAGATGGGAGGGGAAGATGACGATGGAAAAGATTCTGATATGTGGAGTCTTATAGATGCACTTAATGCCGTATCTTCTGTATTTGAAATTTATATACAAAGATGTACAATTATGTGCCTACATTTGCTTCTTGCAAATTGAACAGGTGAGTGTACAAATCTCTCAGGCGTTCAGTTTTTATAGTCAGTTGTAGTAATTGTGCATTCAAATTTAGACATGCAGTTGTACATGCATTTCACAAACAGACCTCTGCGTTAAATGTGACCCTGAATGTTTTGAAGAATACTTGGCTTTTGAATGATTTTTCCCCCCCTTTTAAATTTTTTTTTTTAATGACCTAGATAGTGACAGCCTTAGTAAATGCTTTCCTATTTTTATGAATTTGTCCAGATTACGCACTATTGGGTAAACCCCTTTGAAATCCCTCCTGGCCAGGGGAAAGCTCCTCTCACCTGTAAAGGGTTAAGAAGCTAAAGGTAACCTCGCTGGCACCTGACCAAAATGACCAATGAGGAGACAAGATACTTTCAAAAGCTGGGAGGAGGGAGAGAAACAAGGGGTCTGTGTGTCTGTCTATATTCTGTCTTTGCCGGGGATAGACCAGGAATGGAGTCTTAAACTTTTAGTAAGTAATCTAGCTAGGTACGTGTTAGATTATGATTTCTTTAAATGGCTGAGAAAAGAACTGTGCTGAATAGAATAACTATTTCTGTCTGTGTATCTTTTTTGTAACTTAAGGTTTTGCCTAGAGGGGTTCTCTGTTTTTGAATCTAATTACCCTGTAAGGTATCTACCATCCTGATTTTACAGGGGGAATTTCTTTATTTCTATTAACTTCTATTTTTATTAAAAGTCTTCTTGTAAGAAAACTGAATGCTTTTTCATTGTTCTCAGATCCAAGAGTTTGGGTCTGTGGTCACCTATGCAAATTGGTGAGGCTTTTTATCCAACATTTCCCAGGAAAGGGGGGGTGCAAGTGTTGGGAGGATTGTTCATTGTTCTTAAGATCCAAGGGTCTGGGTCTGTAGTCACCTAGGCAAATTGGTGAGGCTTTTTACCAAACCTTGTCCAGGAAGTGGGGTGCAAGGTTTTGGGAAGTATTTGGGGGGGAAAGACGCGTCCAAACAGCTCTTCCCCAGTAACCAGTATTAGTTTGGTGGTGGTTGCGGCCAATCCAAGGACAAAGGGTGGAATATTTTGTACCTTGGGGAAGTTTTGACCTAAGCTGGTAAAGATAAGCTTAGGAGGTTTTTCATGCAGGTCCCCACATCTGTACCCTAGAGTTCAGAGTGGGGGAGGAACCTTGACAAGACCTCTTGCAGTTATGAAATCTCCTCCTCCCTTATGTAAGAGTACCAAGTTCTCTGGGAAGCACTGCACTATATATGACCTCTTCCTGTTCAAGCTGCAGCTGTCAGGATTTATTAATGTCTTCTGGTGGGGGATTGTTGGCAGTATGTAACACACACTTTAGTGCATTTCTATCTGGGACTATTTGAGCTAATTGCAGGGGAAATCCAGTGGATAAATCTCTTTATATCTCCATCTTTATTGGAAGGCCAAGAAAAAGACTCAGGTATGTTGATAGATACAAGAAAATACAGGTTTTAGATGCCGGACAACATAGAAATTCTTACTGCCTCAATTTTCAGAATACATTCTAATTAATCTGAATTACTTTCACTGCTTATATTAAATAGTGCAGATTAGTCATTGAACTGATTAGTGCTGAAGTGCTTTTAGTTAATCATAGCAAGAGAGTATAAAATCTATTAAACATGCTATGAATTAACATTCAAAGTCTAGCAGGATGTTGTCTAGTTCAGTGCACATAATGGTGTATTACGGAGATGACCTTCAGAAGAAAATGTGTGGATGCTCTGAAGGGGAATGTTTTCGCAGTTTAGAACGGTTGTGTAGTGAAACAATATTGTCTGTCATGCAGAGTGCTAAAAGTCTGTTTAACAATATTCATTTCTCTGACAATCTGAAGAAAATGTATACATTCTACACTGTGGAAGTAGAGGACAAACTGATCAGTATAACATTTACTAACCTGTCCATTAGCTAATTGATTATTTTATGTTGTCCCTGTATGGGTTAACAATGATAGAGTACTATGGTGGTAGGGCAAATCTGTAGCTGTTGTGTGGATAAAATCATAGAATTTGAAGGCTGAACACACCACCAGCTCCCTAACAATGCAGAAATGTTTTTTATTTTACAATTTCTAGTCTAATTTTAAATACCCAAGCAAAAGGGTATTCACATCTCCCTGGAGGAAATTCTTCTACAGTCCAATAGATTTTACTGTCGGGAAGTTGTCCCTAATATTCAGCGTATATTTTCACTTTCATAACTTTATTCCTTTACTGCTGTTTATAGATCCTCTCACTTAATCCTCTCCCTGTTTGGTATTAAAATATTTATATAGTATTATCATATGCTGCCCACAATCATTCCTTAGCCACTCCAGCCATTTGTAGTTCTCCTAATCTATTATTCATAAATCTTGCTGCCCTGGATCATTTTTGTATTACTCTTCTCTGAACTCTCAATTTATCCATATTCATCTGATAATGAAGTGTCAAGGACTGAACACAATACTCAGATCAGTTGAACTAAATCCATACACAGAGGGACTATTAACCTCATTCTTTGCATGGATGCTTCTGTATATGCAGTCCAAAATTGCATTGCCTTTATTGCAAACTTTTGTGTAATATTTTTGTTGAGTATATGTGTTTTGAGTTCTTTGTGTGTGTGTGTGTGTGTTGCATTTTTTCAGGTAAGTGTTTTCTTGAATATTTGCAAGTTGAATCTCATTTTGTTGTTTTCCTCCTATGTTTCTAATCTTTCTAGATCTCTTTGTATTATTTCTGTGTTCCGAATGGCATTTGCAACTCCTGCTTCCTGCTTATCATGTATGAATTTAATTAATATGCTTTTTACACCTCCTTCCAGATAATTAACAAAGTTAAGCAAGGCCAGTTCTTATGGCAGTCTTTTTGATACTATGCTAGACAGTTTTCTCCTCCGCCATACATTTCTCATGAACTTTTTATGGTCTTTCAGCCATATTCCTATCCAAGACAATTTGAATTAATTTTCAAGTAAGATTTAATAAAATAGTATTAAATCCTTCAGTAAAACCCCAAATTTCTATCATCTGCATTCCCTTAATCTATTTTTCTTTGAGAATAAAAAAATCAGATTTGCTTGAGAAGATTTATTCTTTGTTCCATGCTCCTTTAGATATTTAGTGATTTTTTTTTCTTGACATTCCATTATTTTACTAGTGATAGAAGTTATTTATAGGATTATAATTGCCAGGATCACTCTCTTCTTTACTTTTTTGAAAATCAGTACAATATTTGCGTGTCTACATCCTGCCAGTATCTCCCCAGTTCTTTAAGATTTTTCAGAAATAATTTCCATAGTTCAATAAATTCATTAGCTAATTTTCTTAATTGCCTAGGTAGCCATGTCATCTAGGTAAGCAAGTTTGTATATATCCAGGTTTTCCAAGTATTCCTTTATTTGTTTAATAATAATTTTTACAAGTGCTTCCTTTCTTTCTAATTGTTCATCCCTAGTTTTTATTTTATTTTATGTTGTTAATTGATTTATTTATTTATTTTGTTTAAAACATTTGAAACAAGTTCAGTATGTGATTCATTTGTGTCATTAATTGAATCACCGCAGTCGTTTGTGTCATTTCATTACTGGTCCCTACTTTGTCTCATACTGCCAGCCCGATGATATTTTTAAAACCCCATCTTAACCTTTGTAGGTAATAGCAACTCATTTTTTAAAACCACCTTTATATTTTCCCTGCAAATCTTAACTGTGTATTCCTCATTGTTTGCCTCAGCCATTTTTCCTAAGCAGAATTTTGGTTTCCAGCACCTTTTTACGCACAAAATTCTTTCTCTCACACATAATGTATATATTTAAATAAATAATATTCCATTTGATATTTTAATAAGTATATTTTCTGTCCAGTATTGTATCACATGAAATGGACATACCATCACAATGTAATCATCTGATATCGGCTGAATTAACAAGGAAACCAGAATACAAGGAAGGTAATTTATTTTTCTTATCTGCTTCATTTTCCTGTTATGCTTGAGAAGGTTGTTAAGTAGGAGGGAAAAGCGTTTTATCCAGGAGGTATTTTCATGTTCATTTCACTTAACGAACTGTGTTAACATTTACATAAAGATGCAATAGTGTTATTGCAGTGTTGTAGTGGAAATTTGTAATGTTATGCCATGGCAGCTCTCGCAAACCCTGGCAACTTCCCACCAGAGTTTAGAGCAGTGCCTCTGGTTGGTTCCAGTGAATGAAGTTGTTGCTATAGTTCAGGATATTAATGTCGAGTTTCTATGTGGGATGTCAATGAGCCCAAAATGAATTACTTACAAGCTCAATTTCAGTCTGGACTGCCTCCAACTTAATCCTGAGAGATCTTCACATAAAACTAGTAGCAGGATCAGGCTTTGCTCCCACAAAGCTTGTGGCTGCAGGCCCTGTGACTTTTTTTTTAAAGACCCTCAAACAGCGAAGTTAATCTCAGATTTTAGGTTTAAACAGATCAAAACTTTTGAGTACTGGCTGTGAAGGAAGTTTTCAGAATGTTAATTTATAGCGAAGACGGAAAGTTAGTCATGGTGAATGGATGGTGTGCACTTAATGAGCAGCTATTCAGTATTTGCTTTCTCCTCACTGTTCAGTGTGTGGTCTCATGCCTTTTTTTTATTGCACAAAATTCAAACCCTGCTTTAAAAACAATTATTAATGTCCTCATGTGTCTTTTCAGTTGTATTAATCACTACAGTATCTGCATGCTTCACAAACACTAACAAATTTATTTTCACGATACACACCTCCACACTGCCCCGTGAGATCAAGGAGTGGTATTATTCCCATTTTACTCAAGGGAAATTGAGGCACAGGGAGATTGAGGTCAAAAGTATCCACTAATTTTGGGTGCCCAATCTGAGATACTTAAATACTGTGAAAAATCAGGTCCTACCATTAAATAGCACTTTGAACATATAAAGCTCAGTGCCCATAGACATTTGTTGCTGCTATGAGTTTTCAGCACTTCTGTAAATCAGACCCCAGGGTACCTCAACTTAGGTAACCAGAAAAAGAGGAACACACAATTGTTAGAGGGTTTTCCCTTCACCCCCTCCCCTGGTTCTTGTCACACAGGAGACGAGAAGTCTGAAGTTCAGGCAATGCAATGTTTATTGGGGTTAGTTTCAAGCAAGCATATCCATAGCTCTCTACATGCTGGCAGAGTCTGTTTCCCAGTGTTCCGTTCCCAGCTCTGACATTGCAGAGTCTTTACCCCATGTCTCCCTTCCCAGCAGTGACGCTGCAGAGCTTTTGCCTGTGTCACTGTTCCCCATTCCCACCTCTTCCTCCTTAGCAGGCCCAAATATGCCTAGTCCCACCCCTTACAACTTATGGTCATGTTCCATTTAGAAGGGTTGTGAGTCTGGGGTCTTCATCCCACCTCTTTTTGTATCCCATGAGAGGGGTAAGGAGCGAGGTTGTGCCCTGGACATGACCAGGCCTTTCTTTGGCTTTTAGTGTGTCTTATGCCTCCACTCCTAACTGGTTGCTTGATCCTCACTTGAGAGAGGAGCCAGGCAGCCTTCCAGTATATGCTCATATATTACACTTCCACCATACCCTGTAACACTTTTGACTCCATCTCTTCTCTTTTCACCCCATCTGCTTGTGGGCAGATGTAACAGTGTCTTTGTTCTTTGTTTTCACGCATTAGTAAGGATATCAGAGTTTCAAAAGTCAAACCCCAAATTCTATCCCAGGCTAACAAACAGGCCTATATACTAACAACAATTAGTAACCATCCATGAAAAATTTGATTTAAATGACTTGCCCAGCACGACATTGGAACTCTGTGGCAGAGGCAGAGAGAGAATCCAGTTCTCCAGGGTGGCATTCAATTGCCTTAACCATGAGACCATTCCCTCTCTTCCTGTAATCCCCTGCCTCATACACTACACACTTTCCAACTTCTGCAACAAGTGAAGCATGGGTCATACAGACAACATCGTTTTTCACATCACAGGCTAGCCCTTCTCCACCTGTAGAGCAGAGTGGAAAAAATAGCATGTAACCGTGTAATTAAAAAGACTGCATTGTAGTGCATACAATGAATTAAGATTATACAGGCAACCTTAATACTGGGGTTTTCTAATATTTGAGTGCCTGACCTTGCAACCTTAATGATCCTTTAACATCATTTTTTTTGGTGTGTGTAATTTCCTAGATTTTTTTAAACAAGCCAACTGAAAAAAGAACTTCTATCATGTGGCATCATATTTCATAGAATCATGGAATATCAGGGTTGGAAGGGACCTCAGGAGGTCATCTAGTCCAACCCCCTGCTCAAAGCAGGACCAATCCCTCGGCCCCCGCTGCTTCCCGCAGTCCCCATTGGCCTGGAACGACGAACCGTGGCCAGTGGGAGCTGCGATCAGCTGAACCTGCAGACACTGCAGGTAAACAAACCGTCCTGGACCGCCAGCAGATTTCCTTGATGGGCTGCGTGCCAAAGGTTGCCGATCCCTGCATTAGAAGCCGATGAGTTGTACTAACTCATGTAGTAGCCTATGACCCTGTCTGGCTAGCCAATTGAAGTTAAAAGGACCACCATGCTCCAGTGAAGTGTGGATGGGACTCAAGTTAGGAGCAAGACTCAAGTTAACTCTGCAGAAAAGAGAAACCCATATATGTTATATTTCCTTCCTCCCAACCCTGAGTTTGTGTCAGTTTAGATTGTAAGCTCTTTGGGGGCAGGGATTGTCTCTTGCTCTGTTTGTACAGTGCCTAACACAGTGGCATCTCAATCTTGGCTGGGCTCCATAGATGTTTGTGGTACAAATAATACATTGGGGGCGACAACTTACAAAAAGTTCAGCGTAACAAAAGAAAAGAGTAAGTGCTCTGCAGAACTCAGTGTAATAGTAATTAATTCAGAAAAGTAAGCAGGTGTCGGTCATTTCCTAACAAATTTCTTCAGACGTAATCAGTACTGATTGCGTCAAAGTACATTCATTCACTTGGGTAAAATACACTGTGTTTTGTTACAGAGTTGACTCATTAAATGATTAAGATTTTTGTTCTTTTCTAAATTTGGATGTTCATTTATATGAAGTGAGGGGGAAAAAAGGAGGAATGCAGCATTGGGGTGCTGGTTTTTGCATGTACAAAAGCATAGAATTGCAAAGTTCTGATATCCTACAACATCTGTCTCAGTCCTTCTGTGTTTAATAAAAACTACTTTTCTATAATCTACCTGTTAATAACTTAACTTGCTATGTATGGACTGTATTGTGCAAAGGGTGCAGGTCTGTGCCAGACCAGCTCCTGGAGGCAATTTGACTGATATGCCTCAGGAAGCCCACAGAAGTAGGATATGGATCGTTGCATCCTTTCAAAAGGTGTGTGCTCCTCCTGTGGCTGGCTCAACTCCTCTGACAAATGCACAGGAAGGGGCAAGGCTGTGGCTCCTTCTGAACTGGGTTTCTGCTCAGAGAGACCAGGGAGATAGACACACAGGGTCAGAGTCTAGAGGAGTAGGAGACTGAGATGGACTACAGGAGGTCTACATTTCCGTGGTCAGTTGCTCCTGCCACTATAAACAAAGACTGAAGCTTGACTTTTCCATGCTAATCTAAGACTGTATGCCAGCAGACTAATAAATGCTGGCTTGTTTTGAAAATGATGCCCTTCATTGCTGCAAATACTTACTGGTTACATTGCTCCCTAAATGAATACAGCTTTTACCAGGAGTCTTAACTCATTTGGACTCGCTGTAGAGACACATGGCAAGTACACAGATACCATACTCTGCAAGTTGAGTCTCAGAGTTGTGAGACTGCATGGTTTGCCCTTGCAAAAAGTTGTACCTGAGGCCTAGAAAATAATAGAAGTACACCCATAGAGACTATATAAAGGCTGGGGTATTAAACCACCCTGTACATCTATGACAAAAGACAGATTAGATGAGGAGCTTGGAGAAACAGACTAGGACTGGGAGCCAGTGGGGACAGGGAAAATGGAGTGTCTGGATTGACTGAAGACTGTGGACAGAGAGACAGACAGATTGGGGACTTGGGCAAGGAACTGGGGCAGGAAACAGACAGACAGATCTAGTCTCCTGTCCCAGTTCCTGTCCCAGTTCTGTTTTGCCTACCTACACTTCCTTTGGAGTGTCCATCTGCTGTGGAGGTGTTCATCCTCTTCCTATGCTGTTGTCATTTGTTCCTCCCTAGAGATGGCTTTGTTTCAATGGTGAGCGAGGTGTCTTTTGCCTTACTGCATTAAGGTGGCGTGAGTAGTTTTATATCAGATATAAATGAATTAAAACACCTGGAAAACCTTTGCTTAAAATGTGCTTTGAAAATGCAAAGTATAATTAACTACCAGTTGGGGAAAATTGGTGGGGAGCAGATTACTGAGCTTTTTCTTATGCTGCTGGGGGTGCTAGCTCTGGTCCATCAGCAGCAGGGCAGGAGGGATCGAAATTCTGTCTGATTTCTGTACCAGGATACAAGGGGAGAGGATTACTCCCCTACTCTGGGCACCAGATCAGGGCTAGGCACAGTCTAGCTCACTAGATGCCATCTGTGCAAGGGTTATAGCTGCTATGGGAGTCATGCCTTTAAATGTCTACATCCGTGTGTATAAAGTTTCAAGCATTCTATTACATTGACATAGGGTCTCGAGTTGATTTTCATGGCGAATAAAGAAGTCCCACACCTAGAAATAAATACAGTGCAATTACTGTATTTCAGTGTCTTGTCTTCAAAATTAACACAGATGCATTTGATTATATATTTCCAGACATACCCTCCCTCTCCCCCTTTGCAGGTATTAATAGCAATAATACTGGTTTACCGGCAAGCCCTATAAAGGATAAAGCCAAAGAACTCGAGTCAAATAGTCTCTAGGTAAATTTATTCTATGGAAAAATATTTTGTTTCATATTCTTGGAAAGTAGCACATTACTCTTAACATGTGTTAAGTGGAGTGGAAGGATTTAGTGTTCTACACACTCTGATAATCACTGCTAGGTTGTCTAACAATTGCTATATTTAAGTAGTCTGCAAGGCTCTTCCTGAGGGCTCTTTCAAATCTGTCAAGGTCATGGTTAATGTTCTGTTTTATCTAGATTCTTATACTACATTCATCCCAGTAATATCATCTGAGCACCTTTCAGAAGTCCATTAAGCAGCGTAACTATCATCTGTCACATTATTTCTCTCATCTTCCCTCTGGGGGAGAGGGGTATTTGCAGTAGAGTGTTTGTTTTGGAATTTTTTAAAATTATAGGTGGGGCTGGTGGATGGGGAGTCTGGAAGGATGAGACTAGGAATGACTGGGATCAGAAACCTGAGGAGTGTAGTCTGAGACCGACTAGGTGAGGAGAATGGGATGGGATAAGGAGCCAGTGTTGAAGTAGAGAGAGGACTGGTGTACAGAGACAGAAGGGGTCAAGCTTGAGGGAAATGGGCAAAAGACTCTGGCCCTAAAGTACACTCCCCCTCAAGCCTGGAATGGAACCAAAAATCCCAGAGTCTAACCATTCCCCTGCTGCTTCCTTATCCCCCTTCTAGTGCTGGTCCACATGGGGGATAACAACTTGCTACTGGTATCAGTTACTTCTGTTAGCTCAAGTGGCAGAGGTCTATGAAGTTGGATCTAAAGGTTCCAACGTTGCCGATGATCTATTTGGGTGTCATTATGATGCTGTGTGATATTTTGTTTGTTTGTTTGCTTTTTTAAAAACCTGGGCAATTACACACAAAAATATGTTAAAAACATTGTTAAGGTTTCAAGTCAAGTATGCAAAAGTCATGAAATGCCACAATGAAGGTTGCCTGTGCAACCCTGATTTGGGCCCCTTGTGCACATGCATTATGATAGTCTTTAATTACATGAACATTTACTGGGGTTTTTTTGTGTGTACGTACACACACACACACACACACACACACACGTGCTTGTTAGAGAAGGTAGGTCAAAGAAATGTGCCTTGCACTTAGAGCAAGTGATGAGGTTTGTGATGGTCCTGGGCTCCTGGGGGAATATGTTCCACAGGCTTGGACCAGTCCTTCCTGAAGTTCTGTCTCCAGCATGGATGAACTTTCCATTTATGGTAGAGAGTTCTGTTGTACCTGAGGGGTGAAGTTGTAGAGTATGGTCCTCATCCTGGAGTGTTAGGCATTTTTAGATACCTTGGCCCCAGGCTGTGGAGCACCTTGAAGATAGGGACTGAGAACTTGAACTTGATTCAGTGTTCTACTGGAAGTGTAAAGAGCAGAGGACAGGTTTGAAGAGTTCATGGTAGCCTGTGTTTCTGAAGAGATGAGCTGTGGCATTCTGGATCAGTTGGAGTTTCCTAAGTACTGAAGGCTTCATGCCTAGGTGTATTGCATTGCTGCAGTCCAGCTGAGAGGTGACAAGGGTATGAATAATTGAGGATTCCCTCCCTTGTTTCTCAAAGACCCATAGGACTAGGTAAAGACAAGAAGATAAAGTGAAACAGGCACAAAGACTGTGGGACTCTGGGTCTCAGTCTTGCAGCCTTTGCATGTGTAAGGAGTTCCTTAGTGGTCATTGGCTTCAGTGGGACTTTTCACAAGAGTAAGGGGGTTGCAAGATCACGCCCCTTATCCTGAAAGGTGCTCATAGCTCAATGGGACTCCACTACTCTCAGGATTGGGCCCTAATCTGGATGGAAATAGAGACCTGCTGATAGTTTGAATCTCTTTGGTCTATAAATAATATCTGAAAAATGTGTTGTCATAAATATAAAGGGAAGGCTAACCACCTTTAGATCCCTCCTGGCCAGAGGAAAAACCCTTTCATCTGTAAAGGGTTAAGAAGCTAAGATAACCTCGCTGGCACCTGACCAAAATAACCAATGAGGAGACAAGATACTTTCAAAGCTGGGCGGGGGGGGGGAACAAAGGGTCCTCTCTGTCTGTGTGATGCTTTTCCCGGGACCAGAGCTGGAATGCAGGTCAGAACTCCTGTAAAGAGATAGTAAGCAATCTAATTAGATATGCGTTAGATTCTGTTTTGTTTAAATGGCTGATAAAATAAGTTGTGCTGAATGGACTGTATATTCCTGTTTTTGTGCCTTTTTGTAACTTAAGGTTTTGCCTAGAGGGATTCTCTATGTGTTGAATCTGACTACTCTGTAAGGTATTTACCATCCTGATTTTACAGAGGTGATTCTTTTACTTTTTTCTTTAATTAAAATTCTCTTTTAAGAATCTGATTGCTTTTCATTGTTCTTAAGATCCAAGGGTTTGGGTCTGTGTTCACCTATGCAAATTGGTGAGGATTTTTATCAAGCCTTCCCCAGAAAAGGGGGTGTAGTACTTGTGGGGATATTTTGGGGGGGCGGGGGGGGGGAGGATTTCCAAGTGGGCACTTCCCCTGTTGTTTTTGTTGGACACTTTGGTGGTGGCAGCATAAAGGTTCAAGGACAAAAGATAAAAGTTTTAACCTAAGCTGGTAAGAATAAGCTTAGGGGGTCTTTCATGCAGGTCCCCACATATGTACCCTAGAGTTCAGAGTGGGGAAGGAACCTTGACATGTGTATTCAAAATGAATAATAGCTTTTGAGGATTACCCCTGACTGTTACTAAATGCTCCCTTGTGCTCTCCCCCCACCCTTTAGAATTGGGAGAGTTACTATTATTGGAAGTGAAAATAAAGAATAAATTACATAATTGCTTTAAGATGAAAGCACTATTGTCAGAAAACAATACTTTGCTAATGCAGTCCGCTAATTTCAAACCTCCAAAATGTTATTTCAAACCCAAATTCTTCAGACAAGCCAAAACAAAAAAACCATTCCCCACACTTATATGCAAAGTTGGAAATTTTTAAGGAAACCTGCTTTTGAGTTATCCAAACCCAAATTTCTTGACTGCTGAAAAATACTCTTTCCCACTGTGATAATTCAAAAATGGACATAAGAATTTATAGGAAACTTTCCACATGTGCACGTTGCTGCTTGGCTGCATCTCAACATGATAAATTTCAGCCCCCAAAATAAATTTATGAAAAGAAAATACTAACTTGGATTGCAAATTCCATCTCCGCCTAAACTCTTTAAATTGTTGCTACAGCACTGGTACAGCATATATTGGTAGCATTCATCCTTCAGTAGTTTGAGGGCAACATTGCCATCAAATTGAGTCCGAGAAAACCACAAAAGACATTAATACGCTTAAAATATAAAATGGAGCAAGTTTATTATGAAGTAATACTTAAATACAGCTAAATAATGGTGTTATCTTCACCTAAATTATGACTTTCAGAGCTCCGTTTTTAGGACAATTTGAGATACTTGAAAGGGAAGGGGCCTGGTTTTCAGAGGATGGATTCTCAGCACATTCTGAACATCAGGCCCATTTTAAATAGCTCAGATGGGGCACCCAAATTTGCTAGTTGCTTTTGAAATTTTAGGCCCATCTATCATAGAGCTTTTGTGGTATTGTTTAGGGCTCAACATGGGCTCTGATATTCAAAGTTTAGTCTGTGTGTTGAATTGGCTCATCATAAATATAACCATTAGAAACTGTGGTTCTACTGAGAGCCTCAAGTGTCTATATACTTGTATATTTTCATTTGAAATAGCACTTGCCCCAGAGAAAATGGCCATGTCACCAGTTTGTCTAGGTATTCGTGTCATGCTCTACAAACCTAAGATTGTAATGCTTGAAGGAACTGCTTGCAGTTCCAGAGCTGCACGCACTGATACATGATACTTAGAAGTACAGGGCTTGAATTAACTCTGTGGGTGAGAGAATACGTAGCTTCTGTAGCAGGTTGAATATGTTGTTGCAGAGCTGAACCTTGTCAGGTCACATCCTACATTGCAAATTGGAAGTCTTGGGTTTCTGTATTCATGTCAGCTGGAAAAGGTCTATCCAGCTGAGAGAGTTAAGGTCACAGCACAAGATGATATCACTTTAGGGTAACTAAGATTGCTGTCTGCCACATCAGACATCAAAAGTTAAGTAAGGTTAGGTTAGATCAACACTTAGAAGGGGTTATGGACTTTTTCCTGAGGAAGTGATGTTGGAGAGTCAGTGGGTGGTGCTCTTGCATCTGAATCAGTGCTGTACTAGTCTACCAGCAAAGTATACAGAGAATGCTTGGCTGCTGTATATGTGTCCCATGGATGAGACATAAAACTGCTATCTGTCTGCTGATAATCATTACAGATTCTGTATAGGCGGGGCATTTAATCCCATTGTGTTGGTCACATTCCAACTTGGAGACGGAACTTTTGCTTATTAACATTCCTCCTACAGTTTCAATTTAATTGTCCTCACTTCTTTTCCTCCACTTTATGTGCTGTTGAATGATGCCATGTTCCTTCCCCAAAATTGCTGCTTTTCAATAGTAGGTGAAGTGTCTGTGTCCTAACTCACAAAAGGATATGAATTTAATTAATGTTCATAAAGCATTTTATGATCTTCTGGATAAAGGTAGTCTATAAGTGCAAAATATTAACTACTACTTATTGGGGAGAATTCATTGATTGCAAGCAAAACTGGAGTGGGCACCTGATTACTGCACCAATGCCTTCACTACTCCAATACAACAGAGACATCTTGATCAGGCCTTGCAGCAAATTATCTGGTAATGAGGGGATGCTTTCTTAGCTAAGAATTTATTGAGGAAAGAAATTGCATGAATTCATCTTATCTCTTATAGCAGGGGTGGGCGAACTTTTTGGCCTCAGGGCCACATTGTGGTATGGAAATTGTATGGCGGGCCATGAATGCTCATGAAATTGGAAGTAGGGGTGCGGGATGGGGTGAGGGCTCCAGCTGGGGGTGCGTGCTCTGGGGTGGTGCCAGAAATGAGGCATTAAGGATGCAGGAGGGGGCTGCGAGCTGGGGCAGAGGGTTGGAGTGCGGGGAGTGGTGAGGGCTCTGGCTGGGGGTGTGGGGTTTGGGGTACAGGAGGGGGATCCAGGCTGGGACTGAGGGGTTTGGAGGGCAGGAGGGGGATCAGGGCTGGGGCACAGTAGGGTGAGGGCTCTGGCTGGGGGTGTGGGCTCTGGTTGGGCCGGGGCCGGGGGGTTTGAGGTACAAGAGGGGGCTCTGGGCTGGGATTAAGGGGTTTGAAGGGTGGGAGGGGGATCAGGGCTGTGGCAGGGGATTGGGGCATGGGGGAGGGGGCTCAGGGGTGCAGGCTCTGGGCAGCGCTTACCGCAAGCAGCTCTCAGAAGCATGTCCTTCCTCCGGCTCCTATGCAGAGGCACGGCCAGGCAGCTCTGCACGCTGCCCTGTCCACGGGTGCTGCCCCTGCAGCTCCCATTGGCAGGGAACTGTGGCCAATGGGAGCTGTGGGGGTGGTGCCTGTGGAAGGGGCAGGGCGCAGAGCTGCCTGGCCATGCCTCTGCATAGTGCGAAGGAGCCAGAGGGGGGTCATGCTGGCTGATTTCTGGGAGCCATGGAGAGCCGGGCAAGCCCCCGACCCCGCACTCTGGTGGGAACTGAGGGCCAGATCAAAAGGTCTGATGGACTGGATGTGGCCCGTGGGCTGTAGTTTGCCCACCCCTGTCTTACAGTATATCTAAAGTGTGCTAATAATTGAGGGATGGTACTCTACTCAATTTTAAGACTACTGCTTCCTGATTTAAACAATCTACTATTATTATTTAAAGTGTGTGGGTGCAAATTGGACAGTTCACAGAGTGTACCTACTTTTAAACAGAAGTGATAGGAATACTAAGTATGCACACTCCACATAGGTCTAATTTGCCCCATTCCAGGGATTTCCTTTATCGTTAACTTAAACAAAAAACAAACAATAAACTTTAGCACAACTTCTGAACTCAACTGTTTTTCGATGTTTTTTTCCTGCAGGACTCCTCTGTCTCTGCCCCTGGCTCCTTCTTCAGAGGGAAACTCGACCCCTTTTTTACTCCAGGTTTTGAGCTAATAAAAGTCACCGAATTTGACATTAGAATGATTGAAAAGAGCTCTGCCTCCCTGTGCAAGGTTTAATAATCGGTTACACTGTTCTATAACTAGCCCTCCACTAATTAACCAAGAAGCTCCAATGTTCCAGATGATTTACCATAAGAGCCCATTTTGAAATCTGTGTCCATAGTTCAGTGTAGAAAATGTTGCTAACTCCTGTGCCTTGTATGGTGGTTATATTTACATCAATTTTGCATGACAGTATGATTATAATGCAAGTCATGTGACAGTGTGTATCTAAATAAAATGTGTATATATAAATAGAATTAAAACATGCTATTGCATCATAATGCCACTGCAGCAGAGTGTGTGATGATGACCTAACTGAGGTTAGTTTTCTGCTCTACTAAACAAAAATTGACAGTGTAGTCTGCGATTGGGTTAGCTGTCCTAAATGTTCTTCACACAGCAGCAAGGAAGATATTTGGGTGATCTAGCCAACTGGAAAGAATCTATGTACAAAGGTATGGTGGGCTGCAGGGATATGCTTATCTGCCAGCAGCAGTGCTTTCTTCTCCTAGCTGTCATAATGTGTATTGCTAAGGTTTCTGTTTCACATGTTCGGTGACCGATTCAAGTTGGTATTTTAACTCCTTTTGTACATTGTCAAAGAGAATAGCACTCTTAGAAGCCATAAAAGGGCATAGGAAATAATAAATGAAAAATACACAAACAAAACTACATGAGAGTAAAGAGCATAGCAGCAGCAATTGAAAATACTTCCTATTGTGTTCTTTAAATTAAGAACAAGGTATTGTCACTTTTTTCTAACTTTATATTTTCTGTACCCAGCTGCATCAGCAACAAGGAGAAGAAATGCATTATGTGAGCTGTATAAATAGTTTTTAATTATATTCCAGGAGACTCCTCCTATGTTGTAGTTGTTAATAGTAGTATTACCATAGAGAGTAGGACCATATCATACCAAACAATTTATTGTAAAATGCATTTCCACTATCAGGTGTAAGCCAAATTGCAAGCTAGAGAGCTGCCTGTCTCTATAAACCAGTATCTTTGTGAGCAATCAATTCTGCTTCTATGTCACAGTTTTGTTACAACACTGTATAAGCTATATGATCTTTATTATTTTACTTCCAGGTAAAAATGAAGATGAACAGACCGCTGCAGAAATCATGAGAAGGCGTTTTTCTCCTGCTGTTCTAACTAACATATCCTGGGAAGGTTTTCACTTTGCTGACCATGAGATAAAAATTACAGAAGCCACTGAATGTTATGGGGCAGTAGTCTGGCCATCGGTACAATATTTATGCAATATTATTGGTTTTTATTCCCCTAAAAACTCTAGCCCTTTACGTTGTTTTCCATATATGTTGCTTAGTCCTGTAAAACCAAGGGAAATGTTCTGCATTTTCTCTGCCTCTTCTTTGCAACCCACAAATCTTTTATGTTAGCAGTGTGCAAGTGGGAGCTGGCCACACATCCACAGAATTAATCATGAACTTGCTGATGCACAGGGCTCCCTTGTCCCTCAGTTGAAGGACTAAATAAAGAGAAATATATATCATTTTTCAGTTTTTGTGCTTTCAGCAACTTTTGGGTCAATGCCCCTCATTTCATTCTGAACCTGTTACAAATGAAACAAGGGAAAGAACTATTTTGTTCTATTCTGGACCACTAAAAAGTGGCCTTCCTAAAAGTCATTACTCTTGCAAGGAGACCAGAAGAGCTGGTAACCATTATATCTATTTTTCGTGGGGACCTGGGAATTTTCTACCCAAAGTTGTCATCTGACTTTTACCTGAACTTGGAAATAGTTTTTAACTTCTGCCCAAACCTGTCTTCAGATGAGGAATGGAAGTAGTGCTTTCTGCTTCAGTAGTGAGTTGAAATATCATGTAGAATACACCAGATCTATGAGAAAAGGAGTACTTGTGGCACCTTAGAGACTAACCAATTTATTTGAGCATAAGCTTTCGTGAGCTACAGCTTCCGATGAAGTGAGCTGTAGCTCACGAAAGCTTATGCTCAAATAAATTGGTTAGTCTCTAAGGTGCCACAAGTCCTCCTTTTCTTTTTGCGAATATAGACTAACACGGCTGCTACTCTGAAACAGATCTATGAGGTTTACTGACAGCCATTTTGTGCGTATAAGTTAGGGGAGTAAGGAGGGATATAGAAAGTTAAGAGGCTACTTGATCAGTCTGTAAGTGCTTACATGGAGAGAAGACCATGAAGAGTTCTTTAACCTAGCAGACAAAGCCATAACAAGAGCTAGTATCTGGAAGCTGAAGCTAGACAACTTGAAAGTAGAAGCGAGGAGACAGATTTTTAACAGTTATTAATGATTAAAGCTGTTCACCGAGGGATGTGGTGGATTCTGTCACTTGAAGTCTTTAAATCAAAATGAGATGCCTTTCAAAAATGTATGCTTTAAGTCAGCTAGAAGTTATTGGATTTCAGTCAGGAATTACTGGTGACATTCTATGGTTTGTGTTCTGCCGGAAGCCACACTAGATGACCACAGGCGTTCCTTCTGGCCTTCAAATCTGTGACTCTATATCCAGGGTTATTTTGGCATATTTCTGCAGCTTATATAGCTCAAAGACGATTGCGAGCCTTGGTCCCTTCAGGAGGGGGATTGTCTTTAGGGATATGTCTTGTACAGTGCCAAAGCATGTTGTAGGCTCTTAAATAATAATTAGTAATGGCTTCCTCCAACCTGCTTGGAGAGAGGGAAGCTTCTTTGGAATAGAATCATAGAATATCAGGGTTGGAAAGCACCTCAGGAGGTCATCTAGTCCAACCCCCTGCTCAAAGCAGGACCAATCCCCAATTAAATCATCCCAGCCAGGGCTTTGTCAAGCCTGACCTTAAAAACTTCTAAGGAAGGAGATTCTACCACCTCCCTAGGTAACGCATTCCAGTGTTTCACCACCCTCCTAGTGAAAAAGTTTTTCCTAATATCCAACCTAAATACATATAAATCAGAATACATATAAATCAGTTTTGTGTTAATCTATGCATGTTCAAGGCACTCTACAAATGTGATCTCTTTCTCTCCCCCCCGCCCCCAACTCCCATAGACTAGGAATCAACATAGTAAACAGCAACTAATGTAGATCTTGAGAGAAACTTTTCAGTAAGGATATAAATAAGAACAACTGAAATGTTGTCTTTTGAAAATTCCCAGTGACACACATGGGAATCATACCCCAAAACTGTTATGTTAAAGGATATTCATGGTCCAACAGATAACTCACAGAAACATGGAGATTCAGAATCACTGATTCCCCTCCCTCTGCTGGGGGTGAAGTATATCTCAGTCTGCCAGCAATCATTCCTGGTCCTGACGAAACATCTGTTCATTCTATGCTCCCATTGTTCTTAGTTTCTATCAGAAAGTGATGGCCTTGCGTTTGAGGCACAGGCATAGGAGTCAGGAGACATGGGTTGTGTTCCCAGCCTTACCACAAGCTTGTGCTGTGAGCTTGGGCAAGTCACTTCAGCAATCTGTGCTTCAGGCTCATCATGCCCCCTCAAAACGGGGATGACTACTACTTTATCTCACACAGACAGGTGGGGAGATGTTGGACAAAAATGTATGATGTTTGTGAAGTGTTTTGAGAATCTGGAATGGAAGAAGCTATTTAAGTGCAAGGTGGTATTATTCAGATGGCTGTGATTGGAAAAATAGTGCTGTTCCACAAATTAGGCAGCAGAAGGCTCTGTTGGAGGCAAAAGATATAATCTCTGCATCAGGTAATGGATAAAGGGTGATCTTTTATTGCAAGAGAGAGCTGAGATAAAAATGTGCCTTATTACTGTGCAGTTGGACTTATTCAGCTTAGATAGATGTGAAATAAATAAATTACATAAAATCTTGACTTAAAAAAAAGCTATTTTTCTTGTAATTCATATTCAGAAAGGTCAGTGCTCATATAGCTATGTATTTTATGTATGCACAGAGTGGTATTTCTTTCTTTTTTTTTTGTTCAATATGTTCTTGTGTTTTCCCTGGCAGGCTCTTGTTCTATGTCACTTTTTGGAAACAAATGCTGAACAATACAACCTGGTTGATAAAAGTGTAATTGAAATTGGAGCTGGAACAGGGCTGGTCTCCATAGTAGCCACTTTACTTGGTAAGTGCTGGCTGTTGCTTTGCTGGGTTTGGAAACTTCATTAAGATGACTATTGATTACTATTGGAGCGTATAGTAAGTTGTTCAGTTCCTCTAAAATGTTGAAAACCGAGGAAGAAACACTGAATTCTTTGGGGTTTTCAGCCAACTTGGAAGCCAGTTCTGCTTTTACCTCCATAAAATTACTTGTCCTCACTTTAGAATGCCTTGTAGGAGGCTACAGTAGATGTGACTGCCATCCAGTATTAAACAGAGGACAGAAATTAGGTGCTGTGAGAACTAGGGTTCCTACCAGACCAGGAGGTCAGAGGCATATAGAAGAGGCTGGATTCAGACACAACCTCTGACAAGAGCAGTTTATCTTCTGACTATTAAATAACCCCTTCCCGGTATCCCAAGTCACTTTTGTTTTCAGATTTGTAACCTGTTCTTTAAGAAACGTATCCTTGAGCTTGCTGTCCTGGCATTGTCCATTCTATCTTCTTTCCTGACAGCCCGTTCTTTGCTAACAGTAACTCGAATCACTAACCACTTGCAACGTAGCCAAGGACACAATTTAGTCTGCAGTATCTTTTATTACTGTATGAGAAGGAAAGAATCCAGGAGATTCTCAGATCCTGGCTGACTTTGCAGGGTTGATAGAAACCCCTCCCCCCATCTTTTGACTTGTATACCAAGCAGATTTGATATAAAGACCCCATAAAGGTGGATCCCCAGGATATCATTTTTGACTTTGCAGAGCAAGATCATATTTTAATGTATTTTTTTGATGTGGAAACCTAATTTACATGTCTAGTGTAATGAAATGCCCAGGAGGCTTTTTACAGGTATATTGTACCTATATATGGGAGAGACCTGGGAATGCAATTGTTTGTGCAGTAGGTTTTGTGTACAGATTTCTTCTTCATTCTTGAAGTATAATCAAGGGTTAATCTGTGGTGGTTGTTTTTTGTCACAGGTGCACGTGTAACTGCCACGGACCTGCCTGAAGTACTAGGAAACCTTCAGTACAATATTCTCAAAAATACCAAAATGAAGTGTAAGCATCAGCCCCAGGTTAAAGAACTGTCCTGGGGAGTTGATTTAGAGAAAAACTTTCCCAAGTCTTTGTGTCAGTTTGACTACATCATGGCTGCTGATGTTGTGTACTACCATCCCTTCCTGAAGGAGCTGCTTCTTACCTTCCATCACTTGTGTCAGGACAACACTGTTATTCTCTGGGCCATGAGATTCAGGCTGGACAAAGAGAACCAATTTATGGGCAGATTTCAGGAATTGTTTGACCTGGAGGTAATTTCCAATTTTCCCAGTTTAAACATAACATTGTATAAGGCAATGAGAAAAGGCAAGAAGATGATGTGATGTTCCAACTTGAGTATTAGAAAGTGTGTGTGTGTGTGTGGAGTTTGAGTTTTTTCACAGGTTCCATGTTAATGCTTGATGACATCTGTAGATTATGCAAGCAGCATGCCTTTTGCGATGTCAGGGCAGCAGATGGATGCCTCTGTCCCCTTCAGAAGAGAGTCACTTCCCACCACCGTTTTGCGTTCTCTTACACAGGGTGATTATGAGCCTCACAGCCTTGGGGCAAGTGGCTCCTCTTCCTCATGTTATAAACATTAACAAATGGTCTTGCGTAAGAATAGTGCAGCATACTACCAATTCCCTTTTAAAAAAATTCTCAAATCCTTGGAGCTTTGCCTTTCTCAAAATAGACCACTGTGGACCTCTAGCTCTGAGAGCACAACAATACTAACAATTGCCCTCAAGAAAATGTTTTGCATCACTGCCTCATTGTGATAGCTTGAGACCAAAAAGACTTACTTTGCATGCTTAATTATGGGCAGATCATAGAAAAAAGTTGCTTAGCGTCTTTGGAAAGGCCCACTGTGACTGTCTGTATCCCTGTGTTCACCTTTTTACAAAACTGTAATGCATTTTGTATGAAGTATGCCTTGTGAGGTATCGTTTGAAAATTCATAATTTACTGATCATTATTGTCCTGGTAAACTGTGTGTGACAACATTGTATGTGACGTTATAAGGCTCTACTGTATGAGATTTATTGAGACATATTCCAAGTCTGCAAAAGAAGGCACAAACCAATCCCTCAGAGACAAAAGGCAAATCGACGCCTCAGCCAGGTGTCAACAAAATCACATGAACTATCACCTGGATAAGCTGCCATTCTTTGATAGGAAAAAGGGTGTGAGTAAGAAATGTACATCTTGCCAAATAAAAAGCTGCAGGTTCCCATCTCCTAAGACCTTCTGTCTTCTGAACCTCAGCTGGAGATAATTTTCAAAATAAAAGAGAACCATAAGAAAGGGGAACAGATGCCTCAAAATACTCCTCTCTTTCTCTCTACCCATGAAATCAACAACACCTGAAAGACAAGGAAAGTAACACTGAACTGGGGAGGGGAAAGAATCCTGGCCAACTGAAATCCAGACCGTAAGACTGCTCAAACATGTGGTGAGAGAGACCTCTGCTTTGAATTAATTTAGCTTGTTAAGTTAGATGTTAATTGCGTTTTACCTTTTATTTTCTTGTAACCAGTTCTGACTCTTATGCTTCATTACTTGTAATCACTTAAAATCTATCTTTCTGTAGTTAATAAACTTATTTTATCTAAACCAGTGTGCTTGGATTGAAGTGTTTGGAAAACTTCATTTGCAATGGCAAGATTTGTGCGCATCACTTTCTATTAATGAAATGATAGACTTTATATGAGCTTGTATTGTCCAGAAGGGTGCCAGGCAGTAATAAGACACACATTTCTGGGGCAAAGTCTGGGACTGGGAGTTTTCTGGTGTTACCCTGCAGTGTAATTCATGGGTGGCTGGCTATAGCATTTATACAATATAGCTGGGAGTGATTTATGTTCTGCATGTGAGCAGACCAGGAGTTGTTGCTCTCACAGCAAAGCAGTGTAAAAAGCACCCTAGGTTGTAGAATTGAGGGGACACAGATGTCTGTCAGTCAAGAATATACCCTGGGTAATTTCACTCCCACAAATAAATTGTTGACCTGTTCTTTAATTGTAATAGATTTCTGTATGTGATGACCACACAACTTTGCTCGGAATTGACCAGAGGATTTTGTTTTAGGGAGGTTTATATGGATTTTTTAGATCTTACCAAATTTCCTGAATCACTTAGTAAGTATGTATGAGATCTTCAGGGCAATTCCAGCCTAACTGTACAGAAAGGCAAACCCCAGCTGCTTGTGCTGGGGTCCACGCATAGAGTTATCATCATTTAGAAAAGTTTTGTCAAGGACAGTTGTTCAACTAACCTGGGGTCTTGGGGGTTGATAGGCCCTCACCTAACACAGCCTTTCTGTGTGCATTTGTGTGAACTGTAGTACTTGTTTGTTCTGATTTACAAAATGCCTTAATCAACAGAACTCCTGGGTCAAACTGGATGAAATGAAGCACCTTGTCTAAGACCACCGAGTGACAAAACCTGTATTAGAATGTAAGGATCCCTTGTTCTCAGTCCTGCACTTGGTCCACTCAGCTATGTTGCTTCTCAGACAACTGAGCTTTTATTCTCCCAGTGGTTAGAGAGCACACTGGCTCTTGACGGATGGGCCAGCTCAGCTGCAGGAGGCAGCAAGGAGGGACGTTGTGGTGATCCTAGAGTCCTCTGTGGCTCCCAGCACAGTCCAAATGGGAAGGAAAATGTAGAGAGAATGGCCCATGATGTCTTCTCCCCCTTTTTTAAAATCTGGTGGCAGATATGGTAAAAACCAGCACTGGATGTTTGGTGGGGATGAAAATTAATAATTGAGAATTTTTCGGAAAAAATCAATGACAAACTTTCCACCCTACTGGATCAGTTTGTTTCCAAAACTCTCTGCACAAGGAAAAAAGGGATACAATTTTTTTTTAAAGAAAGCAGAGTCCCTCTGCTATTTCTAGATTCCCTGAATCATAGGGGCTTGCGGCTGTGAACCTGGCACCCCAAAGATCATTTGTATATAGGAACATGTAATAGATATATGAATAGTGCTGGCTCTTAACATGTAATTAACAACAAGGCCCTGCACAAACCGAAAACTGGAACATTCTTTAAAAGGGGAAATGAACTCCAAAATATTTTAGGAAAATATGGCTGGTTGTTTGAAAGAAGAAAACTGAAACCTTCTGTGTTACAAAGAAGCAATAAAATGCAGCTGCTTTTCAGTGGCTGTTATACTGATTAGTTCTTCAGCTAAGGCCCAATTCTTCAGGCTGTCCACATGCTGGACTCCCTTTGAAGTCAACAGGATTGGGTCCATATGGGGAACTGTTTATTAACATTACTCTGTTTTCTCACACCTCTGTTTTTGCAAAGTTATATGAAACTTCCTGGGAGTGGTTTAGTGACTATCTGTTCTATTGTGCCTGTGACCTTTGGGCCTCTGTTATGACTAGCAGTGAATTAGCCATGATCAATGAGAGGTTGGAGCTCATATACTGCATTTGCATAGAGAAATTATTTCTTTTCTTCAGTAATAGTGCTCCCACAATAATGCCAAGTATGGTTATAGCTCCCAAGGCAAGTTCCCCACAAACTATATATTTTAAAATTACTTACACAGAGTTTCTTTTTTGTTCCTCTTTAAAAAAGATAATCTAATGCCCATGCTAGTTGTTGGCTTGCTAAAGTACTGGTGTATTTGCATTGCACAGAACTCTACACTCTAGTCTAAAGATCTTTGATGTTAGCTACAACTGGTAGTTGTTTTGAAGGGGGAGAAAGCAATGAAGTCCAGCAAATTTTTTTAAATGAAAGTCCTAACTATGAGGAATTGCTACAGAGGTTGTAATGAGATTATATTGGCTGTGAGGAGAAGGCTATCCAAATTGGGAGGTACTGTATAGAACAGTCAGCTGGTTTTCCACATAATTTTACTTTGTTCTTTATGTGCTAATCTAACAATTATTTCACAAACAGCAATATCTGTAAAGTAATGTGACAACATTTGTTAGAATTTCCTTGCCTCAAATGTCTTGAATCTAAAGCTTTAATGTGTTTCATCCGTTTAATTTTTGAATCTAGTATTTATACAAACATTACAGCAATGTTCTACCATTCATTGAGTATCATAGTGTCTAGAGAGTTCTATTTACATATTGAATATTTTTCTCTCTTATTGTCACACAGTGAGGTTTTCCATGTTCATGCAACTAGATCAGGCTTTTTTCTCTAACAGGTGCAAGAGGAAATGCTGGTGCTGAGCATTTCAAAGAGTGCAACTGGGGTGCTGTTCTTTTGGCTGCATTTGCATTTGGCATCACCAATACAGTGAAGAGGTGTGGCCTAAAGAATGCAACTGTCAAGAAATTTTCAACTAATTGCACGTCCGTGCACGTGGTAGTTAGGTAGCAAATAGCTCATACCAGATTTTGCACCTCTATTAGTCAGTATAAGGTTAACAGCAACTCACTCAAGTTGCATTGCATGGCCTCATCAACCTCTCTTTGTATTGTGGAGCAGCTGGAGACATACCGACTGTCACTAGGCTGAAGAATGTAAGTAAGTTGGAGGGGTCCTGATGTTTAGAAACATTTGGGTTAACCTGAGGTACAGAAGAGTGAGGGGTCTTTAGCAGGAGGTGGCTTTTTACAGGTGCCATGGATAACACACGAGTCAGACGTAGACTTTCCTATCCTCAAATTTTTGTCCTGAGATGCAGGCTTTTGGGAGATTTCTCAGCCCCTCAGGAATTCCTCCAAAGTTATGGGAATCTTGGGCCGGTCATAGCCATCAGTGCTACAGTGGTAGCAACCATGGAGTGACCTCAGATAGTTTAGAAAAGATAGAGATGTGTCCAGGCAAGACATCACTGTTGCATTTTAATACTTTAAAGTCATAATGGATTTATCTTCACAATACCTCTGTGAGGTAGGGAAGCATTATTATCCCAATTTTACATATGAGCAGGTTGTAAGGCACAGATTAAGTGATTGCCCAAAGTCACACAGGAAGTCTGTGGCAGAGCGAGGAACTGAACCCAGATCTCCTGAGTGAGAATGTAGTATCTCAAATCACAAAAATGACAACTCTTGATTCCTTGTGCCCTACTATTGTTGGAGTTCACATACAGTAATGCAGGAGTTACATTACTGTTATGATTTAAGTTATTTTTCAAGTCTGGGGTGGTTGTTTTTTTTAAAATGGGAGAGAAACAGGATAGATGTGTGAAGATCTAGGGAGGTCAGGAGGAAAGCCTCATGCATTTCAACTTCCCATTTTATACAAGTGTGCCCAGACTACAGCCTGAAAATAGGATCTATAGGCCACAGTGAAGTTTTATGACTTTATCTCAGAAGTCTTCTGAAGCTTACAAGTTTGACTACCTCCATTCTGCACCTCTGTGAGGAATTAAAAGGGGATATGGAGAGGCACATATGAGAAGTGTGTTCTACTTTTGATGGTCAAAGTCAACACCACTCTGGGGTTGCTGGCAGTGTGAACGTTTCAGAGACTTAAAGGAGTCACCTCCAGTGATAAGCTAGACCTCTCCAGTTGCATCGAGCAATTGTGTATTATTCTCAGGCAGGTTAATAATTACACTGATTTTTTCCAGAGGCAGCAAATCAGTATAGAAGTCTTTGATATTACAGACTTCCAATCTGTTCTTTGTGCTCCTGACTATACTCATGTTCCTCCTAGGCCTCTGGGGAGCAAAAAGGGGTTCCATTAACTCAAGCTGCAGCTCACCTGTTAGGCAAATTGAATAGCCACAGGTGTCGCTCAGGAACATACCATGGCTGTCACATTTTCAGATGCTGTGGTGTGGCAGTGAAATAAGAGACCAGAGAGATTGCGTGAGGCTGGCTTCTGGATAAAGACAGAAAATCAGCTCATGGTAACATTAGCGCTCTTGTTATGGTTAGCTGCTCTGGGCTGGTGAACAGATTTCTTGCTCAGAGGGAATACTCTCTATGCTTTGAAAACATGGCTCATGACTCCTTTTACTGATCTCAGCAGTACCTCAAAAGGAAAATTATAATTCTCTTCACCAAGCCACCAGCTCTACCATTGATAGAGCTTTCAGAACTCTGACAATGAGATTCTGAGAGGATCTGCTGTCACCCTGGCATATAAGTTAGTAAAGGTTTATGTGCTCATTCTGGCTTATTGTATGCTGTACAATGATGCCTTGAGATATAGAGAGAACACACCCAAGGAGCTGAATATAGGTAGATGTAGAGGATCCTCATTTTCTAGCCAGTCCCTGTGAGACAGGCAGGGCAGAGAGGGGCTGATGGTTGGAAACCTCTGAGATAAATACTATACAGATAATTGCACTTTCCAATAGGTTCATGCTTCATCAGAAAAAAAGAGAGAACAGACAGAGGAAAAACAAGGAAATAATTGCAGACAGGTTAATTGTAAGCTGTTTATATTTTTTTAAAATGCATGAGTCCATGCAAAACTCATTAGGAGAACACAACAGATAAAATCTTTTCGATGTGGAAGGCTTCAGCAGCAATAATAAGGAAATTAAAGCTGAGTGGTTTAAAACAGCGCCATTTTATTTAGTAGCATGGTTGCATAAACAAATCTGCTAAACCCAGGTAGGCCAAACTGTGGCCACAAGCAACTGAATAACAGGGGCAGGAAAAAGCTTAAATAAGGAAAACTAAAACTCAGTTTAATGTCTCTTTCCCTTCCTTTTTTATATTCTAGCATCAAGGCCTCTTGTGACTGTATTCTCTGAAGCAAGCAACTGCATGGGATTATTTTAAATCAAAGCTGCAGAAGCTATCGTAAACCTGCATCCCAAGTAAGGGAAAAAAATTCATGGGCAGGAATTGTAGACCAAGCTGGATGAGCAAGCATCTCAGAGAGGTGATTAAGAAAAAGCAGAAAGTATATAGGGAGTGGAAGAAGGGAGGGATCAGCAAGGAAAGCTACCTTATTGAGGTCAGAACATGTAGGAATAAAGTGAGACAGGCTAAAAGTCAAGTAGAGTTGGACCTTGCAAAGGGAATTAAAACCAATAGTAAAAGGTTCTATAGTCATATAAATAAGAAGAAAACAAAGAAAGAAGAAGTGGGACCGCTAAACACTGAGGATGGAGTGGAGGTCAAGGATAATCTAGGCATGGCCCAATATCTAAACAAATACTTTGCCTCAGTCTTTAATAAGACTAAAGAAGATCTTAGGGATAATGGTAGCATGACAAATGGGAATGAGGATATGGAGGTAGACATTACCATATTTGAGGTAGAAGTGAAACTCAAACAACTTAATGGGACTAAATTGGGGGGCCCAGATAATCTTCATCCAAGAATATTAATGGAATTGGCACAGGAAATTGCAAGACCATTAGCAAGAATTTTTAATGAATCTGTAAACTCAGGGGTTGTACTGTATGATTGGAGAATTGCTAACATAGTTCCTATTTTTAAGAAAGGGAAAAAAAGTGATCCGGGTAATTATAGGCCTGTTAGTTTGACATCTGTAGTATGCAAGGTCTTGGAAAAAATTTTGAAGGAGAAGGTTAAGGACATTGAAGTCAATGGTAAATGGGACAAAATACAACATGATTTTACAAAAGGAAGATCATGCCAAACCAACCTGATCTCCTTTTTTGAGAAGGTAACAGATTTTTTAGACAAAGGAAATGCAGTGGATCTAATTTACCTAGATTTTAGTAAGGCATTTGATACCGTGTCACATGGGGAATTATTAGTTAAATTGGATAAGATGGGGATCAATAGGAAAATTGAAAGGTGGATAAGGAATTGGTTAAAGGGGATACTACAACGGGTCCTACTGAAAGGTGAACTGTCAGGCTGGAGGGAGGTTACCAGTGGAGTTCCTCAAGGATCGGTTTTGGGACCAATCTTATTTAATCTTTTTATTACTGACCTTGGCACAAAAAGTGGGAGTGTGCTAATAAAGTTTGCGGATGATACAAAGCTGGGAGGTATTGCGAATTTAGAGAAGGATAGGGATACCCTACAGGAGGATCTGGATGACCTTGTAAACTGGAGTAATAGTAATAGGATGAAATTTAATAGTGAGAAGTGTAAGGTCACGCATTTAGGGATTAATAACAAGAATTTTAGTTATAAGCTAGGGACGCATCAATTAGAAGTAATGGAGGAGGAAAAGGACCTTGGAGTATTGGTTGATCATAGGATGACTATGAGCTGCCAATGTGATATGGCTGTGAAAAAAGCTAATGCGGTCTTGGGATGCATCAGGAGAGGTATTTCCAGTAGGGATAAGGAGGTTTTAGTACTGTTATACGAGGCACTGGTGAGACCTCACCTGGAATACTCTGTGCAGTTCTGGTCTCCCATGTTTAAGAAGGATGAATTCAAACTGGAACAGGTACAGAGAAGGGCTACTAGGATGATCCGAGGAATGGAAAACTTGTCTTATGAAAGGAGACTCAGGGAGCTTGGCTTGTTTAGCCTAACTAAAAGAAGGTTGAGGGGAGATATGATTGCTCTCTATAAATATATCAGAGGGATAAATACCGGAGAGGGAGAAGAATTATTTAAGCTCAGTACCAATGTGGACACAAGAACAAATGGATATAAACTGGCCACTAGGAAGTTTAGACTAGAAATTAGACAAAGGTTTTTAACCATCAGAGGAGTGAAGTTTTGGAATAGCCTTCCAAGGGAAGCAGTGGGGGCAAAAGATCTATCTGGCTTTAAGATTAAACTCAATAAGTTTATGGAGGAGATAGTATGATGGGATAACATGGTTTTGGTAATTAAATATTCATGGTAAATAGGCCCAATGGCCTGTGATGGGCTATTAGATGGGGTGAGCTCCGAGTTACCAAGGAAATAATTTTCTGTAGTATCTGGCTGATGAATCTTGCCCATATGCTCAGGGTTTAGCTGATTGCCATATTTGGGGTTGGGAAGGAATTTTCCTCCAGGGCAGATTGGAAGAGGCTCTGGAGGTTTTTCGCCTTCCTCTGTAGCATGGGGCACAGGTCACTTGCTGGAGGATTCTCTGCTCCTTGAAGTCTTTAAACTACGATTTGAGGACTTCAATAGCACAGATATAGGTGTGAGGTTTTTTTTGTAGGAGTGGTGGGTGAAATTCTGTGGCCTGCATTGTGCAGGAGGTCAGACTAGATGATCATAATGGTCGCTTCTGACCTAAATATCTATGAATCTATGTAAGATCAGTGGCCTCTCATGGTTTTGAGGAGACATCTGAACATTCGGCTTCTGGTAAGTACAGAAGATACAGCAACTGTAACCTCACCTCTGTCCCTTAGGAGTTGATATTAATTCATGAGGGGTAGTTGCAATGTACTCGGTCTAGTCCAGAGTAAAGAATTTTCTCTTCGGAGCGTCTAACTATTGTCCTCACACCTGCACCAAACATGGTAACTGGCTGACACTACCCTGCTGTCAAAAACAGAGACCAGCCTAAACATGTAAACTGCCAGCCTGCAAACTAAATTCCAGTGGGTCCAAATCTTCAGTGTTACAACATCACTCTGAGCTCCTTCAACATTTGTTTCAGCTTCCTGTGCCTCGTTTCCACCTCCCCCACCAAACCCAGCATCCTCCCCATTGAATCTCTGTCCTGCGCCAGAGAATCAGAGAAAGGAGAGAGAGAAGCCCAATCAGGACTGTGGGGAGTTAATTTGACCCATCTAGGCTATCAATTTGGTGTACCTGTTCTGTGGCCTTGAGTCTAGCACTGTCAGGCTGTCATCATTCCCTTAGCATTTTATTCATGCTGGGGCAGCTTTGGTCTTGGGGTGACGGTGACGTTGGGAGGCAAGAGAGCTTGGATTTCCCCCCAGCTATGCTGCTGACTCACTGTATGGCCTTAGGCCAGTCACTTAACCTCACTGTATCTCAGTTTCCCAAATGTACAACAGGGCACCTTGGTAAAGCATTTTGACAGGAATCCCTTACACATCCTCACGTGGGGTGAGTTCTTTCCAGCTTGACTGAATGTTGGTTAGATGAGGGGAAAACATTTTTGGGGCTCTTCACAGTTGGACAAGTTTGTCCCAGAAGTGAGAGCAGTTTTATGGCTCCAGTCTGTACACTGCCTTGTACTGATAAAGGTTTGGTGATCAGTGTGTAGTGTATGTTTGTGGTAACCTGTCAGAAAGGGAAGAGTGAAAATGGGTCTTTTGAGGAGAACAACAATTTGAATGAAATAAGCCTATCCAGCACCTCAGGACCTTCCCTTCCCTTCCCCATCACAAGATTACTTGCTCTTCAGTTTAAGCCCAAACCTAGCACCTCAACGGTAACATTACTGAGTCTGTCAGTCCTCTCATCTACCTTGCAACCTTGAATATGAGTAACTAAAGTATCTGCAGTGCTCAGAAACCACACTGATGAATGCCTGTACAAAACCTGATAACATAAGAAAGTAACTCCATTGTAAAGCCAATTTGGGGTGATAGTGGGCGTGGGTGAGGGGTTAGGTAAGGGTTAATGGAATGGAGGACTGCTATTGCGGGCTAATCGGTGTGTGTATGTAAAGAATAGAAAATTTCATTCTCCCCAGGAGGATCTGCAACTTTCAGACATTGAAGGGTTACCACCTGGAACATATCTGATCTACCGGCCCCAAAGATATTTTGTGGTTATTATATTCTGGACTCCTTGAAGTCCAGAATACTGTTTGTTTGTTCTAGGGAAACAATTTCTGCTTTTTTCCTCAGCCATGTATTAACTCTTTCCACTCGTAACCCTTTCCTTGAAATTGAAAATGGAAAAGCTGGTCTCCATGTAGATTTTTGCTTTCAGATTTTTTAACTTTTTTACCTTGCCAGGCTCTTTTTGTGATAAAGGGAAATGAAAATGGTGAGCTCTAAATTAAGAAATTCTGTTAGGGAGATTTATAGAAAGATTTGTTTTCAGTAGGGCTCTACCCAATTCACAGTCCATTTTCATCAATTTCACGGTCATAGGATTTTAAAAAAGCATAAATTTCATGATTTCAGCTATTTAAATCTGAAATTTCATGGTGTTGTGATTGTAGGGGTCCTGACCCAAAAGGAGATTGTTGTGGGGTCACAAGGTTGTTGTAGGGGGGAGTTGCGGTACTGCTACCCTTACTTTTGCGCTGTTACTGGCTGCGTTGCCTTAAGAGCTGGGTGGCTGGAGAGAGCTGCTGCTGCTGGCTCAGAGCCCAGCTCTCAAGGCATTGCCATTGTCAACAGCAGCGCAGAAGTAAGGATGGCATGATATGGTATTGCCAGCCTTACTTCTGCACTGCTGCCTTCAGAGCGGGGCCCTTGGCCAGCAGCTGCCACTCTCCGGCCACCCAGCTCTGAAGGCAGCAGCGCAGAAGTAAAGCTGGCAATACCACAACCCCCCCTGCAACAACCTTGCAATCCCACCTGCAACCTCCTTTTGGGTCAGGACCCCCAGTTTGAGCAATGCTAGTCTCTCCCATGAAATCTGTATAGTATCGGGTAAAAGTAGAGAAAAGACCTGATTTCACAGGGGAGACCAGTTTACATAATCTGTGACATGTTTTTCATGGCTGTGAATTTGGTAGGGCCCTAGTTATCAGCTTTACTTAATTTAAGTATACCTAACTTGCTAAAGAAACGGCTGAAGAATGGATTCTGTAAACTCAGGTCTCCCTCCTTAGTTTGGAGATAATACAGCTAGCATTTCAGCTTTGATGTTGCTCCAAGGGCCCATGGATGGCTCGCCTGTCTCCCATTCTAGATCAGCATGTCACACTTAGATAATAATCAGGGATTTGATTACCCAAAATAGCATTATGAACCAAAGGGCTGTTCACTCTGACTGGCCACTGGAGGTCACCATAGCTCTACAAAAAATAAGCAACTCTTAATAATTCACAATAAAAACAGCTTAAAAATGGAGCTGCTCTGAGACTTTATAAGTAACTGGTGTGAAAACTGTGGGGTATAAACACAATAAACTACAATTACAAATATATGACATTCACAGGAATTATTTTAAGCAAAAAATGTAGGAGTCCACTTCCTACAGCCCCCTTCTGTATAAAGTGAGCATCTACCATACTGTGAGTGGCTGAAGAGAGGAAAAGTTAGCCTCTGGTTTCTCATTTTTATGTAGTGGAGATGGAGTTGCTTCACACAACTGCTGTCTGAGGTTTCTTCTTGTGACTCTCCTCCTCTCCCAAAGCAGAATGTCTTTCAGCTGGCCACTGATTTAGGGAACTTGATCCGCAAGGGCCTAGGTTGAGGGTCTATGAGTGTCTGTCTCCTGAAAGCTTACCTCCTCATGAGCATGACACCTGTTATCCTGCAGGAGTATCATCTTTCCCTTCCCTGCAGCAAACCTCTACGTCAGTAAGATTCATTGGCCAAGAACTGGAAGCAGCTTGGGATATACTTGAAGCACAGTTGCGTGCTCGAATTAGCTAGTAGATAGCTGCCTCAATAGAGGCATACCAAATATCCATAATTTAAAAATAAGCAAAATGTGAAATGTAATAGAAAAATGTATGACCCTTCAGCAATCGTCTAACAAGTGGGTTTTTTTTTTGCCTTCCCGGCTAAGTACCTCTCAGAGCCTGTAAACACACATTCATTAGACTTCTAAAATTTTCCTCTTGTGTCAACTGAAATAAGGCCAAATCCTCCTGTTCTCTGAATTGTAGCTCTCTTGTATGTACCATGTACAGAATGAGCAAAGCCACACTACTCCTGGGAAAGGACTGTTTTGCCCACTAAGAGCTCTGATCCTGGGAGGTACTAAGCAAGCTGGCTCTGATCCAGCAAAGCACTTAAGCACATGAGCAGTGCCATTGACTTCAATTATTCAAACTAGACGGGGGTGAGAAGATGCTGAGCATGTTGAGACACAGCAGCCATGGGTGCTTATGAAGCTCCTTAAATTATTATTTGTTATCTGTGTTCTGGTAGCACCTATCCTGGGCGCTCTGCGGTCAAATAGGAAGGCACAGCCCTTGCTCCAATGAGCTTACAACCTAAGGCAAGCAACACAGGAAAAGGGAGTGAGCAAGACAACACGCAGGGCCAAAGTCTCTGGTCTGCTGCAGCTCCTTTGCACCACTCACATAGCACAAAGGGGTGGTATTTTGGCTGGAGGTGGCTGGTGGAGAATTCCCCTTGTGCAGGGGGGGTGGGGGGCATGCTTTCTCTTCTGGCATAAAGCTGTGGGAGGTGGCATAAAGGCCTCCTGCTCCAACCACCCATCCTCCCCCACCTGTGATGCAGGGAACTGAGGAAGGGAAGGGGAGGAAGTGTGCAGGGAGGGTATGTGGTGGAATGGAGCTTATACTCGGCAGTGTCTCAGCCGCTCTAATTTGCGCTGGGACCTGCTCCCTGAGACCCCTCCACACTGTGCCAGATGGAGTTCCGATACAGGGGACAATTTGAGCCACAATCAGTATTAGTTACATTTAAATATTGGCTGTTCCCCTCTGTCCTGCTACTTATTCATTTGAAGTGGGACTCAAGGAGGGATTTGAAGAAGGTGAGGGAAATGGCTTTACAGTTCCATTCAGGGAAGGTGTCCCAGGCACAAGTAATAGCATGTCTTTAGGAAAAAGCAGACAAATGGGACATGGTCAGGACTGGTGTTATTACTGGAAGGCCTGTGGGTGACTACAACGAAGTGCGTAGACATTCTCGCATGTAAAGAGTTACTGAGGTTCGACCTGTCCTGTGGCAGATCCTAGACTAGGTTATAAAAGGAAAGAAAACTGGTACGAAGGAGGCTATGAAAGGGGAAGGTTGTCCCCTTGCTCCTCTCAGCTTGCTGCAGCTGGAAAGGCCTAAGGTGGTTAGTATCCAGTAGTCCAAGTTGTTTAGTTCTGGTTTTGAGTTTGGTTTTTGAAAACTGAGCCAGCCCCAAAGAAAGGGATGTGAAGAGGCCTTAGCTGAAACCTTACTTTTTTCCTTCTCTTGCAGTTGAATCCGCACTTCAGATTGGCAATGTGGTAATAAGCAAGAGTGGGTAAAGAGCAGGGAGAGGAGCACTGTGAAGGCGAGTAGTCTGGACTTGATGAACTGGAGGAGAGCTTCAAAGAGAGAAGTGACATGATCAGAGAAGCAGGCAAGGCAGATGATCTCAGCAGCTGTGATTGACATAGACTGGAGGCGGGCAACATAGGTTTCAGGGAGGCCAGAAAGAAGTTGCAATAGTTACTGAGTTTTCAGAAACCTCCCACTCTCCTCATAGTTGAAATAATATCACATGCTCTTAGCATCTTCTAACCCAATCTTCAAAATAAAAAACAGGAAGTGTTTTTTTGTTTTGGGTTGATGATCTCTAGTGCGCAGTGAGCACCACCATATAGTTTGGAAAACCAATGCCCTAGTTGCTGATTAGAATGCGTGGATGTTAACTCTCCAGAAACCAGCAGTGCTTTAAAAATGAGCTCTGATATCTGAAAGACATAATCCAACAACCTGTTTTCAGCACCACACATCACATCCCCTAATAGAAGCAGCCTAGTCTGCAGGAGCGAACACAGAGCTGGGAGTTGAGAGCTCTAGGAGTGCAGTCCTGGATGTATCGCTGACTCAGTGGGAGGTCTTGCTCAAGGGACTTCACCCCGCCTTAGTTTCCCTATCTCTAAAATGTTTGCTTACTGCAGAGTTGTACTACATCTGCCACCTTGGTACTTCTCCACCTTTCCGGCATTGCTGGTTTGTTCACCAGTCCCTCCCTCTGTTCCACCCATATGTTTAGTAGTTATATGCAGGGACTGGCAACCTTTGGCACGCGGCCCATCAGGGAAAGCCGCTGACAGGCCGGGATGGTTTGTTTACCTGCAGCGTCCGCAGGTTCGGCTGATTGCAGCTCCCACTGGCCGTGGTTCGCCGTCCCAGGTCAATGGGGGCTGCAGGAAGCGGCGGCCAGCACATCCCTTGGCCCATGTTGCTTCCCACAGCCCCCATTGGCCTGGAATGGCAAACTGCAGCCAGTGGGAGCTGCGATCGGCCGAACCTGCAGATGCTGCAGGTAAACAAACCATCCTGGCCCAGCAGCTTTCTCTGACGGGCCATCAGCCAAAGGTTCCCGATCCCTGAGCTATAGTCTCATTGTTTTGTCTGGGCTGTATGAATAGTAACCCCAAAGGAGGAATGCGCAGAGAGAGAGACAGTTATTCACATAAGAAACTTAAAATGCTGTGAGATTCATTTAGCGTAAATAACTCTTCCTATGGACCCTCTTTCATGATTCTGCATTTCTGGTTATAAATAATTTTTAACAATAAAAGTGACGGGTTGCACATCGATCTGTATGGGGGGTGTGCATGGAGAATTTGCATTTAACTAGGAAATAATTATCAAAATATCACATAATGCAGCAGAAAGCCTGCTGTAAGCTTCAGACAGCAGTGTCTGTTCTGTCCTCCTGCAGTCTAGAGCCCCACTTTTCTAAATGGAGGATGACCTTTTCTCTCTGCAGCCATGTCTCACATCCGTACACCACAGAAGCAGCTGCTGTACACAGACTGTAGGAAACTTCACAAATAAAATGAGTTACATTCCTCAAAATGAAGAAGGGCTATGCTGCCAGAGAAGCCAGTTCCTTTCAGAACAGGAGAGAACTTGACCCTAACCACCCCACTAACCCAAAGCACAATATGTCAAAGAAAAGGAATGTTGCCAACTCTTGCAAATAGATTGAGAGCCTTGTGATGTTTGTTGTTAAGATCCCAGCTCCTGGGATCAAGTTGTTTTGTGAGAATCTCAGCTTTGTTTTTGTTTTGTTTTTTAAAGTAAAGGTCTGACACTCCTGGTTGCAGACAAAGGCTTGAACACTTGATCCAGTGCAACCTTGGAAACTAGAAGGCAAATAAAAAGAATCCAAATGTGTAATTTAAAAAAAAATCTCATAATTTTGGGAGCCTGACTCATTATTTTTGAACACTTGGGGTTGGCAGGACTGGAAAAAAAATAGTATTAGGTTGTGTTGAAACTATTTTTAATGTTTGAACTGTAAATAGAAATTCATAATGAAGATATGACACTTTATTGTACAGTTCCTTTAGTCTCCTTATAAGTCAGTATTAACTCAGACAGATGGATACCGAACAGCCCATGCCTTACAATATACAAAAGTACTTACATATTCCAGCACATCTCTTTGCTTGTAGTTTCTAACTATAGTACTTTCTACCTGAAATCCCTTTACTTTATTGCCTAAGAGCCACAGCCATTTTCTCCTGAGACATTCTCTTTGGAGGAGGATCGATAAAGATTAATGAATTGTTTTCCAAATTAAAAAAAGAAAAGAAAAGAGCAGTCTCAACTCATATTATAGTTTAAGCTAATTGCTCAAATCAATAGGAGATTTAATGATAATATTTAACATATTTGCTGCTTAGAAAGCCCCAACGCTTCAGCTTTCCATATAGCCATGCTAAAAATAGTCTTGCATCTTATTCAGCTATGAGCATGTGTTAAATAGAAATAGAGACGCAAAATGACTGCCTGATGCCAATTCAAAGAATTAAAAAAACTAGTAAAGAAAGAACCGAACACTGATTTTAGAGTGGTTGCGTGGTTTGCACGCTGCACGGGAAGCCTGATTTCCACTGATGACACTGACTTCTATGGCCTTGGGCAAGTTGCTTAATTTCTCTGCCTTGGTTTTCCCGTCTGTGAAATGGGAGTAATGATACTTATCTAGTTCATAGAATAGTTGTAAGGATTAGTTAAAGTGCTCTGAGCATGGAAACCACTGTATGCATGGTTGGTGTTATCAGGGCGTAATGCACATAAAGCATTCCTGTTCACGTGTTGTTTCTGATTGTTTCAATGAATACATTGTACACATGCTGTCCGTGGCCATGCCTCTTCCTCTATCAGCTTTTGGAGATGGCCAGTCTTTCTCTTGTACTGCAGGAATAATGATGTATGCCTTATAATTAATTTGGACATATGGACTGTATCTAAAATGAGATGGTTATTAGGGCAGCAGCATTTGCAACTTAGGGCTTGTCTAAACTACCACTTAAGTTGATGTAACTTACATCACTCAGGGGTGTGAAATAACCACCGCCCTGAGCCACGTAAATTACATCACCTTAAAGTGGTGTTTCCACCATGCTAAGTCAGCGGGAGATGCTCTCCCACCGACATATCTTCTGTCTCTTGTGGAGATGGAGTAATTGTGTTGATGGGAGAGCTCTCTCCCATTGACCATGTGCATCTTAGCATGGTAGTGAAGACAAGTCCAAAGAGATTTAGTAGAGCCTTTTCATGTTGTCTATCAGCCAGTGTGAACATCATGTGTAGGCACAGATGATATAAGCACTCTAGCTTCAATTCACCAGTCTATCTCTATTCAGCAAAGCACTTACATACGTGGTTAACTTTAGGTAGGTGCTTAAACGTTTCCTAATGGTGATGGACTTGAGGAAGTGCTGAAACATTTTGCTGAATTGGCAGCTATACACCTAACAAGCTTTCCCTGGTGAAGGAGGTCAAAGGAGAGGTGACAGAAGTGATGGGCTGACTAAGGAGGGGAGAGAAAAGCCGAGAATGAGGAAAGATGTGATGCAAGCGTTAATGTCCACACTGAAGGTGAAATGTGGAGGGGAGGTTGTTAAGCAGAGCTGTTCAAAAATGGAAACCAAAAATCCACAAAAATTCTTTATTGAAAAAAAGTCTTGTTTTTATTGAACGCTCCTTTTCATTCAGAAATGTGACCATCTCTATAGTTAAGAGGATACAAAATGAGGGACTGCATAGGGCGAGGCAATGCTCAAATTGGGTGAGCATTTTGAGGCATGCCATACCTACTATAATCATTACTGACAATCGAAAAGGCCCAAGGAATTTGCCATCATTTTTTCCTCCCATATGAGTTCTGAGACTTGCAAAATATGGCAAAAATTAACCAAGCACTTACAGTGTGTGTTATATTTGAGATGGTAAAAAAATCATCTAGCAAAAGAGGGGTTTGAACAAAATAGAGAGTCCCAAATGAAAAACAAAAGGGTCCAACTAGGTAGCGATTCAGACAGGCCAATATATTGAGAAGCTGGGCTGTTTTCTGATCGTCTGACAAGTTGACCATGCCTGGCAATCTGGGGGAGAGAGAGATTGAATTTAGTGGGTGATGGTGGGGGCTGGAGAAAGAAAGAACAGTGAGACTAATGAATGCTTGGTCTTGCTTCTTTCTACCTCTCCTCCATGCAGAGTGCTCCCAGCTGCCGTAAAGGAATGGAACTATCACTTACCTAGTCCAGCACTTACTGTGTCTGCTGTGTAATATGTTTACTGGTAGCTGTCTCTGTGTGCTATATATATGTAAGCAGAGTCAGGATGAGCTCTACCCTGACATCTGGTGACGAGTTGTCGAAAAGAACTTTGGGGCGGATCTCATTTGCATAGGCACACCCACCCCCCCAGATGGTCACTTTGGCTGCTGTAGGAGCCCCAGTTTCTCTGTTATTTGGGCAGGAAGAATAAACTGTTATTAATCTGATTATGTGACTCAAGGACAGTGGAACTGTACTTGGCCTTTTGTTATGATGGAGGGACTCGCCATCAACCTAGCAGCACTTGCTAGGCAAGGGTCATGGGTTTCAAAACCCAGTGACTGGAGAGAGGCTGGGGACAGGTATTAATACTTGGTGGTATGGTCTCCTGGTGAGGGCTCTAAATACCAATTGCACCTTCTTCTTTCTCTACTATGGAATATCAGAGCTAGTTTTGATTCCATTAGGAGCCTAGTTACAAGCTGCTGAGCTGAATTAACTTTGGGTCAATGGTGCACCAGCACTGAGGCTTCCCTACTACAAGCTGGAATCGCTAAAGAGCTAAAATTACTAAAAGCTGAAATCACTGGGTGCTGTGTTAAGTGGGGGGGGGGGGGCGCCTGAAGATATATTGCAGAGTGGGCTCACGGGATGGCTGGCAGAGCGGAGCAGTTGGCGGGATGGCTGGTGGAGCAGTTGGCGGGACGGCTGGTAGAACAGCTGGCGGAGTGGGGCAGCTGGAGTGGCTCATGGGATGGCTGGTGGAGTGGAGCGGCTGGCGGAGCAGGGCAGAGCGATTTGTGGGACGGCTGGTGGAGTGGAGCGGAGCCCCACGGAGAGGCGAGGCAGTCGGCTTTGGACCATGTAAGGTCCTTAACCTTCCCCATTTCCACCCAAGCTGGGAGGTAAAACTCTGCAGATAAACTTTCGAACTCTGGGGCTGCCCTGACCAGGGATAGAGACTTTTGGGTTGTTGGACTTTTGGGACTTAGGTGACTTTTGTGTTGCTGGACTCAAGAACCCAAGGGAAAGGACACGGCCCAATTTGCTTGGGGTGGGTTTTTGCTCATAGGTTGTGTTATGAATCCTGTTGGTGGTGTTTCCCCAATAATATGCCATGTTGTTTCTCTCTGTTATTAAAAGGCTTTTGCTACACTGAGGCTGTGTGCTTGCGAGAGGGGAAGTATTGCCTCTTAGAGGCGCCCGGGGGGTGGGGTGGTATATATTTGTCCCAGGCCACTGGGTGGGGTCTCGAGCCGGTTTTGCATTGTGTTATTGGAATGGAACCCCTAGATACTGAACCAGGCCCTTGTTGCTGCCAACTCTGATGGGCAGAAGGGTTACATTTAGGCAGAGTGTGGTCCCTGGTAAGCAACTGAGATGAGGCTTAGCCTCAAACTGTGTGAAGCCAGTTTCTTTGTGTTTATAGTTTAATTGTTTGTTTTCTTTACTAAATGCTTCTTGTTTAAGGTGAAACAAGGTGGGCTAGGTAATATTTTTTATTGAACCAGCTTCTGGGTGTTAGAAAGACAAGCTTTCAAGCTACATCCAGCTCTTTAGGTTTGGGAAAGGTACTCCCAGTGTCACAGCTAAATACAAGGTGGATCAGATTGCTTAGCATAAGTAGTTAACACAAATTCTAAGGGACCATTCAAGGTCTATTAGAATTCTTTGTGGGGGCAACAAACATGTGCACAAGGATGATCCAGTAGATATAGTGTACTTGGACTTTCAGAAAGCCTTTGACAAGATACCTCACCAAAGGCTCATAAGCAAAGTAAGCAGTCATGGGATAAGAGGGAAGGTCCTCTCATGGATCAATAACTGGTTACAAGATGGGGCAAAAGGGTAGGAATAAATGGTTAGTTTTCACAATGGAGAGACATAAATAGAAACAAGTGGGGTCCCCCAGGCATTTGTACTGGGACCAGTTCTGTCCCACATATTGATAAATGATCTAGAAAAAGGGGTAAACAGTGAGGTGGCAAAATTTGCAGAGGATACAAAATTATTTAAGATTGCAGTCTGATCTGGACATTACTAAGAGTTACAAAAGGATTTCCCAAAACTGGGTGACTGGGCAACAAAATGGCGGATGAAATTGAGCACTGATAACTGCAAAGTAATGCACATTGGAAAACATAATCCCAATAATACATACAATATGATAGCATTTAAATTAGCTGGTACCTCTCAAGAAAGAGATCTTGGAGTCATTGTCGATCGTTCTCTGAAAACATCTGCTCAGTATGGCAATCAAAAAAAGCTAACAGTGTTAGGAACCATTAGGAAGGGGATATATACGAAGACAGTAAACATCATAATACCACTTTGTAAATCTGTGGCATACCCACACCTTGAATACTGTGTGCAGTTCTGGTTACCCATGTCTGAAAAAAGATACATTTGAAATTGAAAAAGTACAGAGAAGGATTACAAAAAATTATTAAGAATTTGGAACAACTTCCATCTGAGGTCTAAAGACTAGGACTGTTCCTCTTAGAAAAGAGATGACTAAGGGATATGATAGAGGTCTATAAAATTATGAATGGTTTCAGAGTAACAGCTGTGTTAGTCTGTATTTGCAAAAAGAAAAGGAGTACTTGTGGCACCGTAGAGACTAACCAATTTATTTGAGCATGAGCTTTCGTGAGCTACAGCTCACTTCATCGGATGCATACCGTGGAAATTGCAGCAGACTTTATATACACACAGAGATCATGAAACAATACCTCCTCCCACCCCACTGTCCTGCTGGTAATAGCTTATCTAAAGTGATCATCAAGTTGGGCCATTTCCAGCACAAATCCAGGTTTTCTCACCCTCCACCCCCCCCCACACACAAACTCACTCTCCTGCTGGTAATAGCCCATCCAAAGTGACAACTCTCTACACAATGTGCATGAATGATGTGGAGAAAGTGAATAAGGAAGTGTTATTTATCCCTTCACCTAACACAAGAACCTCGGGTCATCCAGTGAAATTAGCAGCAAGTTTAAAACAAATTAAAGGAAGTACTTCTTCACACAAGGTGCAGTCAACCTGTGAAACTCATTGCCAGGGGATGTTGTGAAGGCCAGAACTATAACTGGGTTCAAAAAATAATTAGATAAGTTCATGGAGGATAGGTCCATCAATGGCTATTAGCCAAGATGGTTAGGGATGCAACCCCATGCTCTGTGTGTTCCTAAGCCTCTGACTGCCAGATACTGTCGACATGGGATGGATCATGCAATATTTTCCCTTTTCTGCTCATTCCATCTGGGGCACTGGGCATTGGCTGCTACTGGAAGATGGGATACTGGGCTAGATGGACCATTGGTCTGACCCAGTATGGCTGTTCTTCTGTTCTTAAGGTGAAGTGGCCCATTAACACCTCTGCAGCCATAGGAAAAACCAGATGTGGGAGGAGTTAGTGGGTTACAGATTGTTGTAATAAACCACAAATGCAGTGTCTTTATTAAGACCGGGATTTTCAGTATCTAGCAAAGTTATGAATTTAAGCTCCCAGGCTTCTCTTTTGAAAACTTTGTCCAGGTTTCCAATGAGGACTGAGAGGTCAGATATGGAGTGATCATTTTGTGAAAAGTGTTTGCCCACAGGTGATATGGTGTTTTTCTCTTTCATCATTTTTCTGTGTGAGTTCATTTGTGACCGTAGCGATTGGTTTCACCCACATAGTTGTTGTTGGGGCATTTAGTGCACTGGATGAGGTACACTGCATGTGGTGGTAGGCTGTGTGTGTGTGTGTGTGTCATTATGGAGCATACCTTTTTTATTATTGTAATGAACTTTCATAGCTGAAGAAGGGGTCAGATTATTTCCTCCGGGACATTTTATCCTTTGTTTATTCATAGGACAGGCATGGTGTGGGAAGTGAGAGTGCAAGTTCCCCATGTTCCCCCTGCAATGTTCCTCATCCCTCACTTGGAGGAATTACATCTAAGGGGTGAACGAGTAGTTTTTCCTTCAATTATTGGCTCCTCTGCTGCTGAGAATGCCAACAAAAGCCAACTAGGATGATGGTTTTTGTGATGATGCCATTTGCTCATGGGAAACTTGGCTGAAGTGCTAATTTTTTCCCAGATTGGTGCATATTCATGTCTAGTTGCTCTAGAAAAAGAGGATAATAGGACTGGGTGGGGGGAAAAACCCAAAATTTGTCTCAGTTAGTATCAAAGGACTTATTCATTTCAATCAGTCATGTTTGATTGAAAATCCAATAAAAATAACCATTAATTTTTCCTTAACGAAGTTAAGATCACATCCTACGTCTAATCAATAGCTTGCTTTGACATCTGGGCCATCAAATGATCATGATAGTCTTTTCTGGTCTTAGTCTATGAGTCTATAAGAATCAGGAAACTCATGATATATATGCCACATAATTATATCTGGGACACAAATTCACTGCCTCAGCTGTGTCTTGCAAACATCAGGGAAGCTTTAAACCTAACTATGCATGAAATTTCAAACAGACTTAATATATATGAGAAAATTTGCCACATAGCATTTAAAATGGTAAATTCTTCTTTTAATTGTGTTCTAGTTTGGTGGACAACAAGGTACTACATCAGTTTCAAAAGGGCTTGGATTCTTAGATATCTCATTATTACAATTAACAGTATCACTGCAAGGGAAAATCAGTTTGAAGGTTGCTGGTCCCTAAGTTGTCATGAAAGCTAGTAAAAAGAATTGCTTTTTACTAGAAAAAAGCAAGCTGTGAGATTTCAGGATAAGTTATTACACTTGTGAAAATCTACTTGGCAGTTCATTTCATTTGTCAGGGTTGCCATTCTTTGCTTTTTGAACAATTTCTTGCAGATCTAAATATAGCCTTCACTTTTAAAGAGAGCTCTTTGAGGCAGGGACCGTCTTTTCGTTGTGTGTGTAGGGCCTAGCACATTAGGGCAGAGGCCTCTTCTGTATTTTACCACAATCATAGAATCAATCATAGGACTGGAAGGCACCTGGAGAGGTCATCTAGTCCAGTCCCCTGCATCCAAGGCAGGACTAAGTATTATCTAGACCATTCCTGACTGGTGTTTTACTAACCTGCTATTAAAAATCTCCAATGATGGAGATTCCACAACCTCCATAGACAATTTATTCCAGTGCTTAACCACCCTAACAGTTAGGAAGTTTTTCCTAATGTCCAACCTAAACCTCCCTTGCTGCAATTTAAGCCCATTGCTTCTTGTCCTATCCTCAGAGGTTAAGAAAAAAAAATTCTCCCTCCTCCTTGTAACAACCTTTTATTCACTTGAAAACTGTTATCGTGTCCCCTCTGTCTTCTCTTTTCCAGACTAAACAAACCCATTTTTTTCAGTCTTTCCTCATGGGTCATGTTTTCTAGACCTTTAATAATTTTTTTGCTCTCCTCTGGACTTTCTCCAATTTGTCCACGTCTTTCCTGAAATGTGGCGTCTAGAACTGGATGCAATACTCCAGTTGAGGCCTAATCAGCGTGGAGTAGAGCAAAAGAATTACTTCTCATGTCTTGCTTACAAAACTCCTGCTAATACATCCTAGAATGATGTTCGCTTTTTTTGCAACAGTGTTACACTGTTGACTCATCTTTAGCTTATGGTCCCCTATGACCCCCAGATCCCTTTCTGCAATGCTCCCTCCTAGGCAGTCATTTCCAATTCTGTATGTGTGCAACTGATTGTTCCTTCCTAAATGGAGTACTTTGCATTTGTCCTTATTGAATTTCATCCTATTTACTTTAGACCATTTCTCCAGTTTGTCCAGATAATTTGGAATTATAATCCTATAATCCTATCCTCCAATGCACTTGCAACCCCTCCCAGCTTGGTATCATCCACAAACTTTATAAGTGTCCTCTCTATACCATTATCTAAAGCATTGATGAAGATATTGAACAGAACCGGACCCAGAACTGATCCCTGCAGAACCCCACTCATTATGCCTTTCCAGCATGACTGTGAATCACTGATAACTAGTCTCTGGGAACGGTTTTCCAACCAGTTTTGCACCCACCTTATAGTAACTCCATCTAGGTTGCATTTCCCTAGGTCATGCGAGACAGTATCCAAAGCTTTACTAAAGTCAACATATACCACGTCTACCACTTCCCCCCTATCCACAAGGCTTGTTACCCTGTCAAAGAAAGCTATCAGGTTGGTTTGACATGATTTGTTCTTGACAAATCCTGACAAATCCATGCTGACTGTCACTTACCATCTTATTATTGTCTAGATGTTTGCAAATAGATCATTTAATTATTTACTCCATTATCTTTCTGGGTACAGAAGTTAAGCTGACCGGTCTGTAATTCCCTGGGTTGCCCTTATTTCCCTTTTTGTAGATTGGCACTATATTTGCCCCTTTCCAGTCGTTTGGAATTTCTTCCCATCTTCCCATACATATAAATAATAATTAATGGTTCTTCGGCTAACACGGGAAACATCAAGATTCTTTCTCAACTTTAGAGCAACACCTACTGTGTGGATGACAGAGTCATTCCTTTTCAAAACGAGGATTGTATTGATTGCATATGGTGAAGCTAATTATAAAAATCTCTTGGGTTTATAGATTCATAGATGAGCCAGAGGAGTCCAGGTCCTGTTTTGCACAGTATAGGAGGCTGTGCTGTCACAGGAGCCCCAGAAGAAATTCCAGCTGACTTTGTCTCCTGGTAAAAATATTGTCCTATTGTGATATATGTACCGTGATGTCTTGGAGCTGTGTCATACCATTGTGATAAAGGATCAGGGCATAATGCTGAGACTTTGTCTCAAGAGATATTTTTGGATGCCTTTAGGCCCTGACCCAGCAAAACACTTAAGTAGAGCCCTGCGTGAGACTCTTTTTTTTTTTTAATCCCACTCCCATCCCAGCCCACAATATACACTTCTACACCCACCTGTGCCCGCATTGTCTTTTGTATTTTTATCTTGCTCCCACCTGCAAAAACCTTAGATCCTACAAATCCTGCAAGGGAGACCGATTCCCCCCTGCTACTAAGAACAAAACAAACTCCACCCCCACAATACACATACATTTATATATATATAAATGGAATTCAGACACAATTTTACCACTAAAGAATAAAACAAATCTTGCTTAAGCACATAAAAATACTTTAACTCCAGTTATAAAGGCCCTAAATCTCTTTCTATCCCTCACTTAAATTTAAGTATTAAAACCTTTATTTAATAAAAAAAGAAAAACTTGCTTTACATTGCTGAAATTCTATTTATGACAAACTGATCAGAGATTGTATTTTCTTGCAAATTATCACAGTCTGTTTCCCCCCGCCCCCACCCACCCAATCCTGCTGGCAACAAAGTACATTTTACCTGCTATTCTGGCAGCAAGTCCTGCAGGACCTGTCATAAATATAAAGGGAAGGGTAAACCCCTTTGAAATCCCTCCTGGCCAGGGGAAAGCTCCTCTCACCTGTAAAGGGTTAAGAAGCTAAAGGTAACCTCGCTGGCACCTGACCAAAATGACCAATGAGGAGACAAGATACTTTCAAAAGCTGGGAGAGAAACAAAGGGTCTGTGTCTGTCTGTAGTCGTCTTGGCCGGGGACAGAACAGGAATGGAGTCTTAGAACTTTTAGTAAGTAATCTAGCTAGGTATGTGTTAGATTATGATTTCTTTAAATGGCTGAGAAAAGAATTGTGCTGAATAGAATAACTATTTCTGTCTATGTATCTTTTTTGTAACTTAAGGTTTTGCCTAGAGGGGTTCTCTATGTTTTTCAATCTAATTACCCTGTAAGATATCTACCATCCTGATTTTACAGGGGGGATTTCTTTATTTCTATTTACTTCTATTTTTTATTAAAAGTCTTCTTGTAAAACACTGAATGCTTTTTCATTGTTCTTAAGATCCAAGGGTCTGGGTCTGTAGTCACCTAGGCAAATTGGTGAGGCTTTTTACCAAACCTTGTCCAGGAAGTGGGGTGCAAGGTTTTGGGAAGTATTTTGGGGGGAAGGACGCGTCCAAACAGCTCTTCCCCAGTAACCAGTATTAGTTTGGTGGTGGTAGCGGCCAGTCCAAGGATAACGGATGTAATATTTTGTACCTTGGGGAAGTTTTGACCTAAGCTGGTAAAGATAAGCTTAGGAGGTTTTTCATGCAGGTCCCCACATCTGTACCCTAGAGTTCAGAGTGGGGGAGGAACCTTGACAGGACCCATGGGATCCCAGCCAGAGGTGAAAGTAAGCCGGTGCGCCCCGTACCCGGGTAAATCGGCTTCCCCAGGCGCAATTTAAAGGGCCTGCGGCTCCCAGAAGCGGCTGGAGCCCCCGGCCATTTAAATTGCTGCCAAAGCCCCGCTGCCAGAGCCCTGGGATAGCGGCAGCGGGGCTGGGGCTGAGATTTAAAGGGCCTGGGGTGGTAGCAGCGGCCGAGGCCTGTGCCCTTTAAATCGTCCCTGGAGCCCCACCACCACTTCCCCAGGGCTCTGGCAGGCTCCAGGGACAATTTAAAAGGGCCTGGGGCAGTAGTGGCGGCTGGAGCCCCGTCCCCGGAGCCCTGCTGCTGGAGCCCTGGGGAAGCGGCGACAGGGCTCCGGGGACGATTTAAAGCCCTTTAAACCATTGCCAGAGCCCCCGGCTGCCGCTGTTACCCTGGGAAGGGGGAAGGAGGCACTTGCCGGTACAGGGTGGGCTGGGGCTGGCTCTGACCTTCTCCAGCCCTGCCCCTTCTGCCCGAGGACCTGCCCCTTCCGGGCGCCAGAGCCGGCCACAGCCAAACCCCGCACCGGTAAGTCCCTAGACTTACTTTCACCTCTGATCCCAGCCCCTCTGCAGGGCTCTACACTTAAGCACATACTTAACTTTATTATTCCACTGACCAAGACCACTCCATTGACCATTATAGTCTGAGAATCCAACAGCCCTCAGCTCCCGTTCCAAACAGTACAAGTAAGAAACTTCATGACTTGAAATTCAGAGTTGCCTGGCTTCCTGCAAGAGTTTTTAACCACACTGGGCAGCAGGTAACACGAAACCTGGTGGGATTATGGGTCAAGGATGAATATAAAATAATATGTTCACAAGGGGAAATTGAAAAACAGTATCTTTCCCTGCAGGCTTAGAGATACTAAAACATTGTACAGATATTTGATTTAAAATCAACTAAACTAATCAAGACATTCTTTAATGAACTCTACCACTCCCAGCTGCAGTACAGGATTTAAGACACAAGATGACCCAGTTTGCTTTTATAAAGAAAGCCATGTCAATCTACCTACAACAAGAACACTGAAAATCCTTTGAGTAGACTTTGAAGCTGGATGATAGGGACTAGCTTTTTGATCTGCGTTTATAAGCACCTAGCACAATGTGGTCCCTGGTTCATCGCTAGAGCTCAGAGGTGCTACAGTAATGAAAAAAATAGTAGTGTGCTTTACTAGTGAAGTACAGACACACAGTAATACGTTCTAATGCAATAATTTATCAGCAATTTAATGCTAGTATTGAAATGGAAATTCAGGATTTAAAAATCTTCTAGTTAATCTTTCAATGAACCTCTTTCCCCTCCCCCAGGGGGAAAAAAAAGAGTTTTATAGCTTAGGTATTTTAAATACTTCAGGGCTAAATCTCAGGGCTAAATTTGGCACCCTATTTTTACCCTGCACAATCCCACTGATGTACAGGATGCAAGTCAGCACAGATGGCTTTATCTGGTTAAGGAGTATTTTCGATACAGATGGTTCAAATACAGAATTAAGTTCAGGCTTTGGTTGCCAGAAGCACACTATGGTATGGCAAGGAGGAGCAGAGCTGAAGCATCTGAGAGGCTGTTCATGGATGGAGGCATTCTGCCCGCATAAAACAGATGCAAGCAGAATTGCTCAGGGTAGCTTGGGGGGCAGTGCAGTCCTCTACATTCCACACAGCTGCTTTCTAGAAAAGCAATGTCAAATTTTATCCTCACTTCCACCACCAGTGCCTACTGTTGGATGCCAGCACACATGCAGTGGAGTGGCAGCTGGCAGCAGGATGAACCTGTCTTGCCATAATCCCAGGAGAAGATGGAGTCATGACGATCCAGGGTGGATAGCATATTGGGGAAGGCTTGATTGACAGTTTTGACTGTGTTTAGAGGTCAAGTAAAATGAAAAGGTCTGACAATCAGGCTCCTGACACCCCAAGGGGAGAACAGGGTCTCGTCCCCAAAGAATAAGCAACTGAATCAACTGGCTGTATACAATGCTATTGTGAATAAAAATATGGCAAGTAAGGTCTTTTATGAAAGCGTGTAATGTTCTGAACTTGATGGTCACGATGAGATATGTAAACAGATCATGGCTATGAATCTGTATATTTATGTATATAGAATAGTATGCTAATGACTACTACTACAATTTCAAGTAGACCTCACAGCAGGGTGGGGCTCCTGTCAAGCCAGTTATTTACACAAAACTAACTTCAAGTACCCATCTGTTGGCCAGCTGGGAAAAGACCATGTTGGACCATTAGAGTTGATGGGGAAAACCTTGAACCAACTTGAAGCTGAAAAGAAATCCCTGGCCTTGGAAAACTAAGGGAGCAAGGATTTTCCCCACCATGAATCACCACAGTCGGAAATTAAAACAAACTGCAAACCCTTAAAAAAGAAGGGGTTTGAAATGAAAGCCATCAGACGCTGTGGGAAGCCTCTAAGCGGGAAGCTGAATCCCATCTGTGTTGAGGGCATACTGGGAAACTGTTCAGAGGCAATCGGTAACTTGCATTAGAGAAAGAAATTTAGCTAATATAGAAGTGTAAAACTTGAAGATATGTCTTCATGGTTATTTTCTGGGTAACTTGTATGTGTTTGCTTTTCCTTATTATTGCATCTTTGAATCTGATTTTTCTATTAAATAAGCTTTTTTGTTTATTTTTATCCCAAGCAGGTCTCTGTTAGGCCAACTGTTTGCCAAAGTGAACTAATAAAGGGGGAGGGGCAGGTTTCCCCCCTTTAGGAGTGACGAACCAGAGGGGAAAGGTCCCTGGTAGTTAAAATTTGGGGACGGATTTGCGGAGACTTGGGCCAGAAGGGTTATTGAGGTCACCCTGCCAGGAATCACTAGGTTTGTGGAAGCCCGAGTGAGGCCTTTATGCTTATAGGCTGGCTACTAGTGTCACGGCTCTGAGCTGTAGCAGCAAAGCAATAAGGTACCCAAGGTTACAGGGCAGGCAATGACAGAACCCCTTCGTGGTTTGACAGGTTTCAGAGTTGCAGCCGTGTTAGTCTGTATCCATAAAAAGAAAAGGAGGACTTGTGGCACCTTAGAGACTAACAAATTTATTAGAACATAAGCTTTCATGAGCTACAGCATCCGATGTAAATAAATTTGTCAGTCTCTAAGGTGCCACAACTACTCCTTTTCTTTTTTAGTGGTTTGAGTAATCCCCTAAACATCACAAAAGGTATGCTTGTAGTCTCTTGGCTCAAAAAGAAGCAAGAGTCAGCAGTGCTGCATTGCTGGAAAGAGCTGATTCAGTCACAGAGGAACATAGTGTAAAAATCATATTAGTAAAAGTCCCTGGGAATTAAATTATCTTGGGAACTTACCTAAATAGCCTGTCAAAGGCTCTCTGTGCATCAACAAGAATTGCCATAGATATGATGTTTAATCTATTTGCTTGGTGTATTCAATTAGATATTTTACGCATATTACCAGCAATAAATTGGCCTTGCAGGAAACTAACCTGATCTCTATGAATTAGTTTATCTGTGACCCGTTCTAAAGTACCTGATAGGATTTTTTGAAACACACTCATTAATTAAATAGGACAAAAGTTATCACCTAGTATAAGGTTCCCACCTATGATCTATAGGGATTACAGTTGTGAGTATGCAGCTCATTGGGGCAGCCTTTACTCCATTATATAGTCCTCATATAGAACCCACTAATTCTTTCTGAAAAACTATAATATATTCTGTTCGGTACCCAACCCATCAACTCAGTAGCACGTTTCTATCTTGCTGCCCTCATTTCCTCTGTGGTAATTGAGGCAATCGGTTTCCCTTTATCCAACTGATCCAGCTTCGGCATTTTAATACTAGAAATTTCATAATGTCCAGTTTATCAGCTGCTAATTTTAATGTAAACCCAGTTTATAAAATATTTTCTAAACAATCTCCCTATTAATTTTGATACAGTCGGTATGTTATCATCAAGAGACACCCTAATTCTACAAATAAAATTAATGTCTTGAACTTTGAATTACTTTTATAATTAACTTTTTTTAAGTACATAGAACTAACATGAAATGTGACAAACATTTACATATAAAATAATGGACAGTAAAAGCAAAGTTGTTTTTCACTTTCTACCATAAACATCTGACTGTTGCTATATTTAAATGTCTCTAGTTAGATGACACACAAAGGTAACATTAATCATAATTGTCAATGGAAGCATAACATAGTGCTTTAATTTTATTTATTTATTGAGCACCTAAAAATGGACTAGGCACCTTTCAGATAGAAAGGCAAGTTGCACTCATCTCACAATATAATTTTAGACCTGGATTGACAAGTGGGAGTAACCAGATTGCGTGGGGGAAAATATAGGATGGGGGAGGATGCAGATTACAGCAATATCATATGGTATTCTCAGTTTCCCAAATGTAGGCTTTTCTTGTCGAGCTGGGGAGATTATTTTGCCTCTTTCTTAGACTTAGTTCAGAAAACTTAGTGTGAAATCTTGGTCCCATTGAAATCAACGGCAAAACTCCTGTTGATCTCAAAGGGGCCAGGATTTTACCTTCACAGTGTCCTGATTTTTTTCAAAGTTAGGCCCTGATTAAGCACAGTGCTTAAGCGTGTGCCTAAATGTAAGCATGTGAATAGTCCCATTCACCTACAGCCACCATTATCTTCAACTTTGAGGTCAATGGAATTACTCATGTGCTTAAATTTGGGCATGTGCTTCAGTGCCTTGGTGAAGCCGGGTCCCAAGTACTAAACATAAAGCTGTGACTCGGAACCATCTGGTAGCCTTTTCTGATGAGTGCCCTTTCAGAATGCAGAATACCCACTGTCCAATGCCCGTCTGCTCATGTGAGCCAAAGATTTTCTTAAAGGGCAGATATTCAGATGGTGTAAATTGTCAACGCCACTCTGAAGTAATTTGAGCTATGACAAATTATAGCAGCTGAGAATCTGCTTTTTTTCCTGCCCTTGACTGCTGAACTGCAAATGTTTCTTAAGTTTGACTGACCTCTAATAAGTCATCTTTACTTCTCTGAATGTTAAGTTACTTCCTTTGAATTTAATACGCTGATTGATTCTGCTGCTGGTATAGGTCCAAATCATGATTCCAGTTTACATTGCAGCAAGTGGAGCATGAAAACTAGTAGGCTGTATAAACCAGCTGGGAACGAGTCAGGCCAGTATATTCTGGGAAATATGTTCAGAGGCAATAGGTAACAGTTTTGACAGTGTTTAGAGGTCCAGTTAAATGAAAAGGTCTGACAATCAGGCTCCTGACACCCCAAGGGTCTGGTGCATTAAAGAGGGAAAGGGAACTATAAAGCTGCTTAGAGCAGTGAACTCATGTAAATGAGCTCCTTGATTCTCCCCCTTCCCCTTCTGCTGGTACCTCAAATGCAACAGTAACCCTATCAAGGGGGAGAGAAAGGGATTGCACTGTGAACCGAGTCCACAGACTCTTTGCTTCAACAGAAAAGCCCATTCCACGTGGGGGTGTGGAAAGGGAGATGCGAGGCAAGATGGGAAAGATTGCTGACAGGGTCTCTCTTCTCTCCCCACCCTGTCCCCTGCGTGTGTGTGTAACTTCATCCCAACAAGCCTTATTCTCATCTCCTTGGCTAAGTACTATTTCAAAGCTGTCAACCAGCCTTTACAGGGAATGTCCCCATTTTAGTTTCTTTCCAATGAAGGAGTCCTTCTTCTTCTCCTGAAATATTGGGGAGGCACTGCTCATGTTTAGTGCCATTCTCCTAAGACTGGGTTTCTCAGATGTCAGTCAGACTCTTCCCCTGAGAAGGATGAGGCTTATTTGGCCCCTTTAGGGGGACCTTCATTCCTGCAAGATATATATTAGCCTCTAGAGCTGCAAAGCTCCAGTCGGCTCCATGGTGCAGACCCTTTTATACTGTGGGCTGAGAACACAGTGTTGCCAGCTATCATGGTGGTTGGTATTTTTTTATTCAAACCCCAGCTGCTGGAATCAAGAGCTTGCATAAGAAGCTCAATGTCATTAAAATAATAATAAAAAAACTTTCAAGAGCCCCTGGTTGAGAAAATCTTGAAAATGTGAAGCGAGCTGCATGCTGAAGGCTCAAAGGCCAGAAGGCATATAAAAAGAACAAAAAAAATATTATTTTAGAAGATCTCATGATTTTTAAGCCAATCTCATAACTTTTGGGGCCTGACTCATGAGTTTTGAATGCTTTGCATTGTCAGTCCTGGGACCATAATTTGCAAAGTCTCTTACTCATATGTGGTTCTGTACAAAATGTATCAATTAAAGGTTACTTCCACAGTAGTTTTTCCCTATCTACTAAAGAACAAAACAAATTAAGAGTTAAATTAGGCTTCATAGGTTGTGTATTAATATACCAATTCCTGTATAATATCTAATTAGTATCGGTGGCACAGTGGCAGCATTTAGATTGTGAAAATATTAGCAAATAAGGCAATGCGTGCTAGACCTAGCAATACAACATTGTAATTAAAAGTGACCTAACAGCAATTTAGAGGAAACTTGAATGCGCTAAAGAGGTAAATATATATTTAACCACTTGGTATGAACAATAATCTCAGCATTGAGCTCGCTGTCTATTTGAATTTTTCAGGAATTGCTAGGAGAGAACTAGTTTTAGGGACTTCTAAACGTGGCTTTCAGTGAACAAGTGCAGTGCTTCCTTGTGTTTCAGTGCTCATGCTGTCCTTGGAGAGCATTTTAAGGGCACTGATCCTGCAAAATGCTCCACATGGGCAGACCATGGAGCCCGCATGGGACTTCTGTTGGTGTGGCAGTTCAGGCCAGTTACTCTGGATCCTTTCCAGTTTCTCTATATCTTTTCTATGCAGCAGTGACCAAAATCGGACACAGTACTCCAGCTGAGGCTTAACCAGTGCCAAGTAGAGAGGGACTGTTACCTCCCATGATTTGCATGCAATGCCTCTGTTAATGCAATGCAAAATTGCATTTGCTTTTTTTGCAACAGCATCACATTGTTGACTCATGTTGAGGTTGTGATCCACCACAACTCCCAGATCCTTCTCAGCAGTGTTGCTGCCAAGCCATTCTGTATTTGTGCACTTGGTTTTTCTTCCCTAAGTGTAGCACCTTACATTTGTCTTTGTTGAATTTCATTTTGTTGTCTATAGCCCAGTTCTCAAATTTCTCAAGATCCCTTCAAGCAATCCTTTAGATATCCTGGGACCACCAGCCCACTGAGCACCTTTAAGATAAGGACCAAGAACTTGAACCTGAGTTGATATTTTATTGGAAGCTAGTGTAAAGAGCTGAGGACAGGTTTGATATTCCTATAAATCATGCCCCTAGTTTTAATTTGCCTGAGGGTCAGGAAGGGTCTAAACATCTCCACCTCTTGTTACATCCCATGATCTTTCTAGAAAGCCTTTGGTAACCCCTATCCTTCTGCATGAGACCCTAGTACAGGAGCTCCCTTCCTGTGATTCTCTTGCCTTTTAGCCTCTGTGATGAGCCTTAGGTAGCTTCACATGCGGCAAACTCTTGCTTTCCTTCCATCTCTATCATCTCTCTTCTTTCCTTATTTCTGTCAATGTTTTCTCTTCTTTGTATTTATTTTCTCCTCTCTTTCTCATTTCTCACTTTTAAAAATGATGCACTTTTCCCTCTTTTTTCCACCAGACTGTAGAAATGTCTTTTCCCTTGTATTTTAATTTTTATGGGTGAATTAACTCTTCATGAAAGAGGGCAGATGGACAGCTGAAAGGGTGGAGTTCATCCATGTGTAAGCAGGGCCTGAATGAACTCTCCCCTGACAGCAAGTTGGGAGGTGGAGAGACTTCAGGAGCAAGTTGTATTTACATGAACACACCTACTCTGCTTAGATATCCATCAGATAGAGCAGTGTTGCTCAAAGTGATCAACTTTTGCTGGCGTTGGGTTACAAATCACTTTAGTACTGAATGCAGGGGTAGTGAATTGCTGTTATCAATGTTGTTGTCTTTACTGTATGAATAAAGGGGAGCAGAACTGTGCATAACCTGTTCCAAATGAGGGACTCACCCTCAGATGAAAGGATCTAGTTAAGCCAAGGATTTGAATGCCAGACCCTTGTGAAAGGAAGAGGGGTGGAGAATCTCCCTAATGCTCCCCGATCTGGTTTAACCTGTTCCTCCCCACTGTCCAAAGATAGAGCTAAATAGGCTTAATTAGGAGCCTTTTGTTATGTTAAGTACTAGGGCTGCTGATTAATCACAGTTAACTCACGCAATTAATTCAAAAAAATCGCGATTAATCACAGTTTTAATTGCACTGTTAAACAATAGAATTTCAATTGGAATTTATTAAATATTCTGGATGTTTTTCTACATTTTCATATATATTCTGTGCTGTAATTTAAATCAGAGAATCTGGTTTTGATTATAAATATTTGTACTGTAAAAATCATAAACAAAAGAGATAGTATTTTTCAATTCACCTTATACAAGTACTACAGTGGAATCTCTGTTGTGAAAGTACAACTTACAAATGTAGACTTTTTTTGTTACATAACTGCACTCTAAAACAAAACAGTGTACAACTTTAGAGCCTACAAGTCCACTCAATCCTACTTCTTGTTCAGCCAATCACTAAGACAAACAAGTTTGTTTACATTTACAGAAGATAATGCTGCCCTTTTATTTCCAATGTCACCAGAAATTGAGGACAGGTATTTGCATGGCACTTTTGTAGACGACATTGGAAGATATTTACATGCCAGATATGCTAAACATTTGTATGCCCCTTCATGCTTCGGCCATTATTCCAGAGGACATGTGTCTATATTGATGACTCTTGTTAAAAAATGTGTTAATTATTTAGTGACTGAACTCCTTGGGGGAGAATTGTATGTCCCCTGGTCTGTTTTACCCATATTCTGCCATACATTTCATGTTATAGCAGTCTCAGATGATTGCCCAGCACATGTTTTTCATTTTAAGAACACTTTAACTGCAGATTTGACAAAACACAAAGAAGGTACCAAGGTGAGATTTCTAAAGATGTTGGATCATATTAAAGTAGTTCTGTATTAAAATCGCAAATTGGTTTGATTCCCCATAGTTTAAATTCTCGGGTATTACTAACTAAGAGGTTTCTTGGTTTTTGGTCCTGTTTCTCTCCCTCTATGTGTGAAACTTGCAAGCTGCTAATTGTGTTAGTACATTCTAAGACAGAGTCCGTTCTCAATTAATTCTTTGTAACACCAACTACTCACAGAGAGAGAGACTCAAAGCAATACTCTGTAACAATAGAAACAGCACCCAGAGACTCTCTGCCCTTTTGTTGTATTCATCTCGCTTTGTTAACAATTGTGATTAAAATAGAGATAGAGGATGTATGTGGATGGATGCTTGGTGTGGATAATAACTGAATGATCAGGGAGGTGCCAGCCTAAGAATCCAGTGTCCATCGGCTGAAGAAGGCGTCAAGTGGAAATAACCAGAGGACCCACGGAGGGCAGACTGGAATCCACCCAACAGCCTCAAGAATGGGAGAACCAAAGAACAAGATAACATCTGACAGCACGGAGCCCTCAGGAATGTGCCATCTGCTGATTGATTCAGCAACAGCATGATGAAGCAATTCCCATAGACTGGCATAGGAAGAAATTCCGATAAAAATGGACTCTAGAAAGTAGAACTTTGGGGTCTGATTCTTCAAACCAACTTCCAGGAGCATCAGATGAGCATCTGACAAGGCCTTGCTTCCTCCTCATGTCCAGGCCACCTGGCCAGTGGCTTGGCATGAGCAACTCTAAGGCTGGTAACTATGATAACAACTTTGCAGAATGTGTGTGTGTGTGTGTATGAATGTGTGAATAAATATGAAATTGAATGGAATGTTATAGCCATAACTAACTGTTTACTATGATTCTTTCTGTATTCACGTGGCATTTTGCCTTTTCCCCTTTAATAAGATCCTGCTGGTTTTTATTTTATTCGTATAACAAAGATAGTTACAGCACTTGACCCAAGGTTTAAGAATCTGAAGTGCCTTCCAAAATTTGAGGGGGACGAGGTGTGGAGCATGCTTTCAGAAGTCTGAAAAGAGAAACACTCCGATGCAGAAACTGCAGAATCTGAACCACCAAAAAAGAAAATCAACCTTCTGCTGGTGGCATTAGACTCAGATAATGAAAATGAGCATGCATCGGTCTGTACTGCATTGGATTGTTATTGAGCAGAACCTGTGATCAACATGAACGCATATCCTCTGGAATGGTGGATGATGCATGAAGGGACATATGAATCTTTAGTGCATCTGGCACGTAAATATCTTGCGACTCCAGCTAAAACAGTGCCATGAGAACACCTGTTCTCACTTTCTGGTGACACTGTAAACAAGAAGCGAGCAGAATTATCTCCTGCAAATATAAACAAAGTTGTTTTTCTGAGCAATTGGCTGCACAAGAAGTAGGACTGAGTGGACTTGCAGGCTCTAAAATTTTACATTGTTTTATTTTTGAATGCAGTTTTTTTGTACATAATTCTACATATGTAAGTTCTACTTTCATGATAAAGAGATTGAACTACAGTACTTGTATTACGTGAATTGCAAAATACTATTTATTTTGTTTTTTACAGCGCAAATGCTTGTAATAAAAATAAATATAAAGTGAGCACTGTACACTTTGTATTCTGTGTTGTAATTGAAATCAATATATTTGAAAATTTAGAAAACATCCCAAAATATTTAAATAAATGGTATTCTATTATTATTAAACAGTGCGATTAATCGTGATTAATTTTTTTAATTGCTTGACAGCCCTATTAAGTACTCAATGAGAGCTAAAATCACTTGTGGTGGGGCAGTGTTTCTGCCCAGCCTGCTGAGAGCTGACAATCACTAAGAGACTGACCTACAGAGGTCACAGCAGCGAGGCAGATGGCAGCACGAGGTGACTGATGGGTGGATGGCGAAAATGGTGAGAAGCAGCTGGCAGGGTGGCCAGGCCAACCAGAGCAAGTGCTCAGATGGCAATGCAGGCCAGATGTCTTTTTCCTCAGGTGGGAGGTGAACTCACACAGATGGACTTCTGAACCCTGGGTTCTCACTGACCAAGGGCAACCACTATGAGTGGGGTACGGTGAGGGAGCAGAGAGGAGAAAAGGAACTTTAGGTTGTAGAACTCAAGAACATGAGGCAGAAGACTCTGCCCCCTGCACTCTGGGGTGGGTGTCCTGCTCACTGTTTTATGATTGTGAATCCTGCTTGCGGCATTTTCCCTAATTAATGTTGGGTGACTTCCCTCCTTTCATTAAAAGTTTCTTTTCTACACTCCGACTCTGTGCTTGCGGGTGGAGAAGTATTACTCTCAGAGGTGCCCAGGAGTGTGCAGGGGTGGTGAGTTATATGGGCCTGTGGTGGCTGGGCTCCAGCAAAGTCAGTGCCCAGGGGGCTTGGCTCCACCAATGTTCGAGGCTGGGTCTCTCCCTCAGCCCTGCCTTCTTCCCCTGGAGCATCCCCCAGCCCTGCCTGCCACCCCCCGACACCTCCCCTGAGCATCCCTTCCTGCCCTGGGCAGTGGGCTGCTACCCTCCTGCCCCAGCCCTGGGACAGCCTGCCTGCCGCAACCCAATCTCCTCACCCCCAGCCCCTGCACCCTAATCCTCTGTCCTAGCCCAGAGCCCAAACCCAGCACCCAACCCCCCTTCCATACCCTCTCCTGCACCCTAATCCCCTGCCCCAGCCCGGAGCCTGCATCCAGCAACCAAACTCCATCCCAGAGCCCACACCCAAACTTTCTCCCAGAGCCTGCACCCCAAACCGCGTCCTGCACCCAAACTCCCTCCCAAAGCCTTAGGTAGGGGTGTGTGTGTGTGTGTGTTTGTGTTTGTATGGCCGTGGAGGCTGGACTTGGGCCCATTCTGGGAACCACCAAAAATTATACAAACCTGCTGCCCCTGGGGGTGTTGTGTAATTTTCCCAGGTTACTGATGGTGTCAGATGCCACCAGTATGGTGCTCTGCTTTATCCAATGTTGATAACGGTCGGCTGCGTGCATGTGTTCCCTCTGTGTGCTGCCCTGGCTCTGTGCAGATAGCTGACACAGCAGACCCCGAGAGAACCCCCAATGACCACAGACTCTGATAAGGTACGAAGGCACCTGTCCAGGTTTATTGCCAAACGAAACACAGTCTCTAGATCCCCAGATCAGATGTCTACAGTTTTGCTAGTAGATATGTACTCCCTGACAATGGACACAGCTCAGTTAGTGGTGGGACACTCCACTGCCCCCTAGGCTGGACAAAGACATCCACTCAGGGATGCATTCTTATACACAGGTACAAACAAGTTACACATCGCTCCTGACGTATTGAGGTACAACCCCTCTACGTAGTAAGCTGCTGCCTCTCACCTTGCACATGTTGGTTTGAACAAAACAACTCTATCCATCATATTACCCCTTTGTCCCTGTCTTTAGGATGGGTCTGCCTGTTCTTTGTTATCTGTGTGTAATGTACAAGTATTGGACTGTTCTGGTATCACCCTGGAATATGTTTATATCTCTAGTGTCCAGTACCTTTTAGGTATGTGTATTTTTGCAACATCAGCCCTTTCCTTGCCAGCTTCTGTGAACAGGGTCTGCCTCTGGCTCACAGCTTAACTTTGCTTTATGTTAGCAAAGTCTTGGCCATTACTTTAGTTCAGGCCTAGGCCTTATACTGGGCCTCTGATAATGGTTTATGTTTCAGGGCCTTATCCTACTACAATCAGTGCTGGTGAATATAACTTGGAGACTGATAAGTTATATAACACTGATGCTGATAAGTTTTGTGACTTGAAATTATTCCCTGATGGGTGAAATGGCAAAGTTATTTTACACGTGACAAAAATTGATTATAACGTATTATCTCACCACCAACGCTATAAAAATTCAACTGAATTGCTGTCTATGACTTCTGGTTTGCTCCCCTTTCATTACAAAGCAGCTTATTTATTCTAATCATGTCTTTCTTTTTAGAAGAAATGCAGACTCAATATGTATTGTTCCCCCCATTACTGTATTTCATTATGACTGCTATAACACTATATCTCACCTGACCTGAGAGACCCAATTGTCTCAATTAGATACAGCCTTCCATACATTTAAAGGTGTAATCCCAGGAACCTAACGTCATAAAACAGCAGCTAATTTAGCATTTGTGCATCTGATTAACCTTGTTTCTAATAACAATTGGTGTCCAGCTAATTTCTTTTATTTTTCCAGCAGTACATCAAATATAATAAGATGCACTGAACACTTACAATGTTATAGACAATTGATCTGCTTCTGCTCTCACAGCAGGCCAGTTTTACACCACTGTAATCTCACTGACCTCAGCGGCGTTACTTTTGAATCAGACTCCTAATCCTTGTTTAGAGCAGTTTATTATGCCCTGTCTTTTCTCTTCCCTCTCTGATCTAGGTAGACCTAGGTAGATCTAGCAAAGTACTAGTAGTTAAGATAGTCATTCCTGTATAGGGTGACCAGATGTCCTGATTTTATAGGGACAGTACCGATTTTTGGGTCTTTTTCTTATGTAGGGTCCTGTTATCACCCACCCCCGTCCCGATGTTTTCACATTTGCTGTCTGGTCACCCTTTTCCTGTAGCAAGCTCAAGATGTAACTGTGAGCATCCTAGAAAGACCAACAAATTAAAGATTGTTGTGAGATCCCTGGTTTACCTCTTTGGTCAATGGTTGTCTCAGGCAGGATGTTTGTTGGCTAATGACTCCTGTGTCCATTGCAGTAACTCTATTGAAAGTCAATGCCAGGGCCTGTCTAACTTAGGAGTCCTGTTACTTGTCTGCCTTGGTTAACGGTAGGGACTCTAGGCTAATCTCACAGAATTTATTGAGTGAATTTCTCAATTTAAAATAAACCTTGTTCTCCCTTTCAGAGTTTCACCAGAGGGTACCTCTAGCTCTGTCCACTACAATTTAGGAGCTACAGCTAACTTTCTTGCTCTGTTTCCTTTCTTTAGGGTCCAGATCTAGTTCAGGTAAAAATGCAGATACCAACACTGATCAAATTACAGTTTTGATGCTGGTGACTAAATATCCAACCATCCTAAGTAGCTTTTCAACCAGACTGTCTTCCAGGGTGTCTATTCCAGCCATTTCAGCCAGGCTGGAGAGATACTTAATGTGTTACTCTTTGGGGTCTCATGTGTAGATACAAATGAATAATTGATTTTTCTGTTCCAGGACCAAACAAACTTTTCATTTTGAAAATGTCTTTTCAAACTGACATTTCTGCATCGTTTGTTTTGATTTTTTTTTTCAAAATAAACCATTTAAACGCTTTTGGCTAAAACTATTATCTGAATTTGATCCAGATTCATGAATCATGTTGTCCGGAAGAATGTAATTGTTTTTGACAAATTAACTATTTGTGGAAAAGACTTTGTCCAGCACTCTCCACATGTGCCAATTGTGACGTTTCTTACTCCTGTCTAATGTCAGGGCTAAAAAGGGGAGGACATAGCCAATTGCCTCATTTACATGCTGAGGATTACACTTGAGCTTCAGGTCTCTTCTGACACATGCCTAGTCTCCCCCATACCTGACACGTCTTTACACTGCATTGTGAGGTGTAAGGGAGAAGATGTATAAGGGGTTTGAGACTGACTGCTGCTTAGTGTGAAGGCTCATGCCTCGCTCTTCACTTTATTTGTGTGTGTGAGATGCTGCTGGAGTGCAACAGCTTTGAGCTCCCTGCTGCACATTACTGCAGAAGGACTTGCAGAATCAGTGCCAAAGTGGGTAGGCTGAGTACGACGGAACTAGAGGTTTCCTGGCTGCCAAGGCCAGCCATTTTCCAAAGTGGTTCCTACAGATAAAGCACTGACCTGTTCAAATAATAGCGTGTCATGGTGAAATGCTGAAATGGCTCAAGACGTTGTTAACCACATAATTGACATAGTTTTATAATGTTCTGCCTTGTAACAAGAGGAAATGAGAGATTTCTAGAGGCTCAATTTTACCTTTTTAGATTATTTCATGAGCACATTCTTTTTGCATATCGATACCTACTAAGAGTATCAGGGAAGGCATTTCTAAGTTAGTTATAGCACAGGCAGAAATATTTTTGATTGAACAATTTTCCATTGGAAAAGGCAGCTTTGTCAAAATTGAAACATTTTGTGGAAACGTGTCAGTTTAGATGAAATTTTTGACAGTCAAAACAAATTGTTTCACTTTCCTAGCTAACTTAATTGAAATAATGTTGAAACATTTCATTTTACTAATAATACTACCGATCTTTTACATAGCACTTTTCATGTTGAAATGATTCATTTCAGTACGATAAATATGTTTTGTTTTGACTTGATCATTTTGATTAATTTCATGTTGGCTTTAATATTAAATAATAAGCATATAATTTAATATAATATACAAGTCAATGTGAAATGAATTGAAGCAATACATTCAAAATAAAATGTTTCCATGTGTCTGAATCAAAATTTTTTGGAATTTCAGTCCCATAGGTATGTTAACTTTTTTTGTTTCAAGTCAAAACAAAACAGATTTTGAAGTGTAGTAATTTTCTGGGGACTAGAACTTCTTTTTCCTGACCAACTCTAATTGTATTAAAATAGCACCTGAATTCCCCAGTCAAAGACAGTCCCTGTCCCAAAGAGTATACAGTCTGAGACAAGTCTCAATAAGGAGTGAAACAAACAGGGAGGTTGGGGATGGGAAGGTAAAATAATATGAATGTGATTTTACAAGACTGATTGAATTTTGCTTGAAAAATGTTTGTTATAGAAGTAGTTCATACAAGTTTGTAGTGAAGGTGCGCTTCCAATGAGTGGAAAAGCAGCTGGAATTACAGCATAAGAAGGGCGTCTCAAATGAGATTTGGTTTGTACACACTTTAAATGAAACAGTAAAGATGGTTACACTTATCATACACAGCCCTCTCATTTAACATTTCATTCATGTCGTGCAAGAAGTAGTGGAATCTGTCTTGAGCTTAAGCAGCTTCTTCACAACAAAGTTTGATAATTTTCACATGAAAATGTGTATAAAAACTCACTGAGCTGCACAAAGAAGTTTAGAGTTCACTTCTTGAGCAATACACAACACAAATATCATCCGGACGATAAAGACAGGGTGTGCAAGCTGTCATAATATGCTGACATTTCAGAAAGGTAAATGAATTAAATGTGTGTTTTCAAGGTTATGATGCTAACCTATTAACCAGAAGTGACAAAAAGTGTTGCTATTCATCAAAAAGCTTGATTTATACATTGCAAAAAATAGTGGAAGGGAACTTGGCATTTCTCCCACTGTTGAATGACTTTTTAAAGGAAAACCAGTTTGAGTCAGAGTATAGCTGGAATGCTGGGGAATAACCTCCTGGGAAGCTGCAATGGGAACTTCCATTTTACTTTCTGGAATTAAGTGTCCTAAGCACTCTGTGTTAATGTATAAGAAATCCAATGTATAAGAAATCCATGACAAAGCCGTTTTTGATGCTGAGTTTCCAGAATATTTGCAGTAAAAATTAATGGAATTCTCTTTTGGATTAATCACTATATGTTTATTTCAAAGGAAGAATTGAGACAAAATTTAGAATTGGAATATAGAAGTGACCAGACTGGATCAGACCCAAGGACTAACTAGTATCATGTCTTCTGTCAGACCAGATGCTTCAGAGGAAACCTGCAGTAGTTAAATGTGGGATAATCTACTCCCCACATTAGGTCTTGTTCTAATCTTAAAGGGTATATCTACAATGCAAATAAATAAAAACAGCCTACAATAGTGAGTCTCAGAGCCTGATTCTACAGGCTGGGCTTGCCCTTTGGAACTAATAATAGCCATGTACACATACCCGTGTGGACTGAAGATAGGGGTGGATTTTAGAGCCTAAGCTCCAGCCCAGGCAGGAACAATGGCTATTTTTAGCGCCAAAGTGTAAGTTCAGACCCAGGCTCTCAGATTCACTGTTGTGGGTATTTTTTTGAAGTGTAGACATATCCTTAGAGCAGGGGTAATGAATAAGCAGACAGCGGGCCAAATCTGGACCACCAGATGCTTTTGAATGAACCCTTAAATCTTCTTATTTACTTATCATTATTATTATATTTTTTAATGATTTTCTCTGGAGTCTGGACCTGGATTATACCTTGACCAAGAAATTAGGACCTTGACAAAAAATAATTGACTACCCCTACCTAGAGCTTGTGTCAAGGTGCCTTCCCCACTCTGAACTCTAGGGTACAGATGTGGGGACCTGCATGAAAACCTACAGGATGCTCAAAAAGAGCAAAAAGCCTGGTATGATAAACATGCCAGAGAGCGTTCCTTCAAAGTAGAGGACCAGGTCATGGCCTTAAAGGTGCTCCAGGCCCATAAAATGGAAGTGTCGTGGGAAGGGCCATTTACGGTCCAGGAGCACCTGGGAACTGTTAATTATCTCATAGCATTCCCCACCTCCAACCGAAAGCCTAAGGTGTACCATATTAATTCTCTAAAGCCCTTTTATTCCAGAGAATTAAAGGTTTGTCAGTTTACAGCCCAGGGAGGAGATGACGCTGAGTGGCCTGAAGGTGTCTACTACGAAGGAAAAAGTGCTGGTGGCGTGGAAGAGGTGAACCTCTCCATGACCCTTGGGCGTATGCTGCAACAGCAGATCAAGGGGCTGTGCACTAGGTACGTGCCAATGTTCTCAGCCACCCCCGGACTGACTGAACGGGCATACCACTCCATTGACACAGGTAATGCTCACCCAATTAGAGTCCAACCTTACCGGAGGTCTCCCCAAGCTAAAACTGCTATAGAAAGGGAGATCCAGGATATGCTACAGATGGGGGTAATCCGCCCCTCTGGCAGTGCATGGACATCTCCAGTGGTTCTAGTTCCCAAACCAGATGGGGAGATACGTTTTTGCGTGGACTACCGTAAGCTAAGGGCTGTAACTCGCCCAGACAACTATCCAATGCCATGCACAGATGAACTGTTAGAGAAACTGGGATGGGCCCAGTTCATCTCTACCTTGGACTTAACCAAGGGGTACTGGCAGGTACCACTACACGAATCCGCCAAGGAAAAGTCAGCCTTCAACACACGTCGGGCTGTATGAATTTAATGTACTCCCTTTCAGACTGCGGAATGCACTCGCCACCTTCCAAAGACTTGTAGATGGTCTCCTAGCGGGATTAGGAAAATATGTAGTTGCCTACATTGACTATGTGGCCATATTTTCAGATTCCTGGGCAGAACACCTGGAACATCTACAAAAAGTCTTCGAGCGCATAAGAGAGGCAGGACTAACTGTTAAGGCTAAGAAGTGTCAAATAGGCCTAAACAGAGTGACTTACCTTGGACACCAGGTGGAAGTTAGTATGAAAGTTAGTATGGACTGCCTTCCTCTGGGTGTCTTTTTCGGAAAAGGACCCAGAATATCAGGACCCAGCTACTCGCTGAAATGGAACTTCAATGATGGGGAGTGGCTGGAGAGGGGCTTTGACCTGGTCTTGGGGTTTTCCCACTCTTTGGCATACCTCACAAGACCAGACATAGGTAGAAACATCCTTGCCCATTCCTTCCCAGTGGAATGACCTCCCCAAACGGTCTTTGGTCCTGTCCACCCCAGCATGGCGACTAGGATGATCGTGGGCTAAGCTCAAGAGCTTGACCTGGTACTTAGTTGGAACTATCAACTGTCTCTGAGGATGCCAGTCTTCCTGGTGTCCACCAGAAAGAGTTTCCTTGTATAAAAGTCCTTTTTCTACAACAAACCTGGATCGATTAGAAGAACTGAGAGGCGGTGGGTTGCTCTGTGCCGCCGTCCAAGCTCTCTGGAGGCTTTCATCTGCTTTCTGTTTGGTCTGGAACTGTTCCCTTGATGCTGGAGACATCAGTTCCTCATTGGATTGTGGACCTAAGCTTTGTCCCTCTGGAAGCGATGTAGGGGATGGGGCTGTTTCCGTTGACTGTGACCCGCTCTCCGCTGGTGCACTATGTTGGGATTCAGGCTCTGGCTGAGCCTCTGGTGTTGCGTTATCGGCTGCTGCCAGTTCAGGTTTGGTGAGACCCTCTGGTGTGGTTGCAAGTACTGGATTCAGTGCTGGCAATGGGTCTGGTGCTGGTTGTTCTGCCAGTTCTGGTTCTGGGACTGGCTCTGTCTGGGTCTCTGGGACTGGATCCACTACTGCTGTTGCAGACATTGGCCTGGGGTCTGGGTCCATCAACTCTGACTGGGTCCTGGTAGAAGTTTCCGGAACAGAGCTAGGCATGACGGCTTGTGTAGCCTGGCTGCGGGTGACCATTCCCACCCTCTTGGCTAGCTTCACATGATTGGCCAAGCCTTCCCCCAACAGCATGGGGATGGGATAATCATCATAGACTGCAAAAGTCCACGTTCCTGACCAGCCCTTGTACTGGACAGGCAACTTGGCTATAGGCAAATTGAAAGAGTTGGCCTTGACGGGTTGAATTGTCACTTGGATCTCTGGGTTGATTAAATTTGGGTCCACTAAGGAAGCATGGATAGCCGACACTTGCGCTCCGGTGTCCCTCCACGTGGTGATCTTCTTCCGCCCACACTCACAGTTTCCCTCCACTCCAAGGGTATCTGGGGGGTATCTGGGCCTGAGGACCTCTGGTGTGATTCCGGTGCAATGAATTGTAATCTGTTGGGGTTCTTGGGGCAGTTGGCCTTCACATACCCTGGCTTGTTACATTTAAAACATCGTCCAGCTGACGGATCACTGGGGCGAGGTGGGTTGCTGGAGAACGGTGTGGTGGGACGATAAGGTGTCTGGAGGGTTCCTTGCGGGGTAGTTGGGGCCTTGGGCTGCCCCCGGTAGTAGGGTGTGGTCTGAGGGTGTCCCTTCTGGTATCTGCTCCAACTGCAACCAGTTTTTTTCTTTTCTGCCACCTCCACCCATTTGGCTCCAATCTCCCCCTCCTGGATTACAGTTTTGGGCTTCCCATCTAGGATGTATCTTTCTATTTCCTCAGGAACACCCTCTAAGAACTGCTCCATTTGCATTAGGCAGGGCAAATCTTCTGGAGATTTAACACTTGCTCCTGATATCCAGGCATCCCAATGTTTCACAATGTGGTAGGCATGTTGGTTAAATGACACGTCTGGTTTCCACCTTAGGGCTCTGAACCGCTGGCGGGGATGCTCAGGTGTTAGTTCCATTCTGACTCTCGCCTTGGTTTTAAACAGTTCACACTTGTTCATGTGTTCCTTAGGCATTTCAGCCGCCACCTCAGCTAAGGGTCCACTGAGTTGCGGCCTCAGCTCTACCATGTATTGGTCAGTAGAGATGTTGTACCCAAGGCAGGCCCTTTCGAAGTTTTCTAAGAAGGCCTCGGTATCATCGCCTGCCTTGTAGGTGGGGAACTTCCTGGGATGTGAAGCGGTACCTGGAGAAGGATTGCTATTCTGCCGAGCCTTTGCCTTCTCCGTCTCCAGGGTATGCTGCCTCTCTTTTTCCTTTTCCTCCATTTCTTTTTCTATTTAGCTAGATTACTTACTAAGTTCTAAAACTCCATTCCTGTTCTGTTCCCAGCAAAAGCATCACGCAGACAGAGAGAACCTTTGTTTCTCCCCCCCCTCCAGCTTTGAAAGTATCTTGTCTCCTCATTGGTCATTTTGGTCAGGTGCCAGCGAGGTTAACCTAGCTCCTCAACCCTTTACAGGTGAAAGGGTTTTTCCTCTGGCCAGGAGGGATTTTAAAGGTGTTTACCCTTCCCTTTATATTTATGACAGCTTGTCTAAAGGGAGAGGGTTTTTTTTCCTTATTAACCTATGGGTGTCTTTTTGAATTAAAATGCCTTGTGTCCACACAAGTGTTCTCTTTTTTCTACATTACCTGGCCTGAAAGTGGATTAAGTCCATTTTGTGATGAGTTAATTCAGAAAAAGGTGCCTGTGGATGCATCTGTACTTCAGAAGAACTTTTCTGCCTCTGGGCAGTCCTCCCACTGCTATCCCACCCTATATTGTGTCACATCTGGATCAACCTCCCTGTTTCCCTGTACATCCTCTACTCCCCTACTTAAATGTTGGTGCCCAACCAGGTTCACCCCATTTCCAATCACATATTCCCAGAGTTGCATACCGTTCTCAGCATCATTGATACTGTCTTGCATGACTTTCTCATAAACAAACTAGGGAAATACTACCTAGATCGGGATGGGCAAACTTTTTGGCCCAAGGGCCACATTGGGGTTGCAAAACTGTATGGAGGGCTGTGTAGGGAAGCCTGTGCCTCCCCAAACAGCCCAGCCCTGCCCCCTATCTTCCCCCTCCCACTTCCCACCCCCTGCTCCTTGTCCCCTGACTGCCCCCTCCCAGGACTCCCACTCCTATCCAACCCCCCTGCTCTCTGTCCCCTAACTGCCCCGACCCCTAGCCACACCCCTGCCACCTGACAGGCCCCCCAGGACTCCCATGCTTATCCAACCACCCCATTCCCCATCCCCTGACTGCCCCCAGAACCTCCGCCCCATCCAACCACCCCCTGACAGGCCCCTCGGGACTCCCACACCTATCCAACCGCCCCCTGTCCCTTGACTGCCCCTGGGGACCCCCCAGCCCCCTTACCATGCCTCTCAGAGCAGCATGTCTGGCAGCTGCGCTGCCGGGCCGGAGTCTGCCACGCTGCCCTGCAGGAGCGCGCAACCCCACCGCCCAGAACACTGCCCACGCAGCAGCGTGGCTGCGGGGGAGGGGTGAGGGGCTAGCCTCCCTAGCGGGGAGCTCAAGGGCCAGGCAGGATGGTCCCATGGGCCAGATGTAACCCATGGGCTGTAGTTTGCCCACCTCTGACCTAGATGGAGCTACTATAAGGTGGGTGCATAATTGGTTGAAAAACCATTCAAAGAGAGTACTTATCAGTGGTTCAATCAAGCTGGAAGGGCATAACGTGTGGGATCCCACAGGAATCAGTTCTGGGTCCATTTTTGTTCAATATCTTCATCAGTGACTTAGATAATGGCACAGAGAGTACACTTAAAGTTTGTGGATGATACCAAATGGGAGGGGGTTGCAAGTGCTTTGGAGGCTAGGATTAAAATTCAAAATGATCTGGACAAATTGGAGAAATGTTCTGAAGTAAATAGGATGAAATTCAATAAGGACAAATGCAAAGTATTCCATGTAGGAAGGAACAATCAATTGCACACATACAACATGGGAAATGACTGCCTAGGAAGGAGTACTGCGGAAAGGGATATGGGGATCATAGTGGATCACAAACTAAATATAAGTCAACAGTGTAACACTGTTGCAAAAAAATCAAACATCATTCTGCTGTGTATTAGCAGGAGTGGGGTAAGCAAGTGGTAATTCTTCCACTGTTCTCTGCACAGATAAGACCTCAGCTGGAATATTTTGTCCAATTCTGGGAACAACATTTCAGGAAAGATGTGGACAAACTGGAGAAAGTCCAGAGGAGAGCAACAAAAATAATTAAAGGTCTAGAAAACATGACCCATAACGAAAGATTGAAAAAAATGGGTTTGTTTAGTCTGGAGAAGAAAAGACTTAAGGGGGACATAACTGTTTTCAAGTACATAAAAGGTTGTTACAAGGAGGAGGGAGAAAAATTTCTTTTCTTAACCTCTGAGGATAGGGCAAGAAGCAATGGGCTTATATTGCAGCAAGGGAGATTTAGGTTGGACATTAAAAAAACTTTCCGTCACGGTAGTTAAACAATGGAATAAACTGCCTAGGGAGGGCGTGGAATTTTCCTCATTGGAGGCGTTTAAGAGCAGGTTAGACAAACACCTGTCAGGGATGGTCTAGATAATATTTAATCCTGCCTTGAGTGCCAGGGACTGGATTAGAAGACCTATTGAGGTCCTTTCCAGTCCTACGATTCTATGATTATAGCAGCGTAGATCTGTGCAGAGATCATGGATTTCCTTGTGATCTGGGGAGAGGAGACCGTCCAGTCCTTCTTCAGCAGCAGCCACCGTAATGCCAAAATATATGAGTGTATGTCAAAGAAAATGACAGAGTGGTGTCCCTCCTGGGACAAATTCCAACACTGTAACAAATGAAGGGAACTCTGGCAGAATTGCTAAAAAGAACAAGGACAGCAACAAGACAGGGCCCAGTACCTGCCTCTGCTATCATGAGCTTGACCAGATTTTTACCAAACCCTGGTGTTTTGTGGACAGCACCAAAGGCACCTATAAAAGTGTGGGTTCTGACCAGGATTTTGATGAGGAAATTTCACTGGAAATCCCCAGAATGTAGGATCTCTTTGCCGAACAGGAGCCCAAGGAGACATCAAGGAAGACAGCTCCTGAAGTTCAGGCAGACACCCAGCATAACTGTATTGGGGGGCGGGGGGCCTTCTTCCAGTTAGTACTATGTGCTATATTGTAACACAAATGTATAGGATATTTCAAACAACTTTAGTTGCAGGTGCTTGATGGATGCTGCCATTTGGGGCAGACATGAGCCTTTCTGAGCCTGCTCAGTTTTTATTGTGCTCCACAATTCCCATGCTTAAAATGGCATCCATCCTGAATAATTTAAGCTCTACAAACATAAAATTTTCCCACCTAGAAACTTTGGCCTATTTACAAACATCCTAAAATTGACCACTAAGAAGTACATCCCATGTGGTCACCACAAGGCTTTCACCCCTTGCTGGACAAAAGAATCCGAGTCCCTCCTGGGGGAATATTAAAGGAGCAGCAACCCAGATAAAGCCTCTGTGCTCCTTGAGTCCTTGAATTCAGAAAGCCTGGAAAGAGACTGTTGAAAACCTTGATTTCACCCATTTGAGCCGTAAGGCGTGGGCTCTTTTGTGGCAACTTCGAGGATCCCAGCCAGTAACGAGATGCCCAGCAAAGGTGACTGCAAATGCTGCAGTCTCTCCTCTCCTTTCTAACAGCAAGATGCTGACAGACAAGATTGAACACCAGGAGGTCCAGCGGGAACTCCACAGAAACCTCCAACAATGCCCTAGGAATCCCCACTCTCCTTTCCATATTCTCTCAAGAAGATCAATGTTGTGCTGTTGGAAACCAAAAGCCAGAAAGCTGCAGGGGATGTCAGCATTCCTCCAGAGTTTCTCAAGAACCTGGGGACATGGAGATGGCTGGCAGTGCTTTTTACTGCCATGCACAGAACCAGAGAAATGCCAACAAGCTGGCGACAGACAACAGTGGTTGCCATACTGAAGCCTGGAAAACCCCCAGAGGATGCAGCCAGCTACCACCCCATCTCGCTCATCTCAACCACCAGAAAGCTCATGGAATGGGTGCTGTTCCACTGTCTGTCTGATATTAGTGAAAACATTCTCCCTGCAGAGCAGGCAGGATTTTGACTGAAGAGGAACTGCTGTGACCAAGTAGCTTCACTTACTGGCCACACTAAGGCAGGATTCAAACGTAAGTTGAAGACAGGAATCGCCCTTGTCGATCTGTCCTCGGCATATGATACTGTCTGGAGACAAGGCCTCCTCCTCAAGGTCTCCCACATCATTCACTGCCGGTGAATGATCCGCTGCTTGGTGGCAATGACCGGGGACCGCTGCTTGAAGGTACACCTTAATGGCTAGATCAGTAGACCAAGAACTCTTAACTTGGGCATACCTCAGGGCTCTGTCCTGGCCCCAATACTTTTCAATCTATACACCATGGATATACCAGTGACGGAGTCGAGGAAATTCATGTATGTGGATGACATTGCCCTAGATGTTCAATATACAACCCTTCACATCATCAGCTGCACCCTAACCTGAGATCTTAGTGAAATGGCTAATTATTTCCAATGCTGGAAACTTAGGTCTAACCCAAAAAACCCATGGTGACCACTTTCCATCTGAACAATAAAATGGCTCATACCAAACTTGATGTGCAGTTCTGTGGAAAGAGTTTTAGCCAAAAGACTAATCCAAAGAATCTTGGCGTTACACTGGACCAGAGTTTGACCTTTCAACAGCACATCGAGAATACCTGTGATCAGTTCAGGTCTTGTGTCGCACTTATCAGAAAATTGGCTGGAACATCATGGGGCTCCAGTCCACAGACTTTACGAACCGCAACAATTGCCTTGGTATATTCTGCAGCTGAATATTGTACAGTAGTCACACCAAAGGCCTTGACACTCAACTCAATAACGCGATGCACATAGTGTCAGGAACGCTCAAATCAACTCCCATTGGCTAGCTCCTGGTCCTATCGCACATCCAGCCTCCACAGATTAGAAGAGCTGCTCAGACATCTTGCTTTCTTAACTATGTCAATGCAAACATGAGGATCCCGCTGCACGATGACCTGCAGAACCCGCCAAAGGCGACATTAAAATCCCACAACCCTTTATAGAACCACATGAAGACCCTTGCACTCAATTTCAACACTGAGGCTCAATGGGGAGCTGCATGGAACACTTTGACCGCTCAAAACAAACAGCTTGTCACTGACCCTGCCGAGGTACCACTGGGTTTTGATGTATGTTGGAAAGACTGGTGCAGATTGAGTCACATCAGGACATCTCATGGGAGATGTGGACAAACCCTCTTTAAATGGAAAATGAGGGAAACACCTGTATGCAACTGTGGTCACCAGGCACAAACGATGGAGCACATCATATCTGAGTGTCCCCTTTGTTCTTTTGCTGGGGGCCTGAAGGACATTCACCAGCTCGCTGCTGCGGCAATGTGCTGGCTATCAAACTTTGATATAAATTTGTAGTCATTGCTACCTACCCAAGACATATGAAAGAAGAAGATTGGTACCCACCAGGGCTAGCTCCTCCAAAATATAACTGCTGAATCACCTATATGGCTTGCCTCCAAGTCACAGTATACCTGACATGCTACTGGCATCGTAGGGGTTTGGTGTATTCCAGCTCTGAGCAATCTCAATAGTTACAATGTTGTAATGCAGGCACATTTATTGGAAGGGCAGATACAGGAAAAGAAAACACAATATAAAAGGACTTTTCTTCATAGTTTGAGCAATGCCCTGAGCATTTAGCTACGATAGCATTTTATGACGTACATTTCCCAAAGCGAGACATTTAAAAATGCATAGAGATTAAAAGGCACTCAACAACTCAGCATTGTTAACCTCTTGGGTTCAGAATAATTACTGTAGAAGTCTGTTTATTTTGCCATGCACTTTGTGCTGATCTGCAAGTGTTATAAAAGAGAATTGAACGCAAACATAGTGCTATAGTTTGGCATGAACATTGAAAGGCAATGCAGGCTTGTTGAGGCCAGCTGTATAGTCCTGCAGCAGTAGTAGGGGGAGCATTACCAGAGCTGGATGAACTCTCCTGTGAGCCTGGGGCTATTAGATTTTGTGGGGCCCCTGTATACAAGTCTTTTTCCTAATTTAAAACAAAATGATCACAATTATGGCATCGAGGTTATTAACACTATACTGCACTTGCCTTTTAATTAACATAAAGCCATTGTATTTCCATTTTAAAACATGTAGAATATAGTCAAGTTAATTCAAAATAGCCTACTTCTTACCTTAGAACAGCTGTTATATTAGTTTCTTTCTGGGAAGGAGTTTGATTGTATGAGGGGGCTCCAGGCTGGGGCAGAGTTTTGTGGTGCAGGAGGGTGTGCGGGGTCTGGGAGGGAGTTTGGGTACAACAGGGGGATTCAGACCTGGGGCAGGGGGTTGGAGTAAAGGGGCGGGTGCAAGGTGTAGGCTCCGGCTGGGAGGCGCTTACCACAGGCGGCTCCTGTCCGGTGGCGCAGCAGGGCTTAGGCAGGCTGCCTGCCTCCTTGCTATAGCCCCATGGCACTCCTGGAAGCAGCTGGCTGCTGGCACATCTGTGTGCACCCCTGCAGGGAGTGGGAGAGCATGTCTCGATGTGCTGCCCATGCCCGCAAGCACTGCCGGCCAATGGGAGCTGTGGGGACAGTGCTGGGGGCTAGGGAAGCGTGCGGAGCTGCTTCCCTCCTCCAGGGGCTTCAGAGACGTGCCAGCAGCCGGCCGCTTCTGGGAGCGACGTGGGGCCAAGGCATGCAGGCAGTCTGCCTGAGCCCTGCTGCTCCGGGGCTCCCCTTAGCCTGAGGCCCTGGGCTGCAGCCCCTAAAGCCCCAGCGTTAAATCTGGCCCTGACCATTGCAGCATATCTTGCTGGTCTGCCCATTGCCTTTTTGAACAAGACATTTCTTTGCCATTTGGTGACATGCCTCGAGATAACATCCTCCAAAGAAAGGACAACTTCAGAGGCATGTGTGCAGTTACTAACCTATCCCCTGCTGCCCTCAAAGGCACCCAACCCACAGCCTTCCCAGGATTGATCCCATAGAAAGGGGAAATAAGGTGGAAAACATCTTAACTTTTCTAAGCTCCCTCCCGGCTGGGAAGAGACTATGGGAATAATATTCCAAAACTGAGGAAAAAGCAACATTTTGTCATTGTTGACAAGGAGACTGGAATTAGTACAATAACTACTTCTTCTGTTCCTCAGCCTGCCCAGCTCTTGTACCTGACAGGGAGCCAGTGCAGCCCTCACAGAGAGGAGTGTTATCAACCTCACAATGCCTGACAAACCTCTAGGTCAAAAATAGGATGGCAAGAGATTAAATGTTTGGAGACCTTATGTCTTCACTGCAGTGATACAAGTAGTAAAGGGAAGTCTCCTTGCAGAGAGAGGAACATAGAGAATTGACAACTGACAACACTGATAAAGAGAGAGACATGTAAAAGCAGCTGTTGTAGTTGGAGCAGAAGCAGATGGTCCTGCTGGACATCATTTTGGTGCAATGTTCCCATCACAACCCCAGCCCAGCTTTTCCTGCAGCCCAGGGAAAACAATGCACATTGGGAGCAGCACATCCCCATGTTCCAGTGACAGGCACTTCTGTCCCCATTCCTCACCTCAAGTAAATAAGAACAGTGAACATTGGGACCCCCCACCTTCACTCCTGCAACTACAAGTGAAAGTTTCTTCCCTTGCCATTCTACACCCCGACGCAAGGACACTAGGCAGAAATCCTATACCTATATATTTGTGATCAGAACAGCACAAATACATGTGCACTTAGGCATATGTGCCACATCTGCACCGTTATGTTCCATAACGTTTGCACTGTTTCATATCACAGTTTATGTTCCACTGGTTTATAGTTTACACTATGAGTTTTTTTTAATATTTCTTGAACTTAACTTATCTGATGTTCAGTTATTGACAAAGGTTCAGAAGAATTTTATGAAATTACACATAAGCCATAAACAACATAAAATGTTCAGTAACATTGCTACACACGTCATAAATTTCCATTTCATAACTTACTTTCACAATGCCTAATAAAATTTCATTTCAACATTCTAACCCTGAGCCCCAAAGTATGAGTCATCTTGTGGTCCTGATGATTTGCTGTGGTCTGGCTGTTCCCAGCATTCCATAGTCTCTGCACTTCTGTCTCCTAACCATCACCAAGGCACTCTTCCTTGTTCTCATAGATACTGTGCAAAACACCATTAATTCCATAGTGCTTCTGGTATAAGGACAGGATTTTATAATTGTACTATAAGAATTGATGTAAACCTTGATTTCATTCTTCCAGCCACCCTTTTTGAATAACAGAAAGGAATGACTGTCTGAGACTGGGATCCTGTTTCCCATAAGCATTACAATTAGGACCTGTTATAAAGTTTAGTTAGTAAAAGACAGGATTAGATTAGATTAATGTTGAGGGTTTAAAGCCAATGTAAATCATTTTAGGTATAAGATTTAGCAAGGCTTCATTTACAATGTATTCTGCTACCTTTGAAGGTTTCTGTGAAAGACTGTGTGAATGAGGAATGCATGCATCAGGAAAAGATAAGGTGTGAAGGCCATTGTTAACCAGATGGTCAAGAAAGGAGGGGCGAAGACGCCTAAGGAGACTTATCCTTGCCAAAGAACCATCAATGCGCATCCATGACTGAGGAAGGGCAAATTGATGAGCCTGAGGTGAAGACTAGCACCCCTAAAGACACGTGATTAAATCAATCCAGAACAGGATAACCCTCTCGGAGGTGTTTTAAAATGTTAACATCAGAAGACAACACCAATTAAGAAGTAGCCTGTCAAAACTGAAGATCTGCGTCACTGACCTATCCCACTGGTTAGCAATAGTTTCCTGAGCTGAGAAATGGCACCCCACTGAGTGAAGCTGTTCCTGGAAAAGTTCATCCACAAGTGGCTGCTCAATTTCCTTCCTCTTCTTCTCTACCTAAATTTGTTTGGCAAACACCAGTGCAGCAGCCTCTGCACATTAAAAACTGTCACAATAGTGGCATATAGCATTGTACCTCCCATGCTGGCTGAGAGCAGTTTGAAAATGGTACTTGCTCACAAAAGACAGATGAATCATGGGATGCCAAGAGCGGCATCATGGGAATTTTCTAGTTTGACTCCAAGTCATAGAATTTTAGAGTCTTCTGCTACGTATCGCACAGTATACCATGAGACAAATCCCCAAATGCATAGAGCCCAGCAGTGGGATAATGAGCCATGGAATCCCAGAATACTGTGCACTTTAAAAAAAACCTCAGTGTCATGGATGCACTGATTAGAGGAAAGTTGGTTAAAGTTGGCGGTATGGAAGCAATTATTTTGAATTTGTTGTTCTGAAAAATTTATACCAAAAAACAAATTCTGAAATTTTTTTTCCTGTATAGACAAGCCATAACAGTTCGAGATTATCTTAAACTGTGAATCATGAGATTTAATGTCTCTTCTGAAATTTTTGTTAGCATGAACTGGAATAACTCTAGATATTCTTGTTCTCTGTTCTATAACTTGTGGTGTCTTGTTAGCCTCAACAACTTCCTGTGGCAATGAGTTCCACAGTCTAATTGTGTGTTGTGTTAGAAAGAATTGCCTTTTATCAGTTTTGAATTTGCCATCCTCCATTTTCTCTGAATGTCCCCTTGTTCTTGCTTTGAGACAGGGAGAACAGAAATTCCTGCTCTATCTTCTCTACAGCATTCATTGTTTTATATACTTTTATCATGTCACCTTATTCACCTCCCAATTTTTACAATCAGAGTTTTCTGTGTCCATAATTATTCTTGTATTCTTTTTCTGAATGACCTCTAATTCTGCAATGCCCTTTTAGAGCAAGGGGTGGCCATGGCCATTACTGCACACAGCATTTCAGATGAGGCTGCTGCCTTGATTTCTATAATGGCAGTATAATGTCCATATTATTCTTCATCCATGTTAGTCCTTAAGCAGCTAACATCTTATTAGCTTTTTTGATGGCAGCTGCACATTGAGCAGACATATTAATTGAACTGACCACACTGACACCCAAGTCCCTTCCTAAGTTGATTGAGCTAACCTTTTATGGAATGTGAGTAGTTCAATTTTTTCCCTCCCATGTGCATTACTTGGTTTTTATCCACACTGAACTTCATTTGCCATGGTGTTTCCCATTCACTTAGCTCATTTAAGTCTCTGTGAAGGTACTCACAGTCCTCATTGGCCTTGACTAACCTAAAGAACTTTGTGTCATCCGCAGAACTTGCGACTTCACTGCTCACCCACCTTGCAGATCATTTATGAATATTTTAAACAACACTGAACCTACTATGGATCCTCACTGAGCATCATACAAATTTAACTTTTAAATCTTCCACTCTGCAAATCTGTACTTAATGAAATCACCTGGTTTTCTTAAGCTATTTTAAAACTTTTTTTGGTGGGAATGGTGAGTGCATGTGTTGTTTGCACATTTGATAATACTGCAAATCAAATACAATACTCAGAGGTGAAGCTAAAAAATTGTTAGGTTTATTTTTAAAAATTACCTGTAGTTGTCATGCGATTGATACAGGCTGATATAGTCTTAAAAGTTAAACTACAATCAAAGACATTGCCTGTGATATACCTAAATACTTAAACCTTGAGCAGTTCTCGGAACAGACTTCTAAATGCAAATAAACAGTAGCTATATGACTGTTTTATTGCATGATGTGATGCTCACAGTCATCAATGATTATCTTGAACTTTAGCTCTCTTGAGTTTTAGATAAGAGTTGATGAATTCACTGTATATATTTTAAGATACATTGCTGTGATGTGCTCATGCAATAATTACCTTTGCTCCACATCCTTGATATGAACAGTGAAAATTCACTCAGATATTAATGCCATATTCTGTTCAGAGGAAGGGAAAATAATATAATTTTTGTAAAATCATGTTTAAAAATGAGATTTATATTTTCCGATATAAACTTATCAAGTTGACTTGGCATTGTGATGACTTTTTCCCTAAGTCAGTGTTAATTTTCTCCATGCCATTTTAAAAGGCTAACGTTTAGTGTCTTAGAGTCCTATGGCTCTAAGACACTAACAGACGTATTGTCTCCAATACGTCTGTTAGTCTATAAGGTGCCACAGGACTCTTCCCCGCTTTTACAGATCCAGACGAACAGAGCTACCCCTCTGATATTTAGTGTCTTGTCACTATATTTAGATCCATTTCCCCTCTGCCTTGTACTTGTGATCTATTTACAAATGTGCAAAGTGGGAGTAAAAAGCTACTGAATCAAAACTACTCACTTTTCATAGCTATAAAAGACTATACAAGCGCTCAACATTTGTTAAGCTGAACGTTTTAGAGGCTATTGGGCTGGTGTGGTCAATAGAGCTGTGCTGATTGATAAGAGCTGAGGAGTTGTCCCGGTTTTGTTCTTACTCAAAACAGTAGAACTCTCTTTTTATGTTAGAACTTGAAATGATATTCTTTCTGGGGAAGGAACAATCAAAATAAAATTAGTCTTTGCTAACATTTTTTTCTGAAAGTCGTAGATCTAGTTATTTAAACTACTGTTATTTAAATAACCCTGCTGGCTCTGTTATCATCTAGTTGGGAACTACAGACACATTTTTTTGGAATCTATGAGGGAAATAGATTTCTGGAGAAATGAGCTTAATATAATTAGTCCCAAGCGCACACCTTCTGATTACACCTGGTTTGATGTTTTCAAACGTCCAGGAGTGTAAAAGAACGTATTACTGAATCCTTGCCAGCGCTGAATTGCAAAATCTAGAGAGAATGCAAAGTCTGCATGGGATCAGCAATGCAGGAACAGGCAACCAAACTAATAGTTATTAGGCCAAATAATGTGCTGACTTACATCGTGTGCAATCTCACTGACAGCACTGAGTTTTGCATGAGCAATATGTCAGTGCAGAATATACCCATTTGCCTCTTTTAAAAGGAAGCTCTATAGATGGCCAATATATAGTGGAAAAGTTAATCTTTTCAGAGTTATCCTGATCATTGTGCAAGAGAGAATTATCCCTTAAGTGTTTTCCACCTACATTCTTTCTTTTTTTTACTTCCATCTCTTTCTTTCCTCTTAAGAACAGTAGGGTAGACCTTTATTATATGATTTATATTTTTGTGCCTAATTCTGTTTTATTAGTTATAGAAGCATTTTTATACATTTAGGGCCACACATTTTCTAAGGGTGGTGTGCAAGTTACACTGAGGACATTTACATGTGCAGCCATTTACATGCTAAATTTGAATTTACATGTATAAAAGTCTATTTGTAAGCAATCAGATATTTTGTGCATCCCTTTGAAAAATGGCTTGTAGTATTCCTCTATCTCCGTGTGGACTTTGTACGTTCTCTGTAACAGTAGCCAAGTGGCATATACTTCCAAAGTACTGACTGAAGCACAACAGAACTAGAGAATCATAGAAATGTAGGGCTGGAAGGGGCCTTAAGAAGTCACCAAGTCTAGGCCCATGCACGGAGGCAGGTCCAAATATATCTAGATCATCCCTGACAGGATGATGACCAACCTGTTCTTAAAACCCTCCAGTGATGGAGATTCCACAACCTCCCTAGGAAGCCTATTCCAGAACTTATCTACCCTTATAGTCAGAAAGTTTTCCTAAATGTAAACTAAATCTTCCTTGCTACATTTTTAAGCCCACTGCTTCTTGTCCTACCTTTAGTGGACATGGAGAACAATTGATCACTGTCTTCTTTATAACAGCCTTAACATATTTGAAGATAGTTATCAGGTCCCTCCTCAGTCTTTTTTTCTCAAGACTAAGTGTACCCATCTTTTATCATAGGTCAGTTTTTCTAAACCTTTTATCATTGTTTTCTGCTCTCCTATGGATTCTCTCCAATTTGTCCACATCTTTCCTAAAGTGTGGTGCCCAGATTTAGACACAGTACTCCAGCTAAGGCCTTACCAGTGCCTGGTAGAATGAAACAATTACCTCCCATGTCTTACATACAACTCCCCTGTTAATACATCCCAGTATGGTATTAGCCTTTTTCACAACTGCATCACATTTTTGACTCAGATTCAATTTGTGATCCACTGTACTACTGCTGAGCCAGTTGTTCCCCATTTTGTAGTTGTGCATTTGATTTTCCTCCCTTTGTGTATTACTTGCACTTGTCTTTATTGAATTTGTTGATTTCAGACCAATTCTCCAACTTGTCAAGGTCATTTTGAATTTTAATCCTGTCCTCAAAATGGTTGCGATTCCTCACAGCTTGGTCTCATCCACAGATTTTATAAGCATACTCTCCACTCTGTTATCTAAGTCATTAGAGAACATAGTGACTAGTACCAGTCCCAGAACAGACCCCTATGTGACCTCACTAGATATGTCGTCATGACAGTGAACCATTGATAATGACTCTTTGAGTATGGTCTTTCAACCCATTTTGCACTCACCGTACAGTAATAGACCACATTACCTAATTTCCTTATGAGAATGTCATGTAGGCATGCATCAAAAGCCTTACTAAAATCAAGATATCTCATGTCTACAGCTTCCTACCATCTACTAAGCTAATAACCCTGTGTGACAGGGCATGCTTGCCCCCCACTGGTACTGCAAGGGTTAACTCCAGTCCATGGGCCGAGGAGGCCAAACCCCCTTGGCCCTGCTGGGCATGCTTTGGCTGGAGACCAGGTATAAAAGGGAGCAGCTCAGCTCATTCAGGGTTGACTGCCAAGGAAGGAGGATGCATGCTCTGGGCTCCCACCTGGGAACTGCTGAGGCCCCAGGTGGTGGAAGCTGGAGATGCCAAGACCCAGGTGAACACCCAAACTCCTGTGGATGGCCAAGGAATGACGGAGCTCCTAAGAGCTGGACGGAGCTGCTGAGAGCTGTGGAGAGCTGGCCGAGGAGCCCAAAGACCTCAAAGATGCCAGGACCACTGCACCAGGAAAAGGGTAGGAAGTAGCTCAGGGAGTTTAGTCATTGTGCTGGTTAGTGTCGGCATGTTTTGGATGGATCCCCCCGTTGACCCAATGGCGAGCACACTTGCCACTGCCAGGGTCCTGAGCTAGAACTCGGTGGAGCAGGCAGGTAGTTAGTCCACAATAATTATGTACACATGGTCAACTATTTCCTGCTTCAGTACAAATCATTGTGTCTACATGGCGGAACTTTGCATGTACTAAGTATACAGAATTCTGGACGGGTGTTGCATGGTTACACACATCACGCCTAACATCATGTAAGTAGTGTGAGGTAGAAATTGGCTAGTGCAAGCTAGTGCAAATAAGGAGTATGGGCACTTGTTTGCACTAACTCAATATGGAATGAACGTAGTATCTTTTCAAAGTGGATTTCATGTTAACTGGCCAGTTAGAATGCTTTAAGAATCATGTCATTTGGAAGCAGGTCATTAATGTACGCAAACTGAAGTTAGTGTGTAATAATCCCCCCTATCTAGACAAGCCCTCATTAGGAGAGTACTACTCCGATTTCTTTTAAAATGAGCTGGTACACAACACATTAAGCACCAATGTAATAGTACATTGTAAATTGCAGTTTGCAATCCATTGGCTTCCTGGTGAGTTAATAATGAATAAGAGCTCACAGTTCTCAAGTGACTCGTGGGAATTTCTTTCCAATGTATCATTTCAAGCACATCGTGTCAAGGCTATAATATGAACAGCTAAATGGGTGAGCAGAAAAATCAGTACAAAGAGCAAGGAACTTGGTTAAAAAAGAAAAAGTTTTGGCAGTTTCAAAGGACCTATATTTAGCATTGTTAGAACGTCATTACACAGCTCACAATGATTCATTAGGATGACTAGCCCAAAGACTTATCAGAGAAAGAGAAAAATCTCAATGCTGACATCTTAAAAGCTTCTTGGGTCAAAGACAATTAACCCGGAAGAAGTTACAAAAGAATGATCAGGCAGGAAACTAGAACAGAATAAATACTCTGACAAGAAAACTGAATGAGATGGGTGAGGTAATGTCTTTTATTGGGCCAGCTTCTGTTGCTGAAAGAGACAAGCTTCTCAGAGCCTCTCAGAGCTCTTCTTCAGGTCTTGTCTCTCTAATATCGTGAAACCAGGATGTTGGACCTCAAGTCTCTATTGCTGTATTTTATTAATTGGTGCAATGGCTGTATTAATTTCAAGCTGTTGTTTTCACTTGATATTAAGTTTAATTTGCATTTGATTTTCCAAGAATAAATAAATAAAAGGGAAGTTGTAACAGTTGCTGTTGGAGCCAAAGGATAGCGATCCCTGGCACATGACAGGGAATAATGTTCTTCTAACACTGTCGCATCATGTGACTGGGGCTCGGGAAAAACGGATTAGCCTAGTCTGCTAACAGCAACCCTTATGTATGGAGTGATAGTATGTGTTGATAGGAAGAATGAGGCACAGTCTCAAATGATTTCAAGTCTACTTACAGTGAGGATTGCTAACATAACTTGGAGATGGGACTGTAAGGACAATGCTGGCAACATAAAATGAGATCGTTTTGCATCTATTAATTATAGTTCTATTATTTAAGGCCTGCATTATCAAACCTGAGGGTCTAATGTTAGGCACCTAAATCCATATTTAAGCTTCAAAATACAAGTGGCCTGATTTTCAGAAATGTTGGATGCCTGCACCTCGCCCTACCTTTACTGCCAAGCACCTCCCTGTTCCATAGTGTGAGCGGTGTGTGCTTAATGCCAATGAAAACCAGGTAATTTCTTTAGATGCTTAAATATGAATTTAGCTCCTTAACTTCAGGCACCCAAGTTTGAAAATGTTGGCTTAAATATAGCTTTATAAAGAAACAGAAGAACCTATTGCTGTGTTTCTCAATGTTTTTGTTTTAGTTGTGGCTCAGGAAAGGAACGCCAGCTGTCTTTTAAAGGCAGATAAGGTTATGATGAGTGGCAGTAAACTCTTTCTCGTTCATTTTATAGCATAAGTTAATGTGTCTCTAGTGATGTTAACTGCTTTACACTAAGAATAAGTGCATGCTCATATGATTTGCTTGAGCAGTTTTGTTTTGATTGCTTCAGGCCAAAGATCAATTCTAGCTGAAAACTGATTGAAGGTGAATTCTGCTGTCAGTTGCACCTGTGCAACCTTATTAGGCTCAGCTAGGTTGCAGGGTTGCAACTGAGAGCAGAATATGCCCTTTTAACTGCTTTTCATGTGTTTTAAAGGGAGCATAAAACCCACAGACACTCCCCTCTTATGAGATTTATGCATACAAATTTTAATGAACCCAGAGTAATTGTGTTTATATTAGGAGGCCTTTGGTCATGAACACTTTATGCCACTTTCACAACTAATTTTCACAAGTTACACAAAAATATTGGCCATGGTTCTTCTGTGCAAATAATGAAGAACTGCTAGAATCAAGGACCTATTCTTTTAAAGTGATTAGTGATTGGAGGTGTTTCAGTTTTAGGTGTCCAACTTGAGACACGTGACAGACGCCTGATTTTCCGAAGTGCTCACCTTTTCAGGTACCTCATGTTGGGCACTTAAACAATGAAGCATTCTAAAGCGCTCGTCACTTTTGAAAATGTAGGCCCATGGGTTCTGTTTCAAAGGCTTTCTACCATGCTGCTGCAGCTCCTGGTGCAATAACAGCTGCAAATGGGTTTTACACGGAATGAGCATTTTCAAAGGCGAGTACAACTGCAATTTTTAATGGCTAAATGCAAGTGAGAAATTCTGGACCAGAAAATGCTCTTGTAAGTGTCTGTTCTGGGTAACAAAGGCCACCAATTGCTCTGCATTGGCTCACCAGACCAATCATGTTATACAGATTAGCCAGGAACAAAAAGGTATTCACCTGGCAACAGTTTGTATCAACATGCTCCTACGTCAGGAACTGGCTTAACCATAGGTTCAGAGAGATCGGTGAAACAGGGGACCACAGATCCATTAGATGGAGAAGATCAACATCACAGGAAATACAGGGCACAAGTTAGCTGCTAGATGAACAAGCCACCAATCTTGTAATATGGAAGCCACCACTGACAGAATTATGGGGTACTTATGGAATAAGAGTTGTGGATATGAATGCTACCACTCAGAAAAAGGAGACGATTAAGAGTTTATAATACAGTCCTTGCTGATCAAAAATAATAAATAATAATAGGGTCCTTTTTCTGACACTAGTGTCTTGTTCTGATGGCAGTGTCACCCATCTCCTTAGTGGCAGCCCCATCTCTGGGACTTGCATGTCAATTTCACCGTGGAGGAGAAATCAGTGACATGGAGTTTGAGTATATTCTAAGTGTTTCATTTTCTTGTTTTATTTAAACATATACACCAGTCCAGGATCAAAAGTGGTCATAAATAGCATGTGGGACAATCTTTTCTGTTGAGAATCTCAGCCCAATGCCAGTATATGGTTCCCAGGGGACAGCTCTGCCTTAAGAATTGACTCTACTCAGAGAGGAAAGCAGAGTGTAAACTCTCTTGCTGCTCACTCAGCTTTCTAGAAGCTGTCTTTACTTTGAACTTTGCATAATCCAACACTAACTGAAGTGCAGCATGTTTCCCCAAGACTGAACATTTGCTTGCAAGCTAAGAAAAAGAACCTCAAATACTATATGTAACAGTACCACCTGGTGCGGCCTGCGGAAATAATAATAAGGAATGGGAGAAGTTCAGACTTAAGCAAAATGAATACAGAATAATACATAAAGTATAATATTTGTTAGTATAGTTAAAACTAAAATCCTATGAACTGTTTAATGGCTGTTACATGTGGTTTTTGTGGCAGGTTCTTTGGCATCATGTTTTCTGTCCTCAGCTGTCAGACAGCTTGTTCTTTGCACTGCACCATTCTACCAGTCAGGTTTAGCCAGGGCACGGGACTTCCTACAATTATCCATTCCCTGCCTACAGTTCATGTTTACGTAAAGCTTCTCTGTTGTGGGGTATTTTAAGCTTCATCACCATATCCTGTACCTGGTTGTGTTTTGGGGCAAATAACTACACGTGGTGCAAGGCAGTGGAAGATCAGGCCTAAAATTTGTAGAAAAAGGTGTGGAAAGGCATTTTTCTTTTTGAAATCAAAGTTTGCATTGATACGTAATGGTTTCAGAATCCTTGCACTTTCTATATGAATGTTCTGAGCTCTCAATATCTCATTTCATTTTTTAGATTTTATGTATTCTTTTTTACAGCATCTACTATGGTACATGGTTTTCAAATAGCTTCAAGCATTAAATATTTAACATGCTGTCTGATTTCCTTCACCTTCTAGTAATATGAAATCCTTTTGTTTATCAGATAAGATTTTTATTCTTGACAAAGAAATTATAAAGAAGGGTAAATATGTCTCTTGCTAATTGAAAAATCAGTCCATCACTGTAGTGTATAGAAGCTCTTGCATTTTACCACCTATCTATTACTATACTGTGAATGTTCAGTATAAATAATCTAGACCAGCATGCCCTTTTCACACAAAGCGAACAGTGACTGAGGCAGTGCTCCATGAAAGAACTGCCTCATCCACTGAACATCTGTGTAGCAACACACACACATAGTTCATCCTTCCCTCATTAAAGAACTTTGACAAAGGCGGCTAAAAATTGAAATGTATAAATAACCATAGCCATTCCCCACGCTCTACCCTCCCAAGAATGAAGCTGAGGTGCTGCATGGAAGGAATAGCTCCTGAAGGTAAATATTCTAATATCCTTTTATTTTTAACTATTCCTCAATAAAATGGCTGTGTGTCAACTGAAGGTCTTTCTGTTAGGGAATCAAATAGCATCTAGCAACCATTTATTCAGCAAAAATCTGCAAGCACTTCCCATGAGGACCTTATCATGAGATAACTTAGGTTACAATAACTTTATTTTTAATATTTTTAGAAGGCTGAAGCCATCCAGCCACATTATCTCTACGTAGGAATTTCCAGAGATGAGGGCCTTTGATTTCCTGCCATACTCCTCTGTGGAAGATATCGGTTTCCATATGTTCTTAGAGCCTGCTGGGCCATGTTTTCCCTCCTAAGCGGACAATACTTATCCACCAGTGCTATGCTTTGTATATGTAATAGCTTAGTTCTTGCAGTTTACTCGCTGGGTTATCTCTGAGTCTGAAGAGAGGGGTGTTATTTCTAGCACTCCTTCTAGGCCGGCATCAACACTTCTGTCACTATCACCGTTACACAGAAACCCAAGTAATAGCTCAGTGCAAAAAAAGAACAAAGAGTGTGCTCCCTTTTGCACATTTCCCACGCCCACACAGCTGAGAACATTTAAAAACTGGGACTGCTGGATAATGTCTGGATCACCTAAGGGGCTCACATGTAGTTTTGTGGCGGCAATGTAAAAATGTGGCACTCCAGAATTTTAGGCACGCTCACACCCACTGCTTTGCCCATAGTCTGATTGTAATAGACAGTAAATATCAAGTGATGATCATGTTAGGGATGGTACTCAGAGTTTGTACATGCTTTAACTACTCTCCAAGCACTCATGAGAATCATGGCTCAGAGACAATTAAGGGGAAAAAACCGCTTCATTCAAGAGATATAAACTATATGGATCTCTACATACTTCTTGATTGTCACTGTTTGATGTAAAATATCTTCAGTGTTTGAATTCAATAAGTACCAGGGTATTGCTTACATTCTTCCAATAGCATGTGCTGGAATATCTCTTTCACATCGGGAAATGATTTAGGGATGCTTCAAAAGAAGTTACTTCTGAACCGCTCTTTAAGCTAAATTAGCACAATTATGCATCAGTTTTGCACTAGCTACTCTAAGCAACCATGCCTTCTTATTACTGTGAGCTCTGTCCTCCCTGGACTTCCCTCCTATTGTCTATTACACTCACTTGATCTATCCTGTCTTAAATTAGATTGTAAGTGTTTTTGGGGGCAGGAACCGTCACCTCTGTGGTTGTACAGTGTCTAGGATGATGGGGTGCTGACTGTGAATGGAACCCTTTCACCCTACTGAGATGATAATGTGGTAAGTATCCATTGTCCTTAGCAGTCTAACCTTGGCCATCGCTAATACTGTACTTACTGTAGACTAATTGTTCTCAGTGTTAAAGTGCACAGATATAAATTTTCATATTAATATTTAATAAACTGCAAAAATTTAATTATGTAATGAAAAATACTTGGTAAGGCTGCTTTAATGTCAAATTAACATAATTCAATATTATACAAGGTTTTCTTATTTCATGGGACATATATATTTCAAACCTACCTCATTGAAGTCAGTCGGAGTTTTGCCCTGACTTCAGGAGCAACTGGACCAGGTCTAGAATGACTGTGCTAATTCAGATACAAAGCTTAGGGACTTTCAAAGGTAGGCCACTCTGTTATATATGAAATTACAGTCTGTAAACTGGAACTGAATACTATGGAACAGCATTACCATTGTGACTCAGTTTTGTGACTTTGAGATTGAGAAATGAAAAGTGCTAAATAGGTGATTGTTTGTTTTTTTCTTATTTTCTTTTTACGGTGACATTTCCTGGTCCTTCATTGTATTTGTGAAAGATTGGTGTTCGAGTAGAGCAAATTATGTGAACTTACACTCTCACCAAACATGGTGTCAGGTGGACGCTGGTAAATGTGTTGGTAAGTTGACGACTGGATACGATAGCCATGTTCTCCTCTGTGTTTTTGGGAGAGGTGCATAATTCACTTGACCTAAATGAAAAGGCTTAAAAACTGCAAGTTGATGTTGCAAACGAGCTGTATGCATATTGCGTAGTGCTCTTCTATCCATCTCAGGTACTAATATGGCTCCTATTAGCATAATATCTGAACACCTCATAGTCTTTAATGGATTTATCCCCCAGCACCCCTGTGAGGTAGGGAAGTACTATTACCCTCATTTTACAGAAAGGGAACTGGAAATCAGAGTGGCTAAAAGACCTGTGCAAGATCACACAGGAAGTCTGCGGCAGTTCAGGGAATCAAACCCAGGTTTTTAATATCCTAGACTACCACCCTTAACCCTTGGATCATCCTTCCTCTTCTATAAAGCTTCTTGCTATTACACAAACGGTACATCAATGTATTTGTGCAGAATAACTGTTCTGTAGTCGTTGACCCTGCATGCATCTCCCTTTGGTAACACTTATACTCACCTTAAAAAGTACATTGATATAAACTGTTGTGCATAGGGGCTGAGGGCAGTATATGGCCCTACACCGGCACCTAAATAAATAACAAGTAGTAGGAAAAATCTTCTAATTGGTCATCATTTAAGTAGTTCCACTGATAATAAGGATTATATATAAAGATATGGGGGAAGAGATAAAGCAGAATGAAAAGCAATATAATGCATTTACCTTATGTGATTTGTGCACTCACTTTCTTGTTAAGAAATGACTCTGTGGGGGGGTGGGGGAGAGGGCTACAATGATTTAATTATCCATTGTATGATAATTTAGACTGTGATAGCACCCAAAATGTAGAATCTTTCCAAAATGGAGAAGGACATAGGACAGAGAGCATACGATCCTTATCTGATTCCTGTTACTTTTCAGATTTCATGCTGTACATCAGAAAACAATCAATACTCCTGAGAATTAACAAGTAATGGAAGAAGTGAAGCACTGACCAGGACTTGTTTTGAAAACTGGAGAAAATCACTTTTATCGACGACACTTTCCAAGTATGTATATTTTAAAGAATGGGCTGGTCAGCTGTTATTGTTTAAAAGAGGAAGCAGTCACTAGCTCTTGGATTTCTAAGTTGCTTATCTTGCTGAGATGAACATCCAGGTGAGCCTGTAGCAGCTTAGTCTATCTACACCCTGCAGTCACTTTTGAACCTTGAAATTTGTATTGGGAAGTGATGGGGAAGTGAAATTTACTTTTCTGGGCTGACATTCAATAAAAGAATATAGTCCAATAATGGATGAAATCATGCCAGAAATGAGATGGAGACACAGTTCCTTATTTCCTACAGAAAATGCCTCTCTATTCAGCCCATCAGTCTTGCAATTTCTGTTTCTAGTGGTCCATTTTTTTTTTACTTTGTCCAAATTCAAACATTTCCTTTCTTTTTAGTTTTCATTTAAAAAGAAAACTGTTTGGGGGAAAAAAAGTCTATTTCTGGAATGAGACTGTATAAAAGCATTAACCTGGGCCCCTCTGAGCAAGGAAATTGGTTCAGAACTTGAGGGTAAATTATAGCAGCTTTGCAGAGAAAGGGGACAATCAGAGCAGAGCAAATAATTAATGTTTTTGGTTGAGTGCCTGAACTGAAAAATCTGAAAAAACAAATCAGTTAAGTTCAAACCCAAACTACATTTTTTTGGTTTTGCTTGGTGAAATGAAAAAAAAATAAAACACTCTCAAAAAATGATTTTGGGTCAAACAAAATATTTTGTTCACTCCAAAATAACATTTTTCAGTTTTGCATTTTGTTTTATGTCATTTTTGGGTGCATTTTCCCCTTTTGTAAATAAAAGCTACATTTCTAAAGAAACAGCTTCAAAATGAAAAGTTGACACATTTCATTTGAAAATGACAGAAATGAAACAGTTTGTATTTTTAATTTTTTCTATTTTTGGGAGTCAAAATTATTCACTAAATTCTCCCAAATTTGTGAGTAGTTTTGGTGCCCCCAAACATGCAGTTTTTTGGTGAGTTTACTATTTGATGAAAATTTTTTTGCCTAACACTAGAGACAATGAATATAGATCACTTCAGGTCAGACCATTTTCTGACTTTCACCAGAGAGAATAACACCTAGGTTATCAAAGTACAAAAGAATATAGGGACCCACTGGACACCACAGCAAATAAAAGATGTTGGAATGATGGTGATGAGAATGGGCCAAAATCTGCCCTCAGTTACAATACCACATACTTGAGTGAGTGTAATCTAGGGCTAAAGCTGCAAGTGTTGTAACTCATTATACGCTATGGCTTTCTGTCATCCTTTAATGGCTATTCTGTGTAGAGGGTTTGGGAGTCTGCTACAACCTTTGAGCTAAGAAATATGTATTTTTAAGTCAGATAGTACAGATATATGCTTTTAGATCCAGGTGTCCTGGAATTTGATTCCAAAGACACCAACCCACCCAGGAACATCTTGTTAAAGTTGAAAAAATATATTAATGAAAATCTGCACTATATCTGACTTGTGATGTGAGATAGCCAGCTTTGTGATCCTTTGTGTTTATCTGCAAACATGCGATAAATGGTTTGTGTTTGGGCGAATGTTCCATTCAACTGTTTCTGTTTAAAGAGATATCAGCTTTTGTATAAATACCTCTATTCATACTTGACTTTGTTGTTTACTGTTTGTTATTCATCTTTTCAAAATAGTTCAGCCATCCAATTGGGTAATCAACCCCATGCGACTTGGGTAATCAACCCCAAATAGATTTATATATCTCAATTCACAGGTAATCAGTAATTTGTTTGAACAAACGGCTCAGTGAATAATTATAAATAATGAACAAAAAAGGAGGAAAATCATTGGTCACAAACAGAAAAAACTTCTCAATCAATAGTTGGCCCAACTCTACTGTGAGAAGAATTTGGAATTTTAAATGGACTTACTGCTTCTGGGAAGAGGGTAATCAAAGGAGTAAATATGGTCCTCAAATTTATTTAACCTAAAGATCCAAAATATTTATTCCGGGAGATCTTACCTTCCTAATAGATATGCACAAATCATAAAACATGGATAAAGTATGAGCACTCAGATACCTCTGCACTGAGCACTAAAGAAAAAATAAGACTGATGCTGATAGATAATGAGAGCAACTTAGAAGTTAAGAATTAAATTTTACAGAACTGGAAATGAATGAAAGATGTTGGTGCTATGAGTGATGTCGCTAACATGGACAAGGTTGAATACATTTAATAAGATAGAGGCTGACCTTTGGGAAATACAGTATCTGACTAATTTTGGAGTTAATAAGGAATGTTTACAGTTTTATGTGTTGGAATGCAATAGACTACTGTGTTGATGAGAGCACAAGAACTGAATTACCCAGCACCCCCAAACCCCCCCCCCCATTTCTTGCAAATAGATACATATAGAATAATAAACCATTTAGAATGGCAGAGATGATAGGTCTCCTGGACTGGCCTGGAGGCTTCTAATTTTTGACCCTTTATCCCTATGCTCCTGATTTTATCTCCTATTTGGGGGTGAGTGGTCTGGGCAGTAGTGTGGCTGTGGTTCTCTAGGCTATACCTCTGTGGCTAGAGACCTGGAGGCATGTTCTAGGTCCCATACAGGTCCTACCTAGAGCATAGCCCCCAACCTTCCCATAGCCATTAGAGATATAGCTAGAGTATTAAGCAGTGAAGTGAATAGAGTGGTACTGTGTAATCTGCCATTCTAGCTATATCTCTATGACCAAAGGTGTGTTGGGGACAACACTATCGGCAGGGTCTCTACAGTTAGGAAGCACATTGTAGATGGATAAGGAGAAACTGGAGGGAGCCAGAGTCAGAGGGGGCAGGTATGGGAAGATACTTTCCGAGAGAAGAGGGAGTCAGCCAGAGTCTGCAGAAGATCTTGAGAGAGAGAGAAATGGAGAGTTAATGCAAGTGAGATGGTATATGTTTATCTGATATGCAAATCAGGGCATTATGTCATTTGCATAAAGTCTCCAAACTTCTGAACCTGCAGACTTAGCAGGCCTGGAAGTTATCAGTTTTAGAAGTCAGTTGGGACTGTGCCACCTGATATCAGGGGCAGCAGTTGGGCCACGTGACTCACAGAAGATCTCGCTGCTGGCAGCTTGCAAATGGAGCTGGCAACCAGAGACCGAGAGTGCCAACAGGGCCCATGGCAGCGAGGAACACTTCTTCCCATTGTGATTAGAATGAGGTGTGGAAGAGATGTCCCCCAGCACCCTGGTTACAACCTGGTCTGTTCTGTCTCCCCTTCCATAGGAATAGTACGGGGATTACTGCAGTTCTAGGGCAACCGCTGCAGGCTCATCATTGAGAGAGTTGTCATATGTGAAGAGTTGGTGGAGGGGAGAAGTAGGGTTCTTATTGGTGGAGGCCCCCCTTTTCCCCTCCAGAGTAGCTCTGTACCACCCGCCAGTGTGATTGGTGCAGATTCCCTGTACATCCTGGTCGCAATGGACCTGAGTCTCCCAAGGATCTAGTGGCATTATGCACAGTTAACATATACAGAGGTATTGGGAGGCTATTTTGCCATTGAAAACCAGGTATCTAAGTCAGGATTTGGCCCTCAGTTTGTCTGACGTCCTTAAGAAACAGTAAAAAAGAACAATCTAAGAGACCCTAGAAGCAAGATTCTAAATTTCCCATGCCATCTCATACATATGGATGTGTGTGTGTGTAATATATGTGCACACATATACATGAGTATGTGTTTATTATGTTCACACACATATGGCAATACTAATCAAGACTTTTTAACTTGTACAAAAAAGCCAGGTTAGCATTAGTGGTAAGCCATATAAATGTGTGATATATACAACAAGAGCCAAGTTAAAAAAACGTCAGCCATTTAAATGGCCAAGTTAAATAAGAAACAATTGGAGCTAACTTGTCTCTCAAGGCATTTATAAGACCACACTTGGGAGCTCTTGGAAGCTAAGTTAATACTAATTCTGTTTTATTAAACTTGGCCATTTGAAGGGCTAGCCCTTCAGCAACTTGGCTCTTATTGCAGATATCACACCTTTATATGACTGTTCTTCCCCGCTTAACTTCGCTCTTTTAGTGGACATCGAATGGGTTTTATCAGATATGATTTATATTATTCAGGCCAATTATTGTAAAAGACAAAAACAAAAGCTCCAAAGGACAAAGTGTGCTGGCATAAAGTATAATTGGACTGAATTGGACCTGTTTACATTCTTTTTGGTTTAGCTCAGCCTTCACGTGTTAAATTGTAATAATCTATGTTTTCTCCTGCCAGCTTGGCTAAAGCCTCCAAAGAATTTCCCTAGAGCTAGCTTGGTGGAACCATCTGTCATCTTGCTCCAGATACATACACTCTGCTAACAAGAGAGGTTTCCTTCCGGTCTGGGCAGACAGACACTTAGCCAAAGCATTGCTATCCTGGCTCCCCAAGGAGAAACACGAATGCTGGCTGTAACATGCTGGAGGCAGGAAGAATTTAGAAAGAAAGCAGAGTTGTTTTAAATAACCCCAAATTTCTGCTCAAATTGTTGCTACTAGGGGCTTTGGGACCAAAATTCTCCTCCCCCTCTCAACCATGCAGATTTAAATACACACACAGAGTGGGGTCCTATGACATAAGTCAGCAAAATAAAGACCAATGGATTAACCAGGATTTTACTCTGTAGGGGATCACACACACTAACTAAGTGCTCAGAAGCATGGTGATGAATGTAGGTATACATGCTTAGACAGATTAGATGGAAAGAACTAAAACCGACTTTCCTATGGTGCATAGTCACATGCCATCTAGTGACCTAGCAAGGAATTCCAACATATGCAATAATATCTACATTAGGGACTGAATTTGGAGGTGATATGAGTTATAAACCAGAAAGTGGGTTTCACGATTGTCTAACAGAGTCTAGAAGAACTGGGGCGGGGTAATTCACATGTGGATGAGTGGGAAAGAGGTGTGGAGCAAGAGAGGCGGCTAGGAGGTGGGTGTGAGATAATGTAAATTAAAGTAACCTCTCATGCTCATTCCTTCTTCCAGCTTCTTTCAGTAACTCAGTGCTTGTTTACCTCTAATATAGACAACTCACACAACCTTACCCAAGGCAACATGAGTTTCTATTAACCTGCTGCTTAACTATTTTTGTGGCATTTCCGGTAAGATTTCATTTCTCAGATCACATAACTATGCAACAAGTGTCTAATAATATGGAAAATGCTGTCTGCACAAATATTGCAGTTCAATGTGGTAATTATCATTGAAGTTACCAAGTAATGTAAAGATAAATCACACCGTACAGTTTTATTAATTCAAATCCGCCTTTTCTTATTCTCTCTCTTTTCCCCTTCTACCCCGAAGCAAAGGAAAATTTACTGTTTCCATAACTAGGCTTTTGTGGACAACAGGCCTACTTCTTGCAAACAGGCACCCCTTCCTTTTGCTGACAGTATCAGGTGATTGAATATAAAGGTCGGTATTTCAAAGTCTCTATGTTCTCTGTGCCATTCTGCTAGAATGCACAAGAACATATTCATAGGCAGAAAAAATGACATAAATACCCTGTTATTACAATGTCAGCCAAATGTAATTAAAAGTAAATAGGTATTTATATTCTTTAGGGAAATAAAGAGATGTGGGCAATTACAGATCTGTTAGTCTGACATCAGTAGTATACAAGGCTTTAGAACAAATTGTGAAGGAAAGAATAATTAAATTCATGGCGGTAAACTAACCTGATTTCCTTCTTTGAGATATAACTGACATTTTAGATAAGAGAAGTGCAGTCGATCTAATATATTTGGACTTCAATAAAGCATTTTATATGGTATCACATGGGAAATTATTAGCTAGATTAGAGAAGATGGGAATCAGCACAAGAACTGTAAAGTGGATAAGGAACTGGCTAAAGGGGAGAAGGCAACAGGTGGTGTTGAAAGGTGAATTATAGGACTGGAAGGAAGCTACTTGTGAAGGATCAGGCTTGGGACTGATCTTATTCAATATTTTTATTAATGACCTTGGCACAGAAGCAGGAATGTGCTAATGAAATTTGCTGATGATACCAAGTTGGGAGGCATTGTCAATAAACAGGAGACTTGGAATACTGGAAGATGGGAGTGACAAAAATGGGATGAAATTCAATAGTACAAAGTGCAAGCTCATGCATTTAGGGTCTACTAATAAAATATTTTTGCTACAAGTTGGGGGCTCATCAGTTGGAAGTCACAGAGAATAATAGAAATGTTTAACGGTATGTCTTTAATCTGAAAGATATGAAGGTGTTTTTGAAAGCACTGAACTTTTTTAACATGGTCTGTACAAGATCCTCATCCTGCGTCTATTGAAGCCCATGGAAGTGTTATCCACTGGGGTCCCCTTTATAGATAAAATGCTAGCCCCTTCAAAGATGCCAGGGGCAAAAAAGCTTTGAAATGCTTTGTGCTGTGTGGGGTGGCAGGAGACTGTGTTATGGTGAAGCAAAATGACTTTTCTCCCTGTGTTTCCATAAAGCAATGGTCTGTGGCATCTCTGCCCATTGCAGCAAAGAAGGCCAAGACAAGGCCAGGCTTAGAGTGGGCTTGTCCAGTAGGTCAGTATTGAATGTATGAATCACATGCTCATTTTGACTCTAAGACTTTCAGTGAGGTGGGGTTTTCATCGCAGTAGTAAATATAGAACTTTTAGTAGAATCTGATACAGTTTGGCAAAGAGTGCTAAAAGGGGTAATAGGTGCAGTCTGTATTGATGTTGTTTAAAGCTAAATATTAAACTAAGGAAGGTCTAGTTTTAAACTGCACCATCGTACCATGCATCTTTCTGATGCAATTTTCCTGGTCTCCAAAGAACAAAGTGTACTGAGAAGCAATAACCTTCACATGTTGGGCTCTAACATGTAATGTTTCTTTTGCCCTCCTCTCAGATTGTATGTGTGTTGGAGTCCAATGGGGCCCTCTGGACTTAGGAGCTGACTAGATCTATCCCGGATCTTAGTCGCTCTGCTCCAACGATACCTCAGTGCAAATGTTGGGGTTTTCACATTTCACTGTAAATATTTCACACAATCCTACTAATTTCAGAATTTTGGCTTGGTACATTGTTAATAGTATATATATATATATATATATATATATATAGGACAAACTACTATAGTTTACTATGACAGAGTAGATGCAGTATAATTATAACTGTATTACTTAAAATACTAGACAGATCAGAGGTAATGTGTAAGGCACACATTAGTAAGTGGGTTTAAATGCATAGATTCCGAAATTTTTAAGGTCAGAAGGAACCATTATGATCATCTAGTCTGACGTCCTGCATAGCTAGGGCCCTACCAAATTCACGGTCCATTCTGATAAATTTCACGGCCAGAGGGTTTTAAAATTGGTCAATTTCACGTTTTCAGATGTTTGCATCTGAAATTTCATGGTGTTGTAACTATGGGGGTCTGGACCCAAAAGGGAATCATGCGGGGAGGGTCACAAAGCTGACATGGGGGGGCGGGTCATGGGATTGCCACCCTCACGTCTGTGCTGCCTTCAGAGCTGGGCTGCATGGCCATGGAGCTTCCTGCAGCCAGAGGAGGCATTTGGAGGTGGGTCTGATCTCCCCCAGAGAGTGGATGTGAAGAGGAAGAGGAAGTCCCATCTATTCCCAGCCCAGGAGATAGCAGCTGGAGCCTGATGAATGGTAGGAGCCCCAGGCTGGGGCACCCTCCGCCATGCCCCTTCAATAGCTAGATTTCATGTTGGAGGTCTGATTTCATGGTCCATGACATGTTTTTCAGGGCTGTGAGTTTGGTAGGGCCCTATGCATAACATAGTCCATGGAACCTCATCCAGTAATTCTTGCACCAAGAACATAACTTCTGGTTGAGCTAGAGCATCTTTTAGAAACATAACCACTTTTAATTTAAATATTTCAAGTGCTGGAGAACCCACCATGTTCCTAGGTAAGTTGTTCCAGTGGTTAATTAAAATGTATGTCAATAGCTAAAAAGGAGTCTGGGTCTGATTGTTCTAAGAGAGTTCAAGGTCTCAATTCGACAGATAAATCTATGCAGTCAGAGGCTTATTCCCCTGGGCAGTGCCCAGCAATGAACATGAACCTCCATGCAGAGGAAAGGATCCACCTGCAAAGATGCAACTGCAACATTGGGACGTAACTAAGTGAAAGGGAGTTTGATTTAGTGTAAGTAACAGGCTGAGGGGGCCAGAAGAAGGTGTAAGTTACACCTCTTTAGCCTCTGTTGTGAATGTGGCCCTATACGTGCAAGCTATATTTGCAGTGATTGTACTACACCAATGTATGATGACACAATAAAAATAGAAAAATATATTGTTAAATAATTTTGCTAAGCCCATCATTGTAGTGACTTGGAGCGTGACATAAATTCAGTTCGATAGCACATTAGAAGAAGCTATTTAAAGTAGAGAACAAAAGCCATCTCCCTCCCTGTATCATACCAATCCATCAGGCTAATGATGGACTGAAGACATAGAATATCAGGGTTGGAAGGGACCTTAGGAGGTCATCTAGTCCAACTCCCTGCTCAAAGCAGGACTAATCCCAATTTTTGCCCCAGATCCCTAAATGGCCCCTTTTAGGATTGAGCTCACAACCCTTGGTTGAGGAGGCCAGTGCTCAAACCACTGAGCTATCCCTCCCCCATAAAAGACATGAGCCCTGTGTCCTGATCTTCAGCTCAATAAATCTCAGTTTTGCTTCAAAACAGAAAACTTGACTGAAATAATTATTCAGAGGAACGAAAGTTAGAAAATCTTTCCATGTACAGCAGGGTATGGCTTGGAGGGGTGTGGGGGGGAAAGAGATAAATAATTTCCTTGAGCTTCTTTACAGTTTATTAAAGGCTGACTGCCCCTTTGATCATTCGAAGTGCATATTTTTTATCTGAACTCAGTCCTCATATCAGCACAGTTTATCTGATAAGAAAAAAACTGTTTTCAACTGTTGAGTTGTAATGATGGGGTTCTTTAATAAAATTGTATGGCACACCCTATCTGATTTCTACCTGGATTTTGTTATCTGTCATTACAGTCATAGCAGGTAACATTAATTTTGAATATCTGATGAGAAGCCTTGGAGTTATATAATCAACCTCTTTTGGGGCTTTACATTTCTAAGCAAAAGAGAATTGAACCTGCAAAAGAAAAGAGAGTTGAACCTGGTTTCCCAAGTTCCAGGCCAGTGTGCTAGCCCCTGAACCATCTTTCCTCTTCCCTAAAATTCAGGTACCCATCTGAAGGGGTTCAAAAGTGAGTTTTTTCCTGCCTGTATCTTTAAGGGTAAATATAATTGATGATGCATTTAATACAATCATAGAAATGTAAGACTGAAAGGGACCTCAATTAGACATCTAGTCCAGTCCCCTGTTCTGAGACAGGACTAAGTATTATCTAGATAATCCCTGACAGAAGTTTGTCTCACTCATTTTTAAAAACCTTCTGTGACAGAGATTCCTCAGCCTCTCTGGGCAATATGAATCACCCTTACAGTTAGGAACATTTTCCTAACGTCTAACCTAAATCTCCCTGGCTGCAATTTAAACCCATTGCTTCTTGTCCTGTCCTCGGGGGTTGAGGAAAACCCTTCTCTTTATTACATCCTTTTACATTCTTGAAGACAGTTATCATGTCCCCCCTCAGTCTTCTCTTCTCTAGACTAAACAAACCCATTTTTTTTTCAATATTTCCTTGCAGGTCATGTTTTCTAGACCTTTAATAATTTTTGCTGCTCTCCTCTGGACTTTCTCCAATTTGTACACATCTTTCCCGAAGTGTGGTGCCCAGAACTGGACACAATATTCCAGCTGAGGCCCTATCCGTGCTGACTAAAGTGGAAGAATTACTTCTCGTGTCTTGCTTAGAACACTCTGCTAATACATTCCAGAATGAAGTGTGCTTGTTTTGCAACAGTAATACATTGGTGACGCATATTTAGTTTGTGATTCAGTACAATCCCAAGATAAGTTTTCTGCAGTACTCCTTCCTAGGCAGTTATTTCCCATTTTGTATTTGTGCAATTCATTATTCCTTCTTAACTGTAGTACTTTGCATTTTGTCCTTATGAATTCCATCCTATTTACTTCAGACCATTTCTCCAGTTTGTCAAGAACATTATGAATTCTAATTCTGACCTCCAAAACACTTGCAACCTCTCCCAGCTTGGTATCGTCCGCAAACTTTATAAGTGTACTTTTTATGCCATTATCCAAATCATTTATGAAGATATCGAATAGAACTGTACCCAGGACAGATCCCTATGGGACCCCACTCAATATGCCCTTTTAGCTCAATTATGACTCCTTGATAACTACTCTCTGAGTACGGTTTTCCAGCCAGTTATGCACGCACCTTATGATAGATTTCTCTGGGCAATATTTCTCTAGTTTGTTTATGAGAGTCATGTGAAATGGTATCAAAAGCCTCACTAAAGTTGAGATATAGTGCATTTACCACTTCCCCCCCACCTACAAGGCTTATTACCCTGTCAAAGAAAGATATTAGGTTGGTTTGACGTGATTGGTTCTTGACAAATCCATGTTAACTGTTACTTATTACCTTATTTTCTTCTATGTGCTTACAAATCAATTGATTATTTGCTCCATTATCTTTCTGGATGCTGAAGTTAAGCAGACTGGTCTATAATTCTCTGGGTTGCCCTTATTCCTCTTTTTATAGATACTGTATTTGCCTTTTCCCAGTCCTCTGGTTTCTCTCCTGTCCTCTATGAGTTCTCAAAATTAATCGCTAATGGCTCAGAGATCTCTTCAGGCAGTTCCTTAAGTATTCTAGGATATATCAGGCCCTGCAGACTTAAAGACATCTAACTTGTCTAAGTAATTTGTAATTTATTCTTTTTCTATTTTAGCTTCAGATCCTACCCCATTTATAAGGATGTTCACTATGCTAGTTGTCCAATCACTGCTAACTTTTTAGGTGAAAAATGACACAAGAAAGTTATTTAACACTTTGACCATTGCTGCTTTTTATGTTATTGTCTTTCCTGCCTCATTGAGTAAAAGACCTACTCTATCCTTGTTCCTCCTCTTACTTCTCATGCATTTGTAAAATACTTTCTTGTTATCCTTTATATCCCTAGCTCATTTAATCTCATTTTGTGCCTTAGCCTTTCTAATTTGGTCCCTAAATCCTTGTGTTGTTTTGTGTGTGTGTGTGTTCATCCTTTGTAATTTTGACCTAGTTTCCACTTTTTATATGACTCTTTTTTTGAGTTTCAGATCATTGAAGATCACCTGGTTAGGACAGGGTGGCCTCTTACCATACGTCGTATTTTTCCTATACTTTTGGGATAGTCTGTTCTTGTGCCCTTAATATGTTGCTTTAAAATACGTCTAACTCTCCTGAACTCTTTTTTTCCCTTAGACTTGCTTCCCATGGGATCTTATGTACCAATTCTCTGAGTTTGCTAAAGTCTGTCTTTTGAAGTCCATTGTCTTTATTCTGCTGTTTTCCCTCCTACCATTCCTTAGAATCATGACTCTGTCATTTCATGATCACTTTCACCCAAGCTGCCTTCCACCCTCAGATTCGCTACTAGTTCCTCCCTGTTTGTCAGAACCAAATCCCAAATGGCCTCACCCCTAGTCACTTTCTCCACTGCCTGCAATAAAAAGTTGTCTTGAATCATAGGCACTGACTCTATGGGTGCTTCGGGGCTGGAGCACCCATGGAGAAAAAATGGTGGGTGCTGAGCACCCACTGGCAATCCCCCTATCAGCTCCCCCATCCCAGCGCCTCCCACCTGCTGGTGGGCCCTGCAGATCAGCGCTTCCCCCTCCCTCCCTGTGCCTACCACTACCGCAATCAGTTGTTTTGTGGCATTCAGGAGGAGAGGGCGGAGGTGCAAGGATGCGGTGCATTCGGGGGAGGGGGCGAGACTGGGTGGGAAGAAGTGGGGAGGGGTGGAGCAGGGGCAGGAAGAGGTGGGACGGCGGTGGAATCTTGGGGGAAGGAGCGGAGTCGGGGCGGGTCCTGGGGCATAGCTGGGGGGGTTGAGCAACCCCAGCACTTTGGAAAGTCGGTGCCTGTGTCTTGAATACATTCCAAGAAAATATTGGATAATCTTTGCCATGCTGTATTATTTTCCCAACAGATGTCTGGATAGTTAAAGGTCCCTATCACCACCAAGTCCTGTGTTTTGGATTATTTTGTTAGTTATTTAAAACCTCATCCACCTCTTCTTCCTGGTTAAGTGGTCTATGGTAGCCACCTACCATGACATCACCCTTGCTTTTTAGCCCTTTATCCTTATCCAGAGACTTTCAACAGGTCTGCCTCCCACTTCTATCTCAACCTCAGTGCAAGTATATACATCTTTGATATACAAGGCAACAACTTCTTCCTTTTTCCCCGTCTGTCCTTCCTGAACAAGCTGTGCCCTTCTAAACCAATAGTCCAGTCATGAGAATTATCCCACCAAGTTTCTATAACAATTATGTCGTAATTGTGATTATTCACTAGTATTTATAGTACTTCCTGTTTATTCCTCATAATTCTTGCATTGTATGCAGATATCTAAGATATTCATTTGATTTCACTTCTGTATTCCCTCTTGTCTCTCCTTTGCCCCTGTTGTGATTGCTCGTGTTCTCCCCAGATTCTGACTTTTCATCCAGGTCTCCATGTTTTGCATTTACATGTGGGTTTTTATCTCCTGCCCCTGTCGAACCCAGTTTAAAACCTGCCTCACTAGGTTAGCCAGTCTGTATCCAAAGATACTTTTCTCTTTTCTTGACAGGTGGACCCTATCTCTGCTCAGCAGTCCTTCTTCTCTGAACAGGATCCCTCGGTCGAGGATGCTGAAGCCCTACTGGTGACACCAGTCTCACAGCAATGTATTTGCATGTCTCTGCTTGGGCCCCTACTCTTGAACAGAAGTATCAATCAGTACAACACCTGCCCCTCACCCCCAACTCCTTCACCCTTACTCTCAGAGCCCTGTAGTCACTTCTGATCTGCTCAGGATCATACCTCACTGTATCATTAGTGCCCAAGTGGATAGTAGTCAGAGGGCCAGATGAATCTTAGCAATCCTTCTGTAATGTCTCAGACATGGACCCCTGGCAGGCAGCACGACTTCTGAGATGCCATGTCAGGCTTGAAGATAGATGTTTCCATCTCCCTAAGAAGGGAGTCATCGACCACTACCACTTTTCATTTCATCTTGGGAGTGGTGAGGATTGCAGCCACAGCCATGGGGGTACATGGCTTCTCCTCCTTCACCTTTGGGGGAGATTCCTCATCCCTCGTTGCCAGGGTAGCATACCCTTTCATTCCCTGATACATTAATTAACTTGATTATCAATAAAAATCCAACAAAATCCTCTAACTAGCATATAAATGGCACTAAGTTAACCCCCCCCTCGGCCTTTTAAAGTTAACAAAAAGAAAAGGAGTACTTGTGGCACCTTAGAGACTAACCAATTTATTTGAGCATGAGCTTTCGTGAGCTACAGCTCACTTCATTGGATGCATACTGTGGAAAGTACAGAAGATCTTTTTATACACACAAACCATGAAAAAATGGGTGTTTACCACTACAAAAGGTTTTCTCTCCCCCCACCCCACTCTCCTGCTGGTAATAGCTTATCTAAAGTGATCATTCTCCTTACAATGTGTATGATAATCAAGTTGGGCCATTTCCAGCACAAATCCAGGTTCTCTTCCCCCCCCCCCCCACACACAAACCCATGGGGAGAAAACCTGAATTTGTGCTGGAAATGGCCCAACTTGATTATCATATACATTGTAAGGAGAGTGATCACTTTAGATAAGCTATTACCAGCAGGAGAGTGGGGTAGGGGGAGAGAAAACCTTTTGTAGTGGTAAACACCCATTTTTTCATGGTTTGTGTGTATAAAAAGATCTTCTGTACTTTCCACAGTATGCATCCAATGAAGTGAGCTGTAGCTCATGAAAGCTTATGCTCAAATAAATTGGTTAGTCTGTAAGGTGCCACAAGTACTCCTTTTCTTTTTGCGAATACAGACTAACACGGCTGTTACTCTGAAACCTTAAAGTTAACAATATGTCAAAGGTACCAACACTTGGGAAGGCTAAATTTTATCCACTGAAAGAGAAAACATTTGAATTAAAGTGAAGAAGTTTCATTTATCATGGTTATGCAACTTCATTTATGATTAACAGAGTGAATCAGGGCTGTCTTAGGTCTCTGAGGCAACATTAAGGAAAAATGAAAGGGCCTGGTCCTGCATTCTTTGCCCACACTAAAGCCAGTGGGAGTTTTGAATGTGTAAGGAGTATAGGATTGTGCACTGTAGCAGGGTGATCTGTCCCCTTTAAAAGGCAGTGAGGATTGGCACCAGCCAAACCCCCTTCCAGGACTTCTGGAGCAGATGCTGGGAAAGAGAAGTAGTTCCTGGGTAATTAGACTCTGAGGAAAATGTGAGGGTCTGCAGGGAGGAGCTTTGGGGTTCCAACCAGGACAATGTCTGGGAAAGAGGGGAGTTTAAATTAACTGCCTCTTCCTCCCTACCTTGTCAGCGTTCTCCCTCCATTAGTTGTAAAGTATTGAATTAGTTGATTTTATAGTTTAAGATTCTTAAAATGGTTTTTGCATATGTATGTTGACACAATGCTGTATATTACAGATGGCAAATATAAATTTATAGTATTTATTTATCTTTTTGTATAGTCATATTTGTACTGAAAAGCAAAAATACTTCAATAAAAATGTTTGATAAAGGTGATATCGGTAACCCATTGTAAGGGAAGAGGAAGTGAGGTGTGGGAGCTCATTTTAAAAATGTATGTCAGGTTTTCTACAATTTGATGATTCAGCATGTCTGATACAATTAAATTACAGCTATAAACTGTGAGATAACACTAAGGTTGTGTGGGATGGTAACACTAGGTATAAAATGAATTATGTTCCTCATGGTCAAGTGCATCTGAGACATATAAATCTATATAAGGTAGTGAGTCCTTGGAGAAATAAGGGAGTGTATCCATGAACTTCATGTTCTCAGAAAAAGCCTTTGGGCTCTGCTTTTGCCTAGAGTTGAACCAACATGACTAAGAACAGGATTTGGTTCATAATGTTCAATAGCAAGATGATAATTTATACTAAAATGACTAATAAACAGAAGACACACTACACAATCCTCCTTGAAGTAAATGGGAGTTTTCCGGTCAATGTTGTCCGCTTTTGCAATTTTATCTCAAGTCTTGCAATATTTGGTGCTTTTTCTTAAAGCCACAGCTCCTGGAATCCTGTGATTATATGAGGATCTCAGTTTTCTTTTTTAAAGCAAATTTCTATTCCTCATGATTGCTGAGAAAAGTGTGAAAATATGAACCCTAAATCCTCAAAGCTCAGAAGGCAAATAAAACCCACCCTCAAATTTATTATTCACAAAGTGTTATGATTTTAAAGCAATCCCATTACTTTTTTGGGGCCTGACTTGTGATTTTCAAGTGCTGAGGGTTGACAATATTGCATTTTATTAATGGGTGTTGGATCAAGGCCATAGACAGCAAAATTAGCTATGCATAGTCTCTGTGTTGTCTATCTATGTATTCATAGCCTTCAATGTCCTCAGTGAATTTTACTTATGGTCCTTCTGAAGATCCTCTGTAGATGCTTCTGTGCAAAGAGATTGGGTTGGGTAAAGCTTGTTAAAGTCGCATGATTCATTTAAAAACAACATTCTAACAATATATTTACTAGACTCTGGAATATTTAAGGCATTGATTGCCCAAACTCTCATGAGATTTTGTTTAGAAGTGCCCTGTGGGAGGAAAATTCACAATCTTATGGAACTGTAATTGTTGCATGGGCGGTATTTCTCTCCCCCTGGTCCGGCCCATGAACGAGCAGGGAGTTAAGCTTCCAGGTGCTGTGGATCATGGGGGATCCTCAAGAAACACGTGGCATTTGTGCAATACCCCCATTCCTATTTGCCCTGCCCTGTCCTCAGGCATGGATACCTAACCCAGAATCCTGGGGGAGCAGGGTGGTATTGTGGAGGCAGCCCCTATTTCTGAAGGGGAAGATTAGCTTGCAGAGAGGATCCTCTTTGTATGGTTCTGGGCCAGGCGTGATCTGGCTGTATGTTATTAATGACCATTACTATGATCATGGTAATACACCAAGATAAATGAAAGATGGTACAGTTAAAGGTGTTTTACCTTATAGGAGCTCTTCTTCTGTGAAATGTGCGGCTCATAATAGCATACCATATAACCGAAAATAGATTCCAGTAACAAAATAGACTCAATAGATACCAAGCCAGTGGCAGTATATTTTTTTCCTTACCAAAAGATAATATTGTTTATTATAGCATCACTATTCATTATGTTACATGTCTTTCGGGGGTTATGACTTAGCCATATACATATACATTTACTCTGGTATGAAATCTGGAAACCAACCTGGCCACTAACTGTTTTTGCTTCAATGAGTTTATATTTTTAAGTAAATTTAATGCTTCGCTGAAAGCTTTGGAAGTTGACATCCTATGCACAGAACAAGTAAGTCTAAGAAGCAGCAGTGCTGGTTTCCAGTTCTGGCCTGGCAAGCCTGCTGCTTAATGAGAGGTTAGTTTAATCTTCATTCTGATGCAGTCCTAATGTAATGTACTTGTATCTATGAGTGTTTGAGTGATGTGGCTGGTTTGCAAAGAAGATCAAGGACCATTTACCAGTAATAGAAGCCTGTGATTTTGAAGCTGCAGCTCCCCATGTGTGTGTGATTTATACAGTAATAAAGCCTATTGTCTGTAGCACATCAATTCATTACACTAGGCCTCTCTGCTGAGGCTGCCAAAAATAATATCAATTAGTATCAGTTATAGCACTGGGTTTTCTGACTTTATAACCTAATTGGACTCAAAAACTCATTTCATACAGGCCACCAGATAGGGCTTAGTTGTTAATAACATTCAGCTCTTGCTAGTGGAGGGCTACATACATTACCAGTACTCTGAGACAGCCAGTCCCCTATAGTTTTAGTAATTTAAAAATAAGTTTGTTTATAAGATAAAGATGTCTGAAAAAAGATGTGTTTTGGGGTCAGTTTTGGATGTTTAAAATGTAAGACATTGTGGTTAAAAGAAATTTATCAGTGCTTAGTCCATAATTTACTTTATGCCTCTCCAATACTTTAAAAAAGAAATTAATACATAAAATGGTTTGTATACTGAGGTTTAAAATTCAGCTTCTTAATGTATGATCAATAGCTTTAAAAACATGGTTTTTTATTGTAGGACTAAATCTACATTCGCTCCATAGATTATTTAAAGCTAGTAATGACTATCGAATAAAAATGAGTTAAAAAGATTTGTAAATATCTATACACTGCTAAACCAAAATACCTCATTAAGTGCTTTTCTAGATTGCTGAGTATATGTGGTTTAAACAATAGTATTATAACATGTTGATAGTCTTAGTGATGAGATGGGAATGCATACAGTTTTTTCTCAGTCCTAATAAATAGGGCTATATTTTTAATTCTGCTTTCTCAACATACCATGTTCCCTCCATTTAATTACTACACAGCAATTCTTAACTTGCAGTATAGCTAGATTCTGATTTTTTTTTCAGAAAAATGATTGCATGCTGTGGTTGGAATTTTAAATGATGATCACATATATTATTAAAAGAAGTACTACCTAGCATCAAAGCTGGCAATACCTCTAAGAGACAAAGAAAGCAAAGCAAATCAAAGTTCACAACAGACAGGGTTAAGTCCCCAGTGGTAAATAACTGTATATAATTCTGTGTCACCCACATCTTCAACTGAGCATGGGGGAGTGGTGACTTTGGGTTTCAAATAAGAGATGTGTGATGTAATCAGGTACAGTTGGCAGAAAAAAAAGTCCAAATTCATCTGGTGTTGCTTTAATAAAGTTAATGGTGTAGCACCAGGATGGAATGAATCTGGCCCAATTGTCTGTGTAAAAGAATCATAGAAATGTAGGACTGGAAGGGACCTTGAGAAGCCATCAAGTCAAGCCCTCTCTGCTGAAGCAAGACCAAGTAAACCTAGAAAATCCCTGGCAGATGTTTGACTAACTTGTTCTTAAAAACCTCCAATGACAGATTCCACAACCTCCCTTGGAAGACTGTTCCAGAGTTTAAGTAGCCTTATAGTAAGAGAGTTTTTCCTACTACTTAATCTTTTAATCTCCCTTGCTGCAGATTAAGCTCATTATTTCTTGTCCTATCTTCAGTGGACATGGAGACCAATTGATCACCATCCTCTTTAGCATATTTGAAGACTGTTTTCAATTCCCCCCGAGTCTTCTTTTCTCCAGACTAACCAGGCCCAATTTTTTAAACCTTTCCTCATAGGTCACATTTTCTAAACCTTTTATCATTTTTGTTGTTGTCCTTGGGACTCTCTCCAGTCTGTCTACATCTTTCCTAAAGCGTGGGACCCAGAAATGGACACAGGACTCCAGCTGAGCCTCACCAGTGCTAAGCAGAGCATGACAACTACTTTCTGAGTCTTACAAACAAATCCCCTGTTAATTCACCCCAGAGTGATATTAACCTTTTTCATAATTTCATCACATTGTTGACTCATATTCAATTTGTGATCCACTGTTACCCTAGATCCTTTTCCACAGTATACCACCTAGCCAGTTATTCCCCATTTTGTAGTTGTGCATTTGATTTTTCTTTCCTAAGTGTAGTACTTTTCACTTGTTTTTATTGAACTTAATCTTGTTGATTTCAGACCAATTCTCCAATTTGTCAAAGTCATTTTGAATTCTAATTCTGGCATCCAAAGCCTATTAACCCCGCCCAGCTTGGTGTCACCTACAAATTTTATAAGCATACTCTCCACTCCGTTATCCAAATAATTAATTAAACTATTGAATAGTACCAGACCCAGATTGATCCCTGTGGGCCCATACTAAATGTGTCCTTCCAGTCTGACAGCAAACCATTGACAACTATTCTTTAGGTATCATATTTCAAACAGTTGTACACCCACCTTATACTAATTTAATCTAGACCACGTTTCCCTAGTTTGCTTACGAGAATGTGTGACTATATCAAAAGCTGTACTAAAGTCGAGATATATCACATCTACTGCTCCCCCCATCCACTAGGCCAATAACTTTGTCAAAGAAGAAAATTAGGTTGATTTGATATGATCTGTTCTTGACAAATCCATGCTAGCTATTCCTTATTATCCTCTAGGTCTTTACAAATTGATTGTTTAACAATTTGTTCTGCTATCTTTCCAGGAAGGAAGGAGTGCCTGAATGCACATGGTAAATTTAAGTATCCTATAACATGCTGTTGTTGCATCCAGTTCTTCATCTGGAATGGATATGGAATAGCTTTCTTTTGACAGTCATCTTTCCAATGCATCCTCATAGTAGCAGAGCAGTGATAGACCAGGGGACTGGGAGACACAATCACTGGGTTCTATTTTCCCTCTCATACCCTTCTAATGATTTTCACCTAACTTTGGTTCCAGCTCTGTGAGAAACTAATTAACTCACCAAAGCCACTGAGTGCCTTCAACTACTAGAATGTCAACAGCATGTAATTATTCAGGCTCTTTCCTCAGTTCCTGGCATGGTCTTACTTTGACAAACTTACCATGTGCCAGGAACTCTGTGTGTCTATTCGAGTCCAACCACTGTTGGTTCAGAGGAACTGGTTATGCTAAACTTCAAACCCGTAATTAGGGAAATATATTCAATTTTCTATAGCTTTGTCTACTGTTTTGGGGCCAGATACTTAGGTGGGGGACAAATGGGACTTTGCATCTTTGAACACTGCTCCACAGATCCTAGAGTTGGGTAGGTGCTGATTCAACCATCAATGTAACTTAGAGCAACCTCAGAGCTGCTCTAAATTGTGCATGGGCCCAATGCTTTCCCCCCCCACAAACAGCTGTTCCACAGATGAGGACTGTCAAAAAGCAGTGGTGCTCCAGCTGTGCTCCCTTTCCCTAACATGACCTTTATGCTGGAGGCTGGGAGAGGGAATAGGGTAGAGCAGGCTAAGCCAGCTGGGAATTGTCCTTATATTAGAGGAATTGCTACATAGCTGGTAACACTTACTTTCTAATTGCTTTGCTAGAGTGGAATAAGCAGCCGAAAGGTAAGCGGGGAAATGGTCCTGCTATTGTGGGGAACTTTTATGGCTTATACACTACCCTGGTGGAATTGGCTAGCAAAAGGATCTGAGTCCTCACTCCCACTCCCTTTACCCAGAGGCCTGTCTGATCTGGAGGACGCCCCTTCCACTCTCCTGTCTGGCAGAGTCGTCGTAACCCCAACAAGGCTGGGCCCAGGACTCCTGGGGAGCTCGACCCCCAACCTTGTCGTGGTCACTTAGGGCAGGGGCTAGGGTGTCCCCACTTTGGGGTGCACTCTCTGCACTGGATGCTTCCCTGGCCCACTGATCATTACGTGTAGTTCAGCAAACAATTTAAAAAGTAAGGGAAAAAATGGGAAAGGTTAAAGGAACACATATAACCCCGCTCTGTGGCAGGGAACATCACAAACAGCGTCTCTGGAATGTCCGGGCAGTTCACAGTCTGTTCCTTGGAAGTCCCAGGCCTCCTTCTCAGGCCCTGGCCGTGCTGCAGGGATGCTGTGGGTTGGACGCTTGCTCTGGTGGTGGCCACACGCTCTCAGGCTCTAGGTGGCAGGGCCCTTCTTCCCAGCGTGTCGCCCGCCCCGTTGGGGTTATGAGCCTCCTCCAAGCCTGGCCTGCAAGGCCTCTTGGTTGGGGGCGTCTCCCTGCGCTGGCTCCTCTGCCCAGGGTCCCCCCTCGCTCTTCCCAGCTGCTCACCGCACCCGGCTCCGGACTGCTCCAGCCCGAGTTCTAGCACCAGACTGCTGCTGCTCTGCCTCCAGCACTGCTCTCCGGGCTGCTCCTCTGGCCCTGGCTACTGTGGCTCCCCGTATAGATCTGCTCTCTGGTTGGCTTCTCTGGCTCTGGCCAGCGTGACTCTGCTCAGCTCAGGCTGCTCCTGTGGCTCTGGCCTGCACAGCTGTTCCCCAGCTCATCCCAGGCACCTTCTTTTTCCTTAATTCGGCACCACTCTGGCCCAGAGAGCTCCAGCCCAAGTAGAGGATAGGACCCCTGGCCTTCTGACTCCCTCATTAGCCTGCCTGCCTTGTCAATCAGGCTGATCTGGAGTGTTGGCCTCTCCCTGTTGCCCCTGGGGACTGTCAGTCTCAGGATCCTGGTTTTCCCTTTCTTTTGGTACTGGGAGATGGTCAACCAACCCCCCGCCCGCCCACTAAGTCCCCTTACATTAAGGAGAGGATCTGGCCCATAGAACTTAAAGTGAACTTCTGCTCTGAAAAGTTATTCTGTAAAACATGACATCATAGTGTTCCATGTTCATTGTCTCCTGATTATTTTCATATCAAACATGTTCATTTTACAAGTAAGCAGAGGGTTTTTTTGTGAACTACTAGCTCTTGGGATTCAAGCTGGGTTCTTTCCATCTCAAATGACTCCAGTGACCAAAATTACAAACATTTGTTCAGTTTATTCATTTCAAACAATTTACAGGTGTTTATTTTACATACACACATATGTTCTTGTGATGGGGCATGGTGTCCACCCCATACACAAGGCAGAGCAGGGACAGCAAGGACTTGAAAGCCTGATTGAAGGCTTGAAAGTCTTCTCAGGCTAGCTGAGAAGGACAGATGGGGCTGGTGTAAAACCAGGAAGTTGGCAGCAGAAGCTGGTTATAGGGGAAGTACTCTGCATTCACTCTGTGGAAGAGGTGTGTTTAGTGTTTAGTCTGCAGTTACTCCCTGGGTGGAGGGAGTTTGGGGCTGTTAAACTCAGAGGGTGGGACAGAAGATAGAGCAGAGAGGAAGGAAAAAAGGCTCAGGGAAGTAGTAACAGTATCTGGGAGCAGAGCATAGTTGCTAGACATAGGGTCCCTGGACTGGAACCTGGAGTGGTGGGTGGGCCTGGGTTCCCCTACCAGCTGCTGGGAAAGTAGCACAGCACCCAGCTGTGGATTGGAAGACTGTCAGGAGTGGATGAGGACAGCTGATCCAGTAAGACTTTGATACCTTGGAAGGGGAGAACTACATAATGATCTGGCTGGAGGACTGAGTCACAAAGAGGAAATGTGTGAAGCCCTAGTGGGCAAGTGGGCTGTGGCTAGGGTGAGATGACGGAAGTGAGTGTGGGACCTGACTGAGGCCTGGTCTACAGTATGCGGTTGTTTTGGAATTAGCCGAGTTACCTCGAAATAAAACTGGTTCCATCCACATGACCAAACCAGTTTTTTTGATTTAAAGGGCTCTTTACTCTGATTTCTCTACTCCACCTCGGCAAGTGTAGCACTAAAATCGATATCTCAGTTCCGGGTTACAGGTACTGTGGACACAATTCGACAATATTGGACTCCAAGAGCTATCCCAGAATGCTCCCTTGTGACCGCTCTGGACAACACTCTGAACTCCGATGCACTAGCCAGGTAGGCAGTAAAAGCCCTGGGAACTTTTGAATTTCCTGTTTGGTCACCATCATCACAGGTGACCATCAGCTCAGTCCACCATCACAGGCGACCATGCAGAGCCCACCATCTCAAGAGACCACGGAGTCCCTGATTTTAGACAAGCTCCAGCATGGTCCAAATGGGAGGTACTGGATCTCACTGCATGCTGGGGAGACGAATCTGTTATGGCAGAACTATGTTCCAAAAAAAGGAATGCAAATACGTACACTAAAGTCTCCAGGGCCATGATGGAAAGAGGCTACTCCAGGGACACAGAACAGTGTTGTACAAAAATCAAGGAACTCAGGCAAGCATACCAAAAAGCCAGGGAGGCGAATGGGCGCTCTGGGTCACAGCCGCATACATGCTACTTCTACTGTGAGCTGCATGCAATTATGTGGGGTGACAACACCACTACCCCACCACTGTCCATGGACACCTGCAAGGGGGGAGTAGCACGGAGCAAGGATGAGTTTTTGGAGGATGAAGAGGAGGAGGACAGTGCACAGGTGGCAAGTGGGGAATCTGTTTCCCCCCCCAGCCAGAAACTGTTCGTAACGCTGGAGCCAATAGCCTCCCCCTACTCCCAAAGCATGCTCCCGGACCATGACCCTGGAGAAGGCACTTCTGGTGAGTGAGAGCTTGATCAGAGCCACGCAGTGGGAGGTGGGGGGAAACCCAGCCATGCTGGGCTGTTTGTGTTTAGTTTAAAGGGCTCATCCCTGCTCAGAGCCTCATTGGAGCCACGCTGGGCTGTTCACACTTAGTTTAAAGGGCTCATCCCTTCTCAGAGCCTCATCGGAGCCACACTGGGCTGTTCGCATTTAGTTGAGCAGGGATGAGCCCTTTAAGAGCCTCATCGGAGCTCCGCTGTGTGTGTGTGTGTGTGTGGTGGTGGTGGGGGGGGTGTTGTGTGAAGTGATCATCCCAGAGAGCCCGCAGGCTGCCTGCAAGCTGAATTCTGTTGCCTGGCCGCATGTTGATGGCTTACTCACACCAAAGTGGCAGGCTCTTCAGTATAAGAGGCAAAATGAGACCTTGTACAGAAAGAACATGTGCTGTGTACTATGAATTGCCTGTTTCACTGAGAAACAGTGTCCCCTTTGTTCTCTAAAATGTATCTTTTAAAATACTACCCTCCCTTTTTCTCCTCCTGCAGCAGGTGCAAATGTTTCAATGCGGCCCCTATATACTCTGTCCCAAAGGCTGGTCCAGATTAGAAGGCAGAAAAAACAAACTCAGGAAGACATGTTTGCCAAGCCCATGCAGTCCTCCCACACTGATAGGGCCCAGTTGAATGTGTGGAGGCAAACAATTGCGGAGTCACGTAAAGCATTACATGAATATTAAGAGAGGAGGGATGTGCGCTTTGAGAGCAGGCAGGATGCTATGGTCAAGCTCATGGGGGAGCAAACTGACATGCTCTGCTGTATGGTGGATCTAATGCAGGAAAGGCAGCAAGACCACAGACTGCCACTGCAGCCCATGAATAACCGCCCTCCCTCCTCCCCAAGTTCCATAGCCTCCTCACCCAGATACCCAAGAACATGGGGTGGGGGGGGGGGAGGCTATGGGGACCCACACAGTCAACCCCAGAGGATTGCACAAGCAGCAGAACGCTGGCATATCCTAATTTTTTATTTGGTTTCTGGACGTGTCCTTCCCTCCTGCTCCACCCCCCCCGAACCCAATACCCTCCCTCCCCCATCTAGCTTCATATTTCTCTCAATGCTTTGTGCAACAAATACTAAAGAATGGTTTTTAAACAATTGTGACTTTATTTCCTTTCATATATATATGGGGGGGGTAACTTTAAGAGAAACAAACACAACTCTCACACCGTACCCTGGCCAGTCATGAAACTGGCTTTCAAAGCTTCTCTGATGTGCAGCGCGCCCTGCTGCGCTCTTCTAATCGCCCTGTTGTCTGGCTATGTGAAACTGGACGCCAGGGGAGTTGCCTCAACCTCCCACCCCGCCACAAACGTCTCCCCCTTACTCTTACAGATACTGTGGCGTGCACAGCAAGCAGCAATTACAATTGGAATATTGGTTGTGCTGAGATTTAACCAAGTCAGTAAACTGCGTCAGTGTGCTTTCAAACGTCCAAACACACATTCTACCACTATTCTGCACTTGCTCAGCCTATAGTTGAACTGCTCCTTACTACTGTCCAGGGTGCCTGTGTACGGCTTCATGAGCCATGGAATTAAGGGGAAGGCTGGGTCCCTGAGGATAACTATAGGCATTTCAACATCCCCAACAGTAATTTTCTGGTCTGGGAAGTAAGTTCCTTCCTGCAGCTGTTCAAGCAGACCAGAGTTCCTGAAGATGTGAGCATCATGCACCTTTCCTGGCCATCCCACGCTGATGTCAGTGAAACGTCCCTTGTGATCCACCAGTGCTTGCAGCACTATGGAAAAGTACCCCTTGCAGTTTACGTACTGGTCGCCCCGGAGTTCCGGGGCCAATATAGGGATATGCGTTCTGTCTATCGCTCTGCCGCAGTTAGGGAACGCCAGTGCATTAAAACCATCCACAATGGTCTGCACATTTCCCAAAGTCACTACCTTTGATAGCAGCTGGTCAATGATTGCGTTGGCTACTTGCAGCACAGCAGCCCCCACAGTAGATTTCCCCACTCCAAACTGATTTCTGACTGACCGGTAGCTGTCGGGCGTTGCAAGCTTCCACAGGGCTATGGCCACTCGCTTCTCAACTGTGAGGGCTGTTCTCATTTTGGTGTCTTTGCGCTTCAGGGCAGGGGACAGCAAGTCACAAAGTTCCATGAAAGTGGCCCTGCTCATACAAAAGTTTCTCAGCCACTGGGAATCATCCCATACCTGCAACACTATGCGGTCCCACCAGTCTGTGCTTGTTTCCCGGTCCCGGAATCAGCGTTCCACAGCATGAGCCTGGCATAACAGCACCATGATCTCCCAATTGCCACATGCCATGCCATCTGTGTCCATATCCTCATCAACATAGTAATCGCGCTGTTGTCGCTTCCTTGCCCGGTTTTGCAGGTTCTGCAAATACTGCTGGATAATGCGCGAGGTATTTACAATGGTCAAAACTGCAGCGATCTGATCAGGCTCCATGGCTATGGTGCCTGCACGGTTAATCCTGGAAAAAGGGCGCAAAATGTAGGAGAGCAGAGTGGCAGTGGAAGCTGTGCTGTTTGGTTCACGGTAGCCGAAAAAAGGTGGTAAATGGTTGTCTTCTGTGGCTTTCACGGATGTGGGAGCCCAGGACAGACAACATGAAGAAGCTCGGAAGCGTGGCAATAGCGGGAGAGCACAGTTGGCGGCGGAAGCTGTGCTGCTTGGTTCATGGTGTGCTGAGCAGAGTTGAGTTGGAGAGGTGTATTCATAGTAGCAGGAGAGCAGCTGTGCACCATCTGCTGAAAGAAGTATGGCGTCTGCACGCCAAAAAGGCACGAAATAATTGTCTGCCTTAGCTGTCTGACGACACATACCCAGAAACTCCCGCGAGCATGTTTTTGTCCCATCATGCACTGGAAGCTTAACCCAGAATTCCAATGGGTGGTAGGGACTGCAGGAACTGTGGGATACCTACCCACAGTGCACCGCTCCGACATTCGATGCTAGCCTTGGTACTGTGGACGCAATACGCCGAATTCACGCGCTTTAGTGGAGACACAGAAGACTGAATGTATAAAATAGCTTCTGAAAATTCGAATAGAATAATTTCTAAATAATTTCGTACTGTAGACGTACCCTGAGCTAATTCCCAGAGCAACCAGGAGGAGGCCATCTCAGCTGTGAGTGTATCCTGTGACACATGCTTTAATATGATACAAGCAAGACAAATTATGAAACTTAATATATTTTCAAAATACATTAAAAGAATGTACAGAAAATTTTCATTTCAAAAGCTCAGAGGTGAGCAGAAAGGAATATTACATGAGCAAAGCTGAATTCTGCCTTGCTTCTCAGTTTAAACAGGAACAAACATGAAGACAGCTCCCTAACCCATGTGAGGTTAACAGTAGAACTCCCATTGACCCAAGGGGAACAGAATCAGGTCCAAAGACATTTACCACAGCTGTTGGAGTTAAATGCTTATCTTTTGCTTACTGAGTTTCTCTTCACATTTATGATCTCTCCAGATTAGGCTGCTGTGCACCTGCCTGTTTAAATAAAAGTGAAGATGGTGGTATGTGCTAGTTCATGCCAAATACTGAGCACTTCCTAGAAGGTTAGGAACACTCAGCTCCCAAATCAATACAACTTCAGCCTTTACAGCGCTTTGCTATGTGATGAATGATTTTAGGACCCTTTCCCCCACATCTAGTACATTAAAGTAATTCACTCTGATACTGAGCATGTTTCTGAAATAGTGAAAAACTGTATGGCAGGAGCTTAAATTCCTTTCCTAAATTGTGTTTTCAAAATCCATATTTTGGATAGAAAATATAAAGTGCTTTAATGTGTGCGGTAGGGAACTTACAATACCTAGAAATGTTTGCTTGAGTTAACCAATCTCTGAAAAAGAGTGATCATTTCCATGTGTTGATATTTGGCTCATTCTTGAGGTCCTTATTTAACTAACCTTTCATTGGCTTCAGTGTAAGTTTTCCTTGTACAAGGACTGCAGAGTTTGGGCTATTGAATATGTTTGGGGTTTACAGAGTTACTGTGTTTGCTTGGAACTGAATTTGGATCACTCAGGCATTCAGGGGGAGATTTTCAAACAGTAGCCTCCAATTTTCAGGAATAAATAGGTGCATTTTTATTCACAATTACCGTCCATAGTTTAGATAATATAAATCTTTAAATTCTTGATATCACCAGCCTATCAGGCACCTTCATATCTAAGTGACCCAAACTGAAGACATGAAAAAGTTTACTGCAGTGAATATAGACACAAATTGAGATATTTTTTACTTATTAAAATAATAGTTTTAGTGTAAATTAATCCTTTCATTACCAATTCCTCTTGTAAGCAATGGCTTGAAATTGTGTGGTTTCCATTACCGCCCCCGCACCAAGACCATGAGAAATAAACTCACTTTAATCCCTATGTCCGTGGAGGAACACTGGGAATTTGAGGGTCCTGATCTGATCTGCCTATTGTGATAAACAGCAAATCTGTCAGATTAAAAACAACAAATTGCTTATGCAAACGCTTATGCCTGAAATTTTGATCAGCTTTCCTCTAGGTTTACTCTGTTCTTTTCTTGCTCAAATGGACAATTATGGAACACTAAATATTGTAGTAAATTAGTGTCAAACCTAGATTTGCATCCTAGTGGTACAAGCTCCATTCAAAAATTAAAAAAGAAAACCACAAAAAAACCTTTCACCAGTCAATCATTGCGAAAATCTTTTACACAATGTCAGGAGACGATAATGTTGTTCATGTTTCTTGTACTTTTTTCATTTGCTGTAAATCCTCCATTCATCTGGGCATATGTTTCTGGTATCGATTCAATTTCACTTGCTGGTTCTGTGAAGTCTGTCTTTGGTGAGGCACAGAATCTTTTGTGCAAGTAGTAGACTAGGAATCAATATATATATGTTACAATAAAGGCAGAAATTATAATAAACTACACAAGCTACTGTAGTAAGATGGTGCTGTAGGGCTTTTACCTTCCTAATATTAATAACAGCTACTGTTTAATGTTTAACATAGCTTTTTAAACAGAAGTCTGTCAACAGTAACCCATCCTGGAAAAAAACATATTTGAAATAAAGATAAATATTTGTATTGCATTGGGAATTTGACTGTCTTCTGATCATCCAGTGGATTATAGGCTTTAATTGTATTGTTTAATTTAGAACAATGTCCCTGGCACCAATTCTCAGTTCTGACTGTACTTGGTACAGGAGCTGAGGGAGTGGGGGAAGAATAGTTAAGTGACACATTTGTACCTCTTGGATTCCGGAGAGGGTGGATGTGTGTGAGATTTTGTGTCTTTTTAGACGTACAAAACAGAACTTGCAGTGGATGGGGACAGTGGCTAAGGTGTCATTGTCACTTTTTTGGCCTTCCAATCCTAGGGCGTTCTCAAAATTTGAAGGGGCCTGGCAGCCTAATTTATGGCAGATTCCCTAGGCTGGCTTGTAGGCTACAGCTTGGCCTGGAATCTCTGCAGTGCTGCATGCTGTGCTCATGCCCCCTACACGAAAGCTTGTGAGGAGTTATTGAGGAGGCATCCTTATGGCTGTCTTTCATAATGTTTGGGTTGGAGGTATCTTTCCCCTGGACAGAACTGGAACTTATAATAACACCACCGCCATCTGGCTAGTTTATAACATCATTAGCTCTCAAGCTGCTTTAAAAGGAGAGCAGTATAAATTATCCCCATTTTACAGATGGAGAAATCCAGGCACATAGCTGTGAATAGACTTAAAAGCAGCTGACCACGGACAGACTGAGGACTAGAACCTAGGGCTCCTGACTCCCCAGCTAGTGCTCTATCCATGAGGTCACACTGTCTCCCCTTTCTAAGCCCCCACTGCTCTGGCCCATTTATGTGGTGTAAAAAGATAGGAAGAGGGATGAGGCTTTTACTTTAGCTACAATTCCAGCATATCTATGTTATCACAGTATCTGTGTACCTCACATTCACTAATGGATTTTACCCTTACAATAGCCCTCTGAAGTATTATTCCCATTTCACAGATGGGGAACTGAGGCACAGAGTGACTTGCCTAAGGTCACACGAAGTCTGTGGCCAAGCCAGAAACTGAATGCAGGTCACTCGAGTCCCAGTTCAGCGCCCTATCCACTAAAACATCTTTCATACAGGAAGTAGAAAAGAGTAGCAGCAGGGGCAGCTATAGTTTCTGCTGTCCTGGTCCTGTATGGGCTGTTGCAACTGCTCAGAATAGGTGGAGTGCACTAGGTCCAGTCACATCTGCTCTGTGCTAGTGCACCTCCTTCCTACCCTGGTCATACCTTTGGCGTGCCTTCCAGGGGATGCTCCTGAATTGGGGGCATTCCCAGATGGCCAGTTCTAGATGTTTAGAGCCCCTTTATGCTGGAGTAAAGGGCCCAGCCAGAATGCAGAATTGAAGCTCATGTCTCCTATCTTTTGTACAGTGCCTAGCACAATGGGGACACGTTATTTGGATTATCATTTAATATTGTATTTTTGTATTCCAAATGGTCTCATTATCTCTGGGCACCCAGGAATAAATAATAATTAATAAAGCTATTAATATAGTAGAAGATATCTGTGGCTTACCTCCTACAAACATTAAAGCAAACACTATCTGGAAAATACTGTAGATGAGTGGAAAAGTAAACATCAGTGCAAGCTGTTCAGGCTTGAAGGACAGCTGCACTATAGTTGTACACAGTTGAGTGTTCTGCATGCCTGTTTCCAGAGCTACTGTACGACATCTAAAGGGAACGATAAAAAGAAAAATTTAAAATAGTATCCTATTGTTCCAATGTACTTTGAAAGAATACAAATGAATATAAGAGACCTACAATCAGAGATATCCGGGCAGAAAAGAACCATCTAGTTTACTTAATCCAGTCACAGAACTCAATCAAATGGGAGCATTGGAAAGGACCCATTTCACAAATGTACAGAGACCTCTGTAGTAATGCAGGATTTTCTTCTCAACATCTTTCACGTGGTGATATATCATTGCTCGTGCTTGGAAAATTGTCCAGTGAATTTAAGGTATGATTGTATGCCCCTTAAAGTCAGTGGGAGTCTATGGATTTCATGGGCTTTGGATCAAGTTGTTAGTGACCCACAGCATATGACATATCAAACTTATTTGCAAAGTTTGCAAATGACATAGCATAGATTGATAAAGTAGTGGAAGACTGTATAACATAGCCACAAGGGTGGGATGAGGGGAATTTACATACTGTCTAGTATATGTATAATATACAAAAAGTGGAAACATGGATAAATGTCGAAGGATGCATACAAAATAATAGCACAAGCATGTAGAAACAATCAGAAAAGCTAAGGCACAAAATGAGTTACACCTAGTAAGGGACATAAAAGGCAATAAGAAGAGGTTGCATAAATACATGAGGAGCAAGAGAAAGGTGAAGGAAAGTGTAGATCCTCTACTTAGCAGCGAAAAAGCTAATAACTGACGATATCAAGAAGGCTGGGGTGTTTAATACCTAGTTTGCTTCAGTCTTCACTAAAAAGGTTAATTCTGTCCAGATGGTTAAAACAATTAATATTAACACCAAGGGGGAAAAATGGAAGCTAAAATAGGGAAAGAACAGGTTAAAGAATATTTAAATATGTTAAATGTATTCAAGTCAACAGGGCCTGATGAAATTCATCCTAAGGTACCTAAGGATCTAGCTGAAGCCATTTCAGAACCATTAATGAGGATCTTTGGGACCTCACCCGTCTTCCATGAGTTCTCAGAGGGCTGGAGAAGGACAAACATAGTACCTATCTTTAAAAAGGGGAACAAAGAGGATGCAGGTAATTATAGACCAGTTGGCCTAAGTTTGATACCTGAAAGATACTAAAGAAATTATTAAACAATTTCTTTGTAAGAACCTAGAGGATAACAGGGTTATAAGGAATAGCCAGCATGGATTTGTCAAGAACAAATCATGTCAAACAAACCTAATTTTCTTCTTTGACAAGGTTACTGACTTAGTGGAGTGGGGGGAAGCTGTAGATGTAATATCTTGATGTTTAATAAGGCTTTTGATGCAGTCCCACATGACTTTCTCATAAGCAATCTACGGAAATGTGGCTTGGAAGAAATTATAACAGGGTGAATGAAAAACTGGTTGGTTGACCAGATTCAAAGGATAGTTATAATTTGCTATCAAATTGAGAGAACTTATATAGTGGGATCTGATGGGGGGTCAGTCCTGGGTCCAGTAGTCAATATTTTCATTAATGACTTGGATAATGCAGTGGAGAGTGTGCTTGTAAAATCTGCAGATGACACCAGGCTGGGAGAGGCTGCAAGCACTTAAGAGGTCAGGATTAGAATTCAAAATTACCTGGACAAATTGGAGAAATGGTCTGACAGCAACAAGATGAAATTCAGCTAAGACAAGTGCAAAGCATTACACTTAGGAAGAAAAAAAAAATCAAAAGCACAACTACAAAATGGGAAATAACTGGCTAGGTGGTAGCACTGCTGAAAAGGATGTGAGCCTATGTATGCATGTGCATAGTGGATCACAAGTTGAGTATGGGTCAACAAGGTGAAAAAGGCTAGTCATTCATGCGAGGTAATTGTCCCACTCTACTGAGCACTGGTGAGGCCTCAGCGAGAGTATGGTGTCCAGTTCTGAGTTCTAGTTTAGGAAAGATGTGGACAAATTGGAAAGAGGAACAAAAATGATAAATGGTTTAGAAAACCTGACCCATGAGAAAAGGTTTTTTAAAAAAACAACTAAATGTGTTTAGTGTTGAGAAAAGAATTATTCCCCCCCCCCAAACATGTTAAAGGCTGTTATAAAGAGGTTGGTGATCAATTGTTCTCCATGTCTACAGAGGGAGTAGAAGTAATGAACTTAAGTAATGAAGTAATGAACTTAATCTGCAGCAAGGGAGACTTAGATTAGATATTAGGAAATTTTCTAACTATAAGAATAATTAAGCTCTGGACTAGGCTTCCAAGGGAAGTTGTGGAATCCCTGTCATTGGAGGTTTTTAAGACCAGGTTGGTCAAACACCCACCAAGAATGGTCTAGATATACTTAGTTCTACCTCAGTGCAGGGGGAGAGGACTAGATGACCTTTCAAAATCCCCTCCAGCTCTATATTTCTATTATTTTATATTGCTTACTACTGGATCCTGTAACTGGGCTATGTCCTGTGAACCAGGAGAGCTAATTTAGAATCTCAGGGCCATTTTATCTGCTGACAGAGGAGCTACAGTGAAGGCAGTGTGAATATATATATGCATGTGTGCAGGAGGTTGATATGCAGTGATGGCTCCTGATCTGTCAACCTTTGGGTGACACAGCGCTCTTCCAGCTGAAAGCTAGTCACAGTGATAAGACACCTATTGTGAAGGAGAACGGCAGTTGCAAATGGGGGAAGACACCCTCCACTAAAACATCAGGTGCATAGACATCTGGGTTTCCTAGGGAACTCTACTGTATTCCCAACCACTTTGAGGAAGGCTGTGTGGAAATAGAGAATAGCCAGAAACCATAACAAAAAGTGTTCAGAACAAAAGTTTCACTTTGATGTATACACAAAGGTGTGGGCTGTGATTCCGTAACATAACTAGCTCTTAAGAGTGAGTTAGTGCTTAGTCACTAAATAAAAACATCGTATGGGCCAATTTTTTTTTATGGCTGAAATAAGATTACACACGCTATATCACAGAGCAATCTCTACCTGTGCCAAGACTGACCAGCGATGCGAGCCAGAAGAAAACCTAGAGAGTAGCCAGCAGCTGGAAATATGGTTCCAACGATCCACAGTTGAGGGCTGATAGCCCAGGATCCCTTGTACAATATTCCTCCAACCACAGCTATGATCAGTATAAGAATTAGTCCAGTAATGGAACCAACCTGAAGGGAGAAAAAAGGGTTGTTTTTTAAAATAAACCTTGGCTAAATCAAATAAACCAACCCTGATTTAATCACGCACAAACATATCTTTCTTTTAATCACGCTGAAGTAAGTTTTACATTTAAAAAGAAAGGGTGGTTACATTAATGGTTGACAACAGCCACATTAGATAGCGTGAAAGCTAGCTGACAATACTCAAAAAGCCAAGCATCCATTGCTCTAGGGGCAGCCTCTCTGGAGGTCCCAACTTTCTTCTAACTGGTCTGCCTCTATTCATTTCAAATTAGCCCAGTCCATCAACTTAACCTAAAATGAGTCAATCAGCCCTAACCTCTAGCGCTTGCAGTCTTTCTTTGTCTCCCTGTCAGTTTCTTACTGCTGGTCTACACTACCACTTAAGTCGATGTAACTTACATCTCTCAGGGGTGTGAAAAAGACACCTCCTCCCCAAAGCAACGTAAATTACATATACTTAGGTGCTGTTTACACCGCACTATGTTGGCGGGAGACTTTACCGCTGACATCGCTTCCACCTCCTCTGGAGGTGGAGTAATTATGCCGATGGGAGAGCTCTCCTGTTGGCATAGCATGTCTTCACCAGATGCGCTACAGCAGCACAACTATGCTGATGTAATGTAGACTTGCCCTTAGAAGCATCCTGGGGTCAGGCTGTTACCCTTCTACCATACCAGGCCTTTCAGTCTCCCCCCACCCCCAATTCTGCTCCCTTTATAGCTGGGCTTGTTTTCCCAGCTGTGGGTGCATGCCTCCATGATTGATAGTTCTGGCAGCTGTGCTGCGTATGGTTAGCCTGGCTTCCTGGAAGTGTGGAAGACTGTTCTTTTTTCTGGCTATGCTCAGTATCGGGTTTGTGAACCCCATTACAGCAAGGTATGCTGAAACAAGGTATTAGGACACATAATTGTAAGATCTGCAGACAACAATAAAAGCAATGAGTGGGGACAACAGGAAATCCTTTGGGTTGAAATTTTAACACCACTTTAAATTCTTACTGCAATAGTCTCCAAAGGAATTATTGTCTTTTGACAACTTGTATTTACAACATTTTTTTCTTTACTTATTTTTGTAGTGCTGAGCACTTAATTTGGGTCCTTGTGATGGGATGTATGGATATCCCATTCTGAGTTTGACAGAGAAAACGCTAAATCTTTTCCTGAGGAGAAATTCTGTCTTGATAGCATACACTGTCAGAGAACGATTGGGGTTATGTAGCTGGACTTAGGTGGAGTGAATTATTCAACCATGGAGACTATGGGGCTAACCCAGTTCTGACTGAATTCAATGGAAAGACTGATTTGAATGGTCTTTGGCCCAGCCTACAAGAATAGTGAGTTGATGTGAATGTTCTTGTTTTGGTTTGGGATGAGCTAATATCCAGATTATTCTAGGGACGAGAAATGTGTCCGGCTGTGCAAATCTGGTTTAATTTAATTCTAGTAAATTCTAGTTGTGCCCTTCCCCCAATTTGAACCAAACCTTGTCAGCTTTGTCTCCTTCATCTTACCTTTGACCTTTACTTGACCCTTCATTGGCCTACACAAAGCAAACTGCGCCTGTGTACTATTTACTGCACACCTTCTGTTTGTGTGTAGGATGTAAACATGTCTGAAAGTTGAAACTTCCATTATTGCTGCCAAGCTATTTTTTTAAAAAGAAAACGACCAGTTTTAATATGCAATTGTCAAGTCTTTTGGGCCCAAATATGTACCGTGTCCAAGTTTACAAGTAAGCTATGAGTAGATTTTGAAATACAGCACAGTACACGAATATGTTAAGAAAATGAATTTGACATAAAGAGAAACATTACATTGAGCTGATATAACTGAAAGGATGACAAATATTAAGGGGAATAACTATTCACCAAAAATGATTATTTTAATGAGAAAATATGTATCCTAATTAATGATTATCAGTGGGAGTTGAGGGTACTCAGGATCTCTCAGAAAGCAATGAGAACCTTGTAGGATAGGGTCCATAATCCATTTCAATTAACACCAAATCACATGGGAAATCACTGAACAATGGTGATTTATAATGGTGTATGCAACACACGCACATTTTGTACAGGATGCGAGCAACATGTTGCTAGATGGGGAACTTCATTGCTATCATGAAGCTAGTTACTAATATTCTTATTTTTTGCGAGTAGAAACATATTGTTTGAGAAGTCCCATTGAAGCCATAACCTGGCCGACAATGAGCAATGGTTCAAATCAGTACCTGAAAGTTTCATATCTTACCTTAAGTATAATTTTAGCTTTCTGGGGCCATTTGTGATTAACAAATATTCCAAATGAAACAGGAATTACAAGGGCTACCAGTGAAATACCTGAAAATAAGAACAAAAGACATTTAACAGAAAGCAGCCATGATAAGAAAACAGACACCAAACAGTGAGAGTATGTTTAAATAGCAGGATTCTGTAGGTAAGTTTCTGGTTATACCCACGGACATCCACACACACAGAGTAATGTAAAGCATAAGAGTATGAATTGTACTATCTTTGGAAAACTTGTGAGGTATTAGTAGTTACACACTCAGTAGGGTAAAAAAGCATACAGCCATTTTAGTGTGGTTTACCATTTGTTTACGTGCATTTTGTATTAAATGTGCATTTTGCCTGAAGGTGTTTCTTCTGTGCCATGGCAGCAACCATATTAGAGCTTCTTGTGTTGTGGGCATTTTTCCCAATGCTGATATTAAGAACACAAATGGTTTACATGACTCTCCTTTGGAGCTAAAATGTAAGTATGTGAGGTGACTACACTGGTGTGTAGGGAACAGATTCCGGAACCTACACCAGTGGGCATTAAGGGCTGAATCCTCACTACACCACTAGTATTCAGCTGTCATTCTTTTTTCTTTGGCCAGGTGAGGTTTCGTGTGTTGAATCAAATTAAGTTCCACTGCTGATGGTGTCCACTGTCAACTGTTTCAGGTTTCAGATTTGCAACCTAACTTAAATCTGAGCATGTGCTTAAGTGCAATGCTGGAGCAGGGCCACAGCACCCAGGACCTTGCAGGCCTATTCCCTCCAGGCATTACAAAAATGGCAAAGATATTTATCCAAAGGTAGGGAAAATCTCAATATCTGTTTTTTCTATATCCTTACAATATCTCCACAAAGGATATAGAGATTTGATACCCTACAGTAAATATCTATACTATTTTTATAATGGCTGTAGGGATCCGTCCTGTAAGGTCCTAGTCTCTGTCAGAATGGATACTGTAGGCTGCTGGTACAAAGATAGTTGCTTCCAAAAGGAGAAAGATATGAGAGAGAGAAAGAAAACATTGATTTGACTCACCTATACTGTCATAGGGGATTACGATGGACTCGGTGTCTGTCCACATTTTGGTATAGACAAAGAGACAAAGTGGCATCATCCCCAATGCAAGCAGTGTTGAACATGTTGTCATACTGATACTGCAAGGAAATTGGCAAAAGTTATAGTTCATTTCATGCTCTCCAACAGTCTCCCCCATTTTCTTATTACAATTTAATAGTTTATGAAAAATGGTGAAAGAAATGCTACTGGCTGCAGTCAATTTATCCTGCATATTAATTCACAAGAAAACTAAATTGAAGAAATGTTAGAGTGCCAGATTATACTGAAAAAAATGTGAACTATTTCAAGTTAAGATGGAATCTTCCCCTTAAACTATTCTGTTATGCCTAGGGCTACAGCTACACTATGAGCTAGGAGGTATGATTCCCAGCTCATGTATGCACACTTGTGCTAGCTCTCAGCGAGACAGTCTGAGTATAAATCGTAGCGTAGCTGCAGGAGTACAGGCAGTGGTGGCATGCTTTAGCTGTGCTGAATACAAACCTGCCTGAACCCTGCAGGTACGTACGTGGCGTGGCTAAATTCGGGTGCTGCTGCAGCTACACTGTTATTTATATTTGTGCTGGCTCTCCTCAAGCAAGTGCAAGGTAGGAACTAGACCCCTATCCCTAGTGCAGATGTAGCCGAGGAGAGTTAAAGGGTATGGTTAACTGACTGGGAGATTATCTGCTGAGGAGGTGGTGGGAGCAGGGAGACCTGATAAGCTTTATGTACTCCCATCTTCAGTCCAGAATCTGCCATCTTTAGTCACATTAGACTCACAAAATCAATAAGACTACTCATGGTGTAAGGTACTACAGAAACTGGCTCTTAATTGCTGGACCACTGTGCCTGAATTGGTTCTTTGTAAGTTTCTAACTGGAATAAGCCATATGTCCAGTTATTTTTATCTGGGGAACCTTGATTTGGCTCCTTACCCCTACTATTGCAGCTTGTTTACCATTAGTAATAATATATAGCTGTTCATCAGTAGCTTCCACATCTCTTTATAAAGGAGGTAAGTAGTATTAGTCCAATTTTACCAAAATGGGGTGTAAGAGAAGTGAAGTGCTTTTTTCCCAAGGTCAAACTGCAGGCTATGGAACTGGGAATAGAACCAAGGACTCTTTGAGATCAACATCAGTGCCTTCACCATGGAAGCACACTGCCTGCCTGCCCAGGTGATATACCCAGTTATATCATAGGCTATACTATCTAATAACATATGGTATTTCAGATCCTGTCACTTGACCCCTTCAGTATCCAGGTGCAAAGAGAAATTAAGGGGGAAAATGTCAGCCCGAAGGGTAGGCTCAACTCTAAATAATCAGTTTTTTCTGGTTAATATTAATGTAAAGTATTGTTTTATAATTTCCTTTCTTTAAATACTAGAAATATGAAAACAAATCAGAAGGATGTCCCATAGAATCAGTGGGAGCTGAGAGATACACCTCAGCTAATAGTGGTGTACTGTCTTTAATTATTAAAATTCACACCATCTTGTTACTTGGTAGACTGTCACAACACTGCTTCTGGTAAAAAGGTACTTAGACAAGTTTAAAAATATAGTCTTCATGGGGTATTCATAGGAATTTCCAGAATATTATTTATTTATGTATATAGTACCTTGGGTTCTTTGCAGGACAGAAGTCAATCTAAAGTCTTTGTCCTCAAAAGCTTATAATCTGGGGGCTTGATCTAAAGCCTCCCTTTGACTTCAGTGGGCTTTGGATCAGGCCCTAAATATCCAATGTGCAAACAAAGGCCATGTTCCTGCAACTTGATGTGTAAGGGTTGACCCCTGTGTCCTCAGGGGGACCCCACTGAAGTTATTGGGGCTGCACAGAGGTATCAGGGGTCTCTCTATGTTCACCATATTGCAGGATTGAGGCCAAAGGATGGAGGGATGGGCTCAGTGAAAAGCAGTGCAGTTGAATAGTGAAGCTTTGCATGAGACTTATTGCTTCCTTATTTGTTCATGGATCTTTCTGTTTTTAAATGTGAATGCTTTAGAAGTTGTTCTTTCTGTTTAAGACATTCCGTTATTTGGTTAATCAACACTGAAGTGTGGGGAGGGTTGATAGTCACACCTCTGTGACAAAGCCTACCATTGGGGTGAAGATGTAGAGGGAAAAGGTAGGTGGGTAAGAAAGAGAATCTCAGGCATATGCGCAATGTAGATAAAGGCCTGGCCCTAAATTCCCTCTCCTGTGGTAACCCCATGGAAGACAACTCTAGGACAGAAATCTGAATCTGTCCCTGACTGTGCCAACAGAATAGACCATGGGACCTTCCTCCAAACCTGGGGGATCCTTGAGAGGTCAGGGCCATCCAAGTGGAAGCCCTCTGCTTTCACATTGACTCTGGCCTTTCACATTAGCCCCTTGGCTATGGCTGCCGAGAGGCTCCAGTTGGAGGGCTCCATGTAAAAGATGGACTTGGGCCTTGGGCTTTGTTACAGGGGATGTTATGGGTTTATCTCTCCTTTGGCCACCCACTCTTCCTCAAAGTCTGTCCCTTCTCTGCTTCCAACCCCTTTCCCTAATAGAAGAGGAGGGATGTCTGCAACAAGAGGGGATTCTCTCTATATAGATTGAGAGGATGAGGTCACTGGCCCATTTCCTGACCTCCCACATGCCCATTCTCACCCCCTGCTTTGCTTTTCTCCCTACCCTCTCTTTTCTCTGGTTCTTTCTCCTCACAATACAAGCATGTTTACAGCTTTCCCATCTTAAAAAACCCACCCATGCCCCTCCAACTACCACCTCATCTCACTCTTCCTCTTAAACTCATTGAAACTGTTTGTGATCATTGTTTGGAGTTGTTCTCCTCCACTTCCTTCTTCAACCCTCCCCAGTCCAGCTTCTGCCCCTTGCACTCAACTGAAACTATTCTCACAGAAGTCTCTAATATCCTTTTCCTAACTAAAGCTCAGAACAAGTATTCCAGCCTCATTCCTAGCTGTGTCAGCTGCTTTTGATGCAGTCAGCCTTGCTCTTTTTGAAATCTTGCCCTTCTTTGGTTTCTGTGACTGTCTTCTCCTGGTTCTCCTCTCTCTTTAATCATTCCTTTGGCATGTCTTTCGGAGGATCCACCTCATCCTCTCTCCAGCTTTCTTTGGGGGTCCACAGGGCTCTGTCCTTGGTCGTCTTCTCTTCTCCCTCTGCACACTGGCTCTGAATAATCTCATCCGCAAACAAATTCACCTAATATCTTTATGCTGACAACTCACATCTCTACCCCAGATCTGTCTTGTGCTGTCCAAACTGCTATTGTGGCACATCTCTTTTACAACATCTTGTGGATTTCTAGACATCATCTCAAGATAAAAATGGCTAAAACTGAGCTCTTCATCTTCCCCTTCAAATCCTCCCATCAGCTCCTTTCTCAATCACTGCAGAGAATGTCACTATCCTGTCTGTCATTCAGGCCTGTAACCTCTGCATCATCTTTGCACTCTCTTAAGGTTCTCTCATTCAGTCTATGTCTAAATCTTGCAGATTCTTTCTTCATTGCATCTCTAAGATATGGCCTTTCTTACCCATCCAGGCTGCTAAAACTCTCATCTAGACTTTCATCTCATGTATCAATTCCTGCAACATCCTTCTCTCTGGTCTTGACAAATGCAATCTTGCCCTGCTCATGTCCATTTGAAATGCTGCTGCAAACATTATTTTCCTAGCCTGTAGCTTTGACCATGGTACACCTCTCTTTGCATCCATCCACATCAAACATAAGCTACTTGTCTTCACTTTCAAGATGCTTCGCAGCCTATCTCACATTCACTCTGGCCTCTGATCGACCCATGATGCCAGTCTTCATTGCTCATTTTAAAACAAGCACTGTCATGCCTTTTCCATCATGCTTGGGAATTGCTCTCCGTTAACATCCACAAAGCTACCTCATTATCCCCTGTCAAAGCCCCCCTTAAAATTCTCCTTTTTCATGATGCCTAAAAAAACCCTTGACAAGTCACTGAGTGTTCAATGGTATGTTGACTACTTTCTATTGTGCTGACCAACATTGTTTCATGGTTGCTTTGTACACCCTTGTCTCTCTTCATCTGTTGTCTCTTGTCTTATACTTAGATTGTTAGCTCTTTGGAGTTGGGACCATCTTTTTGTTCTGTGTTTGTACAATACCTAGAATAGTGGGGCCCTGGTCCATGGCTGGGGCTCCTAAGCATTATGGGAATACAACTAAATAATCATAAATCTATAATAAGGGTGATCTTCTGAGGAAGGTATAAACTCACTCGGAGTATGTCATGAACAGAAATTTATTTCTGTCCCCAGTTGGTGATCACCTTACACCCTGAAGTAAGACTTAGCATGCAATGGCCCTTTCACACTTGGGGTGGTCTGTTGTGTAAACAAATAAAATATCATCTATTTAAAGGCTAGCCACTTGTGGTATGACATGCAGGGTTTTTGCAATGCAGGCTGGCTGCAATATTTTCCTTCATGTGGTCATTCTTCTATCAAGCATAAGGATTCTTACATTGTTCCCTACTTTACACAATCCTCATCCTCAGGGCCTGAAGTAATGGTCACTGTGGGTATATCTACACTGCAATCAAAGCTGGCCTGGGTCAGTGGACTCGGGCTCATGGGGCTTGGGCTCCAGGGCTAAAAATTTGATTGTAGACTCAATGCCACTGTTGTGGGGTTATTCTTTCTTTCTTTCTTTCTTTCTTTCTTTCTTTCTTTCTTTCTTTCTTTCTTTCTTTCTTTCTTTCTTTCAGTAAAGATATACCCTAAAGGCCTGATCGAAAGCCCATTGAAGTCTCAGGGTTAAAGTCTCTACCTGAAGAATATTCCCTTTGTAGGCATTTATCTTTCCCTTTGCAAGGGTCATAGAAATGTCCTCTCTCGAATTAAAGGCCAAATCCTGTGCTTATTTACATTAGTGTCAATCCAGATTAATGCCTGTGACTCAATGGAGTTTTTCTGAATTTACACTGATGTCAGTGAAAGCAAGATTTGGCCCTACATACACTGTTCTACCCAGATAAAAAGGGTTGAGACCAAAACAGAATTTCAGACTTTTTTGCTGAATTTCCTTCCCTTTGTGGTTTTGCCTGATCAGTGCTTTACTGAAATAAAGTGTTTTTTATAATATTTCTAGGTCTTCTCTCCAAAGCAAGAAAACTGGTGATTAGCACAGTTGATTACATACTGTATTAAAAACCACATATTACATTAAGACCTGTAAGTTACAAAGAAATTCACTGTTTGCAGTGTGGTAAAATGCCTTATTAAAACCACAAATATTAAAATTCTTCATCTATGCACCTTAGCTCCCCATCTTTCTTACTTCTATTAGTTTTTCCATTGCTCGTTCAGACTGGCATATGATGAAGTAGAGACATGCTGTAATTTATGTTACTCTGTGGGAAGCAGAGAAACTTTTCTGTTTATTTTAGAACAAGGTAATCAGTTTCTTTAAAAATATTGCTCTTTTTTAGAGGCTGTTAAAGCTAAATGATGGGGAAAATAGGTGTCTTGGGATTTGCATCAAGAGCAGCGTTCACCTTGAGTACATATTTGATGTCCGCAAATATGCCAGCTGCCTGACATATCACAATTTCTGACTTTACAGCATCTTGAAGTTGCAGCCAAGTTACCCTGCCACTGAGATCATCACACTCACAAAGAAGTGTTTTGATTGCAACCAGTAAGTAGGCTATGGCTTATATACTACAAAACACTCTTTGAAAACTTTGCATGTGTGCTAGATGCATACAGAATTGTTACAAATTAGTTTGGATCCTGGATAAAAACTTTGCAAGTCTAGCCATTGTGAAGAACACATAGGTGGATAAGTATTTTTCCACTGGTGATTTCTTTAACAAGACATTAGAACAACAATTGATTATAGACCTCTGTTTATAAAGTTAATTGTTATGAAATCTATATTGCAGTAGTGCCTAGAAGCCTAAACCAGGTCTGAGCCCCATTGTGCATAGAACGGAACAGATATGTAGTGTAGTAAGGAATAATACTTCACTCTTATACCACACTTTTCATCAGTAGATCTCAAAGTATTTCACAATTGTAAAGGTATTTATCCTCACAACACCCCTGTCAGGTAGGGAAGTATTATTACCCTAGTTTTTCAGATGAGGACCTGAGATTCAGAGAACCTAAGTGATTTGCTCAAGGTCACACAGAAAATCTGCCAGAAAAGAAAACTTAACCTGGGTATCCCAAATCCTAGGCTACTGCACTAACCACTGACTCATCCTTCCTTTCTGCTCCAAAGAGATTAATGGGTAATTTTTAAAAAAGAAAGTAATTCCTTTAGAGAAGTGAATTTCTTACCTTAGGTCCATGTCCCCATCTAACCAATATGCTAGAATGTTGGAAGATGTTCCACCTGGACAGCATCCCATGATCAGCACAGCAATAGCTTGAACAGGAAGCACATTAAAGATGAGTGACAGCACAAAGCCTGTCAAAGGCATAATTCCAAACTGACAGAGGAAGCCCACACATATGCCCCATGGCCTTTTTATATGTCCCCAAAATTTTTTTATGTTCACATTGCAGCCCATGGAGAACATCACCAATGCCAACAAGATTGTTAGGACAGTACTTAAAACTAAATTCAAAATTTGGTTAAAATTGTCATCAGGTGTAACACACGAAGTGCCATTGCAAATGGTGGCATTTGCAGAACAGTACAAAATATTTGTGGTTGAGTTTGCTGTCATCATCTTGAAATCGCCAAAATTAAATTTCTCAAAGTCACTATTGCTGCGTTTTAAAATAAAGAAAATCTCAGTTCATCCAAGTCAAACTTTTAAGCCCTCTGTAAATGCTATTCTCTTGGTAGCTCTTTTTAAATGACATGCGAGGCAATAAACAGCAATAAATACTTGAACTCAGTTTCTACCAGATTAGGGTCTAGTATTGTGCTGAGTCACAAAGGTGTATGTAATTGGTGCTATCTTATTGAAGTGGCAAACTTTTAATTAATCATTTATTCATGCCATAATGTTCAGTTCCACACCAGAATAGCAATCGTGTTAATATTTAAAAGCATGAGCTAGGTTTGTTAAATAGCTTTAACACAAAGTGAGATTCACAGTAGTGATCAAGTCAAGGCTCCAGTCTTTCCATTCCACACGTGAGGTTGGACTGCTCCCCCTGCACAGGACCCCTTTGAAGTCAATGGGGTTCGGGAATGGTGAGCAATCCTCTTAAGTATGAGAAACTGCCGGTTTAAAGCCCATGAATTGAACTTACTACACAATATGCACAAAACTACATTTTGGGGGAGCTAGGGGTATTGCTTTAACAATAACAGGTACTTTTTGTGTGTGTTTGTACAGCTATCATCACTGGAAACTCGCATACAAAATGCCCATCATTTCAATAGGTTCTGTAGCAAATATGCAGAAAGGAACACCAGAACAAACTAAGGCTCTTATACTGCGCTGAGACTGTGGTGGGCGGGGCTCTGCACCAAGTGCAAACAAAATCAGCAAGGCTGTTCTTGTGTTCAGATCTGCCTATCTGGACAGAATTAGAGACTAAACATTTTGCTCAAATAAAAATTAGCAATGAAGACCCTAATGGTGCAAATACTCATGTGCATACTCATTGGTTCCCTGTACTCCCCCATCTGTCTTCATCTATCTATAGTCTCTTGTCTTATACTTAGATTGGGGCAGCACAACCGGGAAGTTGGGGGTGGGATAGCATTCCCACAATGGAAATATTGCGGGGGCTCTGCCTGTATAAATTTGTGCCCATCTGGGCGGTCAGTATGGAGGCGAAGTGACTGTGGGACCCAGAAAGGCTGGAGTGGCTGCCCAGGGGCCCAGGATTAAGCCAGGGAGTTGGACCTGTGGAGGCTGGAATGGGCCAGGTCGGAAACCCTGACACCTTCTTCCCAGCCTGGAGACTGATCCTCCACACCTAGTCTCATTATTGCCCTTTACTCCCACTCCTGTCACTTCACCCTCTCATTTGCAGGGATCTTCCTCTCCTCCCCCTCTTACTTAGATTATATGCCCTATGAATTTCCTGAATAGTTTTGGCCAAAATAATTTTTTTGGCGGACTTAGGTGCTATCCCAAAATGGCCAGAAGAAGCAGCCTCCCTTATAATTTTTAGCCTGGTGGATAGAAGTGTTAACTAATCTGAATTGAGATCCCAGTCCAAGAGCCGCTTTTTCATCTTAAAGTTTCTGTGTGCGTGTGTGTGTGTGTGTGTGTACGTACATACATTTACTAGGGAGGTCGTAAATTTGAAGTATAAGGAGTGGTTGATGTTCAAAAACCATTTTATTATTCAGTGTGGAAACACTTCATACCAGAGGAAAACACGTCATAACTACTTCAAACACAGTAGGCTCCTCCTCAGGAAAATCTTATTGTTCCACTCAGATCCCTGACTTTTAAGATGGTGTACCTTCATGCCTTCTAATCTTTCTATTTGATGGATTGTTTAGAACTGAGGTCCTTAGTCTGGGCCTGGCTTCTGAAAAGTCTGTCCCAGTATGCTCTGCTGGTAGCAGATTCTTTAAATTTGGAGCAGATGAACAACTGCAGCTCTAAAGTAGCCAGTTTGTTACTGATTATTGCAGGAAGCACAGTCCTCCCAAGAAGCTGGGAAGTATATTTGCTGCTGTTTCCCTCTACTTTTTCTTCTCTTATGCCTAATGGGGTGTACATGCTCATAATTCATAAATACATAAATATATATCAAGTACATAAAAGGTTGTCACAAGGAGGAGGGAGAAAAATTGTTGCTCTTAACCTCTGAGGATAGGACAAGAAGCAATGGGCTTAAATTGCAGCAAGGGCGGTTTAGGCTGGACATTAGGAAAAAGTTCCTAACTGTCAGAGTGGTTAAGCACTGGAATAAATTGCGTAGGGAGGTGGTGGAATCTCCATCGTTGGGGATTTTTAAGAGCAGGTTGGACAAACACCTGTCAGGGATGGTCTAGAACAGCGGTTCCCAAACTTGTTCCACCGCTTGTGCAGGGAAAGCCCTGGCGGGCCAGGCTGGTTTGTTTACCTGCCCCGTCCGCAGGTTCGGCTGATTGCCACTCCCAGTGGCCGCGGTTCGCTGCTCTAGGCCAATGGGAGCTGAGGGAAGTGGCACGCATAACACCGATGGAGTGCATACATAATGGTTAGGTTTTATTGGGATGAGTTTGGGATGGATATATTACTCACATAGGGTCAAGATAAGAAATCAGCTGTGTATTGTATATGATGCGTAATCAAAATGAATAGACAAAGACACCATTTGGGAATAAGTGATACTTTTTCTTTGCATTTTTTCTTCCATTTTGGAAACACTATGAACTAGATAACTTCCCTCTACTCCTGTGAGTGGAAGGGACTTTGATCTGGTAGGTCTCAATTAGGTTTCCATTTAAAGGAGGTTCATCAGTTCTACAATCCCAGGCAGTAGAGACTTCTGTGTGTGGGATTAATCTCTGTGAGGTTTACAGACCAAGAGCCCCTCTCTATGCTAATCTCCCATTTCTAGGCAATTGCTATCCATGTTGTTACCTGGGCTGTGACTGAAATGGCATTATCTGGATGCCCCCTAAAGGATCCTGCTGCTTTGAGAGTGACCAAAGATCTATCCTCCTCCACAAGAATCTGGATACCCTTCCCCATGATTCCTAGGGATCTTTATGGGTGGCAGGTTGTGCCTCTATTTCATTCATACACCTACTGAAGCGGCAATTTGAACTACTGATTAGATCACTTATATGGCTTTTTAATGAAAGTTTTTGTCAATTGGGGTGAATGAAAAAAGATTTCTTATGTCATCGTCCCATTTAGACACAATAGTTTTACTTCTGGGGATAACGAGGTAAAAGGCTAAGGTTTGTTAGTATCTGTTAATAAATATTAACCCTTTTAGTTCTTTCTTTTTGTATATTTTCATTCATTTATATGTCAAGTAATCCTAAGAATCTTTATCTTCAACAAAGAGTGTGTCTGAATTCTAAGGCCTGGAACACTGATCCTTGAACGATAAGTAATTCTATTCAGGAATTTTATCCATTATGCTGTACTTTAACAATCTTGGGTGTCTTCATGTCTGTAAAACTCAAGATATTCTTGGAAATCTGTCTGTCTGTAATGCTTACATAAGTATATATAGACTTGGGAAAATAATAAGGGACAATTGTTACAGCAGATGTTTTCTGTTGGGGAATCAATAGGAAAGAATGATTGTGAGGTAAGAAGGACCCACTGAGAGAGATTATCTTGAAGAATTGTTAGTCCTCTCAGCTGTCAATAATCATGCCTTCACACATAAATCAGGTACAGAGAGAATGTATAGAAATGACATCAGAAGATACGTTTTCAGGAGAATATTCTTGGCAAAGGTGACTTCTTTTTCTAAAACCCTATATAATGATACGGGAATGGGAACTTAGCTGGGGGAAGAGAAAACTTACGCATCCCTCCAGATACAGCGAAGGAGAGAGACACAGCCAACTCTTGGTCTGACAACAAAGGGTGGTAATGTATTTCTTTCTTTCTGTATTCCGTATAGTGCTATACTAATCTCTGATTCACAATCTTTGATTAAATAATTCCAACTGAGCCTGTTATTCGACAATCTTGAGTCATTAATTCAGACATGTAACAAATTGGTGACCCTGACGTGATTGTCAAGAATGTTATCATTGGATCCAGATTACTTAGGATAATGACCTACATTTTCTGGTAAAAGTGAGCTGTAGCGCACGAAAGCTTATGCTCAAATAAATTGGTTAGTCTCTAAGGTGCCACAAGTCGTCCTTTTCTTTCTGCGAATACAGACTAACACGGCTGCTACTCTGAAAGCTTACAGGATGTCTTCTCTGCCGTTCTAAAGCTTGAGTGAATAGCTTACTCCAGTAAAAGGTACTGAGGGTGGGGGGGGGGGGGGAGAATAAAGTAAGATTAAGATAACAGTAAGAAAACCTTGAAATAGGTTAAATGAGAAAAATGTCAGCTGACGAGGGGAAAATCCTAGAGAATTTTACAATAAACTATGTTATTGAACAAGGAACTGCTTCATTTGCATTAAAAGCAATTGATGTAGGTGATCCCTAGAAATATGTGTGTAAGTTGTTTGAAGAAGAGATAGGGGGAAAAGATAGAAAAGGGAAAGAGAAACAGTTAAAAGGCATGGCTATACAAGGTCTGTATGGAATCTGCAAGGCTTTAAATAATATGGTTAGTAAAATGAAGGAGAAAATGAGGGAATTAGAATATGATTTGAAAGGAGAAAAGGACCAAACAAGGAGTTAAAACAGCACCTGGAGGGTGTCAGCAGTTTAAACTCCTCCTTGTCTTGTAATTTGCAGGAGGCAAAGGATAAAACTGAGGAATTCCAGTCAGGAGAGCAAAGGAAAATTGGGGTGGAAATCACAAGCAGCGGATGTGAGAAGTGCATACGAAATGATGTGGAGTGAGGTTACAGCAGCAAGACTTGGCAGTGTGAAAGACCACAGCCTGTGTAAGTCTAGAGAGAAGTTTAGAGTTCAGAGTTTTCCGGGTGCAGATAGCAGCACTAAGACCAGATCTTCTGCTGTCCACAGCACCTCTGTATCCAGACCCTGGAGATGATGGTTATTGGGATTGTTAAGAGTGTGGTTATGAGTATGTGGAACTGTAGGTAGATAAGGAGAGAACATAAGAACTGCCATACTGGGTCAAACCAAAGGTCCATCTAGCCAGTATCCTGTCTTCTAACAGTGGTCAATGCCAGGTGCCCCAGAGGGGATGGACAGAACAGGTAATCATCAAGTGATCCTTCCCTTGTCACCCATTCCCAGCTTCTGGCAAATAGGCTAGGGACACCATCCCTGCCCTTCCTGGCTACTAGCCATTGATGGACCCATCCTTCATGAATGTATCTAGCTCTTTTTTGAGCCCTGTTGTAGTCTTGGCCTTCACAACATCCTCTGGCAAAGAGTTCCACAGGTTGACACTGTGTTGTGTGAAGAAATACTTCCTTTTGTTTGTTTTAAGCCTGCTGCCTATTAATTTCAATTGGTGACCCCTAGTTCATATGTTTTGAGAAGGAGTAACTAACACTTCCTTATTTACTTTCTCCACACATGATTTTATAGACCTCAATCATATCCTCCCTCAGTCATCTCTTTTCCATGCTGAAGATTCCCAGTCTTATTAATCTTTCCTCATATGAAAGCTGTTCCATACTCCTAATAATTTTTGTTGCTCTTTTCTGTATCTTTTCCAATTCCAATATGTCTTTTTTGAAATGGGGCAACCACATCCGCATGTAGTATTCAAGATGTGGGCATACCATGGATTTATATAGAGGCCATATGATATTTTCTGTTTGCTTTTTTGACTGCTGCTGCACTTTTTGAAAAATGTCTGGGTATAACAAAAATGTGTTACTCTGGGGGAAATAAACAGCACAGATCCCAATAACCTATGACAAGGTCAATCTAATGATAAGTAGTATTCCTGTTTTAGAGTTAGGAAACTGTTATTTTACTGTAGGTCACCTACTGAGTCAGGGATTTCTGGGAACTGAACTGAGCTCTCCTGATTCAGTCTGCTGTCTTAGCAATTGAACTACACTGCCTCCATTTTCTTACATAGCTCCTCCTCAGCACAGGTTATGGTGAAGCTAGATGCCAGTGGAGAACCCACTGGAGCATAACCCCTAAGGGAGCTTTTGTGGGATGTGTACTCTGTTATTTCTATTGCACACTGTAACCTTCTTGTATTCAGAAAGTCATAACTGACTTTAGCTGCCACAAAATTTTGAATTTGAATTTCAATGGTGGATGATCCCTGTGGCCTGATCCTGCAAACTCTTCTGCACATGAAAGCTGTTATCCAACCTCCAGAACAGCTCTGGAAAGTCCTATCAATACTTCATGGTATTAATGCTAATGTAACTACAATGTCCCATCAATACTTGTGACTTTGCATAATGAATACTGCTCTGTTGAATTTTCAGGAGCAATAGGATAGATCTTCTCTAGGGTAAATTGTGGTAATTCCACTGGAGCAAATAAATCTAGGCTGATTAACACCAGAAGGGGATTTGGCCCTATGTATTTTTAAACATATGTGCTTTGTGTTAGCTGAGTTATTTATCCAGTCGTTCAAAAATACATGAACAGTAAGTGCATACTAAACCATAACCCCTGTTACAGTGTGTCCTCCTTCCTTGTTACAGAGTGTCTCCTTCCTTAATATTTCCAAAGTATTTTGTTTAACCCGAGATATTATTGACAAGGAGGATAATTGCTTAGTTTGGAGACAGTGGTACTGTATAACTGAGAGTAATGGAAGGAATTAAGAAAAGGAAAATCTATGCTAATAGTAGGAAAAATTTATTGATGTTAAAATACGTTTAGCTACATAAAATTCTTCCAACGGATGTTGGAAAATCCCTATCACCTGGGACTGCTAAAACTAGCTTGGACAAAATACAGGAAACAGGCTGTAGAGCAGGGGTAGGCAACCTATGGCATGCGTGTCAAAGGAGGCATGATTTTCAGTGGCACTCACACTGCCCGAGTCCTGGCCACCGCTCCGGGGGGCTCTGCATTTTAATTTAATTTTAAATGAAGCTTCTTAAAGATTTTAAAAACCTTATCTACTTTACCTAGAACAATAGTTTAGTTATATATTATAGACTTATAGAAAGAGACCTTCTGAAAACGTTAAAATGTATTCCTGGCACACGAAACCTTAAATTAGAGTGAATAAATGAAGACTCGGCACACCACTTCTGAAAGCTTGCTGACCCCTGCTGTAGAGCACAATTTTGCATTTTCAGGGAGATAGTCTGCATGATCAGAGGCCTTTTCAATCTCTAACTTCGTCATTGCAGAATTAAATAATTTAGTTAATTTTTTTCAAATGTAAATCCCTGTAAACTTTTTCAGTTTAATTTTTTAAATCAACAAGCTAACATGCATTCACGGAATTCTCCTCTACCTTCTGCCTGTCTGCTCCATGTTCCTATGCAGACTAAAAAGACATTTCCAAGACACATACTCTCTTGCTCAAGCAACTCTTCCTGCATATAAACATGAAGCAGACAAGCCCAGCTGGGAAAAAGCATTAGGTGCTTGCATATGCTTGCATCATGTGTAAAGTCAATATTCTTGGGCACTATCCTTGAGAAGTGGTTTTTCAATCCATGGCTATGCCTGTGCGGTCAGTCAGTTTTGGGGAGTATGTTTCTGCTAAAGCATTTTTTAAATCCTGCCTACACACGAAGAAATGCAGCAATACATTTGCTTTCTGTGTTACATTTCATGACAGCATATTGAAATCATGATAGAAAATCTAATCCAATGTATTTGTCTATTATAGCCAAACTCCAGCATTTTGACTAGAACATAATATTGCATCTCAGAAGCATGTGATTACCTTTCTAACACAGAGCAACAGAGTGCAAATACCCTAGATTTCAAAGAGCTCTTCCCTTTTTTACTACATTTATGAGAGCGCCTGATGAGAATTGCACTTTTATACTGTGCAGTAAGGAGTGCATATTACAAGACAAATACCAAAGGTTTGCCAAGAATGTAATTTTTGGTCTTTTGGTCATTGAACTGTAAGGGTGACCTAAAATGTCATTGGCTAAATAGATGAAAGGTAAATAATTCCGTATTATTGAAGTCAGGGAAATGAGTCATCCCATAACTCTACACTTTCAAATGATTTTATTGGATTGGAATCTGTTAATACGAGTGTGTATTTCATTTTCCTTAGCAATTATCGACCTTGGACTTTGACAGACAATACATTATGCAGATTAGCCCAAAGTCTCTACTTTAGCTTTAGAAGTTATAGTTTTACTTTGTAGGAAAGATTAAGTTGGGTTTATTGGACCAAACTCTAGTGTGGTGTATTATTTTTTCCCTCTGGTTCAACAGCTTACTGAATTACAGGGTCTTTAATCTCTCTTCAAAATAAGAATTAACTCCTCTAATTCTGTATATAATTGACTAGTCTGTAGTATCCAATCAGTCACTAGGCAAGAAAGGATATGATACATTATTATGCACAATTACAAGATAAAGAAACTTTTCCCCCTAAAAACACACCCAGAGCACAGTTCATGATAAAATTATGAATGCAAATCATTAGAGAACCAATGACCATGAGTAAATTTCAGTAAGCAACATAAAATCCTGTCAACAGAAAAGACTTGGATATTGGATCTGATAGATGTTCCTTCTTGTTGGTTGTTTGTATGTGATGTGCCTCTGCCTTTCCGGGAAGCTCAATGTAGCCATTGCAATTATCACAAACCCCTTTGAAAACTGAAAAAAAGTAAACCTTCCAGGCCAAATTCTGCCTTCATTTATCAAGGCATTTATAAAAATGAGTTGGGGCCCAACAAATGTTTAGCATAAGCAGATAAATTTGGAGGTGTGAATCCAAACACACGTAGAGTAAATGAGAACCTCTTGAATTAAGAATGGAGCTGGATGTACTTATTCATAAACCCATGTAGTTTTGGACTTAAGGTACAGAGAGCTTGTATTTGTTCCTGTAATTTTTATTTAAACGTTACATAACCCAACAGTGAGATCCTGCTGCAGTCTGCAGTTCTTTGATCTCCCGGCAGTCCAGAACGCCACCTCCAAACCGTAGGATGACCTTTCGCCTCTGTACACAATGGTGTATTCTCTGTCACTATCATTAACAGTTTCACAAATAGATGACAATTTACAGTATGCCACATTATGTTGAGAAAAGATTTTAATAAGGGACAGGCTAAAAATAAAATAGTTCCAAGTTGAGAAATAAAGGGTAGAGGAAAGGTAACAAAATCATCAAGATATTGTTTGCTTTTCTGAGAAACCATATGATTCAGATGATATTCTTGTATGTGTGTGTACACAGTTAGAAATGTCACAAGGTTACTTTTCTGATTTTTAATTCAAATGAACCTTAATCAAATCTGATGTAAAACTAATATAGATTTCAGCACCTTAGAATATATTTGGAGAAACTTTCTTGTGGGATCAGGTTGTATTGGAATTATGAACCAGATGAACACTTTCCTTATTGTAGTATCTAGAGCTAGCTCCCTGCTGAGATCAGTGCCCTCCTCCTTTGTGCTAGGTGCTGTACACACATTTAATAAGCAGTGATTCCTACCTTGAAATGCTTACAATCTAAGGACTTGATTGTGGATTTACCCCAAGGGACATACTCCCTTACTCCTCTGACTAGGCACAAAGGGGCCCACACTGATAGGACAGACAAGAAGTGGGAAAAAGGAAGGATCATTATCCCCATTTCACAGCTGAGGAATTAAGGTACAGAGTAAGTGACTTACCCAAGAACACATGGAAGTAGTCTGTGTGGCTCTCAGAATTACACCCAGATCTCCTGTGTCCCTTAAACATGACCATTCTTCCTCATACCAGAAAGAGGATCACCAAGAAGCGATCACTATGAATATTATCATCTTTGTGCTTCCTCTCCCCTTCCCCCCACCTTTTTTTTGGGTCTATGGTTCTCACTTATTGTGTCCCTTCAAATCTGGATCGTACAATCTTTGGGGAAGGATTTTGTCTGCGCTTCATTTTGTGACGCACTTAGCATGTTTTCAAAATGCTCAAAAAACTAACATCAACAATATAAAAACAAACACCACCCTATAGTACAAATGAATGGGAGTGATCAAAGAAGAGCCAAAAGGAAGAATTTACTCAGCAGTGTTTAAAGCTCATAAAATTCCTCTATTCAGAGTCTTCTAGAAATGGAATGCTTCCAATATCCTCCCTTCCCTACAAAGACATGTCATTAAAATATTTTTGTAATGAGGAACTAATTTCCTTATGAATTACCAAGTGGTGGGGATTAATTAAATGATAAAAATGCTACTTATACCTATTAAACAAATTAATCAACTTTATATCCTTCAAATACATGCCAGCAATTTGTCTTATATTTTCCTGCACCTGGTTTTCTAGTTAGCTACATATTTGCTAGTTTAATGGATTTCGAGTAACATCTATTTACATTTTAATACATGCAGTACTTCATAAACCTGGTTTTACTATGACAATTGCTTTCTTTCCAAATCCTCTTTTCTTTTAATCCTAGGTTCCATTCCATAAACTTATTTTGCACCAGTTTCCTTTTCTTGTGCCAATTTGTAGGCCCTCTTCCCCTCTAATAATCCCCATTCCAGTCCTAGAACATCTAAATCATGCAACTGTGGCATCTGGTGGAAGGAAAATATTTGGAACAACTGTAGCCTCACATGCCATCTCATCCATGTCAATGTTTATTTCTCCTCATAGACACGTGCAAGGTCAATAGTATTGGTACAACCTTAAATCCAGTGAATTTAGTTCATCCTTTTGCAAGGACAGAGCTTTTCCTTATGGCATATTTAATTATACTCAATGTAGGGGGATTTGATATCTGCTTTCAACTACCTGAAAGGGGGTTCCAAAGAGGATGGCTCTAGACTGTTCTCAGTGGTAGCAGATGACAGAACAAGGAGTAATGGTCTCAAGTTGCAGTGGGGGAGGTTTAGGTTGGATATTAGGAAAAACTTTTTCGCTAGGAGAGTGGTGAAACACTGGAATGCGTTACCTAGGGAGGTGGTGGAATCTCCTTCCTTAGAAGTTTTTAAGGTCAGGCTTGACAAAGCCCTGGCTGGGATGATTTAGTTGGGGATTGCTTTGAGCAGGGGGTTGGACTAGATGACCTCCTGAGGTCTCTTCCAACCCTGATATTCTATGATTCTAGTCTGTAAATTGTTTATAGTAACTCCTGCTATGTGCTCTCCAGATTGAGAAAAAAGAGTCATTGTCCCTAGGAGCTTGCAAAGGAAGGATAGATAGACTAGTAGACAGAGATTGGGGGAATGGGAAATAACTCTTTTTTTTCCTAATTTAAATTTTTTGTCAACATGAGTCACACTTCAATCATGGAAAAAATGGATCTTCAAGAAGGTTTGAACTGGATTTAAAGGTGAAAAAGGTGGGCAGATGATCTCAGCAAGGGTATACCATGCATAGGACCTGTTCTGGTTTTAAATGTCTTAAGTGGTGGGCTTGTTGTAGCCATGTCAGTCCCAGGATATTAGGGGGACAAATTGGGTGAGGTAATGTCTTTTATTGGACCAACTTCTGTTGGTGAGAGAGACAAAGTTTAAACTTACAGAGAACTATTAAGCTTGAAACTTTGTCTTTCAAGTGGTGAGGTCGTTTCCACTTCCCTTGAAAGACTAGTCTACAGTCCAGTAGAACTCAGTGCTAGGATTTAGTCCCTGGGATTCAGCTTGAATTACTTCAGTGTAATTTCACTGCAATAAGATAATTATACCCACAGAAAATCAATGCAATAAGCCACTGTGGTGGAAACTTTGGCAGCAAAAGGACAATATAATGCTTTGTCTGTTTTTTTTTAACAAAAAAATTATAGGGAGTTTCTGAGAACATTGAAAGTTCACTTTGAGAGTTGGCCTTGAAAGCAAATGACAATTGTAATTATTTTGTTTTAAACTTTAAACAAAAATATAGGTAGCCAGATTTGAAGGTAATCTCCGAACCAGTTTCCTTTGACCCGGTAAATTAAACACCCCAGTCATGTTCACTCTCACTCATCTTCATTCCAATTGAGTGAACCAGCAAATAGGCAGCCAAATATCATTGTCAATGCCCAGTTCAGTTTCAGGAAATAAAAGCCATGTTCATTGGCAGTTCACAGAAATGAACATGCCAACAAGATCCCCATTAATCAAAGTCCATGGAAGGGTTTCTATTGTTTCTGATTCATTCAGCCATTGGCCACTCTTTCTCTTAACATTGTATCAATCAGCCAAACAGAATGGCATCAAAATCTATAAACACAGAACCCTATCTACACAATATTTTTTCTATATTTTGCAAACTACCTTTTACAACCCAGAGATGCCAATGTACTCCTGCATTCTGGGATTATCTTAAAAATAAATACAAAGTTCTCATTTGAAGGGCAAATAAAATGGGAGCTCACTGCAAACAGAGTACACTGACTGCCTAAAATCTAAATGCATTCTAATTTCTCTCTTCCATACCCTTTTATGGTTAAAGCACAATAGTCTATCACAAGCAACAGGTGTGGCATTTCATCGTCCACAATTCCATCTAACCATGACTAACTTTTCTCTGTTGAATAATCAACCTTAAAACCCCCTTCCCTCCCTCAAAGAAAAAAAATCATGTTCTTTTCATAGTGTTTCCAAAATTTACAGTGTCATTTGCTGTTTTTATTAAAAATGCACTGATTTCTGGGAAGGGTTTCCACAAGCCAGTGGAATTTATACTTCTAAATTCCATAGGAACTTCTGAAAATCTTATCCTTTGCAAGCATGTCTCTTTATAATTATTTTGGGCCCAATTCTGCTTCTTGATCTAGAATAGTCATACTGACTTCAGTGGAACTACTTTGTGTGAGTAAATACTACTCCACATAAGGAATGGTTGCAGAATTGGGTCATACATTTGCAAAAATGTATTGTACCAAAAGCTCAATAAATAAGGTCAGAAAAACTGTTGCTTTTTACAGTTTAAAACATGACTGCTCATAGGAATACATACATATACTTACAACTGGGTTTTGTCCAGGTGTTACATCTCTACTTATAACATGAAATGCAAAACATATGCACACACAAAGTTACAACTGTTCTCCCTAATTAAAATCAGTCTATAGCTGCAGCTCCAAGGCACCATAGCCAATTAATCTGAGTCAACAGCACCCAATTATAGCTCATTGATTGGTCATAATTTACTAGATAAATTAGATCGTATAGTGGCTTTTCATGTACTCTGAACACAGTGTAATTTGTTGTTAAGACCTCAACTCTATTGCTTTGTAAGAAAGATTGAAAGCACCAGTGTGTAATCTTTCACAATTCAATTAGAGTAATCCCCCTTCATTCTGATGCTTTACCACAATCATACCATTTCATTCCAGAGCAAACTTCTCCTCCCTTTCAGACCCCTAGACAAACAATATAAAAGAGGAGTGGGAAAAATGATAGAAAGAAAAAGGAAGAAAGCAAGAACAATGAGATAAGCTCCATATCTGTCTGTCAATCATCCCCGTCCCTCTGGTCCTCCTCCTTGGGCGTTTATTCAGAAGTAGCTCACATAGATGTTGACTGGGCTTATTGAATCCAATTAGCTTTTCATATTCACAGATGCTCTTCTGATACCAGGCAGTTATGAACAATTGTAAAATTTTTAGCTCCTATAAAATGTCCTGAATGTTGACTTAAGTGAATTATGTAAGTCTAATATAGACACTTGGAGCCAGATGACTAGGCCAGTTGTGCGGACACAGCACGTCCCTCTTCCCACGTAGCTATCTCCTTTCCTGCATGAGGAAGATCAGCACTAGTCTGCTTGGGACCTGATGAAGTTCAACTCTTGGACCCGAGATCCTGACTCTGGAGATGAAGGTTTGAGTAAATGTTATAGCTTGGGTGGGTGGAGGTACACTTTGTTGCCTCAGGCCCTGTATGAAACCCAACAGAGTTTTTGAAGCCTGAAGCTACTTTACATCTTCTGCAATTCTTTACAACTGTGACCAATTATATGCCTTTATTTTTTTTGCTTTTTATCACAGTAGCTTGCACAAATATCCACTTTGCATGCACAACAGCAGCAATGGCATGTGCACCTTATTTTTTGGATAATCAAGTTAAAAAATTCTTACCTCTTGCCGTTTTGGAGAATAGGCTTTTCCCCCAAACCTGTCATCCTAGTTTAACTTGAATATGACTTCTTTCATTACAATGGGTAACTTTTGTCAGTACTGCACAACAGTATCTAGATCCCTGCAGCCTTCAGCTTACCAGGGGGTTCATTCCAGTGATGGATTGGTTGTTCAGATAATTTTATTACATCTGAAAGACCGTTGTCACGGCAGCTGTTAAGGGAGAATTCTTGAAATAAAAGTTTTAAAGTTGTGATTTTGTGGCCATTAAAGCCATTTTTTCAAAAACTTAAATGTATGCAAATCCCTGTGTGGGAGCTGCTAGGTTCTGATCATTTTGGAAAATTGGGCTATTTACGTAGGTGTCTAAATATGGATTTAGGAGCTTAACTTCAGTCACCTACTTCTGAAAATGTTGCCAGGCAGCTATATGGTTGTAAGAGATACAAGCAGGCAGGAGTCATGCCCTTGAGGGTTGTCAAGTTTCCTTCCCCACTCTGAACTCTAGGGTGCAGATGTGGGGACCTGCATGAAAACCTCCTAAGCTTACTTTTACCAGCTTAGGTTAAAACTTCCCCAAGGTAAAAATTAATTTTACCCTTTGCTCTTGGATTTCCACTGCCACCACCTAACTTTATCTGGGTTTACTGGGAAACGTAGGTTGGACACATCTTTCCCCCCAAAATCCTTCCAACCCTTGCACCCCACTTCCTGGGGTAGGTTTGGTAAAAATCCTCACCAATTTGCATAGGTGACCACAGACCAAAACCCTTGGATCTTAGAACAATGAAAAAGCATTCAGTTTTCTTACAAGAAGACTTTTAATAGAAGTAAAGGAATCACCGCTGTAAAATCAGCATGGTAGATACCTTACAGGGTAATTAGATTCAAAACATAGAGAATCCCTCTAGGCAAAACCTTAAGTTACAAAAAAGACACACAGACAGGAATATTCATTCTATTCAGCACAGCTCTTTTCTCAGCCATTTAAAGAAATCATAATCTAACACATACCTAGCTAGATTACTTACTAAAAGTTCTAAGACTCCATTCCTGTTCTGTCCCCAGCAAAAGCATCACACAGACAGACAGAGACCCTTTGTTTTTCTCTCTCCTCCCAGCTTTTGAAAGTATCCTGTCTCCTCATTGGTCATTTTGGTCAGGTGCCAGCGAGGTTACCTTTAGCTTCTTAGCCCTTTACAGGTGAGAGGATTTTTCCTCTGGCCAGGAGGGATTTTAAAGGGGTTTACCTTTCCCTTTATATTTATGACAAGGGTAGACCAGTATTGGCCGTGATGCTACTCATTTGGTTGGGGATAGGGTTAGTAAGGAAAAAATCTAAGTAAGGGTTAGTCTTTGGGGGAGGCAAAGGCTTTTTATTCTGTGTCTGCACAGCACCTGGGGTAATGGGGTACTAGTCTCTGACCAGGGGTACTGAGTGCTATCACACTACAAAATAATAATAAAACAGGTAATTTTTATGTAATTTTAATAAATTTTTGCCATGTGGCTAACATTAGTCACCTAAATCTCTATTTAGGCACATAAGTGGCCTACATTTTAGGCCATGTGCAACTCTATTTAAAGCAGCTCTACTTAAAGCATGTAAGTTTGTAAGTGTAGGACTTTGTTTTTAAAGCACTATTGGAATTAAGTTTCTTTTCAACAAGATATATGAAGTAACTTAGTACTCAGATTTGTGGCTGTATTCTGATGCAATTGAATATCTACTACTTGGAGTCACAATAAAAATGGATTCATCATGCCCCTGGAAAAAAGAGTAAAACTGAGTTACACGAATGCTTTGCCAGTCATTCATGAGCCAACAATAGAGAGGCTCCAGCCAATTTCTGCCAGCTCCCCAGCCTTGCACCCCAAAACTGCACCATTTTGCCCTGGTCAGAAGGTTGACCAGTATAAGTACATTACCCAGTCTGCCCCTCCCTTGATGTGGGGAGAACACACACTAGCCTTTGTAACCTGAGCTGAGATTTCCCAAGCACTTCAACCAAAGCACACTGTTTCAGGTAACAGAAAGCTAGATTTTAACTGATTATAAGTAAAATATATAAAGTATATATATAGTATTTATCAATATAAAAAGTTGGGTACTTAAGAAACAAAAATAATTTCGCAGTCTGAGTTCTACAAATTAAACAGGATTTGAATCAAGCAGTGTCTCATCCTGACATATCGAAAAGCATGTTACAGATCCTCAGTACACAGGCTGGGACTCTTTTCCAGCCTGGGACCACTCTCCCCAGTTAAAAGTCTCTGTCCTCCATATGTTTCTTCCAGGTGTTGAGTTGAGGGGAGAGGTCAAGTGACGATGTCACTTCCCCTCTTTTACAGTTTCTTCCAGCTTGCTGGAAAGATGGATGCTTGTGATGTGAGGGTCCACCCCCATTGGTCAAGCAGTCTCTATTGTCTATGTGCTCTCTCTGAGACATTTTCTGCTGGGAGAATGGATTCCCTTTAATGGGCCATCAGCACATCTGTGCCATCAGCACTCCATTGTTGTACCTTAAAGGCTGATTGTGGGTGTTCCTAACCTCACAACATATTTCAGTAGCTCACACATAGTAAGACTTTATAACTTCCCATACAATGATAGTACATACAATCCAACAGGATATTACTGCTCAACAGATCAAGACTTTAAAAATGATACTTCACAAGGCATATTTTGTACAAAACATCATAATTATGACAGTGGTGAATATGAGGGTTCCAGGGTGCTGCTTTGAGGTACAGAGGTAGCACCATTGCAGTCCTCTGCAGTGACTCTCAGTAGAGCCTCAGAATCCCGTTCTCACTTGCCATAAAGACTTTTGAGTCACTTCTCACTGCCAACTCTCACAGGAGAGAAATCAAGAACACTTAGGACTGTCAAGGAGAGTCTTGCCTGCTTGGACATAAGCTCCTTGCTCCAAAGCTCTCTGGGAACGCACTACTCCCAAAAATCCAGGTTTACATATAGTTATACTGACTCCCCAAGTGTCACTGAAGGAACTGTGTGTAGGTAGTCTATCCAAATGAATCGTTTTATGGCCCCATGTACACTTTGACTGTACGTGGTTACACAGGTATTGTTGTGCTATAAGCCCCCTACTGTCCATAACTGAACCCAGGAAGCATGTTCCTGAAGGAGAGTCATTGTGCAAAAGTTAGCATTCAGCATAGGTGCTGGACTAGGGATGCCGGGTTGGGGGTGCTGCAGCATCACTGGAGTGAAGTGGTTTCCATTATATACAGAGTTTACAGTTTGGTTCAGTGGCTCTCAGCACCCTACTATACAAATTGTTCCAGCCCCCTGGCATATAGGAGAGGGGTGGATATATACATGCCAATGCTGTAGCATGGCTCCGTACCCATTCTACAGTGCAGTGTGGATGGGGGCAATGGGAAGGTCACGGATATCTATAGTCTTCCAAGCCATTCCCACAGTGCTCCCTTTGGTGCCTGACACCAAAAAAAGATATAAAGGTGCCTGACCCACTGTTGCTGGTAGTAGCAGTGACCTACACTGATCCCTTTTCAGTTCTCCCGTCATGAGTGCTATTCATCAGCACAACCTGGAGGGTATTGACCCTAGTTCAGCTGGAGGTGAAATGCTTCTGGGCACTGCCTACCACCCTATCTGCTGCTTTTGTCTGGGAACAAGAAGCACCTCCTCTATCTTCTCCTCCCCCTCATTCTCCTCCAGCTGCCTGCTAGGCTGCTGTTGAGCCAGTGAATCCCATCCCCCATCCTGACAAGGATGATCAAGATGGAAAACTGGCAGTGCATTCGGTGGGGCAACAATGAACCCAATCCTGACCCTGGAGCAAAGCCTGTTTGGCACCTAACCCCTACGCAGGAGACTTCCCGGGTTGTCCCCCTGCACAGTGTTCCCTCCTTGTCAAGGACAGTGGGAAGGGAAGGGCTTGTAGTTGTGCCTAAAGACAGCAATGTTTGCCTACCATCAGAGAATTTGCCTGGGTGATTTTTTTAGGATTGGTTCCTGTAATAAAGCATTTTTGCAGTTAGTTAGATGTACGTTTGTAAAGAACAGTTTATGTTCACTTCACAGGTATGTGTGTGCCCCTCGTTTTCCAAAGATGATCAAAGTGATTAGTTCATAGAGGTTTGGGATGGGATAGCAGGAACCACAGCACATAACTGTGTTATCTGTATAAGTCTGGAGCCATTGAAATGCAAATAATGATGCAAATGTTTTTCCTGACAAACAGAAGTTACCTCAGTTATCCCAACTGCTTTGGATGCCTGCATTTACAATGTCACATTTTTGGTGCTTTAAAAAAGAAAAGAAAAGAAAAAGACCAATCTGAAGAACTAGTTTGTAGAGCGTGTGCTGCTGCTTTAGAATTGAGTTGAATTGGGGATGTTGTATTAAATTAGATGGAATATATGGTTTCAGAAAGTCAAAGGTGTTAACATGACCAACATTAAACAGTGTTAAAAAAAAAGTCGGGAGACCTCAGCCTGCTTGGAACCCTGGCAAACGCACCATAAAAATCCTTTAAATTTCTGATTAGAAATACAGAAAAGAAAGGAGAACGGTTAAAGCATTTGAAATATAAAGTATTTAGTAAGGCTTTCATTTTAGCAATGTTCCCTATTCCCTTTCCCTCTTGCTGGAGAGAGTTGTTAAAAGGAAAATGCCTCTATTTGACAAGTCTTGTAGATGGTAATAACTGTTTTTGGGGGGCAAAAGGAGAAGAAAGTTATTGAGATAGGCTGAAGCTGTTGCTGCTGTTAAAGTCTGATGAGCTGGCCGCCACTTCCTGCAGCTCCCATTGGCTGGGAACGGCGAACTGCAGCCACTGGGACTGCAGGGAGCCATGCCTGAGGATGGTCAACGTAAATAAAATGTCTCACGGCCCGCCAGCAGATTACTCTCATGGGCCACGTGCCGAAGGTTGCCGACCCCTGTCTTAGAACACAAAACAAGACAAACACACACAAGAGAAAAGAACAGCAAAGATAGAAAATGCAACTTCTGTCTTTAGTATTGACTTTCATGTGCAATCTCACTTCTGGAAAAACACAGACACAGCCCACGGTCTAATCAACCATCCTGAGACCTGGAAAACTAATACCAGCATTGATCTATATAATAATATATATACATATAAGGCATTGCTTTTTTTTGCCACTTTGCTCACAGGCTCAAAGCAGTGTTGCAAAATGTCATCCTGGCCAGCTGAGCCAGACTTTTATTAGTCAGAAGGCAAAAGGTGAAGGATAGGAAAGAGAAAAATAAGACGGGGAGGAGAGAGGACACATGCTGAGGAGGGGAATGGGGAAGGAAGTGACAAAATCTCACATCCCAGGTGGTGGTCAGGATTCAGCTGGAGTCAGTGGAGGTGGCAATGCTATTTGGATTCCTCTCTGCAGACTGGTCAGGACATCTCTCAAGGCCAGCACTGTCAGAGTGGATACTGGGGTCCCAGGAGACAATGCGGGTGGCTGCCATATTGGTGAAGCTCATTCCTTCCTGTTTTCCCATCCTTCAGCTAGCTAGCATCCACATCTGTCCTCTAATTTTTATCTCCAAAGCCTTTTCTTTGAAGGACCCTGTCAAGGTTCCTTCCCCACTCTGAACGCTAGGGTACAGATTTGGGGACCTGCATGAAAAACCTCCTAAGCTTCTCTTTACCAGCTTAGGTCAAAACTTCCCCAAGGTACAAAATATTCCACCCTTTGTCCTTGGATTGGCCGCTACCACCATCAAACAAATACTGGTTACTGGGGAAGAGCTGTTTGGACACGTCTTTCCCCCCCAAATACTTCCCAAAACCTTGCACCCCACTTTCTGGACAAGGTTTGGTAAAAAGCCTCACCAATTTGCCTAGGTGACTACAAACCCAGACCCTTGGATCTTAAGAACAATGAACAATCCTCCCAACACTTGCACCCTCCCTTTCCTGGGAAATGTTGGATAAAAATCCTCACCAATTTGCATAGGTGACCACAGACCCAAACCCTTGGATCTGAGAACAATGAAAAAGCATTCAGTTTTCTTACAAGAAGACTTTTAATAGAAATAGAAGTAAATAGAAATAAAGAAATCCCCCCTGTAAAATCAGGATGGTAGATACCTTACAGGGTAATTAGATTCAAAACATAGAGTACCCCTCTAGGCAAAACCTTAAGTTACAAAAAAGATACACAGACAGAAATAGTTATTCTATTCAGCACAATTCTTTTCTCAGCCATTTAAAGAAATCATAATCTAACACATACCTAGCTAGATTACTTACTAAAAGTTCTAAGACTCCATTCCTGGTCTATCCCTGGCAGAACCCAGCATATAAACAGACCCACAGACCCTTTGTTTCTCTCCCTCCTCCCAGCTTTTGAAAGTATCTTGTCTCCTCATTGGTCATTTTGGTCAGGTGCCAGTGAGGTTACCTTTAGCTTCTTAACCCTTTACAGGTGAGAGGATTTTTTTCTCTGGCCAGGAGGGATTTTAAAGGGGTTTACCCTTCCGTTTATATTTATGACAGACCCCAAAAGGAGGAGCAATGGGTGGAATAGCCAATCCCCTTATTATTTTGTCTAACAATTAGGCCTAATTTCTGACACATCAATTTGGCTCCATTAATTTCCAGACCACTTCTCTTGTTTACCAGGCATGACCTTACTAAAGTCCTCGAATTATATCAGTAGGCCTTCTTGTTTGTACTATTTCAGCCAGTCTGTCTCCCTTTTGAACCTTTTCTCATCAACATTTGTTGTTATAGGCTATTGTGACACTTTATGCACTTTTATCAACTTTCCCCCAGTTGAGTTTACAATTAGGGTAAATTTGTAGGCACAATTATTGCAATAGGCCTCTCTCTTCATGATGTCATTATTCAGTAATAGGTCACCACTGGGACTCATTTATACTTCTACTAATTCTAAAGGAATTCGATAGACTGCAAATCTGCCCATTAAACTCACATCATCCGTATCTTTTTGACATTCAATGCTCAATTGTACTCTTTGCTCAGATCTGTGAATTACAGGTGTTCATTTCTAGTGTAATCTTAGTTTTTTTTAAAGAAGTTCTAAACTTTTTTTTTCATTATTGTATACCTAAAAGATATAATATCAGTAAGACAGTCTCAATGCCAGGACATGAATGGAGGACACAGTCCGGCATCACATCTAGTCCTTCAACTACATACAGTTCACTAAGCAACATTTAACACAAACCCAGCCAAACACATACAAAAGAGAACAGAAAAAAAATAGCAAAGATCAAAAATGCAGTTTCTATCTCTAGTGTTGACTTTCACATGCATGGGAGTGCAGGGGACTGCACAAGATGATCTATTGAAGTCCCTTCCAGTCCTACACTTCTATGATTCCATGATTTGAAATAAATGGTGACAGCGTACCGTACTGCTAAAACTAAAAGGATAATTGGTTCCTACCACTGTTTAGCTTTTGGTTTTCAAGTTGGGCTAGACTGGGAAGAAAAGGGTGGATGAAAAGCAAATTGTGATGAGCTGCTGGTGCTCATGTATTATAATGATGAGAGCCCTAGAAGGGCCCAATCCAATGTCCACTGAAGTCAATGTAAAGATTCTTTGACATCAGTAGGCATTGCATCATACCCTGAATCCCTAGATAGTTATATCTCTTAAAGTGTATATAGTAAGTTTTTTTTACTTCCAGAAGCTGGCCAGGGTAGCTTCAGTAAAAGAGTGGGAAAGTAAATCCATAGGCATAATTTACTTCACTCTTTGAAAGGGGACCCATTATGATTGACAAAATCTGAACATGCTTGTAGTAAAGTAATATTGCTACTTAGCAATTTCATTCAAGGACCTCAAAGTGCTTCATGTATATTGGGACTTGATTCATTTCCCACTGGTGCAGGTGGCGGTAATTTGACCCTGAGATCAGTTGTGGTCTGATTCCCCTCTGCGATCGTCCAGGGTCCTTAGAATGCAGTTGGCCTGTGCAGAAGGCTCATCTGCTAGTGAGGAGTAGAGAGGTCTTCTCTGATGGGCCTTTTGATTCAGGCAGTATCATGTAAGGTTAGTGGATACCAACAACCCTCCCCCCCTTCCCACTCCTAAACAAAAAAAGCTCTGACCTGTTCTGAGGCTCTTATTGCAGGCTGATTGGAAGGATGAACTCAAGAAGTAATAAAAGTGTGGTGGAGTGAGCGTATGTAGGAGTTATTGATTAGATAACGTCTATTAGTTTGTTTGAGAAATAAGCCTAGATACAAATAGGGCTTTTATCCCCACTGAGCCAACAGTTTCCTCCACCTGTGGATCAGAGGCTGCCTGCCATCACTAATTTGGATTTAATCTAAGAACCCTTTATGTGACAAAGCTACTAAGAATCAGCAATGAGAAATGCTTGGGAAAAAAATGACTCCAGTACTTCAAGATAATTATTTGTTGCAGAGACTGAGTTTGTATGGGTAGTAAATGAAATAAAGAATTGGGTGGACTTTTTAAATGGCTTTGTACATGCCAGGTAGAATTCAGAGATTGTGTTACAGGCCCCTGTGAGTTATACAGATAGAAGCGGAACGGATTAAGGGGACTGTATCTCAGGCATGCTGCTACATCTCATGTTGCCTGTTGGCAGAACTGAGTTGGTAGCATTGCCTTGCTGAGAGCTATACAGGCGTGTTCTGTGATCATGAGGAAATTAGATTTTTTTTGTTTTTCTGTTGAAATAATTATATAATATGATGATGATGATGATGATCCACATGGGCAGACTGTTGAACCCACGTGGAGCCCTACTAGATGGGGAAATTAAACGCACATCAGATTTAGGTACTTTCCCATCCTGGGAGGTTCAGGGTGTGTCAGCAGCCTGACACTGAGGATGTTCAGGTCTATTGTACCTAAAGCTTTCCGCAGGAAGTAGAATAGGAAAATGAATGTTGATGATAACTTCAACAAAAAGACAATTTTAAAGAGTTTACTCAGGGCTGCACTGTGGCAGCAGTAAAATGGTGCTTTCCAGGGTCAGCAGGGACCTTTGGCAAACATAAATGACTTTTCTATAATGAAACTAAAGCACCTGGTCAATTGCGCACTGCAAATATCCCCTGTCTGTACAGTGTATTAAACTGTCATTGCAGTTTCTTTTGGGGGAGATGGTGCTGAATAAATTAACGCCTGCACAGTCTCCTCTGTGGCTATTTCACAGCCCATGGGCGGGGGGGGGGTGGAGGCTGTGAATCCTTTGCCAATAGCAGTAGGATTTGTAATGGAGCTGTGCTACCAGCCCTGAGGGCCTGCAGAACAGCCATCCATGGGACTGCCTCCAGCCAAGGCCTTGCGTGCAGAACCCTAGGATTTGAGGGAATGGGAGGCTGCAGCCCTTGCCCACTCTGTACCGGGAGAATCTCTCTTACCAGAGAGAACAATTTCCTGGAAAGTCAGCGAGGTCAATCTTTTGGAATTTCTTGCCCCTCCCCAGCAACACTTCCTGCATATTGTAGACCTCTCAACAGGGTTTCATGGGACTACCCTGCTTCGACCTACAACTCCCCTATTCTGGTGGCAGCAGTTCCTGTCCTGTGGGGCTGGCTGGGCATGGCTTCCCACTCCGGGCATTGCAACTTGGCACATGGAGTTGCAGCACTGCTTAGGTATGGGCCACCGCCGTGCCCCTGCCCCCCCCCAAGTTAGTGTGGGGCAAGCTTGCTCTGCAACAATTCCACCACTCCAGTCTTTCTACTCCCCCCACCCCCACTCCAGGACAGCATCCAAACTTCCCTGGTCCTTCCACCCCCTGGAGGAATAAACAGATTTTCTCAAACTTGGCACATGCCACACATGTTCATGGCCTGTGCTAGTAGTTCATGTAATGTCATTTAAAATAGTGAGGAATTACAGAAAGTTACTTTCCTCTAATTCTGAACAAGGAACTTTATTAGAAAAAGAAAAACAACACTACTGTAATACAAGCAATAAAAATATTATCCCTAAAGCTACTCTACCCCACACTCTGCTTCTCTGTACTGTGTCTACCTATTACCTCATCCTTCTTCCTAGCTTCCTGTGACAGTTTGAGAGAAACAGTGCACATCCATTGGATAGCAAGACCAAATTTTGACCCTTAAGGAATAAATGTTATGGTTTAATTTCCAGCAAAAATGCGCACACGTTTTAAAGCAGAAAAACAATAAGCTTTTCCAGTTTTGATGATGCCTGACACTTTCTTATTCCTCATAGCTCCTGTATTAAATATCTGACTGGGAATGTATGAGTAAAACATGTCTGGGTTCGCTAACGAGCTGATGGATTTTATTAATCTTGAATTTTGCATACGCCAATTGTTTTATAATTGTAGCGAGATCTGTAAGGTAATTAGACACGCTCTCTTAATTTTTGTTACACTGTAAGTTGCATGATAGGATTCTTAGCAGTTATTTAGTTTTCTATATGGATGAAACTGGATACCTGGCTCTTACAATAGACCCCCCTGACAGTTTTGTAGGATCAGATCTTAAGATTCTGCTATAGTTACATTTTCTTCCCTTGATATATTTTTCTAATTACTTAATTCATAGTGCAACATCCCTCATTTAATAGTCCCTTCTTATGGTAATTTTTTTTTCTAATTGGAGACTATTATTGAAAATAGAGGAAAAGAGCAATTTGATATTATGGAACCTAAAAGGAAATACTATTTTCCCCTTCTGTTTCTATTTTTCTTTAATATGCTTACTAATCTATATAAAATGATACATTAAATAATGAAGAATACTAAACAAATAATTTCTCATTAAATATTAGGAAGCTTGCATTTGTGTATAGGTGTTTATAATAGAATATATATACAACAGAGAAATAGAGTGCAATGTTTTGCAAATTAAATACAAAATAAGCTTATCTGGTTTCCAAAGTTTTTGGCACATAAGCAATTCTTTAGGGGTTTCCTAAAATACCAAAAGATGACAAAAATAAAAATGAATGCTGAGTTTATGGCAAATACTCCCTGGAATTGCTAAATCACCTTTCCATTCTCAATAATGTGAGTCCAAGACCTCAAATCCATATGAAATTTTGAAACAATCAATCACTGTAGCAGCAACTGATTGCAGAAAACATGATTTCAAAATCAATTTGTCATGGTCCAATATGGATTTAATGGTTTATTTATTTTGACATTTCTCATTTGCTAAGTGCAGGTATGCTGCAGTAATTGCCCTATCCTGCATTTACAAACCAAGATGCTGGGAGGCAGAAATGGTTTTGAATTTGTACTGGATATGGAATTACCTGATAATGTTTTAATCTGATCAGTTTCCCAGCACTACAAAAGAAATATATACGCCATCTGATTTCTATGGCGAGACCTTTTGGATGTCCAGTTCACATCACAAGAAATCCGAGGGGATGATTTTGACAACACAAATGCCTTATATGGCCTGCCTGCAGAAAAGAAACATGAAGATGAGCTTTAAAATGTTAAATTAGATAAAGGAAAGGGTTGGATTTTGATTCTGTTTATGCAATGGGGGCACACACAGGCTGGTTCAAACACTTCCTTATTTAAAGTCCTAATTTGTGGGAGAACAGTTTTTTATTTTAGTGGGAAGAATTTATTTTTACTGCTTTGATATCGTAAATTGAGGAGGCGGCAGCCAATTTGGTGGCAGCTATTTGGAGGGAAGTGGCCAGTCATTAGTATGAAGTTGTAGAAGATTCAAGGAGTGCCGTTAGTGACCGTCCTGCTTCCAGGAAAACTCCTCTGTGAGTTACTCATCACAGAGTTAAGTTTAAGTAATCCAGGAGGAGTGATGAGAAAGTGGAGGACCTGTGTGCCTTCAAGCAGCATGTGGGAGTTCAGCCTAATAACTTGGCTCTCTCTGATGGTTTACACTGTTAAAAGCCATGCCATGTTTGAATGTGGGTGCTTAAAACTAGTTACTTGGTTAAGTGTCCTGATTTTCAAGAGTGCTGAACATCCCAAGCCCTGTTTTAATGATAATCGAGGGTGCTCAGTGCAGTTTGTAGGGTTAGGGCCTACATCTGTTTCCAGAAGCTCCTTTATGAAGAATAAAGCCTACATTTATTGCATTATTTAAAAACCAACATCTATCTGGCACTATTTCACATGATTTGTTCCTGGCTGTGCGCCTGGTTTCTCTTTGATGGCCCCAGGCCATTCTTGGTTAAGTGAGTGTACTTCACAGGATGTTCACTTGATGGCTATCAGACAATATCTCAGAAGAGGAGGAAAGAACAGCAGCCAAATGGTTGGTGCTGAACACGATATGCTTTTGAAATGCTCTTGAGAATTTGTCCCCAGCCATCACCTACTCCTCCCCTTTGCACAAACATGCACTCAAGATTCTCCAGAAATCATGTTGTCTATTTATTATTTAGTTCAGTTTATAAATAACTATAACCAATAAGTTCCTATCCCACACTCCAGGTGTCTTGTAGGAAATTTTACACAAAACACCATATACAGAAATTTAGCAGCATATCCGCTCCCCATATCATGACATATCCAACAACAACAAAATAATCTATGAATACCTTGGTCTCCCCAATCCTCAGTCATTTCCCACTTCCCTGATTCCTAAAAAAAAATATACAAACCTTATATGTTGCCCTCAAAGTCAAGAAATTCCAGCTCTCTTGTATCTTGGAGGGGAGTGAAATCCACAGCTGAGGGGCTCACATGAAGACCACTCTACCAGGAAGTTAAGCAGGTACTGAAGAACTTAACTAAAGTATATAGGTATGGGCTTAAGAACATGCTTAACCTTTTTGCTAAATCAAGGCCTTATTACTATAAACCCTGCCTTATCTTTTCTGTGCTCAGTGATAGAGTGCCATATCCAGTTATCTTAGTAATTACTAGTCTATCTTCACAGAATGACCTTCTGCATTTTGTTTTGTTTTACCTGGATGTAGCATCCCATGTTCAAATTAATCCCTGCTATAACTTCATTGAAGCCAATGAAATTACACCAGGTTTGAATATGCCCTTAAACTGTCCAATTAAGCAACTGTTCCCATGGTATTAAAATACCAGCTTTAAAACAGTGAGTGCTTTGCTAGGGAGCAGTCAGACCAGTTCTCCATCCTGTTCTAGGTCCCTTATTTTGAGAGTAATGTGAATTTGCTATCCTACAAAATCATGTGTTGTTACTCTGCTCACATCTAGGCTTTCTTCAGTTCTGGTTGTTTAGAAAATACTGTTCTAAAGGCACTGTATGACTTGAAAATATGAGAGAAGGTCTCTTCCTGATCTCTCTTGGGACTATATAACAGAGTCTCAGATGTGCTGTTTAGAATGCTCTAGCTCAGTAATCTGATTGTGGTCTGAGAAACATTTTGCTGACGTTGATTATCCGCACGCATGGCCTGCTGCAGCTTCCAATGGTCATTGTTCACCATCACCAGCCAATGGGAGTTGCAGGAAGTGGCAAGCCACAGGGACATGCAAAATGCTGAAACATTAGTATTATATTGAAGCAAACCAAAGGCCCTGCGCTATATTCCTCAGGCATCCAAGTATCCCACTGACACAACAATGTTTCGGTTTTTGTAATTTTATTACAAAAAATATTTTTCTGACCTAAACAAATTTGCATTTTTCTATGGCTCAGTCTTCATGTGAGTACCAAAGAAATCATCCTAGTTAAATTAATTCCATCTTACTTTAATTTTCCACCTCAAATCACAATTAATCAATATTGTTCACATCCCTTTATTTCTTTGGTTATATTATTAAACTAAGCCTGATGTTTTGCATAGATGGGCTAAAACACTGACATAGACTAATATTGTTCATGTTTCATTCACCCTGGGCTGTGAATAATAACTTTCCAGCAGAACAGAGTAGCAATTCATTTGATAAATAATTGAAAGCAAAATATGTTGCATTTGGGGGCATGCTTATGTAAAAAATTGTGAAGGGAAAATTGGCAAATGAATGCAGAAGTGTCAAATCAGGCTGCTGATCATGCACAGCAGCAGAAAATTATGGATTCAGATTGTAAGATTTTTGCGTCAGGGATGTCTTCTCATGTTTGTACAGTGACTTATAATCGGGCCCTGATCTATGACTTGGATCTGGGTGTGGTATTGGCATACAAATAAGCTTTTGTATGAGAGACATATTATCTATTTATTGGGAATATTTGGGTAAAAGTCTTTGGACATAAAAGTTCTTATCTTTGAGAAGGTTCTGGAAAGTTCTCATATTACCTGAACTTGGCTTACTTCTTGGAATTTAATACGTCTTTTATGATTATGTGGTAAACTTGTGAATCACTGTAGCCCATTGGCATATGCATTGTATTATTTGGAAAGAAGAATCCTCATTTTTCTCCACAAAATATTACCTAATCCAAAAGGCTAATAAATACCATATCCCGTATCCAGAGTATGTGTTAGGGCTTCTTAAATTATGTAAAAGGACTTACATAATTTACTTGCATAACCTCTTATTACTCATGATATGGCTTGTCAAGGTTTTAGCTCCAGATTGAATTAGCACCTATAAAATGTATAGAACTCAGTTCTTCATTCTGATTGGCTAGGGATGCCAAGAATACTGGTTCAGAATGAAGCTGAGACTTATTTAAAACAGGTTATAGTAATGATTTGTTTCATAGGTACAGTATTACACCAGTGCTGTGATAAACTATAGCTAATTAGTCCTAGCAGACATATTTGTGTAATAATGCTGAAGACAGAGGAGAAGCCAGCAACAGGAACTTATAGCAATACTGAAAATATCAAATGGAAGTAAAAAAGGAATATTTTCAGTTATGTATACTGCTTAATTGAGTCACACGAGAATAAAATACATGTAACCTGATATTGTACGAAACCTTTGCAGTCTTACATCAAACTTCTAGAAACATAAGCATTTCAAAAAGGAGAGAACAACACATGAAAACTACCAATTTTGCATTGTAGTGGAACCTTAAATATCCAAACTTCAATTGTCTAAAATTTCCGATTAGCCAAATCAGAGTCATCTTATCAGGCAGCTATAAATTACATGGAAAATCATTATCAGAAATCTTGGGTTTCAAAACATACTTATTGTCTATGATAATCAGATAATTAAGGCCACAAAGATTTCCAAAAAGATAATAGGCCATTTTTATCCTGTGATGTAACACAGTTGTCTGCAGTGCATGTAAATGGAGATCATAGAATCATAGGCTTTAAGGTCAGAAGGGACTACTATAATCATCTAGTCTGACCTCCTACACAACGAAGGCCACGGAATCTCACCCACCAACTTCTGTAATAAACCCCTAACTTATGTCTAAGCTACTGAAGTCCTCAAATCGTGGTTTAAAAATTTCAAGGTTCAGAGAATCCTCCAGCAAGTGACCCGTGCCCCAAGCTGCAGAGAAGGCGAAAAACCCCCAGGGCCTCTGCCAATCTACCCCGGGGGGAAATTCCTTCCCAACCCCAAATATTGCGATCAGCTAAACCCTGAGCATGTGGGCAAGACTCATCAGCCAGACACCCAGGAAAGAATTCTCTGTAGTAACTCAGATCCCACCCCATCTAACATCCCATCACAGGCCATTGTGCATATCTACCGTTAGTAGTCGAAGATCAATTAATTGACAAAATTAGGCTATTCCATCATATCATCTCCTCCATAAACTTATCAAGCTTTGTCTTGAAGCCAGATGTGTCATTTGCCCCCACTGCTTCCCTTGGAAGGCTGTTCCAGAACTTCACTCCTCTGATGGTTAGAAACCTTCGTCTAATTTCAAGTCTAAACTTCCTGATGGCCACATTGTTCTTGTTCTTGTGTCCACATTGGTACTGAGCTTAAATAATTCTTCTCCCTCCATGGTATTTATCCCTCTGATATATTTATAGATAGCAATCGTATCTCCTCTCAGCCTTCTTTTAGTTAGGCTAAACAAGCCAAGCTCATTGAGTCTCCTTTTATAAGACAGGTTTTCCGTTCCTCGGCTCATCCTAGTAGCCCTTCTCTGTACCTGTTCCAGTTTGAATTCATCCTTCTTAAACGTGGGAGACCAGAACTGCACACAGTATTCCAGATGAGGTCTCACCAGTGCCTTGTATAATGGTACTAACACCTCCTTATCTCTACTGGAAATACCTCGCTTGATGCATCCCAAGACAGCATTAGCTTTTTTGACGGCCATATCACATTGGCGGTTCATAGTCATCCTGTGATCAACCAGTACTCCGAGTTCCTTCTCCTCCTCTGTTACTTCCAAGTAATGCATTCCTAGTTTATAACAGAAATTCTTATTAATCCCTAAATGCACGACCTTGCACTTTTCACTATTAAATTTCATCCTGTTGCTATTACTCCAGTTTACAAGGTCATCCAGATCCTCCTGTATGACATCCCGGTCCTTCTCTGTATTGGCAATACCTCCCAGCTTTGTGTCATCCGCAAACTTTATTAGCACATTCCTGCTTTTTGTACCAAAGCCAGTAATAAAAAGATTAAATAAGATTGGTCCCAAAACCAATCCCTGAGGAACTCCACTAGTAACCCCCTTCCAGTCTGACAGTTCACCTTTCAGTGTGACCCGTTGTAGTCTCCCCTTTAACCAGTTCCTTATCAACCTTTCAATTTTCATACTGACCCCCATCCTTTCCAATTTAGCTAATAATTCTCCGTGTGGAACCGTATCAAATGCCTTACTGAAATCAAGGTAAATTAGATCTACTGCATTCCCTTTGTCTAAAAAATCTGTTACCTTCTCAAAGAAGGAGATCAGGTTGGTTTGACACGATCTACCTTTTGTAAAGCCATGTTGTATTTTGTCCCAATTACCATTGACCTCAATGTCCTTAACTACTTTCTCCTTTAAATTTTTTTCCAAGACCTTGCATACTACAGATGTCAAACTAACAGGCCTGTAGTTACCCGGATCGCTTTTTTTACCTTTCTTAAAAATAGGAACTATGTTAGCAATTCTCCAGTCATATGGTACAACCCCTGAGATTTACAGATTCATTAAAAATTCTTGCTAATGGGCTTGCAATTGCATGTGCCAGTTCCTTTAATATTCTTGGATGAAGATTATCCAGGCCCCCTGATTTAGTCCCATTAAGCTGTTCGAGTTTGGCTTCTACCTCGGATGTGGTAATATCTACCTCCATATCCTCATCCTCATGCTTCAAAAGCTGGTGCCTGGAGCCGGCCCTGCTTGTGCTGCTTGTATCACTGTAGAATCTGAGTACCTTCTAGTAGTCCTTTATATGATATAACCAACATCTTGTTGAGCAGAGTTAGTGAAGAAGCGCTAACAACTGCTGTTGCTAATAATTCAATGCTTTTTCCTTTTAGGAAAACATCTCTAAGAAAAAGGCAAAGAATAGCACTGTCCAAGCTATCTACATGGAAGGTAAAGAGTCTACATCTCTTTCTGAATAAAGTAGGGAAACAACTTGGGTGTTCTATCTCCATGAATCAATAAAACTAACTCTAGTATCCAAAGGTGCATCTGATCTCTGGAGCTCACCAGTGTATGGTCAGAGTACATCATCCTCCCTGACTTCGCCTGTACTGGCAGGAAAATACACCTGTACCAGGAGATTTCACAGAGACTGGAGGAGGTGGGAATTCAGTGCTGGGAGTTCATGAAGCACCTCAGGCACCTGTACTGGAGTGTGAAGGACTCTTAACAGTTTCTCTGGGAGGGGACCTAGCAATTGCCCCTGCTATGATGAGCTGGGCTTGGTGCTCTTCAGGCTGAACCTGAATTCATAACCCCCTCCTTGACCCTGCTGGCCTCATTGCACAGGCCTCATTGCACAGGCCTCATTGCACAGGGCAGGGCAAGGAGGCAGGAGGGTCCCGGGACGAAGTCCTGGAGGAAACCCCTGGGGACCTGGAAGAAGAGGAGCATGTTACTCTGCACCTCTCTCTGATGGACCTTGTTGAGGTTGCCCCCTCTGAGGAGCCTGAGGAGGAGCCCGAGCTGCGGCAGGAACCAGAATCTCAGGCTGGTAAATTACAATTTATCCCGCCCCAGAAATATCCCCTGACTCTGGAGTTACATGCCTGAAGCCAACCCCCTCAACACACCACCACTTCACCTTGACATGGTTCACGAGCAAGCCACGGCTGTAAATCATTGGTTGTATTGAAACCCCATGAACCACTATAAAGCATTAAGTGGAAGCTATAACAGAGTATTAACAAGCAGTCCCTGTGCCCCTAGGTCTGTTCACTTGTCAGTCAGCACTCTGAACAGTGATCGTCCCTGGGCCAGGCCGACCAGGGGGAAAGGAAGGAAGGGAGGAGGCAGGTCCTGAAAGGGCCCAGGTGGGGTGTCACGGTTCCTCCCCCACTCTGAACTCTAGGGTACAGATGTGGGGACCTGCATGAAAAACCTCTTAAGCTTATCTTTACCAGCTTAGGTCAAAACTTCCCCAAGGTACAAAATATTACACCTTGGACTGGCCGCTACCACCACCAAACTAATACTGGTTACTGGGGAAGAGCTGTTTGGACGCGTCCTTCCCCCCAAAATACTTCCCAAAACCTTGCACCCCACTTCCTGGACAAGGTTTGGTAAAAAGCCTCACCAATTTGCTTAGGTGACTACAGATCCAGACCCTTGGATCTTAAGAACACTGAACAATCCTCCCAACACTTGCACCCCCCCTTTCCTGGGAAATGTTGGATAAAAAGCCTCACCAATTTGCATAGGTGACCACAGACCCAAACCCTTGGATCTGAGAACAATGAAAAAGCATTCAGTGTTTTACAAGAAGACTTTTAATAAAAAATAGAAGTAAATAGAAATAAAGAAATCCCCCCTGTAAAATCAGGATGGTAGATATCTTACAGGGTAATTAGATTCAAAAACATAGAGAACCCCTCTAGGCAAAACCTTAAGTTACAAAAAAGATACACAGACAGAAATAGTTATTCTATTCAGCACAATTCTTTTCTCAGCCATTTAAAGAAATCATAATCTAACACATACCTAGCTAGATTACTTACTAAAAGTTCTAAGACTCCATTCCTGTTCTGTCCCCGGCCAAGACGACTACAGACAGACACAGACCCTTTGTTTCTCTCCCTCCTCCCAGCTTTTGAAAGTATCTTGTCTCCTCATTGGTCATTTTGGTCAGGTGCCAGCGAGGTTACCTTTAGCTTCTTAACCCTTTACAGGTGAGAGGAGCTTTCCCCTGGCCAGGAGGGATTTCAAAGGGGTTTACCCTTCCCTTTATATTTATGACATGGGGAAAGAACAGTTTTATGATGTATGGTTGTACAAAGACCCCAAACCACCCTCTCCCGCCACTTTTCTTCCTCTTGCAAATGGGATCTGCGTGGGAAGGGGGCAGGGATGGTTGGGGGCTTGGATGCAGGTCTGGGAAGGGAAAGGAAATGTTTTGTTTGTCTGAGGAAAGTCAGGGCAGTCTGTTTTCCCTGTGACCACTGGAAATATTTATTACCATTCCCAGTCCCAGGTGTGCGACTTCTCCTCTTGCAATGGAATGCTAAACTGTACTGTACTGTTCAGCCACTAGGTGATACTGTGTGTAAAATACCTTATTTAAACAAACCTCAGCCGTATCTGGCAGAGCATTAAAGGAACTTATGATTAGGGCCCTACCAAATTCATGGTCCATTTTGGTCAATTTTACGGCCATAGGATTTGAAAATTAGTCAATTTCACATTTTCAGATGTTTACATCTGAAATTTCAAGGTGCTGTAACTGTGGGGGTCTCGACCCAAAGAGAGGTTGGGGGTGTGTGTGTTGCAAAGCAGTTGCAGGGGGGTCATGGGATTGCCACCCTAACTTCTGTGCTGCCTTCAGAGCTGGGCTCTAAAGGTAGCAGTCGCGGAGCTTCCTGCAGCTGCAGGAGGTTCCTGGAGGTGGATCTGATCCCCTCCTGTGCTTCTGTGAGCACCCCAGCTTGGGGCTCCAGCTGCTAGTCCCGGCTGGGCTGAGGCGGGACAGAACTTGCTCTTCCCCTACACGGCCACTCTCAGTGGGGAGATCAGACCCACCTCTGAATACCTCTCCTTGCTGCAGGAAGCTCTGGAGCTGGGCAGCCTTGGAGCTTCCTGCAGCAGGGGGAGGTCCCTGGAGGTGGATCTGATCTCCCCCCAAGACTGGCCATGTAGTGCAGGGGAAGAGCAAGTTCTGTCCCTCCCCAACCCAGGGACTAGGAGCTGGAGCCCAGGGAACATTAGGAGTTCCCGGCTGAGGCGCCCCAGCCCTGCCTCTTCTCACCCCTCCAATAGCTAGATTTAATGGGGGATTTAGATTTAATTTCACGGTCTGTGAAAACGTTTTTCATGGCCGTGAATTTGGTAGTGCCCAAATGAACGACGAACACATCTGGTGTATATAAGCAAACTCTGTGACCAGTCCATGTCTGGTACAGGAGCATGAAATAGTGTCAGGAGTAAACTAAGAACAGAAAGAGTGGGAACAGCAACAAAGACTGAAGAGAGAAGGAACACAGCAACAAAAGGTTACAGAATCTTTTCAAAATGCCACTCTTCCGTGCTCCAGAGAACTTCAGCTTTTCCAAACTTTCAGAATAGACAGGCTGGAAACAATATTTTGCTTTGCTATCAAGCTGCACAAAGAAACTGGAGATATACAGGTGTCATTTTTAATTTATGCTATGGGGAAGCAAGCAGAGCATATCTTTAAATCCCTTGACTTTACTGAAGACAAAGATGACTATGAAAGTGGTCTGGCTATGTTTGATGCATACTTTATATCTCAGGGAAATGTGGTTTATGAAAGACCATGTTTCCACCAGACAATTCAAAAACCAGGGGAAATGTTTTATAAGAGCTCTGCATATGTTGGGTGAAAACTGTGATTTTGACAATGCAAAACATGAAAATATCAGACAAGCTTATTATTATGTTAACATATAAAAACATTTCACAGCAGCTACAACTGAGGAGAAATTGAACCCTAGCCACAGCTATATAGACAGCAAAACAGTCAAAATTAGTCAAACAATAGAACAAGAGGCAAGAGCAACTTGAAAAACCTGAAACTACCTTAGAAGCTATAAATAGACACTTGAGTGTTAAAAGTCATTATCATAAAACTCCCAGGCTAGGAGGCACAAAATCCTACAGGTACAGGATGTGGAAAGAATCATATCCCAAGAGATGACGCATGTCCAGTGTGTAATACATGCATGAAATAGCTATTTTGCAGCTGTTTGCTGCACCAAAGCAGCCAGAGAATTGACTCTTATTACAAACAATCAAGAACCATTGTTTCTGGGATCTATCACTTGTGATGATATAGAGCTTGCCTGGAATATTCATGGCAAGACTATTGACTTTAAAATTGAATCAAGAGCTGACATCACAGTCATCTCAGAATGGATTTACAGTCACCTTCAACCCCTCCCAGAGCTGAGTCACTTGACACAGCTTTGACTAGCCCTGGAGGTATTCTGAATTGCAAGGGCCAGTTCATCATAGAAACAACTTACCAAAACTAAAGCTATGCATTCAGAGTGCATGTGATCAAAGACCAATAACCTTCTCAGTTACAGCATGGCAGCCACGATGGGCCCAGTGAGAATGGAGGAAGAACTGGATTGAGGATTTGATGACAGTGGACTTTTGAAAGGAGAGCCAGTACAAATCAACTTAAGAGAATGCTGGAACATGCAGTGTGCAAGCATCCCTACCAGAGAGACCTTGTAATGGGCTAGCTGCAATTTAAGTGAATTCAAAGGACATCATTACATAGTCATTAGGGACTATTTTTCCAGGTATATAGAAATAATGTACTTGAAAGACATAACATGTTCCTGAGACCTGAGATGAGCACTTTCAGTTCTCCCATGAACAGTATTGATCAGCACTGAAGAAACTGAAGTGATTTTTTTGCTCACTTTGGCCTTCCAGAACAACTAGTGACAGACAATGGACCAAAATTTGTTTGAAATGACTTAAATTCTGCTGCAGTGAAATATGATTTTGATCATATTACTAACAGCCCACATTACCCACAAGGGAATGGAGAGGCTGAGAGAGCTGTACAAACAGCCAAGAAAATGGTACAGCAAGAAGATCCATTCCTTGCTCTTCTGAGTTACGAACTAACGCCAATAGCAGTTACTGGATATAGTCTAGCACAACTCCCAGTGGAAAGACAACTCAGAACTACTGTTCCCACTTTGGAAAAGAATCTATCTCTAAAGTGGCCAGACATGTAGAGAGTGGCCAAATCAGATCAACAGGCAAAAAAAGCCTACAAATACTTTTGCAACAGATGTTATTCAGAGAACTGCCAGGTCTACAACCTGGCGACTGTATTTCTGTCAAATTGGATGGAGAAAAAGAATTGACAACTCCAGCTATCATAAAGAAAAAGAATGCAGTGCCCCAATCATATGCGACTTGGACCAAAAGGGGAGAGTTCACCAGAAACTGTCGACATCTACAGTTTGTTCCTTGGAAAGAACAATCAACAGAACAAACTCTATTCATGGCAGATGCTGAATAAGAAGACGACGACTCCAGGATTCCAAACCTAACACAGCTGGTAGTTGCAACTAACGGATGGCCAGATGATTAAGTTGTTATGTGTTTGGGTCATGGAATGAGAAAACCAGTAGTTTTCAGACGCTTAACAGCCTGATACATACTGAATCTCAAAGGCAGTGTGATGGTATAAATATTTTAAATGGCAGGAATGTAGAATTTAAAGGGGGAGAGGTAATGGAATGCTAAACTGCATTGTACAGTTCAGCCACTAAGTGGCACGGTGTATAATATCTTATTTAAATGAATTTCAGCTATATCTGACAGAGCATTAAAGGACCTTGTGATTAAGGGTAAGCTTTTGTCACGGTTATTTTTAGTAAAAGTCACGGGCAGGTCATGGACAATAAACAAAAATTCACAGGAGCCTGTGACCTGACCCTGACTTTTACTAAAAATAACTGGGACAAAATGGGGAGGGAGGGGGGTTGAGCACCCACTTCTGCTGGGGCTCTGCCCCTCCCCCCCCACTGCCCACAGGGGCTGAGAGCACTGGATTCCCCCCCCACGGCCTGCAGTGGTTTGGAGTTGCGAGGCCCATGTCTGGGAGCTCCGGGGTCTGCTCACAGTGCTCAGAGCTGAGGCGGTCCCCCACAGCCCATGGCAGCTAGGAAGGTGAAGGATCCACTTTGAAAACACAGTGCTGGTCCCTTGGCAGTGTAGAGATGACTGGGTTGTGGTGTTAATCCAGAAATTCAGGGAAGAAAATACACTTGCAGTGCTCTGTTTCCCTCACCCTTTCAATGCTGTTTGACTTTCTGGCAATGCAGAGGGGGGGTGTTAGGAGGTGGGTGGATGTTTTCTGTGGTTCTTTGTTCCTCTTCCATGGAAATTCCATCTGCTAGTGTAGAATACAGTCAATTTCCTCTCAAATTGCCATCTAGCCCTATAAGCATAATTCAGTACATTTTTGGTGTAGCAGAAATTCAAATTGGTTCTTCAGATTTAATGGCAGGGCAAATGTGCTTGGCCTACTTTCATAGCTCACCAAATCCCTCCACTCAGCAATATGTAGAAGGGTCACCATCATCAGAAACATCTCTGTGGCATAGGTGGCCGGGTGTCCTGCAGAGTACTGGAAAGTGCCTTCTTTTTTCCATTCTGGTACCTTCAAAACTGCTATGTTCTCCAAGGGGTGGCCAGCCTTTAAAGAACAGAAAGGTGTCTTGGTAACATTACCCCTGAAGGAACCGAACCCCACCCCAGTGGTCCATCCATGCACTGTAAACATTGCAATGTTTTAATAAAAGTAATGCCAGTATCTTACCATTTTGAGCCTTACCATTATTTTGCTCATGGGCTGCGAAAATAATTTGATGGAAGGAAACTGTAACAGCTGCATTCCTATGATTTGAAAAAGTGTCAGTATTGTGGCCTTTGCCAGCAAAATTGCATTATATGGGTGGATTTAGGTACTTTCCAGGGAAAAATGAAATATAATGGTACCCTTGTTTGTTTGACTTGCCAGGACATTCTGATGCCAAGAGGGAACCTTTTCCAACGGGAGGGCAACGGCGGCACCAAAGAGATAGCAAAGGAAGACTCTGGAGGACCTGTTTGTTGGCAGAGACAGAAGAAGTCAGCAGCAGATGAACTTACAGCAAGGAAGGAGCAGGCTCTTAGGCAGGAGAAGGGATTCCTGGAAATGGAGAGACAGCACAAGCAATGGGAGTGTGCACAGAGGGAACAGGATCATACACTCATGCAATCCCTGGTAGAATATTTTCAGGGTCTGCCTGCTGCTGTGGCCATTGCTCCTCTATGGGAACAGGCAACACTTCCTCCTTCTCCAGGTGCCTTCTCAGACTGCTGCTGAAGTAGTGAATCCCACATTCCCCCTTACTGGGGAGGAGCATGCTAGGCGCTGGACACCACTTTCTCCAAAGTCCCTCTCCGGGAACCCCCCAGAGCATTCAGGAGCCTGATGAGCCTGATCTAGTCCCTATAACATGGTCTGTATTCAGCCCCTAAACCCCACACAGAACAAGTTCACGTTTTTTCCCTGCACACTATTTCACAGCCATTCCCCCTCCATCAGGGTGAGAGGGAGGGGAAGGACACAGAAACTGGTCCACAGAAAGTAATGTTTGCCTACTTCTGAGAGAATTTGGCCTTTTTCTGTTTTTTTTTTGGTTCATTTGTTCCTGTTACAAACAAGTCTAGTTCTATATTCCATGTATGTACTGTTCACTTCACTTGTGTGTGCAACTTGTTTTCCAAGTATGATCAGTATGATACTTCCCAGAAGATTGGGATGAGGTAGCAGGATTCAGAGCCCATGAATGTAATTTCTTTAAAAGTCTGGTGCTGTGGAAATGTGAACAATTCCATCCATCCCACAACCCTTTCCCAAACCTCTCCCCCAGCCATGAGTTTACTTATTTTTGTTTAAAAGGGTTCATGGTTCATGACAATAAAGTAAGCTGTGCACTAACTGTTGCTGTCCAAAGCACCACAATGAAAAACAAAATTTACTGAAAAGTTGTTGTCTTTGTTAGTAATTAAATGACAGCACAAAGGAAACAAAACTAAACTAACAGTGAAGATATCTGCCACCGAGTGGTGCTTTAATGACTCCCGTCCCCACCAAACAGTTACCACTGGCACAACCATCATGGGTGTACTTGTGCTTTGGGAGTAACCATGCATAACACCTGACAAGTGTGGTGAGCCATGCTGTCAGAAATAGGTGTGAAGAAGACAACTGTGAAGTCCCTCCCAAAACCATACAGAACTGTTTAATTACATTAACATTGCTTAAGTGCATCCCATAAACCAACGTGAAACAGAATAGTTAAACATGTAACAAAAACATTGGTCAATGATGGCATTAAAGTGTATGAACAGTCACCACAGCACAAAACCATGGCCAAGGTGGTTAATCTTGAGGGTCCTCCCTGCAGTTGTCGCCTTTCAGTTAGTACATTAATGTCAGCAGCAGGGGATCAAAACCCACCATCTTGCAACAGAAGTTTATGGTAATGCTCTTTTTTCAAGTAGCACCAGAGCATCATAATAGTGTCCCTCAGCACAGTCCTAATTCACCTTCTGGCTTCCTGTTCCATGATGTATGAGCATACAACATCAAGAATTTTCCTGGTTCCCTGGAAACCAGGAGCTCTGTGCACATGTGTGGGATCTGACTGTTTGTATAGGCTCTGAAAAACAGATCTGTCCTGTGCCCATTTGCTGTGGAAGTATTCCCTTTTTGCCTCCCATACCTTATGGCAAAGCACAGAATGCCATGATAATCCAACTTGAGTTGGCCATATTGGCATCTGGACAGGTTCAGAAGCATCACCAATGGGCTATCAGCTGCCCAAAGGTCCACTTCTCCAACAGTCTGCAACTACTCAGTCTGTAGTTGATTTCCTTTTTCCCTGGATCAGCAATGTCAGGATAAGGCTTCCTGAGCCACAAGAAGAGAGGGTATGTGAGGTCCCCCAGAATAAATGTCATCACAGAAATGCTGTACATAGTCATGTCGTTTCAGGGGAATAAAGTCCCTTCTTGCCACCTGCAGTACATTCCTGATCTTCTGAGCACCCTGGCGTCATGGACTTTTCCTGTGTCCAGCTGACCCCTGTGATCCACTAAGCCTTGCAGAACCAGTGAATAGTAACCTTTGCTGTTCACATATTCACTGGCCCCTTTTGGTAGGCAAAGTGTAGGCATGTATATTCTGTCAGTGGCCCTCACAGTTTGGAAACCCATCCTCTATAATTTCAGGGATTTGGGTTATAACAACCCACATGGACAGATCACAGCCTTGATGGCCTGGCAAACCTGTACAACCATTGCCCGAAGAGTTGACTTCCCAATCTTGAATTGGCTGGCAACTGACCGTAGCTGTCGGATTTTGCCACCTTCCACAGGGTGATAGCCACCTGCGTGTGCACTGGTATGGGTTTTCTAAATCAAGTGGTCTGCCGCGGAGGGTGGGCGCAAGATGCCAAGTGTGAAGGTCTGCTTCCTCATTCTGAAATTCTGTAGGCATATTTCCATAGTGATGTGGTCCCACTATACCATGCTGGTTGTCCAGGATCAGAAGTGGTGGTCCACCCATGGGCATACCATTGCAATCATGACATTCAATGCCTCTGTTCCATGGGACTCAAGTGGATTTTCATCCCCCCCCTTGAGTCAGTCATCTACATAATCTGAAATCTCTCTGGAGCGGTTCTGTCCAGTATCCGGCACTGCACTGCATTTGTCCAGCTAGCATAGGACTTGCTCTATGTTTCCAACACAGGTTGGCAGAAAAGAGAGATGACAGGGAGCAGCCATCATCAAATGTGTGAAGGTAGAGTACAGGTCCAGCAAAATTCAGCAAAGCAGTTTCTAGAGTGTCTCCTGTTTTGCACAGGACTCTGGGATACTGCCCTATAAATGTTAGCGCTAACGTTGCATACTGAAAAGAATACCAGCCTCACCTCATAACTTGGTCAAACATTTTGATTTCTCAAGATTTCCATGGGCTAGACAACACAAACTTCTAGTTCATTCTGCAAAAGGTAGAATTACAATTATGTAGTCTATTAGGACCTAACTGCTGAAGACAACAGCCACCGGAGGGCAACAAAACACACACCATACAGATGTCAGCGCTGGAGCTTGTATAATAGAATTTAGCCACCAGGGAGTGATGTGACCCCACAAGCTGAACTGGTTTAACATTTCATTGAGAAGAGGGCACTATGGCAGTATAGAAGTGAGTGCATTGTGTCACTTTTATAAAAGGTTCCATTTCTTTGTTTGGCTAATTATTCCATTAACTAGGTTTGCCAACACAGTATTTCAAAAATATGGGACAGAGCTCAGCTATCCTCAGTCTTGGTGCCCGGGGGGTTGCGGCAGTGCCAAAGGGGGTCAGTCTCTCATGTGTGAGGAGCAGCAGGTAGTGTCTGAGGTCGGGAGTTGGCCTGGTGTTGGTGCCCAGAGATTGAAGGATATTGGTCTTCCCCAGTGAGGAGCAGGTGTCAATGCCCACTTAGGTTGGGTTGGGGGTGTCAGTCGCTCCTGGCAAGGAACAGGGATTGGTGCCTGGGAGGTATTGGTGCTGGGGGAGGTGACCGGAAGGTGGGGCATTGAATTCTCCTGGTGAAGGACAGGGGTCAGTGCCCAGGGACGTGTGTTGGTCTCTCCTGTTGGGGGAGGGGTAGGGGTTCCTCTGCAGGGCTGAGCTGGGCAGGGTCTCCCTGTGGCAGGGTGTGGAGAGATGGCACTCACTCACTGTCCTGTCTATGCTCCTCCCCATTGGGTCCCGGTATGTCCCACTCCCGCAGCTAGGGCCCCGGCTCCCACTCCTGGGTGTGGGGAGCCTGCACAGTGCTGTGGAGAGCGTGTGTGGCTGTCTGCAAAGCGTGGCCAGTTCGGGACTGGAGAAAAGAGTTGCCCCTGCCAGGGAGAGCACAGCAGGAGCGGAGGAAAATTCTGTGCTGGGCCCTGGCTGAGTCACCGAGACCCTGAGACACCTCTGCAGACACTGACACTCTCCCGCTGCCAGGGATTGGGCACCAACACCCTCCTCACCCCTAAGGACTGAGCATACCTCTAGTTGAAATACAGGACAAAAGGCATCCTGTACTGACTTAGTATGGGACAGGTGATTTTTTACTTGAGTAAGGGGCATCCCTTAATACAGGAGTGTTGGCAATCCTACTCTTAACAATGATGCTAATTTATTACATTCACTTTAGGAAGCACAGTTTAAAACACACATGTAGATTGTATTTGTTTAACTCATGTTTAATTTGTTAATCAGTCAACAATAGAGCTATTAGCTGGTGTTATCACATAACATCACTATTACTTAGACTGCAAGTTCTTTGGGGGCAAGGACTATCTCTTTGTTCTGTGTTTGTACAGTGCCTAGTACAATGAGGTCCCGGTCCATGACAACTTCTCCTTGGCACTATTGTAATGCAAATAATAAGTCATAATAATATTCCAGTGACAGGTGCTTTAGCAGTGTAGATAGATATTTTTTGTATTGCATGTAAACTGACTATGCCACTGTTTTCATCATTGATATGAACATTTTCTTGTGGTGCTTATATGGAAACCCCATTAATCTCTATCTAGCCAGGTGTTTATAGTGCGCTCATTGCCATGGTATCCGAGTGCTTCAATAAGAGTAGCATGCACAATGAGAGGATAATATACTCATTAGTGTCTAATACCTCTCAAGGTTATACATAGGGTATAGAAGTTTAATGAGAACTTAATGAGACTTCTAGTACTTACTGATTAAGTGTATCTATTCTTTTGAGGATATGGATAAAACTGCTCAATGCTATTAAAGTTAGAGAAAAGTGAAGGTCCAGTATGTCATCCTCCGATGTCATTAATCATATTTATAAAGGGCATTCTGATGACAACAACCTGATCCATAACTACTGAACTACTGGGAGCATTACGGGTAGTAATCTGCTGAATTAATAGTAATTAATTACATTAACTACCATGACTGTTTTTGGTTCTCTCTGTCATATACTGTTTGTAGCTTAAGCCAACTGCAACAGAGTTCAGAGTATGGTACTATACTGTGTACATAGTTTTCATTGCACTTTATAGAATTCCTACTTTCCCGCACATGGAAAGACAGTGCCAGTCAGGCCCAAGCCAGGATAAGAGGCATTGAGCAGTTGCAATGCTCCACAGAGAGAGAGGGCAAAACATATTTAGCCTAAGGGAGAACGTTTCCCTTAACTCTCCAATGCACAGGGGTGCACATGCCAGCTGGTCTTTATTTGCACACAGTCCTGCTGCAATGGCTGATGCAACATAGAGGTAAAGTTACAGCCTTGTCTCCTGCCTCTTTTGGCATGCCAGTTGCCCATGGTGTAAAGCCAGAGCAGTCCCTTTGCAGGACCTGCAGCTCTTCCTGGATTTTATCTGGGCCACATAGGTGTGGGAAGGATCCTTTTGATCTCCCTCTGTGCTGTGCACATTCATAAGGGCTGAGCATAATCTTTCCCAGTGTTTTATAGACATTTTTTTAACAGAGTTTGGTTTTACAATGGGATTACTCATGAAAGTAAGGTACTACTCATTGTGAGTTGGGATGGAAGAACTTGAACCCATAATAAATTAAGTTCCAAACACTGAAATAACTATTGCTTCTGTATTTGATAATAAAAAGAGCAATGGTTAGCATTTGCCATTGAAAGTCAGTATACACCAAAAATTTATTTACTGTGGGCCATGAGATATGATAGTATTTCCCTATGGCTAGAGTAGGAACGCTGAGAGAGATTATGTGCTCTGCCTCTACCAGTATGTCTATACTGCAATTAAACACCCATGGTTGGCCTGTGTCAGCTGATGCAGACTTGCAGGGTTTGGGCTATGGGGCTGCTTAAGTTTAGTGTAGACATTTGGGCTCAGGCTGGAGCCCAGGATCTGGGACCTTCTCCCCCCACCCCTCCGGCATAGGGTATTGAATGCCTGTGATCCTTCCACAGGAGGAACTGGGGATTTCTGCTCTGTCTCATATACCCAGTGTAAAAGGGCTGGGGTGGGGTGAAAATCTCACCATACGTGTTTGTAATTATGAGGCTGTATGATTAAAGGTGCCCATTTTAATCATTGATTTTATCACTATTATATCATTACCATACATCTCCGTACAAAGTATTTCATGAATGGTATCAATAGAAAAGTTATGATTTGCTAAATAGGATTATACTATTTATATGCATGTATCATCTTTATGAATATAGCCTATGTGCTTGTATCTTAAATCTGTATTGTGTTCCTGGGCAACACCCTCCAGATAGAATTTAGATCAAGGCTAGACACTTAATTTGTAATGAAAGAGGTGCACAGGCTCAAGAAATTAGTGGCTGGGGCTCAAGTAAATGTTTTACTTTCATAACTGACATGGCAAGCCCAGAGATGCCAGGGCTATGAACTGCCAAGATTAGAGGTGCCGGAGCACATAGAAGAAACGGGCCATAGAAGAAACGCATCCCACCCGATAGCTCTGCCTGAGGCTGCCTCAGACAGGGAGGCGCCAGTGGCCACCCCTGTGAGTCAGCAAACCATGTAAGGACATGTGATGTGTTCATGTGACCCTGGACTCCATCTTGGGCCAGTAACTTTCCACAAACAGGGGCTGTGAGCTTTGTTTGGGATAGTAAAATTCCATGCACATGGCAGAGGATATAGAAAGACAATGGAGACATCTCCATTTTGTCTTCCTTTCCTGCTTCATTTCTCTGGACTGCCTTTCTAACGAGGAAGCTCTGAACAAGGACTGATGGCCCCAATCTGTTTGGTGAGTCCAGAGAGACTTTTGCAAGCCAGCAGTTTATTCCATCACTGCTATAAACCTGATACAAGGACTTTGCAATCATATGTATGTAGATGATCTATTAACCATTTATAACTCTCTTCTTTTCTTATTAAATCTTTAGTTAGTTTACTAAGGAATGGCTGATAGCATGATATTTGGGTAAGATCTGAGATTCATATTGAGCCAGGGATATGTGTCTGATCCCTTGGGGTAGAAAGAAACTTACTTATGGTGAAATGGGTTTTCAATAACATCTCACTATATCAGACCTGTTTCAGAGTGGTAGCCGTGTTAGTCTGTATCAGCAAAAAGAACGAGGAGTACTTGTGGCACCTTGGAGACTACAAATGTATTTGGGCATAAGCTTTCATGGGATAAAACCCACTTCATCAGATGCATGCAGTGGAAAATACAGTAGGAAGATTATATATATATATATATACTCAGAGAACATGAAAAAATGGGTGTTGCCATACCAACTCTAACAAGACTAATCAATTAAGGTGGGCTATTATCAGCAGGAGAAAAAAAAACTTTTGTAGTGATAATCAGGATGGCCCATTTCAAACAGTTACAAGAAGGTGTGAGTAACAGTAGGGGAAAAATTAGCCTGGGGAAATAGTTTTTACTTTGTGTAATGACCCATCCACTCCCAGTCTTTATTCCATGTACATTGGCCAAACCAGATAGTCTCTATGCAAAAAAATAAATGGACACAAATCAGTCGTCAAGAATTATAACATTCAAAAACCAGTTGGAGAACCTCCCTGGTCACTCAATTACGGACCAAAAAGTCACAATTCTTCAACAAAAAAACTTCAAAAACAGACTCCAACGAGAAACTGCAGAACTTGGAATTAATTTGCAAACTAGACACCATTAAATTAGTCTTGAATAAAGACTAGGAGTGGATGGGTTACACAAGGAGTAGATTACACAAAGTAAAAACTATTTCCCCCTGCTAATTTTCCCCCTACTGTTACTCACACCTTCTTGTCAACTGTTTGAAATGAGCCATCCTGATTATTACTACAAAAGTTTTTTTCTCCTGCTGATAATAGCCCACCTTAATTGATTAGTCTTGTTAGAGTTGGTATGGCAACACCCATCTTTTCATGTTCTCTGTATATATATATCTTCCTGCTGTGTTTTCCATTGCATGCATCTGATGAAGTAGGCTTTAGCCCACAAAAGCTTATGCCCAAATAAATTTGTTAGTCTCTAAGGTGCCACAAGTACTCCTCGTTCTTTATATGAGACCTGCTGATCTGGATGGGATTCAAGGGCTGGAATGCCTAAGGGAGACTAAATTGGCTTCTGATTAATTGGTGTGGCACTGCAGAAGCTATTTTGTTACTGGCTTGGTGAATCTAATTATAGAATAAGCCACTAGTTTTGGGTATTGTCTGCCCTATTTCTTGCATTCTGCCCTGAGTGTGGCATTCTCAGCAAGGCCTATTCCTGGCAGCCAGTCACAGTAATGTTTTTCAAATGATGTCTCTCCAATGGCTTCTAGTGTTGTTAAGTACATTTCTAAGTGTAATATATTTGAAGATCTGTCAGACACAGAACAGATAAATAAAAACTAAAATTCACATGCATTTTATAACAATGTGAATGGTCTAGAACAGCTTCTTTTAACTTAAGCTATGAAAGATGTCTCAACTTCAAGTGTCTGTGATAGATTTTTATTCTAAAGCATGAGCAGGGTGACATTTTCAGATAGCTCTTTTTTATAGAGGAAAAAATAGAAATAAGCTATTGAAGATTCATTTAGTAGTTTGATTGCTGATCTGACCAATGATTTCTTGGCAAATTGTACAAAACTCAGCCAGGTGATTTTTCCCTACAAAAGAAAATAACGCTGTGAAGTATTAAATCTGAGACTCCAGCAAGTAAAATAATTCTTCCTTACTGTTCTTTTGTGTGTCAAATTAAAATAGTGAAATTAATGTTTAATTAAACATAGAAAATCCTAAAAGAGAGGGCCTTATGACTCCATTGTGATTATTTTTTTTTAGCAGTAAATAAAAAGGAATGAATGATTAGGCCATTATAGTATTAATGTTTGTTTTGTTGTTAAAGACTTGCTGGTTTGATTTAATTTCACTATTTGGTTTGGGCCAGAGGCAACCCTGATATAGTAAGAGTCCTTCAAATGATTTCTTACAGATATTTTTCCTTTTATTGCTGCAATAGCATCATAGAACAAATAGCCTTTAAGAAGAAATGTTGAAGTTGTTTATCCTAAAAGCTGACCTTCCTTTTAAAATGTTCTAGGCTGTTAATCATCCACCAAGCATTTAAGTGAAATTATTATATATGGAGTGTGCAGAGATACATATAGTTAGGGCTGCATAAGTGTTTCCATTCTAAAGAGGTTTTCCAGTTGCTAATAATGTTTTCAAACTGTAACTATTTGGACTGACATTTTCCATATTTAGTCTTGCCCAAGAGAGATTTTTTAAAGTTTTAAGCAAAACACTTCAGGCATTTTCAGGAATGAACAGAGTGAAAAAGCACTTATGTCATTTTAAGCATGTATATATAAATGTAATATGTACTTCTGACTGTCCCTGGATGATTTGCCATTTAAGGGGAAATGGGTCCATCCCCACCTGTGACACACTTAGCTTGCCTCCCTAGGTGGAGAAAATAAGCAATGTCTGTCACATGGCTAAATTGCAGGTGGAGAGGGGTGAAGCCTGTGAAGAGCTAGGAGGGACACTAAACTCCATTTAGAAAACCCTGGGAGTTACTACTTTATAGAAGCAGGGAGGAACTCAAAGGAGTCCAGGAGGTGGCTGAGAACAGAAGTCAGATCCTCAGGAAGAAGGGGCTGTGAGCAACTTGAGGTTGAGCACTGTTTTGTGCTTATTTTGGATTTCTCTTTTCTGACTTAGTCAGTGGGCCTAGTCACAGCAACAGGTTACTACAGCAACTGAACCATGCTGGAAAGTTGGGAGAGCCAGACTGAGGGAAGAGAAATGGAGGCTGTGGCTAGCCTGAAACCATACTGGAAAGGCAGTATAGCTACAGGTTTCAGAGTAACAGCCGTGTTAGTCTGTATTCGCAAAAAGAAAAGGAGTACTCGTGGCACCTTAGAGACTAACCAATTTATTTGAGCATAAGCTTTTGTGAGCTACAGCTCACTGTCCGATGAAGTGAGCTGTAGCTCACGAAAGCTTATGCTCAAATAAATTGGTTAGTCTCTAAGGTGCCACAAGTACTCCTTTTCTTTTTGAGTATAGCTACAGTGACTTCGTTGGGAAACATTCCAGCACCTCATAAGGAGGGAGATAGAAACTTGACATTTGGAAGGTAGAGTTTCTCAAGACTAAGCATATACCTCTTGGTGTTGGGTAAAAATCTCACTAGATTTGGCTTAGTTATAAGGTTTCAAAATATTTACTTAATTTTATGTTTTTTATTTTATATATATATATATATATATATATATATATATATTCCTTTCTAATGATTTCCTAACATGAGAGCGCCACAGATGTATGTGCATATATGAAACAACTGGAACTAAGTGCAGTGATTTTGGTCACTTGGGATTCTTGATACCTGTGATATGGACCAGTGATAAACATAATATAAGATTTATTTTAGTAGGCATTTCATAGGGATGACCTATTGATGACAGGCGTATGTTGGAGCTTATGAGTGTTGGACTGTAAACCATTTTGTGCCCATATAATTGGATATGTGGGTGCTTAGCCCATTAGAAATGTATTTTAAAAAAATTGTCTCGAACCAGGTCTATTATGGAGAGGATCTCTGCTTATTTTATTGTATTGCTGAGGGTTTTTTGACTGATGGAAATGCAATTTATGGTCACAATAAAAAGTGCATCAGCAGAAGCATTATGCCGGAGTTGACAGACATACATGTATACAGAAGAATTAATTGTGCATGTGTAACCCATGTGCCTAATAAGGAGCTATCTCTTTAAGAGATCCATTGCGGGGAGGTAGGAGTGAGTTGTGTCTGGGTCATTGTTGCTAGGCCGATTTAGCACTTCACATCCAGAAGCTTCTGGAATTAGGGGTGGTAGTTTTGGGTATGCTCCAACAGGTGCCCTGTTGCTGGGGTCAGACTCCATGAGGGCAGCTGCGTTAGTAGGGGCCATGTGTCCTCTGTGAGTTGGGAGAAGCTGAGCCCAGGAGCAGGCTGTTGTCCCTAACTCTGAAGCATTTTGCAGCAGGGTTTCTTTAAATCTGTAGACTTGTGACTTAACTGAGTGGTTGGCTAATCAGTTAGCTGACTGGCTAGCAGTGATTTTAGCAGAGGAAGAGTCTGCCTGGATTCCAACTGAAGATTCCTACAAGCAAGTAGAGGGAAGATGTTGTTTTAGACTCAGCAAACTGTACGGATTTGGTGATTAAAGACTCTAACTGGGACTAAACCTAAGCTTTTGGGAACTCTTAGTTTCTTCTCACTGTGTTTTTGTTGGGACTGAATTGTTCAGATTTTGTTTTCTTTATTTATGTTTATGTATAACTGTGAAGATAATGTGTGTGGATTATACAGTAGCCATGTTATGCTGTGAAAATTAGGTTGTTTCTTTATTATAAGATTTCGTAAAGTTATTTAATTCATTTCTTTAGTTCCTTTTGGGACCTGAATGTGGGGAGGTTGACCCTGTGCAATCCTTGCTGAAAATCCTTAGAGACTGAACTCTGGGTCTCCAGCTACTTTTCTATGGGAGTTGAGGTGTTTTTAGGTACTGGAGAAGGGCAATGGAGTGAATTATTATCCACCCAAAGTTTACACATGGGCAGAACTCAAATGCGGTATGCAGTAGCATGTATTCAACAGGAAATCAGGTGACAGTCTCCCCCACCCTTGTGATTTACTGCAGTTGTTATAACTGGGGATTCTGGTTTTCAGTTTTAAAGGGAAAATGCCTCCAAGTTTAATTTTGAAAGATCAGTGTTTAAAAAAAATAGTGAAAGCCACTATAAATGACTTGCAGTGGTGTTCACGCTATTGGTTGTTAGCCATGCTTGGTGTTGCTCCTCATGGTTCATTTCTTAGTCATGCATAGCATCTGCACTGTAACTGGATTGTGGGTTTGTTTGTTTTTTGTGCATGGCTATATGCAGTAAGGGAAGAAATGTAAACAACAAATGAATCTGTTTGTTTAAAAGGTTTTTATGTTTGTTTCATTGTTAGCATTAACACATTTCAATGCAAATGAACACAGCCACAAATTAAATAAACAGATAGGAATTGTGTTATAGGAAATTACAAAACGGAGAAATAGGCTTGAGTCCCAATCAGTAGATATAGAAATCTGCCATTTATCTGCCACTGCCTCTTGTATCCTGCACTTAGGAGAAGCACCCACATAAACCCTCCTTGACCTTACAGAAAGCGATTTTGTTACATTTCCCTGATGCATTTTGTTGAATTTTGAGTTACTTCTGGCTTTCACCAAATTCTGTGTGGGTTTCCAGTGACTCTGGTTCCTGCAAGAGGTCAGAATAATGTTTGAATTAGATCTACTATAGTGAGACAAAATACAGTATGTGACTGATTTCCCTTTATTCAGCAGTGAGTAAATAATGGAAGTACACCAGGTTTATTTCATGTGGTGATTGCAGCATTCATCTTAATTTCTTTGGGTAAAGATGACAACTCTTGTATACATTAATTACAGGACATGAGTTACAGATGTGAAGCTTGCATATGGGTCTTGTGTTAGCAACCTATTCAGCAAATTGAGTAGTGAGGATCAGGGCCGGCTCCAACATTTTTGCCGCTCCAAGCAGCGAAGGAAAAAAAAGAAGAAAAACCCGATTGAGCTGCCACCGAAGTGCTGTCGAAGAGGAAGAGAGGGAATGAAGGACCCGCTGCCGAAGACCTGGACGTGCCGCCCCAATAATGGACGGAGTGCCGCCCCTTTCTATTTGCCGCCCCAGGCACCTGCTTCCTTCGCTGGTGCCTGAAGCCGGCCCTGGTGAGGATCCAAGAGTCTCCAGATGTTACCAATGCTTGTCAGTGGTCACTGCAGCATGAAATCTCATGTAAGCTTCTGTTCTTGGAAGAACTGACTAAATTATTATTATCCAGACAGCTGTAATGAGTGAATACAAGGAAAACTCAAGACTTATTTTGAAATATTATTGTAGAACAACAAGCATTCAAAGTCTGTATTGTGCAAGAGATAATGAACTTAGACCTACTTTTTGAGTGACCAACTGTGGTCCCAAGTTCATGAGTGGTGAGAATGATTGGTTGTAAAGGAACAATTACAATATCTTAACATTTTACATAGACATTAAACTAAAACAGTTTATTCATAAGTCTTCAGTTGTGGCTCCCATGTTCATTTCCAATGGGAGCTGTAGGAACTGATGACAAAAGTCCAAATAGATCAACTAAGGTTCAGATTTATAAATACAGTGAGAATTCTGAATACACTGAGCACCAGATTGTGCAGCCCTTGCTCACGATGTTTAGCACTTGTATGAGTAGTCAGTGTTCTTGTTAAGCATTTGAATATTATGGATTTTTTTTTAAATTGGATGCATTCATTTCCTCAATTTTCATCTGGTCTGATATGATAGGTGAAAAGCAATCGTTTAGAATGGGTTATCGGTGCTTAGCACAGCTGTGAACGTTATTGTTATTATAAATAGCATCTGTGGAATCAAAGCCCCAACAATAAAGTGGATGAATGGAAATCTAAAATACTATGACAAACTGATAAAAACACAGAAATTGTGACTTAAGATTGATGTAGTATCTTCAATACTGCTCCATGGTGTTACTGTAGTCAGGTCAATAAATGCAGAATAATCTGGTAGATGGAAGAGTCAGTAGTTGATATGACATGTCATAGGCCATATATCAATGGTAAAATATCAGAATACCTTGATAGACTGCCCTTTATACATGCATAATACTCCTATTTGCACCAATGGGAGTTGGAGTACAGAATAAAGACGGTGTGTGGCTCCATGTTAGAGCAAATGCATGCCAGATATGCAAGAGTTTAGTTGTCAGACTAGGTATTACAAGGCTAAAATTGTCATGATAACTGCAGCAGGACGCTTCCTAATTTTTAACATATAGAATTTCTTATTTTCAAAATCCACTATAAATATTTAACTCTGAGAATATCCCTGTGAACTCTCAGTGCTGTTTATTTACAACAATCTCCCATTTTACAGCTGGAGAAACTGAGATACTAAGAAGTTAATGACTTTTCTCAAGGTCACAAAATCAGTGGCAAGGCTGTGTTAGAACCAAGGAGTTCTGATTCAGTCTCATGTTTAATTCAGTAGCCCATGCGGCTTACATAAATTCAAAATCTGCCCCTTGACACTTAACTTTGAAAATAATGTTGATGGTTAACAGCAAGTACTTACCTTGTGAATAGACTAAGTGCTCTTAAACCCCTTAAACCCCAATCCAGCAAAGATTTATGTACAGGCTTAACTTGATTTTGTAGGACTATGTATGTTCATGAAGCTAAGTACGTGCGTAAATCTTTGCCTATTCAGGCCATAAGTGAGGAATAACACTTGATCATCCTTTTGTAAACCTTTTTTCTAAACAGAGAACCCAAATTAAGTCTTTCTTTTAAGAGCCAGATTCTGCTGACCTTACTCACATTGAATAGTACTTTAGTCTTTGAGTGGTAACATTAAAATAAAAACAAATAGCTAAAATAAATGTTACTATTATATTTATAGGAAACACCACTAAAATATGTTTTCTGATAAAATTACTCAAGATTACTGAATTCAAAAAACAATAAAAGAAAACAAGTGTCTGACAACTGTTAAGAAAATGCTTTAAAGATCTGCATGTGTTGGTGGCAGTAAATTAATTTTGTATTTTTACAGCTTTTTTTTTTTCCTGCTATCATCTTTCCTCCTTTTACAGTCTGAATGTAGTTAGATTTTGAAGTAATGAAAGAAGAAATTGAGCATGTTGCTTCTTAGCCCTGGTCTACACTAGGACTTTAGGTCGAATTTAGCAACGTTAAATCGATTTAAACCTGCACCCGTCCACACAGTGAAGCCCTTTATTTCGACTTAAAGGGCTCTTAAAATCGATTTCCTTACTCCACCCCTGACAAGTGGATTAGCGCTTAAATCGACGTTCCCAGCTCGAATTTGGGGTACTGTGGACACAATTCGATGGTATTGGCCTCCGGGAGCTATCCCAGAGTGCTCCATTCTGACCGCTCTGGACAGCACTCTCAACTCAGATGCACTGGCCAGGTAGACAGGAAAAGAACTGCAAACTTTTGAATCTCATTTCCTGTTTGGCCAGCGTGGCAAGCTGCAGGTGACCATGCAGAGCTCATCAGCACAGGTGACCATGATGGAGTCCCAGAATCGCAAAAGAGCTCCAGCATGGACCGAACGGGAGGTACGGGATCTGATCGCTGTTTGGGGAGAGGAATCCGTGCTATCAGAACTCCGTTCCAGTTTTCGAAATGCCAAAACCTTTGTGAAAATCTCCCAGGGCATGAAGGACAGAGGCCATAACAGGGACCCAAAGCAGTGCCGCGTGAAACTGAAGGAGCTGAGGCAAGCCTACCAGAAAACCAGAGAGGCGAACAGCCGCTCTGGGTCAGAGCCCCAAACATGCCGCTTCTATGATGAGCTGCATGCCATTTTAGGGGGTTCAGCCACCACTACCCCAGCCGTGTTGTTTGACTCCTTCAATGGAGATGGAGGCAATATGGAAGCAGGTTTTGGGGACGAAGAAGATAGCTCACAGCAAGCAAGCGGAGAAACCGGTTTTCCCGACAGCCAGGAACTGTTTCTCACCCTAGACCTGGAGCCAGTACCCCCCGAACCCACCCAAGGCTGCCTCCTGGACCCAGCAGGTGGAGAAGGGACCTCTGGTGAGTGTACCTTTTAAAATGCTATACATGGTTTAAAAGCAAGCATGTGAAAGGATTACTTTGCCCTGGCATTTGCGGTTCTCCTAGATGTAGTCCTAAAGCCTTTGCAAAAGGTTTCTGGGGAGGGCAGCCTTATTTCGTCCTTCATGGTAGGACACTTTTATCACTCCAGGCCAGTAACACATACTCGGGAATCACTGCAGAACAAAGCATTGCAGTGTATGTTTGCTGGCATTCAACCAAAATCCGTTCTTTCTCTCTCTGTGTTATCCTCAGGAGAGTGAGATATAATTCATGGTCACCTGGTTGAAATAGGGTGCTTTTCTTCAGGGACACTCAGTATAGCCCATTCCTGCTGGGCTGTTTGCCTGTGGCTGAACAGAAATGTTCCCCGCTGTTAGCCACAGGGAGGGGGGAAGATTGAGAGGGTAGTCACGCGGTGGGAGGAGGCAAAATGCGACCTTGTAACGAAAGCACATGTGCTATGTATGTAATGTTAACAGCAAGGTTTACCCTGAAAGACTGTAGCGACTGTTTTATAAAATGTGTCTTTTTAAATACCGCTGTCCCTTTTTTTTTCTCCACCAGCTGCATGTGTTTCAATGATCACAGGATCTTCTCCTTCCCAGAGGCTAGTGAAGCTTAGAAAGAAAAAAAAAACGCACTCGCGATGAAATGTTCTCCAAGCTCATGCTGTCCTCCCACACTGACAGAGCACAGACGAATGCGTGGAGGCAAATAATGTCAGAGTGCAGGAAAGCACAAAATGACCGGGAGGAGAGGTGGAGGGCTGAAGAGAGTAAGTGGCGGGCTGAAGACAGGGCTGAAGCTCAAATGTGGCGGCAGCGTGATGAGAGGAGGCAGGATTCAATGCTGAGGCTGCTGCAGGACCAAACCAGAATGCTCCAGTGTATGGTTGAGCTGCAGCAAAGGCAGCTGGAGCACAGACTGCCACTGCTGCCCCTCTGTAACCAACCGCCCTCCTCCCCAAGTTCCATAGCCTCCACACCCAGACGCCCAAGAACGCGGTGGGGGGGCCTCCGGCCAACTAGCCACTCCACAACAGAGGATTGCCCAAAAAAAAGAAGGCTGTCATTCAATAAATTTTAAAGTTGTAAACTTTTAAAGTGCTGTGCTTAAAGTGCTGTGTGGCATTTGCCTTCCCTCCTCCACCACCCCTCCTGGGATACCTTGGTAGTCATCTCCCTATTTGTGTGATGAATGAATAACGAATGCATGACTGTGAAGCAGCAATGACTTTATTGCCTCTGCAAGCAGTGATTAAAGGGAGGAGGGGAGGGTGGTTAGCTTACAGGGAAGTAGAGTGAACCAAGGGGCGGGGGGTTTCATCAAGGAGAAACAAACAGAACTTTCACACTGTAGCCTGGCCAGTCATGAAACTGGTTTTCAAAGCTTCTCTGATGCGTACCGCGCCCTCCTGAGCTCTTCTAACCGCCCTGGTGTCTGGCTGCGCGTAACCAGCAGCTAGGCGATTTGCCTCAGCCTCCCACCCCACCATAAACGTCTCCCCCTTACTCTCACAGATATTGTGGAGCACACAGCAAGCAGTAATAACAGTGGGAATATTGGTTTCGCTGAGGTCTAAGCGAGTCAGTAAACTGCGCCAGCGCGCCTTTAAACGTCCAAATGCACATTCTACCACCATTCTGCACTTGCTCAGCCTGTAGTTGAACAGCTCCTGACCACTGTCCAGGCTGCCTGTGTACGGCTTCATGAGCCATGGCATTAAGGGGTAGGCTGGGTCCCCAAGGATACATATAGGCATTTCAACATCCCCAACAGTTATTTTCTGGTCTGGGAAGAAAGTCCCTTCCTGCAGCTTTTGAAACAGACCAGAGTTCCTGAAGATGCGAGCGTCATGCACCTTTCCCGGCCATCCCACGTTGATGTTGGTGAAACGTCCCTTGTGATCCACCAGAGCTTGCAGCACTATCGAAAAGTACCCTTTGCGGTTTATGTACTCGCTGGCTTGGTGCTCCGGTGCCAAGATAGGGATATGGGTTCCGTCTATGGCCCCACCACAGTTAGGGAATCCCATTGCAGCAAAGCCATCCACTATGACCTGCACATTTCCCAGGGTCACTACCCTTGATATCAGCAGATCTTTGATTGCGTGAGCTACTTGCATCACAGCAGCCCCCACAGTAGATTTGCCCACTCCAAATTGATTCCCAACTGACCGGTAGCTGTCTAGCGTTGCAAGCTTCCACAGGGCTATCGCCACTCGCTTCTCAACTGTGAGGGCTGCTCTCATCCTGGTATTCATGCGCTTCAGGGCAGGGGAAAGCAAGTCACAAAGTTCCATGAAAGTGCCCTTACGCATGCGAAAGTTTCGCAGCCACTGGGAATCGTCCCAGACCTGCAACACTATGCGGTCCCACCAGTCTGTGCTTGTTTCCTGAGCCCAGAATCGGCGTTCCACAGCATGAACCTGCCCCATTAGCACCATGATGCATGCATTGGCAGGGCCCATGCTTTCAGAGAAATCTGTGTCCATGTCCTGATCACTCACGGGACCGCGCTGACGTCGCCTCCTCGCCCGGTATCGCGTTGCCATGTTCTGGTGCTGCATATACTGCTGGATAATGCGTGTGGTGGTTGATGTGCTCCTAATTGCCAAAATGAGCTCAGCGGCCTCCATGCTTGCCTTGGTATGGCGTCCGCACAGAAAAAAGGCGCGGAACGATTGTCTGCCGTTGCTCTGATGGAGGGAGGGGCGACTGACGACACGGCTTACAGGGTTGGCTTCAGGGAGCTAAAATCAACAAAGGGTGTGCCTGTACATCAAGGAGTATTTCAGGCAGGACTGCACAGAGGGTTCCAATAAGAAATGGTGCACCAAAGTTATCGTTGTTATTGGAACAAGGAGGTTAGCCTGGCCTCTGATTGATACATGGCTAGATTAACCTCGCTGCGCCTTCTCTGTGACTGACTGCAGTGTGATCTAGACAGGGGAGGAGGAAAATGAGTACAAAACAAATCTGGTCTATTTCTTGTTCTGACCCACTCCATCTATCCTTTACATCTTTGGCTGGCAGCAGACAAAAAAGGCGCGAAATGATTGTCTGCCCTTGCTTTCACGGGGGAAGGGAGGGAGGGAACGGGTTCCTGACGATATGTACCCAGAACCACCCGCGACAATGTTTTAGCCCCATCAGGCATTGGGATATCAACCCAGAATTCCAATGGGCAGCGGAGACTGCGGGAACTGTGGGATAGCTACCCACAGTGCAACGCTCCGGAAGTCGACGCTTGCCTCGGTACTGTGGAAGCGCTCCGCCGAGTTAATGCACTTAATGCACTTAGAGCATTTTCTGTGGGGACACACACACTCGAATATATAAAACCGATTTCAAAAAAACCGACTTCTATAAATTCGACCTAATTTCGTAGTGTAGACATACCCTTAGGAATTCATTGTTACAGATAACGATAGTCCAATAAAGATATTATGTATTGTAGCTTTTACCTCTTGCTACTGATTGGTTTTGACAATGCCAGATATATGGAAAACCGCTGTATGAGCAAACTTTTCTTGCATGTGAAATTTTTCAGTAAATTAGTCTGTCCATTATTTGTATATCAGCATTATCTTTGATTTGTTGCCAGCTGGAAATGTGGAAGATTAAGTGTAGCTGATGCAATCATTTTACAGGTGAGGCAGCTGAGACAACTTTTGGATAGCTTTACATTTCTGATGTGGGAAGTTTGTTGTACTACCACAGAAATGTGATGAAAATAAATACTACATTGCAGAATTTTGACATCTTACAAAGAAATCATTATAATCTGAAGTGCTTCTTTTATAGCCCTATTACATTGCCATCAGTTTTATGTAGATAATCTGTCTACTTTATGTTACTATCTAGGAAGTATGCAAAGTCATACTTCCTAAGTCATATAAGAATCACTAAATGCTATGCCTAAAATTGCATTTACTCCAATCTTGGGAAGATCTTTCCAGATCTTTAGCAATCAGATGTGTAAGCATTTTCTACACTAAATCTAGAAGATGACATTGTAAGTGGAGTTCATCAAAAAATGGAACTTATGACCTATTAAACATTCTGATATTTTGACATCTATGTGTTCAGCCCAAATCAGTATGAAGAGTATTGAAACTTTTCACAGAATGTTCTAAAAAGTTCTGATTCTAAAATGGCGAGTCAATTTAATCTTTGCATGTGCCACAGTGTTTCAAGGGAGTTGTAATCTAGCTAGTGAGCTGTACCCATACAGGAGAATGGGGCATAAGTGGCCTAGAATTACAGCTCCCATGAGGCACCATGGCGGCTCAGGGAAATGCAGAGATAATGTCTATTCAAATTGAACTGAAATGTTCTGTTTAGATTTTCTTGATGGAAAATTCCTCTGAAACTGGGCTTTTTCAGCAGGCAATTTAAATTTTGACATTACCCAATTTTCTGATGAGAAAATATTTTCCTTCAAAATTTTTTGGCCTGTCCTACTTTTAACCAAGTATGTTGACATGAGAACATATAATTTTGTGTGGCATTCTTTCAAAGTTAGTTATCAAAAACTGAAAGCTTGAAATTGAACAAATTAAATTAGGCAAAGCAGAATGTTGATTATGTTTGGTGACATTGCTGAATAGATTGCTCTCTGTACTTTAATCTGTCAGCAAACTTCTTGTCTACCTCTTGCCATATACTGAAGATTCTTTGCTTAAGATTTTAGGAAGCTGGTAATTTGGTATTTCTCCAACCTCTGAGGACAATCACATGTAAATATCTGTTGGTGGGTTCTGTGACTGTGTGAAGAGGGCCAAGTGCATGCAGAATGCAGAAATACAGGGCCAAGTTCTGTTCCCATAAGTCATGCTAAAAAAAGTTCTGTGTATACACAGAACAAGGTATTTACCCAGTGAGTATAAGGATGGTAGAATCCATCCCATTGTCACTAGTTACCATGAAATTGTCTTTTGGTACGAAAAGCCACATACCTCAAAACTTCCAGCACAACATGTTACCTTTGTTCTGTCAGCAATAACATCACTTTAGGTCAATCAGAAGTTCTATGTTTAAAAAAAGGAATGGGCAAAACCACACTTACAGCAGTAAGGCCTTGTCCTAAGTGTTATCTTATTTAAACTCCTTTAGGATCCATAATTCTAAATTATGAAAGTATAGCTATCAATTTTTAATCTTACCATTTAGAAAATTTTCATTTGTAATTCAGTATTATATTTAGTATGTGTATATCATCCTCCCCCTTAATTAATTTATTTGGGGTGGAGGCTTATGGAAAACACTATAACTGTTTTCCGTCAATGTTATCTTCTTTCAACATGTGTTTTCAAAAGCTTTTTTTATTCCAAGTCCAGTTTTGTTTGGGAATCATTACCAAAAAAAAAAAAAAAAAAACCCCACCAAAAACCCAAGCCAAAAAACCCTTTTAAATTTTCCTGTGTTGCATTAATTTTAGGGCTTTAATATTTAATTGCTTTTAATGATACCCCAACAAACTGGTCATAGTAAATAACCTTGGATCATGTGATCATGTGTTAATTGAGTTTAAATTCAATGATAATCAAAACCAGGAAATCAACTCTGTTTTTTTTATTTCAAAAGGGCAGACTTTGTGAAATTAAGGGACTTGGTTAAAGAAGTCAGCTGGACTGAAGATCTCAAGGACTTAAAAGTGGAGGAGGCTTGAAATTTATTCAGATCAACTATACAAAAATGGTCTAAAATTTGCATCTCAAGAAAGGTGAAGAAACGTGGTAGGGAAAGTCTCCAGGCCTAGGTAGATGAATAACCACTTCAAAAAGGTTATTAGGAGTAATCTGCAAGCCAATAGGGAATGGAAAAAGGGCTTGATTGGGAAAGAAAGCTATATTGTGGAGGTTAGAAAATGTAGGAATCAAGTGAGAATTGCTAAAAGTCAAGCCGAATTAGCTCTTGCCAAGGAAATTAAAATGTATAAGAGGATTTTTAGTTATATAAAGAGAAGGCAGTTGTACTACTATGCAGTATGACTAGGAAGGAGATTAAAGATAATCTAGGCATTGCCCTTACACTAAATGCATGCTTTGTCTCAGTTTTCAGTATGCATGATAATATGGCACATGTGCATGAAGGCAGTATGACTGATGAAAATGAATGTCTAGAAATGAAAATTACCACATGTGAGCAGCAAGGAAAACTTAAAAGATCTTAATATACTCACATTTGGGACACCAGGTAATTTCCATCCCAGAATACTGAAAACACTATCACATGAGATTGCTAGTCCAGCAGCAAGGCTTTTTAATAAATCTAACTATTTGGAGGTAGTACCATATGACTGGAGAATAGCTAACATCATAGGTATATTTAAGAAAGAGGGAGGGAAATGATCTGGGCAATAACAGACCTGTTAATCTTATTTCAGTAGTATGCAAGTTTTAGAGCAAATAAGGAAAGAATAACGATATTCCTTTAGGTAAATGGTAAAGGGGATGTAATGCAACATGGGTTTACTAAACGTAGATCATGCCCTACTAACCTGATTTCCTTCTTTGAGAAAATAACTTATTTTTTTTTTAAGATAAGGGGAATGCAATTGATCTAATATTCATGGATTTGAGTAAATCATTTGACATGGAACCACATGGGAAATTATTAGTTAAATTAGAGAACATGAGGTTTAGTACAAGCATTGTAAGATGGATAAGGAATTGGCTAATGGGGAGAAGGCAATTGGTTGTGTTGACAGATGAACCATAGGACTGGAGGGAGATTATTAGTGGAGTTCCTCAAGGATTGGTCTTGGGAATCATCTTATTCAATATTTTTAATGACCTTGGCACAAAAAGTTAGTTTGCTAATGAAATTTGCTGATGACACAAAGTAGGGAGGCATGGTCAATACAGAGGAAGATTGGAATATTATAGAGATATATCTGGATGACCTTGAAGATGGGAGTGACAGAAATGGAATGAACTGCAATAGTACAAAGTATAAAGTGATGCACTTAGGGCAGTGGTTCCCAAACTTGTTCCACCGCTTGTGCAGGGAAAGCCCCTGGCGGGCTGGGCCGGTTTGTTTACCTGCCACTCGGCTGATCGCGTCTCCCAGTGGCCGTGGTTCGCTGCTCCAGGCCAATGGGAGCTGCTGGAAGCAGCGCGGGCCAAGGGACGTACTGGCTGCCGCTTCCAGCAGCTCCCATTGGCCTGGACCAGTGAACCACGGCCACTGGGAGCCGAACCTGCAGACGTGGCTGGTAAACAAACCGGCCCGGCCCTCCAAGAGCTTTCCCTGAACAAGCGGTGGAACAAGTTTGGGAACCACTTGACTTATGGTTTAATAATAATAATTTCTGCTGCAAAGGGGGCCTCATCAGTTGGAAATAACAGAGCAAGAGAGAGACCTGAGTAGTGGGTCGATCATGGGATGACTATAAGCCACCAGTGTGATGTGGCTGTGAAAAAGGCAAATGCAATTCTAGAATGTATTAGGTGAAGCATTTCTAGTAGAGATAAAGAAGTATTAATTCCTTTGTACAAGGCTTTGGTAAGACCTCATTTGGAATACCATATTCAGTTCTGCTCACCCATGTTCAAGAAAGATGAATTTAAACTGGAGCAGGTTCAGAGAAGATCTACTAGGATGATCAGGGAAATGGAGGTCCTATTTTGTGCGAGGAGACTGGAAGAGCTTGGCAAAAAAGAAGGTTGAGAGGGGATATTATTTCTCTCCATAAATGCATTAGGGGGGTAAATACCAGAGAGGGCAAAGAGCTATTTAAGCTAAAGGAAAATATTGCCACAATATCAAATGAATATAAACTGGCCATGAACAAATTCAGGCTGGAAATAGTTAGAAACCTTCTTCCAATCAGAGGAGTGAGATTCTGGAGCAGCCTTCCAATAGGAGTTGTGGAGGCAAACAATTTAATTTAAAAAGAGAGCTATGCAAATTTATGACTGTAATTGTCTGAGGAGGTTGCTTATGATGATGGGGACAAGGTTCAAAAGCTCCGGGGCTCAGTTCTGGCGTATGTCTCATTTTCCTTAAAGCTCATACTTCAGGATTTCAACCAACCACTGTCAGGGGTCAGGAAAGGATTCCTCCCCACCCCATATTTTCTGGGACGTTTTTAGCTCCCTCCTCTGAAGCATCAGGGATGGCCAGGGCTAGAGATCATGCTCTGAGGTGGCAGTGAGCATTCTCTCTCTCTCTCAGGTGCATGGCTGTCTGGTTCTTGCTCACATGCCCAGGGTCTAACTGATCACCATATGCGGGGTTGGGAAGGAATTTTCCCCTAGGTCAGTTTGACAGAGATCTTGGGTTTTTTTTCTCCTTCTTCTGTGGTTTGTGGGTGCAGGACATTTGCCAGAATTATCAGGGTATATCTCATTTAATCCCTTTCCTGCCATTGTGGGGGCCTCAATCATAGGTGCACCTCGTTTCCTTCTGTTTGCAGCCTTTGGCATATAATAGTCCAGTCTCCTTTGGGCTTCATTTACTTTAGTCTCATTTCCATTATTGGGTTTAGTGTGCAGGTACTGGGTGGTAGTGTTCGCCTGTATTGGCAGGAGGCCAGAGTAGATGATGTAGTGGTCACTTTTGGCCTTACACTCTATGAGTATGACTCATAGGGAGAAGAATTCACTCATATTAGATGAATCATCCATGATAGAATAACACAATACCAGGTGAGTAAGCACTTTTTCTCAACATCTAGGCTAGGCACTCAAATGGGAGTAGGTCTTTCTCGATTTGGTCTCAGCAGGCATGAAATGGTGATGCAGTGGAATCTTCATAAGCCTCTCACTCACCAGCTCCTAGCTTTGCTCGGAGCAGTGCATGTATATCACAAATCTCAGTTAGTGTTTATCTGTTTGTTTTAAATTGTTACTTGGTCTTAAGCATGTTTTTTCATGATCCCATTTCAGATAGAATAACAAAGCTAAAATATTCAGTCTCTCTATGCAGGTCTGGCCACAGACTAATTACCTCCTTTTAATATATATGGTGGCCTGCAGATAGGGAAATAAAACCAAACTCTGGGTATCTTTGTGGAGGTTTTTTTGCAAAACCTAGGAGGTTTTTTTGCAAAACCTAGGAGGTTTTCTTGCCTATTCCTTATAACTGCCAGCCTTGGTGCCTTTTTCCACACTGTGCTATGGGCCTTGCTGCTTATTCAGCCATGGCTCTCCATGCCTTTATGAGCCTTGCTAGAATAGCTCTTTTGATAAACGGTAAATAAGGAATTGTAGAAGACAGCTGGTGTTGTATGCATCAAAGAGAAAAGATGGCCTTGTGGTTAAAGCACTGTACTAGGACTCTGAAGCATGCATTCAGTTCCTTTTCTCTGCTACAGGTTTCCTGTGTGACTTTGGCCAAGTCACTTAATTTCTCTGTATTTCAGATTTCCGTTTGTAAAACTGGGATAATACTTTCCTACTGTAGAGGGAAGGGAAAATAATACGTTGGAGACAAGATATTACAGTGATAGGGATCACCTAAATACCTAGATTGAAATTTTTTTTGCAGTTTTATTATGGTATTTTAAGGAAATACTTCTCTGCTTTTGTTGTTACTTTTTTTAAAAAAAAATAAAGTAACAGAAAATAATGGTAGCAAGTAAACATATTTACAACTGTAGGATCTTCTTTAGGGAAGGTTTGGAAAGCAGCTTGTTATGCTCTGAACTTCTCTTTCAACTCCCCTGGTATCTCCATGTCTTCACTCTAATCCTAGCACCATCTGTTACTGCTTACATGGTTCATCACAGAAATGTAAACTGAAATCCCTCCTCATTGGCACAGAAAGAAAGCACTAAAGAAACAACATCTTCTTTCTCTAGTGGTGGAGACACTTCAGTTACCAAGGCATCACTGAGGAAGCACATTGCAAAGTGACAGCAGTGACCTGAAAAGATCTAGCACAGACTCACTGCTTTTCTAATTTTAGCTCTTGTTGTTTAGTAGTAGATATAACATTATGTTGCTTCCCTAACCCACTGATATCACCTCATTTCTGAAAATTGGGGAGAATACTTCTTAAAGGCTAATAATGGTGTAATGTCCACAAACACGTGTTTTGCTAAAGTTTAGGCCTAATCTGCTCTCATCATTCCAACCGAGACCCTCTGCCTTCCACCATTAGACTGGGGTTTCTCACTTTATACCAGTGAGGCTTCTGCTACTCCCACACCTTCATCTTTTAAAAAGAGTTTGGAAAAAAAAATCCTATTGTTTTATTACTACCCAAGAATGTTTGCTACTCAGGAGACACCATGGGCAAGACACTTCATATGGCTTTAAGAGAGGTTCTCATAATATTTCTGGCCCATGGAAAGGTAACACAAATAGGAATATCTCTGTTATAACATCCAGTGAAGTAAGGCTGGGACAGATATGTCGTTCATCTTACAAATACATTTTTCAATTTATTAGGTGAAACTGTTGCTAACTTGCCTTTATACTCCTCATGGGCCCAAGGACTAGAGAAAGATTAACATGGTATGAATGTAATGACACTGTGATTACAACCAGTTAAGTGTCCAGCTTCATAAAACTGTCCCTTTTGCATTGCACCAGGGACAGAATAATAATAATACTGGATGTATGTGAAGGTGGCTTGTTGGAAGGGGCAATTTAAGAAGCCGAAGGGTTTCTCTACATTAATTTGGCTGGTAAAAGAGCTGGTCAGGAAGTTTCTGTTGTAATGATTTTTTCCATGTGAAAATTTTGATTTTGCTGAAAATATTCATTTTTTTTCCAGTGGGAAAAGTGAAATGAAATATTTCATTTTGGATTAGTTTGACCTGAATTTAATTTTTTTTAAACTGATTCAAAACATTTCATTTCAAATCTAACAAAACATTAAAATGCATTTCCCCATCAGTGCATTGCCTTATGGGAGTTGTCATTGAGGCTCCATTTTCTTCTGAGGGGTGGATTCCCTCATGGACTAAAACTTCCCATAATGCAATGCAGGCTTCCCTCTAACAAAGCTGTGTTGTGCATCACGGCAGTCATGTGAGTGACTGCATTATGAGAGAGCTATCCTGGTTCACAGGGAAAGAATGGGGCATCAGGTTTTCAAACTACAACTCCCATGATGCAATGCACCACTACAGGAAAATATAAAACAAAGCTTTTTGGATCAGTTCAATAAACTAAACAAAAGATTTCAATTTTTGATAATGTCAAAAATTTTGTTTTGATTAAAATGATCAAACAAAACATTTCTGAATTGAAATCTTTCAGAATTTCTATTCTACAAATAACTTCCAAATTTCAACTTTTCATTCCAATTTGGGATGAAAATGTTGACGTTTCAGGTTTTCTTGTGGGATGGAAATTCTGAATTTCACTCGGTTCTAGTTGGTAATGGACAGGGCATTTGGGGACTGGCATGCTGCCTTGTTCCTGAGCATGCCACCAAACCAGAGGATGAGGCTTAAACAGTGTTGTCAGCTGCTACATTGGCCCTGTGCCACCAGCTGTTTTGTGCAGTTGGAGTGCTACAAATGTGAGGAATGATGGGCTAGGATGAGGAACAGTGATCCGGAATCTGGTTCACAGAGCAACTACTGATACTTCTCTCTCTCAAATGTTGGACATAATGTTTTTGTAGTATATCTTATGACATGGCAGATCTTTTACAAACTGAAAGATCTGACCACTTAAATAAGATTTATATATGCTACATATTTACACAAGAATACCCGTTTTGACACCTTAACCTTCAAAAATCCTGAGTCAGCCCCCCAAAACCACCAGATTTAAACAAATGCTCAATGTTAGTTTCTGTTTATTTTCCTTTCTTATTTTTGAGCTCTTAGGGTTTGTATTTTTCAAGCTCAATCATGAGGGCTAGACACTTACTTTTATTTTTAAATAAAAGTTGAGATTCTCGCTTAAACATATGACTCCAAGAGGTGGGACTTTAAGAAAGGCACCAAATATCGAGAGTTGGCAACAGTAGAATACTTGGAGTGCAGGCCAGTCTTCACTGGGATTCTCCCATTTATCGGCCTGATCACTACAGGCTACAGTTGTCTACTGCAACTACTGAAGGCGGCAATCTTTTTCAGCCTCAGGGGTGCAAGACACAAGCCTCAAGATAAATAATCTCCATTACGGAGGATTACTTAGAGGTGCCAAAAAAGCCTCCCAGTTTTTTTTTTCATGCTCTAAAACTGTTTAAGGTTTTATTTGAATGAAAGATTTGAACCAACTGTAATTTGATCTGAACTAAGAATTGAATGATCTCAATTAGTGAACTGTTTTTTGTTTTGTTTTTAAATTTTGCCTTTCTCCTGTGGAAATGCTTAAACACAGCACCACAGCAGACTTCCATTGGTATTTTGGGTTGGTTGGGCTTTTAGACTAACTTCTGTCTTACATAAGGAATTTTACACTGATAAACAAGGCCAACTCTGCCTGTTTTATTTATATCTTAATATGAAATCAGCAGTATAACTAGATAATTTGAACATTTAATAGAACTTTCCTTCTGAATTAACTCAGATCATAATGACAGCTCTGACACTGTAAATGAAATAGAGAAAGAAAAGGTGTAAACTGTAAGGAGCCAGGATATGGAGCAATTTTCTTGTAATAGGTACTCTCAAAAATTGCACATTGCTTAAGGAAAATTCATCAGCCTCATGTAACGGATAATAAAGAGCTTTATCATGATAAGTACATAAATTAAGTTAGGATCTCAATAACTACAGAAGTTAAGTAATTCTTCTGGCAAACTCAATCTGCATTAGTAATTTTACCAGAATTAGGGCATGTATTACATATCTCATTCCAAAATAATCAAATTGTTTTGAATAAATAATAGAAGTTTGATTGTAGAGAGAGATGATCGACTTTGATTGTTTGGGCTGTAATAAAGATAAATGCAGGACTTTATGTATTTAAAATAAACATTTTTACTCTATAAAGCAATGCACATTATATACAATATATGCAGTGTCAGACTGATAGATTGCAAGAGAGACAGAACCCGTGTCAGTTTTTGTATTAACTCAGCAGCATTACTCAAAACTGCCATTACCAGTGTAAATGTGGTAAGAATCCTGGCCCTCTGCCTACTTCTTTTAGATACACTAGCACAATTCACATTAAAGTCAATGGGCCAAATTCTGTTCTAAAACACACTTGCTCAATCCCATTTATTTCAGTAGAGTTGCATGAATGTGAGTGGTGGCCAAATTTGATCTTCTGATTTGATTGATACAGTGACTTCACTGTATTGTGCAGACCAGATCAGATAGGCTAACATATTGATTAGATCTATGATCGATATATATAAATTGTCTCATCTTAAATTTTTAATCAATTAAGAAGCAAAAATAATTTAACTTGTTGTTTCTCAGTATTTTTTTATGCAAAAAATATTTATCCTCAGTTTTGCAATTATCTCCAGAACAGACACTAAATAAAGCTACCAATTTAAAATACTGAACAAACTATAGATTTGTGGGCAAATTGTAGGTTATGAAAATAAATGTTTGTGTCTCCCTCAGTATCCCATCAAAAATCTGGCTATCCTTTTGGATTTCATTATAATGTGTGTTGGAACATTTTATTGATATTAAATAAAAACATTACCATTAAATATGTTAAACACTAGAATAGTAAACTACAAAGTAATGATAGTCAGAACCACATTAAGGATGGAAATAAGAGCACGTGCATATCCAGAAATATTACTAATAGTCATTGATTAGAATATGGAAAAGAACGGACCTCAGAAGATCGATTATTATGGTATAAGATTATAAAACTCCATAGGTGGCATTTCTTCTGTCAAATTATGCACATAACGTTAGGTCCTTTGTTTAATATATTCCCATATATACTGTTTAATTTTATTCCCAATGTATGGTATTTCTTACCTAGTATATTTTTAATCTGTAGAATGAAGTTAGGGTGGCCAGATAGCAAGTGTGAAAAATTGAGATCAGGTGGGAGATAATAGGGGCCCAGATAAGAAAAAGCCCTGAATATTGGGACTGTCCCTATAAAATTGGGACATCTGATCACCCTAAATGAAGTGAACAAATAAGGGGAGAACGGATGGTTTTGTGGTTATGATGTCACAGACTTATGAGTTAGGATTCCTGGATTCTATTTCTGGCTCAGCCACAGACTTTCTGTGTGACCTTAGAGAAGTCATTAAGGATAAAATTTTCAAAAGCATCTAAAAATGCATATAGGTGTCTTGTGTGATTTGTTTTTTAAAAAGTCCTTAACTCCCAGGTGGGTCTCTGTATTTTAGGTGCTTAAATACCTTTAAAAATCTGGCCATGTGAGTCCTAAATCCCATTGACTTTCAATGAGACTTTGGTTGTTAGAGCCAAGATCCTGAAAGGTATTGAGAAATCTCTTAAATCAATGTGTGTTAGGTATCTAAAGTGGTAGAGTCCTCTGTTGTACTGTGAAAAGACAAGGACTCAAATCGCTGCTTGTCAGAATGGGTCTATGTGTCTACTGTCTACAGCATGTGGTTTGTTACATTTGTAAGCCCTAGAGCTAGAAAACTTTGTTTTCTCTATAAGAGAAAAGCTAGGTCTGGCGTCCTCATTTATATGAACTATAATGCTGCTTACCCATAGTTGGGGGAGTGGTAAATAATGAAGAGGACTGGTCCCTGACACAGAGTGATTTGGATCGCTTGGTATGAGGGGCACAAGCTAACCATGTGTGTTTTAATAGGGCCAAATGTAAAGTATACATCTAGGTAAAAAGAATGTAAGCCATACATAGGACAGGGAACTCTATCCTGGGGAGCAGTGACTCTGAAAAAGAAATGGGGGTTGTGGTGGATAATCAGCTGAACATGAGCTCCCAGTGCAATGCTCTGGCCAGGAGAGCTAATGCGATCCTTGTACTCATAAATAGGGAAATCTCAAATAGGTTTTTGTTTTGTTTTTTTTACTACTGTATTTGGCTCTTGTGCAACCTTTGGTGGAATACAGTGTCCAGTTTTGTGTCCACGACTGAAGAAGGATTTACTCCTGGGGGAATTCTGCGCCACTGCACAATGCAGAATTTTGCAGAAATTAATGTTTTCTGTGCAGAATTTTCTTTCCCCCACAGAAATGGGCTGCAGTGCTGCTGGCTGCCACTAGGGGCTGCTGGACCTGGCAGAGCTAGGCTTGCACATAGAAGACAGAGAGGGAGATAGAGGGTTCCTGCCAGCTTCAGTTCCCCACATGCCCTGAGGGAAGGAGGCAGTGGTGTGCAGGAAACTCCTTCCAAGCCTGGGACCCAGCCTCAGGCTGTTTCTCCCTTTGGATCCCTGAGCTCTGAGGTGTAGGAGGGTGGGTATCTGGGTTGGGGGCATGACTGGGTTCTGGGAGAGCAGGGGGCTAGATGTCTGGGCTAGGGGGGTCTCTGCAGCTGGGCTCTGAGGGAGAGGGAGTGCGGGTGTCTGGACTGGGGGTGGGGGGCCGTGGCTGGGCTCTGGGGGCTAGGAAGTTCAGGTGTTACTCCTGAGGGCATTCTGCATCAAAAAATTCTGCACACAATATTTCAAAATTCTGCAAAATTCTGCTTTTTTTAGTTGTCAAATAAATGTGGAGGCTCCAGCATGGCATTGGTGAGCACAGGCCACTGGCTACACAGAGGTGGGAGATCACAGTTCAGCTCCCAATTGGGACACAGACTCAGTGGTGAGGCTGCACCCAACCCTGACACAACACAAGGACTGGGCGTATCCCAGAAACACCCCAGGGCCCTGCCCCTCCATGCCAGGTGCACCAGGTGTGGGCAGGCAGGTTCAGCAATGCAGGATCCAAGTGTGGAGTGGCTTAGTGTGGTGGGATCCTGGTGTAGGTTAAGAGGGCTCTGTGTGGGGCATTCTGGGTGTGGGCAATTCAGTGGGGGATCTGGGTGTGTTGAGGATCTGTTGGGGGTTCTGGGGGCAATCGTAATGGGACTCTGAAGGGGGGTCCAGGTGAAGGTGGTTGAGGCTCAGCAGGGAGCGTCTGGGTGTAGGGGGGGGATAGAGCTTGGCAGGGGGTTGGGGTGTAGGGTCTTAATGGGGGGTTCCAAATGCTGGGGAGTGGGGCTCAGTGGGGGGATCCATGTGATTTATCTCTCCGCCAGCTGCCCTGGGCACCCGAAACATACTGGTGGGGAGAGTCATATGACTGCTTTTGTGGCTTCCCTTTGCTTCCCTATGAGAGAGTCATTTTTCTGCAGGGAAGCAAAGAAATCTGCAGGGGACATAAATTCTGTGCATGCACAGTGGTGCAGAATTCCCCCAGGAGTAGGGTGTATTGGCTGGGGGGGAGCCTGTGGCTAGGCCCTGGGGGAAAGGGTGTGTGAATGTCTGGCCCCACTGGCTGGGATGGTGGCGGGGTGGAGCAGAGAAGCAGGAACTGAGTTGTCATAGGGGTTTCTTTAACTCCGGGGGGGGGGGGGGGGGATTTTGTTTGTCTGTATTGTTACAGACATACTTGCTGATAGATATTTTGAAATAAATTGCCAAAATAATTGAAACTGACATCATTATGAATTGTTATTTTGACAAATAAAATTTGCAGGATTTTGCAGAATTTTAAAATATTGTGAACAGAACTTTTAATTTTTTGGTGCAGGATTCCCCCAGGAGTACAGGATTTGATAAATTGGAGTGGGTTCAGAGAAGAGTCACAAGAATGATTAAAGGATGGAACCTGTCTTATAGTGATAGACTGAGCTCCTTAAGTCTATTTAGCTTAACAAAGAGAAGGTTAAGAGGGTGACTTGATTGCAGTCTGTATGTACCTACACGGGGAACAAAAATTTGATAATGGGCTCTTCAGTCTAGCAAAGAGAGATACAACACAATCTGAGCTAAATATGAATGTATGGGGATTAGATTAGATTTGAGTTGTACGGTTAAGTGGGAAAATATAGGTAGGCTCATACCTCAGGGGTATGGGACTAATAAGTATGTATCAGTGATGAGTGTGTATATAGATAGATAAAAAGGAAGATAAGGCTGTAATTCAAGGCCTATAGGCTTCTAGGTCTGTAAGATACATAGCTTGGCCATAGAAAATCACAGACCTGAAACAGGTTGGCATGACTAGTTGACCAAGAGATAATCCTGTGCCAGTAAAAGATGTGTTAAGATGATGATGTTCTGGAAACTATGCAGCAATAGACTGGAAAATACATTGCAATATGTCAGTTAATATCACAAGTAACAGTATTGTAGTAATATCTTGAGAAATTCTGCAATGACAGCAAGTTACCATAGTAACTCATTGACATAAATGCTAAAGAATGTAAGAGGAACTAAGGAGTTAATCTATTAAAAACAAGACACCTGAAATTAGTGGCGTATGAAAGCACAGATAAGGAAAAGGGGCTGAAACCATTATGCATAAGGTACGGGGGTATCAGTGTAACGTACTATAAAGGCTATATCCTGGCCTGCGCTCCTTTGGGGAAAGAGATACCAAGATGAAGATAACTGATGATTGATTTGACACCTCCAGGAAATGTAAGTGATGCCAGTATTAGGACTAGGCATGTTGTATTACCCCTTTCCTTCCTGTTGTATTGTAATATTTTTGATTATTGTTCATCTACTTAGTAAGATTCTTAATGAAAGGATGGTTGAGAACTTGTAAGTCCATCAGTTGTGGTCATTGTTCCTTGTTTCAGAGTAACAGCTGTGTTAGTCTGTATTCGCAAAAAGAAAAGGAGTCCTTGTGGCACCTTAGAGACTAACCAATTTATTTGAGCATAAGCTTTCGTGAGCTACAGCTCACTTCATCGAATGCATACTGTGGAAAGTGTAGAAGATCTTTTTATATACACACAAAGCATGAAAAAATACCTCCTCCCATCCCACTCTCCTGCTGCTAATAGCTTATCTAAAGTGATCACTCTCCTTACAATGTGTATGATAATCAAGGTGGGCCATTTCCAGCACAAATCCAGGGTTTAACAAGAACGTCTGAGGAGGGAGGGGGGTAGGAAAAAACAAGGGGAAATAGGTTACCTTGCATAATGACTTAGCCACTCCCAGTCTCTATTCAAGCCTAAGTTAATTGTATCCAATTTGCAAATGAATTCCAATTCAACAGTTTCTCGCTGGAGTCTGGATTTGAAGTTTTTTTGTTGTAATATCACAACTTTCATGTCTGTAATCACGTGACCAGAGAGATTGAAGTGTTCTCTGACTGGTTTATGAACCATAAACTGCGAACTATCTAGAGGCCAACCCCACAGGGAGGACAAGACTTTCCAGAGAGAGAGTTTGCTAGCTTGGTGACGGGACAGGGAGACAGAGGTGGGTCATTGCTTTTAAGGAGACCAAACTATATCAGAAGACTGTATACCTAGCTGAGTCCATGGTAAAGACAAGACTCCATCTTGGCTACGTGTTAGCAACCTCTGGCCGAGGGACATGGGATGGGGGTCAGGGTATCAATTATTTGTTTTTAATATTTATATTGTAAAATAGGGAAGATGTTTCATGTTCAATGCAATTGGAGTCAGAAGGCCTGGAGGGACTATGACTGACAGGACACCAGAAGCACAGTGAACGTGGAGAGCTAGGCTGAAAGCAGTTCAGCCATATGGACAGAGCTGTCCACAGGGTTTAATAAAGTTCCACTTGTTCAGCTTAGTGATGCTGAATGCAGGTTCTTTGCAAATGAAACAGCCCCCACCCAGAGCCACATTCCTCCCTCTTGCTGGGAAAATTAATATATAACTTGGTCTCCCTTTTAGGTGGTTCTTCCCCTCTCACAAGCATTCAGGAGTCATTGGGAACATGGAATCACGAATTAATTTTTATTTGGGGAAAAGGAGAAAACAAAAGAAACATAACCATAAATATATTTACATATAATGAAATGAGCAAAACACAGTGAGTCTGTAAGACACTGCAGCTCCGCATATTAATTGTCTGCCCTGTCAAGGTCCAGAATTCTTAGTCACCCAACAATCCCCACTCACCTAATGCTCCACTCACTGGTCCAGTTAGATTCAGTAGTAGTCAGGGAGCATCAGAGAGTGGTTCTTCTCTGTCTGTCTGTTCCAGTCTAGAGAAGTCTGCATCATCAGGTCCTACTCAACTTTGTAGCTATCTGGTCTAGTTCAGTGACATCAGCTCTGCCACTGCAGGTCTGGTCAATTATCACTGCACAGTTCAGCTGTGCACTTCTGCCACCTATCAAAATGCTGTAAAGTTAGTTCAGTGCTGCCATCACTGGTCTGATCAGGTCTCACTGTGCCATCAGCATCACCATCACCATCACCAGTCAAGTCCAGCCCGAAGGAATCACTCCACACAAGGTTCAGAATCTGCAGCTGGGGAACTCAGAGGTGGGGAAACTTGAAGAGAGTCCCTGCTCCCTTGAATAGAGCTCCTGTTCTCTAGAACAACATCATAATCCATCTCTTTGTGGAACCTGAATCTCATTCCCAAACCAGAATCCAAAAGCCTGTAAAAGGCAGAGGGTGACCCACTTACTTCAGGGGATATCTTGCACAATTCTTATGCCCTTTCTTAAGTATAGCTAGAGTGACAATCCGTTCTCACTTATACAATCAGAACATAGACACATTCCAATTAAAGCAACAAAACACAGTATCTGAAACTATTCATAGATTCCAAAGCCAGAAGGGACAATTGTGATAAACTAGTCCAGTGGTTCTCAACCAGTGGCCTGTGGGCTGCTTGCGGTCCATTCAGCATCCAGCTGCAGTCCCATGTGACATCCTCAGGGCCATACAGGTAGTATATAGTGTGGATGCCGCCCACAAAGTGTTAGATGGGCTGCAGGTTGAGAACCACAATACCCGCCACAAACCCCTCCACAGAGACATGGCCAGGAGTGGAGAGCTGGGTGTGAGGCAGGGACCCCAGATCCTGTTCGTGGGGACCCCGACCCCGCCATGTGGAGCTGTGTGGCAGTTGGTTGCCCAGACCCCACTGTGGGGGGATGCCGTACCCTGCTGCAGGGGGATGGGGGGCAGCCAGGACTCCAACCCCAGACCCTGCTGTGGGAGGATGGGAGGCAGCCAGGACCAGGACCCCACCATGGGAAGGGGATCCCAGATCCCGCCAGGACCCTGTTGTGCTGGGCTGGGGCGGCAGCCAGGTGGCCAGACTCAGAGCCCTGCTGTGCAGGGCTGGGCATCTGCCTGGACCCCACCCTGTGGCAGGGCAGCTGGGAGCCTGGAGCCCGTGGCCTTTAGCACACAGCTGAGCTAGGCCGCAGTTGTGTGCTAATTGGGCCACATGTGGCTTGCAGGCCACGGGTTGAGAACTGCTATTCTAAGGGGTGACAAGGGATTAATGTATCCACTATTAAGGATGTGGCTGAGGTAATGGGGTTGCAGCAGTGTTATTGAGTGCACTCAAATGACCTAGATAATTACTAAAAACAACTTATTTTAAAAAAATTTTGGTCCTCCTAAATGAAGGAAACACAATCTCTTCCCCTTCCTGCTTTCTAGAGTGGCCCTCATCCTCTGAAAAAGTACTGATGGGAGAACACTTTATTTTCATCAGAAATCTTTAAATCACTTTGGGAGCCTAGCACCTTTGTGACTATCTGCTGCATGCCAGTTCCTCATCTGAGCTCCTGTTGAGGGCTGAGAGGTCACCTTGACATTAAGTCGTTCCTGTGTCCAGCTTAGCATCTGCTGCTGTTCCCAGACTGTCCTTCACCTCTCTCTTCTGCAAGCTTCACCCCAGAGGCCTGTGCATGTGGTATGAACAGGCTTCTGAGCTAAGCCTTACATTACAGAGATGCAGACACCTGAAAACCACCTGAGATTTATATCTGTTCAGAACGCTGCCAGCGCTTTTGCATTAGTCTTCAACCTTGAACGAGGCCTGTTAATTATATCTGTGCATTTCAGCTGAAGGCAAACTTGCTGTGCATTTCCTGAGCTCGCCAAACAATGGAAGAAGTACACACACTACAGCCAATTTATTGTACAGTTTCACCTTTCTATTGTTCTGCTGTTGTTGAGTCACAAGTAAGTAACATAAAGGCAATTAGTGAAAACCCTGCATGTTGCTGCACAGCACTAGATTTGCTTTAATGAGCCTTCATTTTATGATTTGGTAGACACTTGTTTTGCTCTAATGGCTTATCAGTGGTTTGGTGTCTGTTAATTGTTTTGTTTGTATTCCACAAGGGAGGTATTTCTTTGTTTATCTAATATGTTAATTAAGCTACTCTACAGTGTTATTCAAGCATATCGTTGTTGGCACTGAACAATAGAACCAAATCACCAGCTGCAGGACAAAAGTCAAAAACATGTTTTGGAGGAAACTGTGAATGAAGCTGATGCAAATGTAATACAGTGTAAGTTCATTGTGAATATACAGCACTGTACTTACACTGGAAGAAGGAATGGCGTCCTGGACTGAAGATTGTCTGGAGCAGGGGTCTCAAACACGCGGCCCACATGTAGCCTGCAGAGTTATTTCCTGTGGCCTGCCAAGCTCCCCTCCTCCCCGGAGTTATTTCCTGTGGTCGCCAAGCTCCCCTCACCCCCCGCCCATTCTCCCCCGCCCCCCAGCGCGCCGCATCCCCACTCCTCTGCCTACCGTACTCCCAGCGCTTCCCACTGCCAAACAGCTGTTTGGTGGTGCTTAGGGCTTTCCAGGAGGGAGGAGTGGGGATGTGGTGTGCTCATGGGAGGAGGTGGAGAAGAGGCGGGGAAGGGGATAGAATAGAAGCAGAGTTGGGACGAGGACTTTGGGGAAAGGGTTGGAATGGGGGCAGGAAAGGGGTGGGGCCTCATGGAAGGGGGGTGGAGTGGAGGTGGGGCAGGGGGCAGAGGGGGTGGGGGGGAGCTTAAACAGAACTAATTCTAAAAGTAAGGGCTTGTTTTGTCCTTGGAGTGAGGTGCATTACTGAGTGTTTATATTTTATTAAAACCCCTCTTCACATTACAGTTTTAGAAAAGTTAATACATTGACTTTTAATAGCATACTATATGACTCTTAAATATGAAATTAAATATGAAAAAGATAAGCTTCTGCTCTTCCTCCATAACAGTGCAATGACTGTGTGTGGCATATCCTAGGCTGTTATGTTCTGGTGCTACTTGTAGCTGCATCTGTGAACTAGGGCTGTCAAGCAACTACAAAAATTAATCGTGATTAATCGCACAGTTAAACAATAATAGAATACCATTTATTTAAACATTTTTGGATGTTTTCTACATTTTCCAATATATTTCAATTACAACACAGAATACAAAGTGTACAGTGCTCACTTTATATTTATTTTTATTACAAATATTTGCACTGTAAAAAACAAAAGAAATAGTATTTTTCAATTCACCAATACAAATACTGTAGTGCAATCTCTTTATCATGAAAGTAGAACTTAGAAATGTAGAATTATGTACAAAAATAACTACATTCAAAAATAAAACAATGTAAACTTTAGAGCCTACAAGTCCACTCAGTCCTACTTCTTGTTCATCCAATCACTCAGACAAACAAGTTTGTTTATATTTGCAGGAGATAATGCTGCCCGCTTCTTGTTTACAATGTCACTTGATACTGAGAACAGGCGTTCACATGGCACTGTTGTAGCTGGAATCGCAAGATATTTATGTGCCAGATGTGCTAAAGATTCATATGTCCCTTGATGCTTCAGCCACCATTCCAGAGGACATGCGTCCATGCTGATGATGGGTTCTGCTCAATAATCATCCAAAGCAGTGCGGACTGATGCATGTTCATTTTCATCATCTGAGTCTGGGTTTGGGTTCTGTAGTTTCCGCATCGGAGTGTTGCTCTTTTAGGACTTCTGAAAGCATGCTCCACACCTCGTCCCTCTCAGATTTTGGAAGGCATTTAAACCTTGGATTGAGTGCTGTTTCTATCCTTAGAAATCTCACCTTGGTACCCTCTTTGCATTTTGTCAAATCTGCAGTGAAAGTGTTCTTAAAATGAACAACATGTGCTGGATCATCATCTGAGACTGCAATAACATGAAATATATGTCAGAATGTGGGTAAAACAGAGCAGGAGATAGACAGTTCTCCCCCAAGGAGTTCAGTCACAAATTTAATTGACACATTTTTTTTAATGAGCATCATCAGCATGGAATCACGAAGGGGCATACTAATGTTTAGTATATCTGGTACGTAAATATAGAATTTCAGGTTTGGAAGGGACCTCAGGAGGTCAGCTAGTCCAACCGCCTGCTCAAAGCAGGACCAGTCCCCAACTAAATCATCTCAGCCAGGGCTTTGTCAAGCCTGACCTTAAAAACCTCTAAGGAAGGAGATTCCACCACCTCCCTAGGTAACCCATTCCAGTGCTTCACCACACTCCTAGTGAAAAAGTTTTTCCTAATTTCCATCCTAAACCTCCCGCACTGCAACTTTAGACCATTACTCCTTGTTCTGTCATCTGGTACCACTGAGAACAGTCTAGAGCCATCCTCTTTGGAACCCCCTTTCAGGTAGTTGAAAGCAGCTATCAAATCCCCCCTCATTCTTCTCTTCCGCAGACTAAATAATCCCAGTTCCCTCAGCCTCTCCTCATAAGTCATGTGTTCCAGTCCCCTAATCATTTCTGTTGCCCTCCGCTGGACTCTTTCCAATTTTTCCACATCCTTCTTGTAGTGTGGGGCCCAAAACTGGCCACAGTACTCCAGATGAGGCCTCACCAATGCCGAATAGAGGGGAATGATCATGTCCCTCAATCTGCTGGCAATGCTCCTACTTATATAGCCCAAAATGCTATTAGCCTTCTTGGCAACAAGGGCACACTGTTGACTCATATCCAGCTTCTCGTCCACTGTAACCCCTAGGTCCCTTTCTGCAGAACTGCTGCCTAGCCATTCGGTTCCTAGTCTGTAGCAGTGCATGGGATTCTTCCGTCCTAAGTGTAGGACTCTGCACTTGTCCTTGTTGAACCTCATCAGAGTTCTTTTGGTCCAATTCTCTAATATGTCTAGGTCCCTCCGTATCCTATCCTTACCCTCCAGCATATCTACCACTCCTCCCAGTTTAGTGTCATCTGCAAACTTACTGAGGGTGAAATCGACGCCAGCCTCCAGATCATTAATGAAGATATTGAACAAAACCCGCCCCAGGACTGACCCTTGGGGCACTCTGCTTGATACTGGCTGCCAACTAGACATGGAGCCATTGATCACTACCCGTTGAGCCCTACGATCTAGCCAGCTTTCTGTCCATCTTATAGTCCATTCATCCAGCCCATACTTCTTTAACTTGCTGGCAAAAATATTGTGAGAGACCATATCAAAAGCTTTGCTAAAGTCAAGGAATAACATGTCCACTGCTTTCCCCTCATCCACAGAGCCAGTTATCTCCTCATAGAAGGCAATTAGGTTAGTCAGGCATGACTTGGCCTTGGTGAATCCATGCTGACTGTTCCTGATAACCTTCCTCTCCTCTAAGTGCTTCAAAATTGATTCCTTGAGGACCTGCTCCATGATTTTTCCAGGGACTGAGGTGATGCTGACTGGCCTGTAGTTCCCAGGATCCTCCTTCTTCCCCTTTTTAAAGATGGGCACTACATCTACAAATATCTTGCAATGCCGGCTACAAAAGTGCCATGTGAACTCCTGTTCTCACTTTCAGGTGACACTGTAAATAAGAAGTGGGCAGCATTATCACCTGTAAATGTAAACAAACTTATCTGTCTTAGCGATTGGCTAAACAAGAAGTAGGACCGAGTGGACTTGTAGGGTCTAAAGTTTTACATTGTTTTTGAATTAAGTTATGTAACAAAACACAATCTACACTTGTAGTTGCACTTTCATTATAAAGCACTAGAGTACTTGTATGAGCTGAATTGAAAAACTAGTTCTTTTTTATCATTTTTACAGAGCAAATATTTAATCAAAAATAATATAAAGTGAGCCTGTACACTTTGTATTCTGTGTTGTAACTGAAATCAATATATTTGAAAATTTTGAAAAACATCCAAAATATTTAATAAATTTCAATTGGTATTCTATTGTTTAACAGTGTAATTAAAACTGTGATTAATTACAATTAATTTTTTGAGTTAATCGCGTGAGTTAAGTGTGATTGACAGCCCTACTGTGAACCAATAATATTTGAACAAAATTGGTATATGTAAAACTGAACTTTCTGAAGCGCTCCAGAAATTAAAAACAAATACATTCACAAACCTAAATTACTATCAGCTATTATTGTAACAACATTGCTATATTTCTCTTTGCACAAATTTATTTTCTGTATTGTTTGACCCTTCACTTTTGTTTTTCCCCCGTCAGTGCCCTCAGTGAATATTATTTTGTCTGGGACTAACACAAAGTGCCACATTTGTATGGATTCATCTCAAATGATCATTTAAAAAAGAAACTAGAATGGCATGAGAAGCACATTTTAAACTATAACATTGGTTCCTGGACATCTTGACAGTTCCATTTTGAGTACAGGAGTTTAAACCTTTCTTGGCTATCATTCTCCTAAATCCTCAGTTTTGCTATGTGAAAAAGTTATTTGAAATAAACACCGGTAATTCTAATGGGGACAGAACGTTGAGTAAGACACCCGCTTTCTACCCACGCCATACAAGTGATGGGTATATTATTCTCACTTCTCCTTATCACAAATTCCTCTGTTTCTCCTATAGAGCAGGAGAGAAAATGTTATTTGAAATGAGTTGGTGGCATCAGTTTAATTCTTAGTGTGTCAGGTATCCACATTGCCATCACCTCTGACATTAAAGACCAATGTCTGTGATTCTTGTGTAGTGGCAGAAGGCTGGGAGGGTGCAAGGATCCTCCTGTAGTCTTTGCATCATCTGTGCCAGGACCAGGCACAATCACAGTCTCTACTAGTGTCCCGGGGGTTCAGGGAATGAAGAGCTGGCCCTGCAGAGAAAATTCTTTACAGCATCCTAGGGACTAGTAAAAGCAAGCACACTCTTCGAGCATTTGTGCACAATCTGTCTTTATTTGGCATGCTTGTTAGCAGTCCTTGCAGCGAGTCTACTGAATGGAAAAGTCTATGTGCTAGAATACCTACTGCTAATTCCCTATGAGATTTTTTTGCACTAGAGGGACCTCTGCAAGGATATATCTCTCCTTGCCCCAGCCTGTTCCCAATGACCACCTCTACACCATGGCACCAGATGTGTGATCAGTAATGGGGGTTGAATCTAGGACTTCTAGATTTTTAAAGCATGAGCTACTCCTGCCTATACTACGAGATGCTGCTCTGTTTACTGAGGTTGTATGTAGGAGGCCCAGCCATCACCATAGAGGAACAGAGCACTACATTGAGTGAGTTACATAATCCCCCTCATCCCAAACTTCAGCCCTGTTCAAATCTGTGTATGTTTCATTCCTTGTAATGTGACATCCCTGGGTGGGCTGTCATCTGCAAAGATTGAATCTGCAGTTCTTAAAGAATACGCCTTTAAACCTCCTTTGTGGCATGATTCCCAAAGGAGCTACACCCCTTATACTTGTATTACAAGGTTTAAATGTTGTGCAGTTTTGCACGGACCCTCTGCACCTGGGTGAATTTCATCCTTTAACCATTAATTTGACTTAATATGGGAAACTTCTGTCCAAGATGAGGAATTGACTGGCAGATCGATGGAATGTCTCAGTTCTGCCAGCACTGGTGCTTGTTTGCTTTTGTTTGGAAGAGGGTGGGGGAATCTATGATCCCAACAAACCTTCTGAATCAGATAAAGTTCAACACCAAGCGTTTCCCAATGAAGGTATTTGGAGGAGAATTTTAAAAAATTCTTTTTACATTTTAAAATCTGGATTTTCTAATTGCTGAGCATTATAGTTAAATTACATTTTCTGCAATCCCAAACTGCTAGATGAGCAAGAAAATAATAACAGCTCATTGAATTGACACTGTAATTGGCCTAGCGTGCAGGGATGAAAAAGAACAAAATTATTGTTTCCCAATGTTTCTCTTAATCTTTTGTGAAGTTTGTTTATATGACCTTTAGCCACTTTTACCTGATGATATATAGTGTAGTTTTCTTGGGCAGAGACTAGGCCAGTTAATCTTGCTGTCAGAGGAGTATTATAGCAGATCATGGGGTAGCTGGATATAGAAACCAGTGAATCTACAGACGAGACATCATGATCTGCAACAAGGAGGCTTATTAATTTTGCCCATGCTGGTACTTCAGAATTTGCCATCTGGCTCTGTAAACAGTGAAATTAATTTAAATGTTGACCAACAATACCTATCAGCAAGTTCCATTACAATAAACACCTGTTATCATTTAAAGTCATTTTACTGGAGAACTAGGCATGGAACAGAGCTGTATGTTGTTGCCACTAAGAATTCATGAAAATATACCAGCCACTTACATGGTTCAGATGTTGTTTAAGTGATTTATTGAATTTCCTGATGAGCTTATGTATGAAACAATAGTATTTAGAAGGATAACTATTGAACATCTTAATTATCTTAATTGTTTTTGAGGACTGTATTGAAAATTACACTGTCCTATAAATTCTTATATCAACGGGTGTGTGTGTGTGTGTGTGTGTGTGTGCACACACACATAAGCACATGTTCCAGGGTCTCTTCCTGTTGCATATCTCTTACAGGCCTTTTGCTCATTACACCAGCAAGACTACACATAGGTGGCTATGTCACATCCTTACTACTGCTAGCTGGAAAAGGGGAAGGAAAAAGTTGGAATATATTGTTATGACAAGAATCACCATGTGGCGCTGTTACAGTCTCAAAGTGTTCTTTTATTTAGCGTGTGAGCAAGTTTTTATTCTGTGAAGAAATGCTGTATTGTTATTAGTATTGAAGTGTAGTATTCCTTGGAGAGAATGCAGTAGTCTTTGCAGATAGCAGAGAGTCTGTTCTCTGCTTTTTTATCTCTATGTAGAAGTAATTTTGAGGACAGCATAGTTTTCTAGGACCTGGGCGTTGGTGTGCAGGCTGAGATTTCTGGAAGAGGGGCTTGCTTGTGTTCTTTTTGTGACTACCTCTGTTCCAGGGCTGGTGTATGTGTGTAAAAAAGCAACTTACACTTAGAATATACTAAGGTTCTGCATCACTGATTTCTCCTCAATTGGAAGATGATATGCGTGACCCCAGACATCTGCTACTTCTTAGCAAAGGAGTGACACTAATGTCAAAAATGTGACACTCCGATCAAAAGAAGAGGTGAGACAAAGTGGGTGAGGTAATAACTTTCATTGGGCCAACTTCTGTTGTTGAAATAGACAAGCCTACAAGCTCCACAGAACACAGGTCCTGTAGAAGAGCTCAGTGAAGATCAAAAGCTTGTTTCTTTCGCCAACAGACATTGGTCCAACAAAAGATATTATGTCACACACCTTGTCTCTCTCATATCCTGGGACCAACATGACTACAACAACACTGCAAAAAACAAAGGAAGGGGTAGCATTTTTTGAAGGACAGGTATGACATCATTTCTTTTCCAGTTAGAGTACTGTTTCTGCTGCCTTACTGTATTCCTCATTGACTTTTTGTATTTACTTTCACCTCTTATATAGTCCCTGTTTCTTTACCTACCTTTCATTTTCATATTTTTCATCCCAGAGATTCCCTGAATCTGAGGGAGCCTATGAGCAATTTGTTGCGAACATTTAATAGTCCAGACGTTGCTCAGTTTTGATTGGGATATGTAGGTTACATGGTGTATTTCTGGTTGCTGATTGGATAAGCATAATAATTACAATCAAGAGTGGAATATGAATACTCACTTTTATTAAATTCAAAATTTCCATTCTACAAATATTCTCTAGACATTACATAATGCTTGTGTGAACATTCCTGCTGTTAAGCTCAGTCACTAAAATATTTGCAGAAAGTGAACACAAAAGGGGCCAGGACAGAGTTAAAGTGGGTTTCACATTTTTTTTCAAGTACATATTTTCAGAATCTTTTTTTAAAGTATCCATCCAGCCCCGCTAATAGAAAAATTATTCTGAAATATTCAGCTTAGTTTCCATTCCTATGAACATCTCTGACTCAAGCAGGGAGATTTCCCAAGGCACTTAGGCTCCCAACTGCCATTTGTGCCTTTGGAAATCTCCCCTTAGGTCTCTAGATTTTTGGTCTGCTTTTATTAATGCTAATATATGGGATGCTATTTGTAGTGAATGCTGCTCTTAGCAATGGATATTAAAGGTTCTTAAAATGTCTTATATCAGTGTAAAACGAATTGACATATTGTCTAGTTCAATTTTGTGTGAAAGCTTCTTCTGAGACTTCAGTGCAGGGAAAATAATTAAGGTGACTTGTCAAACGACAACATGGCTCTCAGATTTGGCTGTTCAGCAAGAAAGTGTGGTTCTTTTGAGTGATAGCCCATACGGATTTCACTGGTTGGCGTGTGAACATGCACATGCACCCCGTGTGCACAAGGCTGGCTTCTTTTGAACACGTTGCCAGTTGGGGCTACACTGATGCCTTGGATATCCTTGTGCTTCTCCCCGCCAACACCACCTGAGGGCGTAAAAGGCAGAGTGAGCCCAGCCATCCCTCAGCTCCTGCTTACTGCTTATGGAGGTTAGACTAAACTTTTACAGCACCCACCTGGTTCTCGGCATACTGAGCTAGCACCAGTGTTGGTTAGTAGTCGTGTTGTTAATTAGTTCGTTAGTTAGTTGTGTTAGTGTTTTGTCTATTGGCAAAATTTTTTTTAGTCAGATATTTAGTTTATAGGCTAGACCTGCCCCTCACTACCACAGGCGTGCTAGCAATATGGGGCTAAAACCTGTTCCTTGTGTAAATCTTCAGTGCTCTTTAACTAATGGCACTCCGGGTGCCTCTTTTGTCTAGGTGAGGGATGTATTCCTGAGTGACTTTTCCATATGTCATTCCTCTGCAAGTGGATTCAAAAAGGTAGAGAGGCTTGGTCCTCCAAGGGCTAGTAATAGCCTGTTAGAGCCCAGTAGGCTCAGATAAAAGGAGCTTGAGGGCATTACCAGGCACAGGCATTGACTTTTGGTTTTGCCAGCGGGTGCCCCATCCCAGCTTTGCCCCCTCCCCAAATGCCCCATCCCTACTCCACCCCCAAGGCCACACCCCTACTCCACCTCTCTCTGCTCCCCACCTCCTTGTGGCTCTGTCTAGTGCCCATCTCCACCCATTCACTCAAAGCGGCATCGGCGGTTCCCCCTCCTCCCGGGGCTGCTAGCGCTGGGGCTGGCCTGAAATTTAACTAACCAATCCTAACATATTGTAACATGATTATTTAACCAATTATATCCCACCACCTTAATTAGTTTACACCCAGCAAAATTAATTATACAGCAGACAGAAACAATCACAGAACCAGACAGAGATTATACAGACAAACAATGGGGAAATGGGGACTACAGTGATAGAACAAACACAGAAATGAGGATTTCACATCCCAGCTATTGATAAGTGAGTTTTTGCCAGACAGGATACTATCAAACTAAATTTCCTTTTACATCTTCTAGGCACTTCCCTTTCTCTGGAGGTGACAGGCATTATCAGGACAGGATTGTATTCCTAACAGCCCAATAGCAGCTTATTTCAATGTGACTAGCATTCACTTCCCAGCTTACTGGGAGGAAGTCACTGTGGCATAGCAGGTTTCAGAGTGGTAGCCATGTTAGTCTGTATCAGCAAAAAGAAAGAGGAGTACTTCACAAAAAGAAAAGGAGTACTTGTGGCACCTTAGAGACTAACAAATTTATTTGAGCATAAGCTTTCGTGAGCTCACTTTAACACTTTAGATAAGCTATTACCAGCAGGAGAGTGGGGTGGGGGGAGAGAAAACCTTTTGTAGTGGTAAACACCCATTTTTTCATGCTTTGTGTGTATAAAAAGATCTTGTGTACTTTCCACAGTATGCATCCGATGAAGTGAACTGTAGCTCACGGAAGCTCATGCTCAAATAAATTGGTTAGTCTCTAAGGTGCCACAAGTACTCCTTTTCTTTTTGCGAATACAGACTAACACGGCTGTTATTCTGAAACCTGCCCCAAACCGCACCCCCTATCCAACCCCCCTGCTCCCAGTCCCCTTACTGCCCTGACCCTATCCATCCCCGCCCCGACAGGCCCCCTGGGACTCCCACGCCCTATCCAACCCGCCCTGTTCCCTGACCGCCTCAGAACCTCTGCCCCATCCAACTACTCCCTGTCCCCTGACTGCCCCCCGGGGTCCCCTACCCAACCCCTTCAGCACCGTGCGTGCGTACACACGCAACTGCCGCCCCCTTACCATGCCGCTCAGAGCGGCAGGAGCTTGCAGCCCCACTGCCCATGCGGCAGCGTGGCTGCGGGGGAGGGGGGACAGCGGGGAAGGGGCCGAAGCTAGCCTCCCTGGCCTGAAGCTCAAGGGCCGGTCAGGATGGTCCCGCAGGCTGGATGTGAAGCTGTAGTTTGCCCACCTCTGTTCTAGCTGGTGGTTGTTTAGTGATCAGGTGAAATTTGCTGGGGGTCTCTTTAATGATCTTGGGGTTTATTAAACAACAAACCAGGGAATGAGAAAGGAATAACACTTTTAATAAAACAAACTAGAGAGAGCTTCTGTGGTGAACTGCTGCACACAGCTATGCTGTGTTCTCAACCCCACCTTCCAGGGCATCTCTCTAAATTTCAATATTCATAATATTGTCCCTTATGAGGGAGCATCTCTAAATTTATAATCTTCTATAAACATATCTCTACATCATCCCTCTTTTAAAAATGGCTCTTATATACATATATAAAAACAGTTAACAACTGTCTGATAACACATACATTAAATTCTCACCCCATCTAGTACATTTCCATAAACCCAGAGTGTCAACTACCTAGAGAGGAGAGGTTACCATCACATCACTGTGAGGTGATACTTTACCACTCACTTTCACCAAATACCCCTTACCAAGTCTTGAGTCTTTCAGGACATTTAATCCCCCCTCGCCCCCCGATCTTCTCAGTATCAGCCTTTCATTAGAGGGGGGGGAATAGTTTTACTTTGTGTAATGACCCATCCACTCCCAGTCTCTATTCAAGCCTAAGTTAATTGTATCCAGTTTGCAAATTAATTCCAATTCAGCATACTCTACGATATAACCGCATTTGCTCCAACCCCCCAGACAGAGACAAACACCTACAAGATCTCTATCAAGCATTCTTACAACTACAATACCCACCTGCTGAAGTGGAGAAACAAATTGACAGAGCCAGAAGAGTACCCAGAAGTCACCTACTACAGGACATGCCCAACAAAGAAAATAACAGAACGCCACTGGCCATCACCTTCAGCCCCCAACTAAAACCTCTCCAACACATCATCAAGGATCTACAATCTATCCTGAAGGACAACCCATCACTCTCACAAATCTTGGGAGACAGGCCAGTCCTTGCTTACAGACAGCCCCCCAACCTGAAGCAAATACTCACCAGCAACCACACACCACACAACAGAACCACTAGCCCAGGAACCTATCCTTGCAACAAAGCCCGTTGCCATCTGTGTCCACATATCGATTCAGGGGACACCATCATAGGGCCTAATCACATCAGCCACACTATCAGAGGCTCGTTCACCTGCACATCTACCAGTGTGATATATGCCATCATGTGCCAGCAATGCCCCTCTGCCATGTACGTTGGTCAAACTGGATAGTCTCTACGTAAAAGAATAAATGGACACAAATCAGATGTCCAGAATTACAACATTCTAAAACTAGTCGGAGAACACTTCAATCTCTCTGGTCACTCGATTACAGACCTAAAGGTCGCAATATTACAACAAAAAGATTTCAAAAACAGACTCCAACGAGAGACTGCTGAATTGGAATTAATTTGCAAACTGGATACAATTAACATAGGCTTGAATAGAGACTGGGAGTGGATGGGTCATTACACAAAGTAAGAGTATTTTCCCATGTTTATTTCCCCCTCTGCCCCCCACTGTTCCTCAGACATTCCTGTTAACTGCTGGAAATGGCCCACCTTGATTATCACTACAAAAGGTTTTCTGTCCCCCCCCTCCCCCCGCTCTCCTGATGGTAATAGCTTCATCTTAAATGATCACTCTCCTTACAGTGTGTATGATAACACCCATTTTTTCATGTTCTGTGTGTATATAAATCTCCTCACTGTATTTTCCACTGAATGCATCTGATGAAGTGAGCTGTAGCTCACGAAAGCTTATGCTCAAATAAATTGGTTAGTCTCTCAGGTGCCACTAGTACTCCTTTTCTTTCTCCTTTGTTTGTTGATGATAAATGATTAGTTCGGAAATGCCAGAGTCCACCTCTACTGTCAATGTTTTGGAACTTTCTGGGATTACTCTTAGATCCCTTTAATTACACTGAAATGTGTCCCCCTGATCTGTCTGGACTACATAAGACCTTTGATGCAGCTGTTCTTTAATGGTACCCCTTTGACCTCAAGTATTAGAGGTGTGATTCCTCAGGCACACTCTATCACTTGGGTTAAGAAATGGGAGATCACGGTATGCAAATGGCACTTTTTTACATGGATAGACAACTGGAGGGACCTGCTTGTTTATCTGGATTGTATTCACTCTGCAAGCAACCCAGCCCTTGACACAGCTCATGATATTTCCGAATGAGTGCCTCATATCCAGGTTCAGTATGATCTTATAGTGAGAGCACCCGTTTTTCACATGCTGCCAGGCCTAAAATTGGTGTCACGTCCTTTGGCTCTGCAATGAACAGGAGCCTGTAAATGGTATTTTTATGATTGATGCCAGCAATGCATCTCCCCTTCATTACTATATTTGTTCAAGAATAATCAGTTACTTTTATTTTTGTTGGTTCCAGTTTTGGTCTTATTTTCAGCATTTCATAATCTTGATCAGACAGAATATTAACCTGAGCTCCTGTGTCCAATTTCAGTGAAATAATTGTTCCATTCACTGTCATAGGCAGTATCCAGTCCCCCTCATCAGGCTTGCTGATCCCAGTGCATCTATGAAAAACTCCTCAAAAAGGTTGACTTCAGCTGAATGCACTTGACTCTTCTGCATTTGGGATCTGCAGCATTTTGCAAAATCATTATTTTCCCCACATGTATGACACAATTTCCCAAAAGCAACACACTATATGAGGCCATGCTGTGGTCCACACCTTCCACATGACTATCTGTACCCACTCTCCTTCCTAGCAGTGGTTTTCATAGAGAGTGGTTCCACTCTTTGATTTGCTCTATTCTGGCTATATTCTTTTGCACTTAGTACATGGATAACCCCTTCTGGTGAATTTAGCTCTTTGGCTTATGCTTTCACAGTTTCTGCTGCGCTGCATATCTGGAGAGCTTTTTCTAAAGTTTAAGTCTCCTTCATGGAGCAGTCTCCCTCTTAACATATTTTCTTTAATGCCATAAATGCTTCTATCTCTGACCGGAGACTCTGTCAGTTCACCAAAGTCACAGGTTTTACTGAGTTTCCTGAATTCTGTGACAGATTGCTCAATGGTGTCATCAGTTTTTTGCATGGATGTAAAAAAATTCTCTCTCAAGGTTTCATTCCTTTTTGGCACGCAAACTTCCTCAAATTTCATCAGCATTTTACTTACTTTCATGCTTTCACCTTTTTCAAAAGTACAGTTGTAACAAATATCCAGTGCTTCCTCCCCAACAATATGCAAAAAGATAGATGATTTCACTTTATCATTTTTCTCCTCTGCCCCTGTGACTGCTAAACACAATTCAAATCTCTTTCTGAATTCTTTCCAGTTCTCTGCAACATTGTTTGACAATTGCAGAGTGGATGGCGAGTACAAAACATCCATTTTTGGCTCCCCCGTCCTTCTTAGCCTTTGTTCTTCTCTGCTGCTCCATGTGCTTCCCTTGCCCCAGCTTTCAGTTTCAAACACAGGAGTTAACTTCGAAAAGACTGTATTCTCCTTCTCATTCAGCACTTCTGAAACAATGTAATGATCTTGGGGTTCATTAAACAACAAACCAGGGAATGAGAAAGGAATAAAATGTTTAATAAGACAAACTAGAGAGAGCTTCTGTGGTGAACTGCTGCACACAGCTACACTGTGTTCTCAACCCCAGCTTCCAGGGCACATCTCTAATTCCTATATTCATAATACTGTCCCTTATGAGGGAGCAGCTCTAAATTATAATCTCTCACAAACATATCTCTACAGCCTCCATTCCATTGTTAATGAAAGGGTGTCCACATAATTAAAGTCACCACTAAAGATGACAGTAATTAGCACTCTTGAAGGTAGTGTTGCAGAAAGGCCATTTACGGAATAAGAGTGGAGACTAAATTACCCGTTCATTTTGGAACATGGGAGAAATTTGGTTCCTGGTTAACCAGTGTTCAACTCAGTCAAAATTCAGTAAAATTACCCTAACATAAATCACACCAGAATTGGCCTACTTGCTCCAGATTAAGGTTCAGACAGATTGGCTGGGACGTTTGAGCTGGCTCTGCTCATGCTGCATCCGTTCTAAGACACGACTTCATTCTCCAGGGCAATTCAGTCTGGCATATTTGAGCAGCACCAAATCCAAAACTGATTAACAACAACAAAAAAAGACAACACGCTTCTTAGTGGGCAAAGAAACTAGAATAAGATCCAAATATTCTCTATATCTTCAACAACTTGCTATCAGTTGGCTCAGCACACTCTGTTTCTCCATCCTCCACCGTCATCAGTTCCTGGTGCCCTTCACTGCAGTTCATGAGGCATCCACTGTCACTCTTGGGAAGGGAGTGGTATGGGAATCCTTGCTCAGTATGTCATAGAGCTGGTCACAATAGGGGCAGGTCTTGGGGGCAACACCAGATTTCAGACTGTGCTCCATTGTCTTCTGATAAAGCTTTTGCAGCTCCTTCCACTTTACTTAGCACTGGACTTCCTCCCTGCTGCACCCCAGGTTCTCTAGGCCTTTGCAATGTTAGTGTACACATCTTTATTCCTGCAGGAATGCTGCAGTTGGGCCTGCACACATTATTGCCCCTCTTCCTCAGAGGCTGAGGAAATTTAGAACTTCCCTCCTGGACCATGCAGCAGCAGAAGGGTAAGCTGGAGCCATTTTTACATCAGTGTGCTTGAATAGGTGGAAGGGAAAGATGCATTTGCAAAACATTCTGTGGATTTTAAATGGGGGCTTCTGGTCACTATGACATTTGGTCAGCAGATAGAGGTCACTGCTGCAGGGATAGTTACATTATGAGATTGCTGCAGGAGGACTGCATATACTGGTACAGGTACTTCTATGTGCATACAGGCACTGTGCTGGTAGGAGTATATGGTAGAGGCTTCTGTCACTCAGGCAGCTGGTATACTTTGTCAGCTAAAGCTGAGGATTTGTCCGCAGGACTCAGAATTGACTGTGGACTCATGTAAAGCTATGTTGAGAGAGCAAAAGTTTTCTTTGTAAAACTTTGTAGTGTAGACCAGGCCTTAACCTTTGCTTAGGGGCTGTTATGGCAAAAGATGCTAATGGCTTGCTCATTAGGTGTCATTGATGTATAAGCACACAGTGTGAGACTCCCCACAGAACTAAAGATGCCATGTAGTCACTATACTCAGAGTGTTGTTAAGGGTACTGTGTGGGTTAAAGAATTCTGCTTGGTATGCCAGCAGAAGCTCCGAGGTCCCTTTTTTGTTGTAGAATAGCTGCTGGAAAGGAGGGTAGGTGCATTTCCAGGTCATGCTAGTTTTTGGTAAGAATCCATGGATTATAGGTTTTCCCACTGTAAACCTCAATCCTCAGAGTCAGGAAGAGGGGCGAATGTGTGTTAAGCAGAATATGTGAGGCCCTGGAGAGAGACAGGCACATGTCAGCTGCTTGCGGGGATAGAGGTGCCTGAGTCAAGGTTTCTCCAGGGAGAGGAAGATGAGGGTGTTTTTTTCCATTTCTGTTGAAAGAACAAGATTCATGTGTATTTTCACTAAGAAAATACCTGACTCTGTAATCACTGATTTTTGTTCCAGATGGAAAACTAACCTGAAGGGCCACAAAAACTCAGCAAAGGAGCAACTTGGGCTAAAAAAAACAAATTAATGCACTTTTAGGACTAGATTGTGATGCATAAGCATGCAAAGAGATGGAGAAGGGCACAGGAAGCCTATCCTCACCCTACTTTAAACAGCAGTCAAAACATATGAAGAACCTGAAAATGTGCAGAGGTCATGGAACTAGTAGATTTGCAAAATTGACTTGTATTTAGAAGTCCAAAAGAAAAGCTTCTCTGGACCTATTTGTATTATGAAGTATCTTTAATCTAACTTGTTGGATTGGTCATATAAAAAATGATCCTCTCTAATTTTGAAAAAATATTTCCTCCACTGCCTTGCAACTTGTACAGTTACTTACCCCTGTGCAAAATGGGTACAAAATGTTCCCCTTCTGATTTTTGTATCATTCTACATACAGCTTTCACTGATGTAAATGACAATGTTTCAACATAGTGGTGAATCACAACTTTTCTGGCTTGTGCATTAACAGTGAGTTCCAGGTAAAGGATCGTTCTTGCTCGTGGTGATGCCATAGCCAGAAAAATATAGCTTGACTTTCAGATACCAGGCTGAGTCTGAAGGTTTGAGAGTATGAAAAGAATGAATCTCATCTGTTGGCCTGTAAACTGACCAATTGTACTATAAAATTCATGAGAGACAATAAATAGGGCACCCAACATTGGCTGTTTTAGACAGTAACTTTTCAGAGTAGAGTTCCACCTTAAAGGATGCTGCTGCTGCTCTTCTATGTTAAGGAGGGAGGGGATGTTTATACAGCACAGGGCACATGTACAATAATTCTGTCTGCTTACAATAGCTTGATGGAGGTTACACCAGGGATGAACACAAGTCCATAGCAAATAGCAGCAGAAGTAGGAGGACCAAAAGAATTGCGGATGATACTAAACTGGGAGGAGTGGTAGATACGCTGGAGGGGAGGGATAGGATACAGAAGGACCTAGACAAATTGGAGGATTGGGCCAAAAGAAATCTGATGAGGTTCAATAAGGATAAGTGCAGGGTCCTGCACTTAGGACGGAAGAACCCAATGCACAGCTACAGACTAGGGACCGAATAGCTAGGCAGCAGTTCTGCGGAAAAGGACCTATGGGTGACAGTGGACAAGAAGCTGGATATGAGTCAGCAGTGTGCCCTTGTTGCCAAGAAGGCCAATGGCATTTTGGGATGTATAAGTAGGGGCATAGCGAGCAGATCGAGGGACGTGATCGTTCCCCTCTATTCGACATTGGTGAGGCCTCATCTGGAGTACTGTGTCCAGTTTTGGGCCCCACACTTAAAGAAGGATGTGGATAAATTGGAGAGAGTCCAGCGAAGGGCAACAAAAATGATTAGGGGTCTGGAACACATGAGTTATGAGGAGAGGCTGAGGGAGCTGGGATTGTTTAGCCTGCAGAAGAGAAGAATGAGGGGGGATTTGATAGCTGCTTTCAACTACCTGAAAGGGGGTTCCAAAGAGGATGGCTCTAGACTGTTCTCAATGGTAGCAGATGACAGAACGAGGAGTAATGGTCTCAAGTTGCAGTGGGGGAGGTTTAGATTGGATATTAGGAAAAACTTTTTCACTAAGAGGGTGGTGAAACACTGGAATGCGTTACCTAGGGAGGTGGTAGAATCTCCTTCCTTAGAGGTTTTTAAGGTCAGGCTTGACAAAGCCCTGGCTGGGATGATTTAACTGGGAATTGGTCCTGCTTCGAGCAGGGGGTTGGACTAGATGACCCTCTGGGGTCCCTTCCAACCCTGATATTCTATGATTCTATGAATTGGAAGTCCGCACAATAAATATGTACATCATTGTACATACACACAGGTGCTGCAGGGTAGTGGCACTAAAGTTAGCCTTCTGGCCTTGTCCCAGGCAGGATCCTGCTGTCAATGTAAACATTACTGAACCTGACTTGAATACACAAGAACACGGGGCTGAAGATGAATATGCCTCCCCAGTTTAATGACATCACTGGTAACATGGGAGCACAAACCAAAGGCTGGTAGGTATCATACAGCTGTGCTATCTTGTGAGTAACAGAAGAACTTGCTGTGATGCAGAATGCTAAGATAGAACAGATCCCCTTCCACTTGTATCCTCCCGGGCTGGATTGGAACCTTGGGTCCACACTTCTTCTCAAGTGCTTTGTTTTGCGTCCCTTTCATCATCACTCATGGCTCCATGGCAGAGTGCCCATTTTAGAAGAAATGACACATCAGAAGAACCCATGAGCTGATACTGTTCTTAGCAGCCAGTGCCCTGCCAGTGTTTCTGTATTTTGATGTTGGAGGGTACCACTTCTAAGAGTGAATGAGTAGACCCACAGGTGCCGGCTTCTAATTTTCCCTGAGGGTGCTTAACCCCCGCTCAACTCCAGGCCTGCCCCAACTCCACCCCTTTCCCCACTCTTTCCGCCCCTTCCCCTGAGCAGGCCCCTCCCTACTCCTGCCCTATTCAGCAGTGTGCAGGAGGTGCTGGGATGGGGAGGAGTTTATCGGCCAGGGCCAAAGGTGGGAGAGAGTGGGCGGGAGGAAGGGGAGCTGGCTGCCGGTGGCTGGCTGCCGCTAATTTTTTTCCATGGGTGCTCCAGCCCTGGAGTATGCACAGATTTGATGCTTATGAGTAGACCAATCATATTCCCAATTAATCCTTGGCCTTTCTGCTGAAGCCAGTAACAAGGTTGGCAGCTGTGTTGGTAATTTTTGTGGTGTGAACACAGTTCCCATAGGAGTTGGGTTTGGAACACAAACTCATTTTGAACAGGTCACTTGAAAAGCCACTTGGATCTGATATGGAGTGGATTTGAACTTGTATCCTAGAGGTGAAAGCCTCTGGATGACATTACCAACTCCCTGAACCATACAGTCCTGCTAATAGTTCATCTTTGATTTCTTTTCCTCTTGGGAAAGAACTTAAGGCAGAGAGAAATGTTGATGTGTTTGAGCAGGTATTTACAACTGTGTTTCAGAGTCTGACATTTACAGATGATCGAGTCATGAATGTTGCCGCTATGTGTGTGTATATATAATACAATTTAGATCAATTGCTCTCACTCTGAAGACTGTGGACCGCAGGTGGTCTGCAGAGAGTTTGCTGGCTGAATTGTGTTGGTTGTCTTTTGTGTTTCCAGGGGATACATTGCATTAAAGAGCTAAAAGGACTTTACTTTGCTATGCATAAGCAATCACTGTCCTTGCCACAGGGATGATAAACAGCCACTAGTGAGAGCTAAAGATGCCCTGAATACTTGCAAAAGGAAGGACAGATAATACCCAGCCCAAGCTCTCTAATATCTGGTCGACACTATGAAAAAGGCTGAGAATGCTTGATTTGGATTGTTGACTAATAACAGTAAGATAAATGTCAGGGATCACTGAGGCCTTTCAAACGAACAATCTAGGCTTGAATCCCCCTGCAACTGAAAAAATGCAAAAGGACACATGATTCTGTTCTGCTCACATCTACATTCCATCTGTTTTATCACATCAGAGATGACCACTTGTCTCTGTATCAAGCTAAGACCTGGTCTTTGAAAGTATTCATTGAAAAAGAATGGTTGAATGAAAATATTCATTTTTCTAAATATGATACGCTTATTCATGTGAGTCATTCCACATTGGATGGAGTGTAAAAGGAAAAATTTTCCACGCCACAGAGGTATCCTGTCATTTTGAAGATTAAGGTCACTAAACAGAAATCAGAAGGTTACTTATGACAGAAAAGCTTTCTACAAAGGTTCATGACTCACAGGAGGGAACTGCTGCTTGTCTGAAAAGCCTAAAGAGGCATAAAAAGTCAGAGAGACTCTTCCCAGCAGCATACTTAACAAAGAACTACCCTTCCTTCTTTGTGACACAGTTATACTTATTTAATCCACCATAACTGGACTTTGATGGAAAAGAGAATGCTGATGATAGGGCTAATAGACCTCACTGCATTTCTAAAGGGTGACTGCTATTCACACGGAGCTGTATTTGTTTAAAGAAACGTTGGAGGCATGGGACTGTGAAGATAACTCAACATGCAGAGAAAATACTTTCTCAAAGATCCTCAAAAGCTACAAAATATGTTCCCATAATGATACATAATGCAAGAGTGATAGAGCCTCTGTTATCAAGAAAGTTACTATGTAGATAACTATAAAAGTATATATACTCTTTACTGACAGTGGCATATTACCACCCACTTATTCACTGGTAATATCATAATACCAAACATGATATATCATAAGGAGGAAAATAACACTGCCCCGTGCATCCCTTTCAAACTGAATGCTTCCAAGCAAACTAAATATATATGCACTGCAGAAAAATATTAGGCATAATATTACTTGTGTCCATTTGCCCGAATGATTTTTTTCTCATATAGTTTTCTTACAAAGTTATAGGGTTTTTTTTTTTTTGTAGGCATGAGATGACTTGCAGTGAATGAGCTTGATTCTGAAGTCTTTTATACTGGTGTAAATCAAGATTAACTGCTTTGAACTCAGTGGAGCTGCACTGCTTTTAAATTAGTGTTAGAGCAAGGGCAAAACTAGGCCCTTTAAATCTAAGGTACAAGGGAAAAAATAGCATTTACCACGGAAGTCTTGTTTTCATTTCATTTCATTTTGCTAAATAATTTCTCCTCTTGTCTTGGTTAGAAATGAAATTATTAGCATGTTTGAGGGTTGTTTTTTTTATTTTTTAGAATCAATTATTTTGATGTTCTCTGTGGAAAATATATTTTTTTAAAAGTTCAGTTCTGCACATTCAGTTGATAGATTTTTCCAGCAGGGGGCAAGAAAGTATAACTGATAAAAATGGTTCTGTTTTCTCTTAGCTCTTTCCTTAACAGCTAAAATGTTAAACAGGATAGCCTGAGGAAGGAACATGAAAGCTAAAAGCCATCCCTCCTTTAGATCATAATGGCTTTTAAATGCAGTCTTTAACTGTTCAAGGATTTCCATAGGAAAAACAAAGTAATAAAGGAGGATGAGAGACCACCAAGGCTGCCACCTGGCCCAGTGTGCCTTATCAGCACTATGAAAAATATATTCTTATAGCTTAAGTCTGAACTTAGAGACATGGGTGTGAAAGCTGTATACAGTATCTTTTCAAACCAACTGGCACACAGATATATACTAGACAAGCTACACCAGAGGGCTACATACACCTGCATATTTGATGCAAGGATTGTACCTTTAGGATACGTCTAGACTGCAATTAAAAACCCATATGCCAGCTGACTTGGGCTAAGGGACTGTTTAACTGTTTAGCCAGTGTAGACATTCTGGTTCGGACTGAAGCCTGAGCTCTAGGACCCTATGAAGTGGGAGGCTCCTAGAGCCTGGACTTCAGACCAAACCCGAATGTCTACACTGCAGTTAAACAGCCCCTTAGCTCAAGCCTAGTGAGCCTAAGTCAGCTGGCATGGGCCAGCCATGGGAGTCTAATTGCAGTGTAGAAATACCCTTAGTTTATGCTATGGATTTTGAATTCTCCCATGTGAGTTTTGGTTGTTAAGCTTCCAGTTGAAGTTAATAGCTAAACTCCCATTGACTTCAATTGATACAGGATTCAACTGTTGTTTAGTCACTGAGGCTTAAGTTCTGCAGTTCTTAATGGACCAAAATTCCCATAAAATCAGTGGGAGACTTGCGCCGTTCAGGATTACAGAACTCATCCCGATAGCAGCAGTGTGCTTTTAGAATAGATCATTGTTTTTTAATCTTTTCCATATCATGGTACAACCCCAAAGTTATGGGACCCTCATCCCATCTAGCCAAAAAGAGAGAGGGTGATTGCAATCCCCTCTGAACTTGTTTGTGAGCCCTTAGTTGGGCTGGCCAGAAAATAATGATTCTGTTTTACAAAATAATTTGAAGTTTCAAAATTTGTCGTCTTTCCACATCAGGACAAAAATGTGACCTTTTTCACAATAAATAAGAGAGAGACCGAGACAGACACATGCCAGAAAAGCCAATGTCCCACTTAGCTGGGATGTAGAAGACCTAGACTTAACTCCCTGCTCTAATTCAAGAAGACCCCAGGATGATTGGCTATTCTGAGGCTATTCTATCCTCTCTCCCCTCCTTCCCCACGTCAGTGTGAGAAGCCTTTGAATTGGCATTCTCCGATTTGTCAAAAAATAAAAATCCCAACTAGCGCTGGCCCTTAGCAGGATTCTGGCCTGCAGGATCAGAACCTGTGGCCTATATATTTTTGCATATGCCTCAGGAATTCTGATATGCAAACTCCAATATTAAAATTCAACCCCAGGTTCCTTTATCTATTTGTGGTACATTGCTTGCTGTTAATAGTTTGTCTTGAATAAAATTCCTCTGAGTAGGTGAGTAGAAGAATTAATTTTTTTCCCCATGGTTTCCTAATTTTGCTAGCTGGAATGGATTTTTATGCATGAGAGATCTGAGGACCTACCTTGTTCTCACTGAAATTATTGAGAATTTTGTTACTGATTCCAGCAGAAGCAAAATCCTGGAGAACTAATGAAAACAATGTTGTTCTCAGGTATTATAGTGATGGATGTAGCCTAAGAACCTGAATAGACCAGAAGTAAGTCTAACTATGCTGAAACTTTTTATATTTAATAAAAGACACATTTCATATAATTATATTGGTATAACAGAGGGTTAAAGTTTGTATTAATAGAAAATACACCATTTTGGAAAATAGCTGCATTTTGTTTAAAGTATTGCCAATCACACTGAAGCAATACAATATATATTTAGGAGGAAGCAGTATGTCATCTGTCATAAACTCAGCATTGTTCCTCAGTGAGGTTGTTATTTATGATTATGCTGCACAAGTCAATAGCTTCCACATGTACTGTTTAGTTTTGGTTTCAGCCTCTAAAAGCAGAGGCCGGTTATATAGATGGAAACAAATCTATTTAACTTTTAAAGTAAAACTGACATTAAAAATACTGTTAACTTTGTAGTTATGATCAAGAGAAGAGCTTATGTAAAGCTGATGTCTTGATGTTAGGTATTTATTCTCTTTCCACAATGTTCATATCAAATATGTTCAATTTATAAGCTCAAACTGTTATTGCAAGATCAATGTGTTTTTTCTGCTTCATATAGTGTCTCATCCCTTTTTGGTTTGTTTACACTAGAAACTCCCTGGGCACAAAAAGTGGGAGTGTGCTAATAAAGTTTGCAGATGATACAAAGCTGGGAGGTATTGCTAATTTAGAGAAGGACAGGGATACCCTACAGGAGGATCTGGATGACCTTGTAAACTGGAGTAATAGGAATAGGATGAAATTTAATAGTGAGAAGTGTAAGGTCATGCATTTAGGGATTAATAACAAGAATTTTAGTTATAAGCTAGGGACGCATCAACTAGAAGTAACGGAGGAGGAAAAGGACCTTGGAGTATTGGTTGATCATAGGTTGACTATGAGCTGCCAATGTGATATGGCTGTGAAAAAAGCTAATGTCGTCTTGGGATGCATCAGGAGAGGTATTTCCAGTAGGGATAAGGAGGTTTTAGTACCGTTATATAAGGCACTGGTGAGACCTCACCTGGAATACTGTGTGCAGTTCTGGTCTCCCATGTTTAAGAAGGATGAATTCAAACTGGAACAGGTACAGAGAAGGGCTACTAGGATGATCCGAGGAATGGAAAACTTGTCTTATGAAAGGAGACTCAGGGAGCTTGGCTTGTTTAGCCTAACTAAAAGAAGGTTGAGGGGAGATATGATTGCTCTCTATAAATATATCAGAGGGATAAATACCAGAGAGGGAGAGGAATTATTTAAACTCAATACCAATGTGGACACAAGAACAAATGGATATAAACTGGCCACTAGGAAATTTAGATTAGAAATTAGACGAAGGTTTCTAACCATCAGAGGAGTGAAGTTTTGGAATAGCCTTCCGAGGGAAGTAGTGGGGGCAAAAGATCTATCTTGCTTTAAGATTAAACTCGATAAGTTTATGGAGGAGATGGTATGATGGGATAACATGGTTTTGGTAATTAAATATTCATGGTAAATAGGCCCAATGGCCTGTGATGGGTTTTTAGATGGGGTAAGATCCAAGTTACCCGGGAAAGAATTTTCTGTAGTATCTGGCTGATGAATCTTGCCCATATGCTCAGGGTTTAGCTGATCGCCATATTTGGGGTCGGGAAGGAATTTTCCTCCAGGGCAGATTGGAAGGCCCTGGAGGTTTTTCGCCTTCCTCTGTAGCATGGGGCACGGGTCACTTGCTGGAGGATTCTCTGCTCCTTGAGGTCTTCAAACTACAATTTGAGGACTTCAATAGCACAGATATAGGTGTGAGGTCTTTTTTAGGAGTGGTGGGTGAAATTCTGTGGCCTGCATTGTGCAGGAGGTCAGACTAGATGATCATAATGGTCCCTTCTGACCTAAATATCTATGAATCTATGAAATATAGATCAATATTTGGATAAAGATTTGTTAGGTTTGAGCTCTGCTCAGTTTTTCCAACATTTTTTAAAGTGTGGTTATGGTCAGGAAAAATATCCTTTTAAAAATGATACTCTTGTTACTTAACTTACAGTATTTACTCCCTACAGTGTATATCTTCTGAGTCACTTTAGTTTAGATTGTTAAGAAAAAATAGTTTTTCCTTGTCATACTACACTTTTAACCAAGCTTTTATAGTTTCTCTTCCAAGACAGATTTTTTTCATATAGGAATCCATCTGAAGCACAATACTCCGCTGTCTTGCAGTACATCAGATTTTTCACAACAGTCATAATATTAGGGCCATGATTCTCCACAGTGGACAACGATGAATGCTGGGAGCCATTTGTGCTTCCTTACCCTCAGTCAGGCAGATCTGCTAGTTGGAGCAGGAGGAGGGCCTACTCTTAACTTCTGCCGCTGGCATAAGTCTCTGCCATACTCCTTCCTGCCCTTAACATTTCCTTCTTTCCTCTTATTGTGCGGTGGGGGTGGGGGTGGGGGGAAACTGACATAGAAGGCAGCATGCTGACAGAGATTCCTGACAGAAGAAGTGGCATGCTATGATATTTTTAGTAAGGAGTGCAATTCTACACTTGCGTGCAAGGAGTGACCTCACATGATCAGTGCTTGCGAGACATCACTCTGTGGAGGACACCATCATGTAGAACAAGATGGCATGCTCCATATGCATTTGGGGCCTGGATGGAATTGTCCGGCAGGCATAGCTGGTAAGTCATATTCAGGGATTTCAGATCATGTATGTGAATTCTCCTAAACAGATCTCTGGCTGGTTTAGTGCCATGTTAGATGGGGTATCCAGCCCAAAATTTATAATTTTGAGGAGTCACTGCTATAAGTTATTTTTAATAACTATGTATTTATCCCTTGGCAGATATTATGTACAGAATCATGAACTGTCTGTAATGAAAATCACTGTTTCTCCTATTGTAAGGAATATGCTGGCACACTACAAGACTGTGTTACAACTCTCCCACCAGTTCAACATCCAGTCAATAGAAGGCTCCATAATCCCTCCAGTACAGGAAGGGAAGTACAAATTGAGGTTGGCGAGGGTCAGGGGCTAGAGAGTGGTGGTTCTTCATGAGAACAGGAGCAGTAGGCTGGAGGCAGCTGCTTGGGAGCTGGGCTGCAAAGGCTAAGATCTAGGCAGAGGCAAACCCTGTTGTCAGGGGGCCAGCAGTAGCTTTGGCAAGTGGACACAGGACAGGCAGGAAGATTGTACATGTGGTCCCAAAGTAGATTCTGGGAGACAGATAATAAAGCTGAACTCTGGCTGGAGAATCAAGGGGTGTCTGGTCACATGTGATCAGCAGGGAGCTTATGGCCCAGCTGCTCAAGTCTCTCTGATGGCCTCACCCACAAAACAGGAGAGTGCAGCCTAGTGGTCAGAGTCCTTTGGGTCTGAGGCCCACGCAGTCTGGGTTGCTCAGGCCCTCAGACAGGGCATAGCGGCAAGCAAACAGTCTCGATTGCTCTGGCTGTCAGGGAGGGCGGGGCGGCAAACAAACAAACAGTCTCAATAGTCTAGTGTTCTAACTCTGGTGAACAGTAGACAACTGCAAGCCTCTAGGCCTAAGGCTGAGATCTAGGCAGAGGCAGTTGCCACCATGGTGTGAGGTTGGCAGTAGGGGGTAGGGGGACCCAGGACCACCTGCTCAACTGGCTCTCAGCCCAGAATGGCCTAAGAATGGCCAGGGAAGGGGGGTTGTCCCGCCACTGGGTCAGCAGGGAATCCCACTGAAACACGCAGATGACCGGACTAGTGTCACTTGCTACCCAGTCTCCCAGTATGGCAGTCCATCGATCCTCTGGGTCTCTGGAGTTGTCTGTTGGTGAGGTCCGCAGTGACTCAGTCCTTTCCATGGAGGTAACTCTCAGTACATGTCTGTCCTCATCAGCGGTCCCACCGAACTGAGTTGGGCTGCTTCCCTTTATTCCCTGCCTTCAGGTTGAACATGCCCAGCAAGGACGGAGGGACATGGCTTCCTCAGCCTGCAATGCACAGTTAACACTTGTGGGGCCAGTGAGAGGGTAGATACATCCTGTCACAGAAATCCTAACTAACCGAAGTGTGTAAGTTTCATTGGAACCCATCAAAGGGTCGGTCTTGAAAAGGCTTGTGCTTGGGGCACCTACAACTGGAGATAGTTGGGAAATATATTTTGTTCCCATGCAAAATTGGGACAAATCAAAATGTTCTCATTATAAAAAGACTTCCAAAATTTTCAAGTTTGTCAAACTAGTAAGAAAGTTTGGCCCCAAAAGCAAACTATTTTGTCTGAAAATATTATTTTGGCTGGAAATTTTGGCCTTTGAGTTCTCATTTCTTCATCAAAAACTAAAAAAAAAAAAAAAAAATCCTTTGAAAATGGACATTTCAGTATTCATGACAAAGCCATTTTTCATTGACAGAAGTTTTGAAAGAAAAACTTAAACCAGCTCTCTTCCTACAATACTTGTGTGATGTTATCTAATTAAAATATGACTATATAGAACATTGTTGTAACCACTGATATATATTTGCAGCAAATCTTGTGCAAAGATTGTCAAGTGAGGTGTCTATGAAAAGGTTATGATTTGCTGGTTATGATTATGCTATATGTGTGCTTGTATCATTTTTGTATTTGAAGTTATGAATATTTGCTCTATATCTGGATTTCAAATGTTTGCTCCTGTGGTAACACCCACGAAATAGTTAGCTAGCACATCTTGGAGGTACTATTCAAATTGAGTGGTCCATCAAAAGGACACTTAACTGACAATGGATCATGGAAGATGCCCATCTACACTGAGTGGACTGTCCTATGTGCTGTCTGGAATATAGGTAATGGCTTCCTGCAATGACTGAGCAAATTGGGCATGAACATGTGACTTGCCCATGTGGCTCCAAACATTATCTGGTCACCTGCAATTCTCCACTACCTGTGCTGAGGTTTTTGTTTGAAACAATGGGTTTCCCTACACATAGCAGACGGTATAAATGGCCCTGGAAACCCTTCCATTTTGCCTCTGTCCTGCTCCAGCCTCTTTCTTGTGCAAGCATCTGGACTGTGAACTTGTACTAATGGGAGCATTCTAACCAAGGGGCTGAGGACCTTCCAATTATTTTGAAGCAGCCAGAGACTTATCAAGCCAGCAGTTTATTCCATCAGTGCTACAAGCCTGATCCAAGAACTTTGCAATTACTGTATGTATTTGATTCCTTTAATCAATTTTAACTTTCTTTCTTTCTTTCTTTCTTTCTTTGAATAAACCTTTAGATTTTAGATACTAAAGGACTGGCATCAGCATGATTTGGGGGTAAGATCTAAGTTATATATTGACCTGGGTGTGTGGCTCGTCCTTTGGGATCAGAAGAACCTATTATTTGATGAGACTGGTTATAAAGAACCACTCATCTCTGAATCCAGTGTTTTTGGTAGTGACATAAGAATTGGAATGCCCGAGGAAACTGCCTTTATGTCTTCTTGTTAGCCAGTGTGGGGAAACAGAAATTTACTTTTGTTGCTGGTTTGGTATATCCTATGGGGGTTAGCCACCAGTCTTGGGGTGTATCTGCCTTATTTCTGAGCAGTTCATCCTGAATTTGGCATCCTCAGTTGTGACCCACTGAGGCACGGTTACAAATTGCCTCTGGGCTTGTGGTATACCCAGCACACTACTAAACATCCAAGGGATTAGTGTACAACATTCACAGAGACACCCTGCAATGGAGTTTGTTACACTATCTTATAAACACCTGTACTCTTGCAGAAGTTAGTCATACCTACAAACAATAAACCAAATGCTGCTCTTACTGAACATGGTGTAAATCCAGAGAAGTTGCACTAATTGCATGCTGATTTACCTCAGTGGAACTGTGGGTAGAATTGCCAAAATAAGTAAGACAAATGAGGAATGGTTAAACATAGTTTTCAGTACAATGCTGAAGTGGGGGAGAGGAGACATTTTCATAACTCACACAACTTTCCTGTGAGGAAAGTTGTTATAGTTCTTGCATAAGGTATTGATCAGATCTTGTGTTTTTTTGTGTGGAGACATACAGTAGTTTGCTCTTATATTATCCACTTTGTGTTCCATAACCACAGCATAAAAAAATCTCTGAAAACCATCTGTTGAGTGATAGTTGTCCTGCCATTTTCCAGTCCATCATTATATTTTGTCTCCCTGAACGCAATTCCTGGCTCACCATTTTGGAGGCTGCTTTACCCAAGCAGCCCGTTTTTTGTTTTTTGTTTAAGTTCCAAAGATGCACCGAATGGGGTACATAGCATATTTTTTCTGTAGTATTCCCAATAGTGTGTACCATATGTTCTCCCAATTTTTTTTTGTAAATACTCACACCATGAGAACATAAGCATGTTATTCCCCAGCTGTTTGTTACAATGCCAGCACTTGTCTGAGAGGATGGTTAGATGGTGGCAATACAAATGCCCTTTGCATCCAATTAAAATTAATCTGAATGTTTTGGGATGCTTTTTTTCCCCCGATTTTCCCATATTATTTTCCACTGATTCTCAGCAGCTTCCCTCCCTGTGTCTCTGGGCCGCTTGTGTATTAAACAGTGTTCAGTAGAAGTTTGTACCTGACATGGCTGCTTACAGAGAACATACCACATGGTTTCTGGTAGAGATGGCCTGAACTCTGAATTCCAAGATGTGGGAGTTTGAAATCAGACCTGAAGTTGGATGTCAATACTGACACCCAGTGTCTGAACACTCTTTTCTGAGTTTATAATTTCACATCTGACTCCTAGAGGCTCTTATTTTAAGATATTGTTACTTGGCTGGGATTTTCGAAGGAGCCTAAGGGAGTTAGATACATGACTCCCATTACAGTTTCTTTCAATGAGTGTTGGGCATTTAACACTCATTAGGCTCATTTGAAAATCCCATGTTTTAAAATGGAACGAATTTGTACATATTTGAAAAATGTTGACCTGGACATATCAAATATGTGGTGGTAGTCAGCTACCGACCTAAACTGTTTTAAATTGAATATTGTAGACAAATCCAAAAAGATCCCCTCAGTCCCCAAAAGAAGCATGATTGTGAATTTAGTAAAATCACACTTCAAAATTAGCTGGTAGATAACCATGTGCACTGAACAGAGAGACTCTGTTCGGTCCAGTAGATTTGTTACTTGGTAGATGTGGACTTCCAAAAGCTAAGAATATTTGGGATGTCTTTGAGTGCTTAGACGTTTATCTGTCCCATACACTAGAGTGATTTTACCTTATCAAGTGGTTGCATGTTGTTTAGAAAACTTGAATCAGAGATTTTCATCTCAGGTCATCTGGTTTGTGACTGAATCCCATCATCTTACCAACAAGTACATGTAAACAGGCATTCTGCACCATGCAGGAATGAGTCATATAATGCTAAAAATACTTCAGTGAGTACAGTGAATTTCAGAGTATAGAAATTCACTGTACTGTGTGTCTGAAAGACAGGACTGTACCATTCAGTACATTTACAAGTGCTAGAGAACAGTGACTAATGGGTCTACCTGAATAGCCTATTGTAAAACCTCTTTGTGAAGGAAATTCTAATTGTTGGCATTTGATGCTCTTTTCTATCACAATTTGCTTTTGTGATGTTTGTACTTACAAGGGTAATTCAGCGTTTATGGTATGCACAATTCATTAACATTAGTCACCGTACTGAGTTTTTTTAATCACTAGCAACATGTGTTACAGGGTACAAATTTGCATCTCTCACGCCTATCATATTGCAGTGGTTTACTAACCCTTTTTTAATGAGTTAAAGTGACACCAGTTAAAAACCAGAAAATCTGATTTTAATTGATTCTATACTGCACCCTTAGATACTTCCCCCTAGATACAAATATAAGCCCATTGGCAGTGATTTCAGACCTGTTCAGTCTACTTCACATTTGGCTATCTGTTAGGGCTGTCAAGCAATTTAAAAAATTAATCGTGATTAATCATGCCGTTAACAATTGAATACCATTTATTTTAAATATTTTGGATGTTTTTCTACATTTTCAAATATATTAATTTCAATTACAACACAGAATACAAAGTGTACAATGCTCACTTTATATTTATTTTTTATTCAAATATTTGCACTGTAAAAAACAAAAAAAATATGTTTTTCAATTCACCTCTTACAAGTACTGTAGTGCAATCTCTTTATCATGAAAGTTGAACTTACAAATGTAGAATTATGTACAAAAATGTATTCAAAAATAAAATAATGTAAAACTTTAGATCCTACAAGTCTACTTAGTCTTACTTCTTGGTCAGCCAGTCACTCAGACAAACAATGTTGGTTACAATTTGCAGGAGAAAATGCTGCCTGCTGCGGGCCATAAGATGCTTTGTTTACCTGAGCGTCCACAGGTACGGCTGCTCACAGTTCCCAGTGGCCACTGTCCACCATTCCCGGCCAATGGGAGCAGTGGGAAACCAAATATGAAGGAGACCGAAGAGGTCTGAAATCACTGACAATGGGCTTATGTATACTCCTTACTTTGACCATATGTCTCGGATAGAAACACAGTCATATAGGAGCTGGTTTCTAAATGTTTTTTCCTATTTGAATCTGAGACAAAACTCCTATGGCCCTTTCTGCACTCTAAACCGATAAGCAGAACAGTGTTGTTATGATTTTTTTTTTTATCAAGAGACCATTAGGAAAGGAGGAATCTGTCTGAAAGTTCTGGCCTGTGTAATAATCTAGTTTAATTGCATGAGGTGGGACTCAATATAACAATTTTAATAAATACAATAGATATGAAGTTTTATGAGATCCATCTTTTGCAGGTGGATTAAGAAACACTCAAAGCATGTATATTGAAGCTTGACTCAAAACTCAGACAAAATCTTTTTTGTGGTCCACAGAAACCTGGTTAATCTTTCTGCCCGTTAGATTTTATTGTTGTGCATCTGGGTCTAAGAACAGAAATTCCAAAGTGTTGGAAGACATTTCAGTAGTATTTCTGGCTTGATCAGAATTTGAACAGACCCAGCAGGGTCAGAGAAGCATCTGAAAGTTATAAAGCCTGATTCTCATGTACACGAATGCCTCATTGCACTGCTTTGGCATTCTGAAGTTCTCCCATCACTAGCATCCTGCACTTCTTATTGTGTTTTATTGCTTATGTTTGTGAATGTTTTGGTTTTATGACAGACTGACAATATCCTGAAGAAACCTTATTGTTTAAACCTTATTGAATTAAGTTTAACCTTATTCAAACCTTACTGAGTTAAGTTAAACCTTATCGAATTAGGGTTAACGCCTTTGGGGACATTGTGTATTAAAAATGCAACTGTGTATGTTGTATTGTAGCATGGTATGTACCTTCTCTAGTAAGGATGGGGGTGCTAATGAGCTTCCAATGTTATCAGCCTTTGAAGCTAACCAACTGGGGAGATAAGCACAACTAGTTCAAACTGGATTGTCTGGAGACCACCAGACCAAAAGAAAAAAAAAGACTTTTGGACTTTAAACTGATTCAAGGCCTTCTTCCTTATCAGGTAAATGGATATGACCACTGGTCCACAGAGGGCCCCAATCCTTTGGGGAGGATTGGAAGGACTTGGTCTAATGAGGCCTGTCATAAATATAAAGGGAAAGGTAACAACCTTCCTGTATACAGTACTATAAAATCCCTCCTGGCCAGAGGCACAAAATCCTGTTACCTGTAAAGGGTTAAGAAGCTCAGGTAACCTGGCTGGCACCTGACCAAAAGGACCAAGAAGGGGAGAAGATACTTTCAAATCGGGGGTGGGGGAGGTGGAGGTTTTGGTCTGTCTGTTTTGTGTGCTTGCCAGACACAGATCAAGGAAGTAAGCAATCCAACTCCATTAGAATTAGTAAGTATCTAGCAAGGGAATGCGTTAGCTTATTTTTGTTTTGGCTTGTGATTTTCTCTGTGCTGAGAGGAAGGTGTATTCCTGGTTTTCTTTTTGTAACTTTAAAGTTTGGCCCAGAGGGAAATCCTCTGTGTTTTTGAATTTTTTGTTACCCTGTAAAGGTATTTTCAATCCTGATTTTACAAAGGTGATTTTTACCTTTTTTTTCTTTTTTCTTTTAAGAACCTGACTGATTTCTCTATTGTCCTAAGACCCAGGGGTTTGGGTGTGTGATACTTTGTAACCAATTGGTTAGGATATTATTCTCAAGCCTCCCCAGGAAAGGGGGGGGGTAAGGGTTTGGGGGGATATTTTGGGGGAATAGGGACTCCAAGTGGTCCTTTCCCTGATTCTTTGTTAAATCACTTGGTGGTGGCAGTGTACCCTCCAACGGCAAAGAATTTGTGCCTTGGGGAAGTTTTAACCTAAGCTGGTAGAAATAAGCTTGGGGGTCTTTAATGAGGGTCCCCACATCTGTACCCTAGAGTTCAGAGGGGAGAGGGAACCCTGATAAGGCCCCATAAGACTGTATACTTGTTCTGAGATGAAGCTATGATGAACTTGTAACCACAAAGAAACCCCTCAGATGGGGTGATGCCTGTTAAGCTGATTAACATGTGTATAGGTTCTTTTATTGCCTTTAATACGTTTTCTCGGTAATGCTTTTTACCTTAAGAATAAAGTATGCTTACTTAAAAAGAACTCTATGTGGTAACTTATATCTGGAGCAATTGCACTGGTAGCAGTCTCTGAAAAGAAAGCAAACAGGTCTGTTGAGGAAGACTGTCTTTGCTCAGAACTACACAGTGAAGGCAGGGAGAACTGTTCAGCCTGGACATACCCTGGTCAGAAGGTAGTGAGACATGGATCTCCACCCAAGATAGGCAACAGCTAGAGAGCTGAAAGCCTAAGAATAGGTGCTCTTGAGGGACCACTGTGGGGAAGGGATGCGGGAGGAATGCATGTGCAGTTGCCCTGAACTGTGACAATATGTATAATAACTTTATATGAATTGGGAAACTACATATGAATATACAGGGAATCAACAGTTCAAGCGCCATAATCCTCTTTCATCTCTGTGTCAAAGATTTGAATTTTGACAAGGTCAGTAGTCACCAAATATTAGTAGCATCTGATGATTGTCTAGTGATTTCACTCCAGTTCCTAGTAAACCCTTGGAAATGTGATGAAAAATGGTGCTAATTAACATTCTTGGTGGACATTTTAGGAGATAGCTCAGCACTGAAGCAGCATCAAGACTTAACTATCTTCTCCCCACCTACAATCTATTATTGTTAATACAGATCAGTGAGGAAGAGGAAGCTTGCACTACTGTGGTCCTTTCTGTACCAGTTCTGTGCATAAATAGACATTTCCCATTCATCTCCAGAGCTGACAACATTGAAGGAATAATATAAACAAAATGAACTTTCCTTAAGCAAATTACAAATCAAAAACTCCAAATCTGTGTTTTAAATAATTGCGTTTATCAGAAATTGTTGTGAGTGCAAAAGACTTGGTGTCAGTCTAAAACAAAATATATTAGCAAAGTGGGAAAGTATTAATATTGTATAAAATAAGTAGTTTGATCCTACACCAAATGCATCTGTAGGACTTTAAAGAGGATATAGATTACAATTTAAAAGCACAATTTTTTTTCTGGAAGACCCCGAGTGTCTAATAAAAGTGAACTTGAATATTATATTTATTATCCTTGATTTATTAGAATATTTTCCCCCAAGTTTTGTTGGATTTCAGGGCAATACTGTTATGTTTTCCATTAAACATTTTAACTAAATCAAAGCCTGGAAATTTAACAAATAAAATAAAACATGATAAAAAAAATCTGGTTTGAAATGAAAGAACCTAAGCTTTGATGGTATTTGGACAAAAAAGCATGTACTGTAAAATGGAATGAAGTATCAAAAACACTTTCTATAATCCAAAATATACAGTAGAAAAGGTGTTTTAAATGAGTATTTAATGAGTAATAAGTTGCTGAAGCACCAGTTATTGCTGGCATTAGCTGGAAGGAAATGAAAATGAAGTGCTAAAAGCAGAAAGATATCTCTTTTTATTAACTACAACTTAAAAAAATATTAAATTTTGATTGCAAGGTAACGTATTGAAACATGAGGCTTTTGATGTTGTTGATTCATGTAAAGGTTGTATGTGTTAGTGTAGTGGTACATCACTCTCAAATGTGGAGGGAAGCCAGTCTACCTCACTGCCTCAGGCAACGGTAGTTGGGTTTAGGACTCGCTGGCTGGGGCTGAACAACAAGCAGTCTACAGCTTGCAGCCTCCTGGTTAGGGTTGATGGCAATCAAAGTCTAGGGCTCTAGTCCCCTGGGCGGCACAGAGCAGTTAGCAGTTTTTAGCATAGAGCCTCCTGGCTAAAACAGACAGCAATGAACAATTTAGGGCTCTGGCCCTCTGGGTGGGGCAGAGCAATAAGCAATCTTTAGCTTAGAGCAGTGGTTCTCAACCCGTGGCCCGCGGGCTGCTTGCGGCCCAGTCAGCATACTGCTGCTGCTGCCCATGTGATATCCTCAGGGCCATATAGATAGTATATATATTGCGTGGATGTGGCCCACATAACACACAGAGAGCTGCATATGCAGCCCACAATGGTAAATAGGTTGAGAACCACTGGCCTAGAGCCTCCTGGATAAGGCAGTCAACAGTCTAGAGCAGTGGTTCTCAAACTTACTTGATTGCACCTCCCTTTGAGTCTGTAGTGGTTTTACCCCTCCCCTTCCCACCACACAAGTACATACACCGATTTAAAAAAAATCAGCATGCAACTTTCACTAAATATTAAATACAGCAAGGCATTGATTCAAACAGAGCCAATGAGTCATTGTAATGAGAACAAAAGCAAAACTGTGATTGTGGTCGATGCTTACAATTAAATGAGCACCACCCCACTGTAGCAAACGGATTAACGTACAGATGGCTATGAGTTCGTATAATGCAGTGCAGACTTAACAGAAATCTGTCAAAATGCACAGCGCCATCTGAGGACCTGATATGTTTGGAGGAATCAACTTTGCTAGTTATTCACTGCTGTGGATAAAATGTGTGCAGTACGTTTTTTTTCTTTTCCTAAAGCTTCTTGTGACCCCCCCAGAATACAATCCCTCTCCCCCCACCAGGGGAGCCCATCCCACAGTTTGAGAACCTCTGGTCTAGAGCCCACAGCATCCTGGCTGGGGCAACCAATAATCAAGGCACAGGCCTTCAGGCCTAGGGTGAGTGTGCTGCCAATCCTCAGGTGTGGAGTAGCGGCAAAGAGGATAGAGGGACTTGGGACTACTCTACTTCACCGGGTCCCAACCCATGGTCCTATTAGTGGCAGATGGTCCCTCCACTGGGTCAGCAGGGAAACTGACATACGCTGCCTTGCTTCCCATGCGCACAACCAGATCAATGTCTGGTTTGCCTGGGCTACTTCCTACCCCAATTAATTGATGTTTCTCCATAGAGCTGGGGCTCCGTTTCGCTGCCTAGCAGCCAGGTGGCGGCCACTTCAGTGACCCCTTTGGGTCCTCTTTCTCTTTAGGCAGTAGGATGCTGGTTTGCTTGGCTGCTTCTCCAGGGTCTCAGAGAAGGCTCAGCTCCCTAGAAGTGACATCCGCCTTCTTCTCTGGTGCACTGGCAACTAAGCTGAAGGCCCCTCTCTTTATACTTCCTGCCCTGCCTCAGTACTTAGGCCAAGGGGGTAGGATGGGTAGTGGGCCCTCACTTTCAAGTCCAGAGGGAGGCCACTCCGCCTCACTACAGTTAGAAAATAAAAAATGAGACAAGCAATGGTGCCATTTAGTGGTCAGACTGTATAGTAAGAGTTTCAGAATCAATCCACTGGAAGTACTGCGTTTATTTCCTTTGCTGTTTAGAGGCATGTAATTCCTCTGAGTATAGACAAAGCTCTGACGCCCTTTCATTTTAGTGCCTTCCAACTTCCCTCTTCTATTCCCTCGTCTTGAGTTCCCTATCTTGCTCTTTGTAATCCCAGGACTTTCCCTCAGGTGATAACAGGAGATGTTGCCTTCTGTGATTTATGAAAATAGCATAGTATTCTAATCCTATGCTATATGTTATTTTACTGTGTTTATCATATGACCAGAGCACCCTTCAGTAGCTCATTAAGAAATGTGATTATACATCTGTCACATGTTTGTTCTCTCATCCTCTCCCTACAGGGAGAAGTGTGTGCAGTGGAGTGTCTTGGTTTGGTAGGGTGGCTGTTTGGTTTTTTTTTTTTGGTGGGGTGTATATTTTTAAATATACCTGTTGCTACCTGTTTATTAGAGAAGGCAAGCTCAAAAAAATGAACCTCAGAAGCTAGTGAGGTTTGTGATGGCCCTTTGTTCCTAAGGGAGTTGTATGGTATGAGATTCTGCCACCCTTACTCACTCAGAGTAGTTCCTAACTCCCCAAGTAGTTCCAATCAGTGGTAAGATCTACTACTCAATGTGAGTAAATGTGACAATCTGGATCACTGGGAGGAAACAATGATTCCTTTTCACAAAGAAATACATGTGTGGGAAGCTGAGCATAAGAATTTCAATATGGGACCTCAAAATAAGTAAATATACAGACCTGCTCAAACACTGGATTTATTTGAATCCTTGATCTGGTGCCAGATGCATGGTCAGGGATTTGGTCAAAAGTTCAGAACTGATGTCTCTTCATTTATATATTAGTTGCTGAATGCAGAGCACACTCAGTGAATTTACTACGAGGAATCTGAAAAGGCCATTGAAGGTTGTGGCTCTAAGTAAAGACAGCATCTCTAAGTCTGATTACAGATGTGGTTATACATAAGGGTGCATGAAGATCACTCGTATTTTCTGCAGACATTGGAGTTGCTGCAGAGAGGTATCTTAAAAAGTGGATGTTAGAGATGACAGAAAATTAATTTAAATTGAATATGTCATTCTCTCTTCTTTGTTTCTCTTCACTGTCGGACCTCATTGATTCCATTTAGCTGTCCTTTTGTATGACTGTCCCTAACATGGATTGCAAACACTTCAGGGCAGAGATCTCTTTAATTGCTTGTAAAATGACTAGCATGTTCTGTGCTATATGAATGGTGAATAATAATTTTCATTCTCCTGGAACCAGTGTTCATCGAGGGCATATTTGGAGTTTTCCTGCCTTCCGTTAAATCCACCTTCAATGACCCCTCTACATGTTCTTGAGAATAGAGGCTGGGTTGCTCAGTATTCAAAGTACCTGTAGTAAATGCATTTAAATAAATAAATAAACAACCCCAAACCTCTGAATAGTTTTGGTCACCTTACAACTCCTCTTCCCATCCCAAAAATATTACAAACCAAAGAACTCGCTAAGATATTAGACACAGGGTTTCCTATCACAGAACCCATGGGGCACACCTTTGATATAACTGCTGATTTCAGTGTGGCTGCATTAGGGATACTTTTGGTCCCAACACATAACACTTCTGCCAGATATTGACAGCAGCAAAAAGGTTCCATTTTCTAGGGGTTTTCTTAAAAACTTAACTGAGCACTTTACTCAAGCAAGCAGTCCCACTGCATGAAAGGGGCCTGGGCCTGTTCTGCAAGAACTCTCTGACAAACTGCCCTACCACACGCATTGTTTTAAAATTTTTTTAAATGGTTAAGTTCCATTTTCAAAAGTCACTTGAGTGAAAGTCAATTGACTTTCTATGGGACTCAGTCCTGAATGCCTAAATGACTTAAAAATGACACCTAACTCCCGAAGTTAGTCATTTTTACCTACACGTTTTAGCTTTGACCATTCCTGAAAAGAGTTGGGGAAACGGCTGGGGAACAGAACTTGGCCATAAACAGATGTTGAATATTATATCACAAGTGGTCTCATATTTTCTCTTCCTGCATTTAAATTAGTGAAGCTAAATATATTCTACAAGTAAGTCATTAACGTGGTAGTCAGAATGCATGGGGCGCATCATCACAGCTTGAGAGAAGATTAGCATATCTGTAAAAAAAATACTAAAATTTCACATAGTTGACAGATCATACATGTGAGAACTCTAAAACATAATGAATCTCCTTTCTCTTGCTATGGACTTATAATATGTCAGTGCCAATTTGTACGGTGCTTTACAAAGCCTGTAGTCTTTAATCCCAAATGATAATAAGGAAGTTTTTATTGTAATCCTTGTGGATGGTGCTGAAATTGTCCACATTTTCTCTATAAATGTCTCTCTTTCTCTATAAATGAAGTTGCTTTTCTTGTTATTCATTTTCCTGGTTAAAAAAAAGAGCCATTTATTATCAGAAATCTTTTCCCATGCAAGTACTTGTAGACTGTTATTAAGTCACTTAGGTAGACTCAGCTTTTTTAGTTTCTCGCTCTAAGGCATATTTAAAAATGGCTCTCACTTTTATACTATTTCCAGACTGCATAAGTACATGCTGTCTACCTAAAATTCCCACTGTAGTTTTCAACTGTGTAAGTTATTCTTTACTTGCTCTCTTGAGATGTTATCAGCGTTGCTGCTCACTGTTGAACATTTGCAGAACAATAGTGAACAAAGTAATATAGCGGGCTAAAATTGTGCTTGTCAGAATAAATACGTTGTTTAGAAGCATACTGCAATAGTCTTGCTTTTTCATGGCAGCTAATATCGGAGGGGTAGCCATGTTAGTCTCTATCCACAAAAACCGGACTCCTCATTGTTTTCATGGCAACTAGAGTCCTGCAAAGAGGAGATGAAAACTAGGACTACTGGCTTTTTATTTGAAATTTATCTTTAGCTCATGTGTCTCTTGGATTCAGAGGTCTTTGAGTCACATCTAGGGGAAGATGAATTTCTAAAATAAAGAGATTCCTTTAATAGTGCTTTGTGTTTTTTAAATGCTGTTTTAACAATTAAATAAACAAAGCTACCAAATTAAATCGATCCTTGGACTGAAACCAGATGATGAAGTGGAATGCATCCGATGAAGTGAGCTGTAGCTCACGAAAGCTTATGCTCAAATAAATTGGTTAGTCTCTAAGGTGCCACAAGTCCTCCTTTTCTTTTTGCAGATGATGAAGTTTATTCTCCCTTCCAAAGATTTTTTTTTTGTCATCTGTTTTACTCTGTATTATCACTCTGGATGAAGAGGAGCTATATGCATTAAAACACTATAGCAAACATAATCAGCTTCAATAACACTTTCTGCTCACTTCCACTGACACAAAGGTAATTTTGAATACATTCATTCTTCTGTCTGTGCAGCAGAAGCACCAAATGCAAATAAAATATGTGATAACTAAAGAAAACTTTCCAGGGATTCGGGCTAGAGGAGGTGAAGGGTAGAAGCTCAGTTGCATGGGAGGATTTTCCTGAAGAATTTCCATAGCTGCCTATAAAGGTGGAAACTAGGGAGCCCTGCGCTGCTTAATGCTGAGGATAGACAGGCTACAGCAGGAGGAGTATGAAGCAGTTCATTAGCTTGCTGCATGGTCAGGATTTACTGAACCCCTGAAGTCATTCAGATAAACTCCTGGCATTCTCCACAAATATTGACAGAGTGCAGGTGGGACTGGAGAAATCTTAGGGTCCAGGATTAGGACCACACTGTGAGCCCATCCCTATAGACGTTAGTAGGTGAGTTTTCAGCCTGAGAAATTGCAGGGCCTCTGCTGCCCCTTCCTTGCCCCTAATTGCTAGGATGGGGAGGGAGATAACTCTAGCTGTGGTACGCTCTCCATCCGGTCTAATTCAGGCTCTAGAACTCTCAGCTCAGCAATGAAATAGTTACTTGCCCAGGTAGTCCCACTGATGTAATTAACTACTCAGCACTGGTAAAAAGGGGTTCACCAATCTGGCCTAGAGGTGGCTAGATTTTGAATGTGAAGAAAGACTGTAGGACAGAGATTTTTTTTTCTTTTTCCACAAAGAAAATGTGGCCATTTTCACTCTCTTTTTTTTCTCCCCCTGCTTTTGTACACTGGACTAGTGAAGGTGAGTGAGAATGAGGGTCCAAGGCTCCATTTCTTGGTGGCAATCAAACTAGAGAAAAATAATTTGTGTCTATGTAAGGGATCGGCAACCTTTGGCACGCGGCCCACAAGGGTAAGCCCCCGGCGGGCTGGGCGGGTTTGTTTACCTGCCACGTCCACAGGTTTGGCTGATCACAGCTCCCACTGGCCACGGTTCGCCTTCCAATGGGGGCCAATGGGGGCTGTGGGAAGTGGCGGCCAGCACATCCCTCGGCCCATGCTGCTTCCTCCCGCTCCCATTGGCCTGGAACGGCGAACCGCGGCCAGTGGGAGCTGCGATCAGCCTAACCTGTGGACGTGGCAGGTAAACAAACCAGCCCGGCCCACCAGGGAGCTTACCCTGTTGGGCCACATGCCAAAGGTTGCCAATCCCTGGTCTATGTTACCCATGAAAATACGTCAAAACTTTGAAACAACTGTAGTAGAAACATTCTTTGAGGAATCCATCCCAGGTTTTACACAAGAAGCAATGTGTGTTGGGATAGGATTTTATGGAAATGTTCAGTAATACTGTGTAGATAAGACATCCAGGTACACTGGAAGCAAATAAACTTCATTCTAATTTATACATCATTGCATTTAGAGTGAGTCTAAGTGTATTAATTAAATGTTTCCAGTAACGTAGGACATGCATTTCACTTTTGTTTTTAGGCTGGGTTATGATTACATGTGCCAGGACATTTCAGGATCAAATCTCTGTGCGCAACTTCCATGACAGCATGCACAAAATACAATTGCGTGTTTGTACATGCACATAATGAATGAGGTATCTAAGCCCAAATCCAGCGCAGCACTTAAGCATGTGCTTCATTTTAAGCTTAAGTACTCACACTGTCATCAATAGGACTACTTAAGCACATTTTTAGTTTAGGTGTGTAAGTGCTTTGCTGGATCAAAGTCCATGTGCACATGCAAGTACCCAGTCTTTGCTATGTTGCAGTTAAGCTATTTATGTGTCCTTCTTGCAAATCTTTAACATTTATGGAGAACAACCCTTTTGAAACTGCATTAATTGAACTTTCAGAGGTTCTTCAAAAATCTACAGGGAGAAAACCAAACAAACCCTCACCAATGCACAAATGCTGACAGCTATTAATATTGTAAGCAGCTGATGTAAATCCCACCAGTGCAAGCTTAGTAGAGTGTTTGATCAAAGTGTACAAAAGATGAAGCTAAGAAAGACAGGTAAACACGCATGCCATATTATATAGGCCATAATGTTCTTTCACTTGTTATATTTTGGGAGAAAAATGTTAAATGATAGTTCAATAAACCTTTGATTTTGAAACATTTTTCCTTAAATCATGCGAAAGATTAAAATGCATGACAAAACCCCAGAACTTATCCCTGTTGAAATCTAAAGATGTCAGGCTTTCATGTGAATTTCATTCTTAAGCTGTGCATATTCTTAGCACATGTTTTATGGGGAGGGGTAGCTATTGAAGTAGTAACTGAAGGAAAATATGGTTTGTGTTTTTGTGAAGTCACTCTTGTACACTTACTCCTAGAATCCAGTCAACATTTTTTTTGAAAGGCTAGAAAGGGTCACTGCAATGAGGGAAAAACGTATTTTGGAATTCCTTCTTATATTGTCAGCTGTTTGTACATTTAATGACAGTGTTCTGAACAGCCATCACAGTAAATACACAGCATTGCTGCCAAATCAGAGGGGCTTTAAACTTGCCATAATAATGGTTTTATAATTACAGAGGAATGTGGGGTGGCCTGTGGTAAAGAAAACTGAAATTGGACCCATTGAATGGCTTGTCTACACATAACTGTTAAGTTACCACTTGAAATTATTTTTGCTTTAATAGTATCTTCTGTATCCAGTATTTGCTGATTCATTCAATTAGCTGTACTTAGACCTGGTGCCAATACGGCCCACTAGTAAGCATGGAACTTTGGCTCCAGAAGCTAAAGCATAGATTTTAGATGGTTTAAACTACACCAGTAGGTATATGAATAGGCAGACAATGCTAGATCTAGAAGCACAGAAAAGGATTAGTTTGTTTCATGAGACATAAGCATTTGTTACACATAACATTCTAGATAACAAAAATTTAGCTTTGTGGATTTTACTGGATCAAACAATTCTCTTCTGCTGTTTTTGTTATGGCTTTGTTTCCTTGTGGTTGTGAGTTCCAGAAGAGATGTAACACAGTAATAGCTCAGGTACATCTCCCACCTAATTAAAATAAAACCAGAAGCAATGAGCTTATTATCCACAAATTGGATTGGAAACTGTGTTCTTTAATCTGAGTGTTCCAAATAACAAATGTGCCAGATGGAGGAGGAAAAACAACAACAAAAAAACCACCAGAGGCATTAGTTGCATGCATATACCCTTGAAAATATTAGTATTTGCTGAATTTCACTTTCAATATTCTTGGCATGGTTGCAGTAGGAACTGTATGACAGATTTCTAGTTTCTGTTTAATTCTTGGTCGATGATTATTGTTTCAAAACTAGCAAATAGCAAGGAGAAAGTCATGATTATACAGTGCATTTTATGTACATTCAACTGCAGAGTCCTTTTTTTGTCCCATATTGGATCACAGGCATATTCCTGAGATGACAGCATCACAGTTCTTTGAACTTTTAAAATCTCATTGTGTAAAGAGTTAATTAGCAAAACAATGTTTTCCAGTGTACAATACATGTTATATCCTTTGCATGCTGTGAACATTTTAGACAATAGGGCACATGAGCCTTTCAGGCTCCATAGCTGCAGGACAGTTATTCTTCAAATAAACAAACTGTAGTATTTTTCTTTAACATTTTGCCTTTATTCAAAGGTGAAGCAACATGCCTTAGTGAAAAACTTTTGTTGGGTGCTGTTCCATGCTGTGCCCTTATCCATTTTCTTTTCAACTAGCTCAGAGTGAAAAACGGACCTGTTTTGAAGTCCTGAGAAAGGAATCACTATGGAACAAAAAGTTGCACACAATACCCCAGGATATCTTCTAAATCTTGAAGCAGGTGCCTGAGGTAATAGAGAAGCACTCTTAAAGACAGACAATCCTCAGACCCTGTTCCTATATACTGAAACAAACCAGAACTGGAAAGAGTTATTTTATATGCAGCCTTACAGCCAAAAATATAATCACTCAATTATCCGGTTGGAGCAGGGAAATTTTTTGGTTGCCGCCGCTCCGCCCACCCCCCGAATACCTCGAAGTAACTGCACTATATTCTTAACATAAATTGCATTAGAATGATGGAGACTTACAAAACGATTGGCAAGTTTTAATTTTAGACATAGCTGGACACATCCACTGAAACTGGAGCATCCACACTTTACACAACTAGAGGATGTACTGGCGGTTTCCAGAAGACTGAGTGTCACCCTTCATTTGCATAAAATTGAGCATATTGCAGCTGCCTTCAGCTTTATACAGAGATATGATCTGTGAAAATCCCAGCTTCCATCCTTAACTGAACAGATCCATCTTAATATAAGAGGGACCAGACATGCTGGGGCCTGTGTTTTCCAAAGAATGCTGATGAGGGCAGCTGCCAAACAAATTGTAGAACTCTGGTATAACACACTGAGCTGCATTTTGGACACTCACTGATACCTTCTTGTGGGTTTTTTTCTTTTATTTCAACTGTTTAATTTATTTTTGTAAATGGTGAATTTTTGTTGGCAAAACAATGATGTATTTATAGCACTGGCTAGACCAAAGAATGGTGCAGGCAGAAGCTGTAGAAGCTTCTTCCATGGTTCTGTCAGTTTACCTCAGTTAGAATCAAAGGGCAGGCGTATTGGGGTTTGGCTTATATTTCTTGCCTCAGAGGAATGTATTCTCTGCGCTTTTTGGTGGGGCAGGGTTTCGGATGGCAAATCTAGGGATGGGGAGGCTTGAAATCCAACACAGAGCGCTCTCAGTGTGGAGGAGAAGCCTCTGCAGCTGCAAAGTCTTTCATGCTTATGGAGCAATATAGATATAAAAGTAATAACAGACATTAGGGACCTTAGAGTATGTCTACACCTAAACCTCTACAGAGACGCAGCTGCGTTGCTGTCGTACTTCAGTAACAACACTATCTATACCAATGGAAGGTGTTCTTGCATTGGCGTAGGTACTCTACCTCCTGGAAAGGCAGTAGCTAGGTCAACGGGAGAATTCTCCCATCAACTTAGTTCTGTCTGCACAGGGGTTAGGTCAATTTAACTGCGTCACTCAGGGTTGTGAATTTTTCACACCCCTGAGTGACGTAATTATACCAACCTAGTTTTCTAGTGTAGACCAGGCCTTAGAAAAGATGTTAAAATGTCTGTTTAATTAGTACAATAAAGGGTATTACCCACAGGTGCTGACTCCGTAGGTGCTCCAGGAGTGGAGCACCCAGGGAGGAAAAATGGTGGGTGCTGAGTAACCACCGTCAGGCCCCCTATCACTACCTCTTCCTACCCCCAGTGTCTCCCTCTTCCTCCCTGGACCTTGCGCCAGTTGCGATCAGCTGTTTTGCAGTGTGCAGGAGGCTTGCGGGCGGGGAGGAGAAAGGATGCTGCACACTGGCGGGGGGAGGGGGTGGAACAGGGCAGGAAGGGGTGGGGTGGGGCCTTTCGGGAATGGGTGGAGTGGGGTGAGGGCCTGGGGTTGGTCGGGGTCAAGCATCCCCTGGCACATTGGAAAGTCAGTGCGCGTGGTATTATCTACAGATGGTGTCATGAGCACATCATTGACTAACTGGGCATCTCAAACCCACACTATCTCTAGACAGTGATTACCTTTCTATCTGTCTTTCGAAATAATGAAAAGAGCAGTAGCATGTAGATGAAAACAAGTTTCACACACACATGGCTGGCCACTGGAAATAAGGAAACGCTTCTTTATGCACCAAAACTTTTTGATTAAATAAAAAAGTGCAAAACTGCCCCAAGATTTGAAGAGATTATTTGCTGCCTCTCATTTTGCTTGGGAAAAAAAAAAGCTGCTTTTGGGATGGAGGGAGAGAAAGGAGGAGGTCACAAAAAACACAAGAAAGACCGTTTTAAGCCTTTTTTTCCCTTCAAAAAATAAGTAACGCTATATATTCTCATTATCTTATGCAGTTCTTTCATGTGGCAGACAAAGGCATAACAATATCGGTGGCAGGTATCGAAAGCCATGGCAGGCTAAGCCTCGAGGCCCCACCTCCTTCCCCCTCTGACTTGAAGCCGGCGGGAGCTCTACTCCCACCAGCAGCCTAGAGCTTGGGCCAACCAGGGGCGGGCACTGCCCTGGGCAGCTTTGGCTGGGGCTCCTTCAGCTACATGAAGGGGGAGTGGCTGGGGGACTCCTCCAGCTGTGGGCAGAAGGGGCAGTGTCAGCAGGTTGGCCTCCCCAAAGAGGGAGTTCACCCGCCACCCCTCAGTCCCCTCTGGCTGGCAGTTAAGTTAAAAAAATTCACACTGGAAATAAACACAACTTTTTACCAGTGAGGGTAATTAACCATTGGACCAGATTACCAAGGGAAGGAATTAAATCATCCTCATGTGGAGTTGTTTTATTAAAGATCAGATGTCTTTTTTTTTTTTAAAAAAAGCAGTATTGCCAATGCTTGTGATATAATCATGTGTGGTGATATTTGGTGGTTTTCTTAGAGCCCCAGCTCCTGGATTCCTGTGGTTATATGAGATTCTTTTAACATTTATTTAACAACAATAGTTTCTAAGCCTCATGGTTGTGGGGAAAAACTTGAATATGTGACCTGTGATGTTTACTTGTTTGACTCATGCTTTTTGGACACTTGCTCTGAAAGATATGCTCTAGCTCAGCCACAAGTTATTGGGCTCACTTGTGCCCACATCATACAACAGGGAACTATCATTCTCTTATGTACTGTAGTAATTACTCTGTGAAATTCTATGGCTTGTGTTATGCGGGAAGTCAGACAATTATTTTAGTGCTTCCTTTTGGAATTAACTTATGAATCAAAGCATTGTGCATTATACTACCAAATTAAACTTGGGTTATATTTTGCTTGGAACTAATTGAAATCTATCATTAACACCAAGTATGTCATTTCACCATTGCCAAGGCATTCTTGGAATAGATTCATGTTTATTTACATTATGCCACCCATAAAACTGACATTTTAATGTACCTCAAGGCATGTCCTCAGAGCTCTAGCATTGGTGTCCCAGTGTGGATGTGTGTGAAATAAAATGTAAACTAAGTGAAATGATCCTTGGTCTGATATGTAGTGATACATTTTGAGAAGGAAAGCATCTCTGTTTGCAAGTGCATGTTGCAACCCTGGATTATTACCACCATTCCACTCCTGTCTGTGCTGTGCTGTGCTTCTGCAGTAGCTGTGCTTCTGTCTTCTTGACTGCAGGTGTAGGTTGGGTAGATGGGAATGCGATTCAGATTCGCATCTGCAATTCATTTTATGGGAACAAAACCTGAGGTGCAAACTGAGCCTGCCAACAACTGTCAGACTACAACCCAGCTAAAAATAGGTTCCTCAAGGTGGCTGTCTCATTGCTGCTGTTTTACAATAAATATTATGCTGTTTTGAACAATGACTTTATGAATATTTTGTGACCACTGTTGCTTGCAGAAACCTTAAAGCAAATATCAGTTTGGGGAAGCATCATTTTTAATTATCCTCATATGCAGGCAACACTTTATATTTAATGGCGCCACAGACCACTGCAAATAAGTTCTGTACTGCAGTGCCAAACTGTTCAAGAATCCTACGTTATAAAACAATTTGGAATATTTCTGAAGATAACTATAACTCTGAATATCCCTCAACTAGATCTCTTTTAAAACCTTGTTTTGCTCAATGCCATCTGCTTGGTCTCCTATGATCATAAAGTACTTAGGAGGGCATTTAGTAGACTATTGTAGAGAAAACACACTCTTGCATAACACTTAACAGTTTAAAAAATCTTGAAGGAGCAGGTACACTTTGAAAATAAGGATGCGGTCCCTCATGGTCATTTCTTATTTTCCTGTTTCTTAATTTCATCTTTTGATGGACACTAAGAATATTTTACGTAGGTGACAGTCAAACTGGGTATCTGATCTTGGAAGACACTGTATCCCTCCTGTTGAGCTCCCTAAATACCTTACAGGAGGCACTGAGTAATGCACAGGATTGGGCCCTAAATCTTAGTGTCCTTACTCCATGTTTTCCCTCTGCTTGCAATGTAACATGAAGGAACTTCAGCGAAAGGTAGCATTTTCTATCTAGGTTTTCATAGAGCCCTCAATCACCACAGTACTTGAGCATCTCACAAACAAAAGAAATCATACAGGCAATTATACTACCTGTATAATTGAGGTGAGGCAAGGAAATGTTATAACTATTTATTTCTGAGGAGCAGAGGTACAGAGAGAGTTAATGACTTGCTCAAGGTGAACTGTGCAGTGGTGATTTAGCTGTGTTGGTCCCAGGATATTAGAAAGAGAAGATGGTTGAGGTAATATCTTTTATTGGACTAACTTCTATTGCTTACAGATACAAGCTTTCGAGGTTACACAGAGCTGAAGAAGAGCTAGGCTGTTGAGTTAAACAAGTCAGATGATTTCTACCTCCAAAAAATAAAGGATATTTTCAGCTGAAGCAAACGTGATACAAATGAACTATAAAATAATGAGCCATTTCAGAGGTTATAATTCTCTAGACCAGTGATGTGCAAACTTTTTTCCAGTTGTGCCCCCCTTAGCATTTATGGTATTTGTTATGCTTTCCCCTTCCCCCTGTTCCTTGTAAGCTAAAGTAATCTCTTACTTCTGAGCTGGGCAGCCAGAGAGCAGCAGCTGCTTGCTGGGGCATTGCCAACCTTACTCTGCACTGCTGCTGGTGCTGCTGCCTTCAGAGCTGGGCGGCTGGAGAGTGGCGGCTACTGGCCAAGGCCTTCATGTTGTTTGCGGTGCAGGATGACTATTTTTCCAATCCCACTCCTGCTATGCTCTGCAATACCCACTTGGTTTTTATCCCACTACCGCTATTATGGCAGCAGGTCCTGCAGGACCCACGGGATCCCAGTCTCATTGCACCCCCCGACAGAGAGCGATGGGGAGTGTGCCCTCCAGTTTGTGCACCTCTGCTCTAGGCAATGTAAGGGAAATGTGTTTGTGTGAGATGTCTCGTGAAGAAAACACATTTTAATCAAACTGATATTTTAAACACAAAACATGAGTAAACAATATTAAAGGTGAGTGATCCTTTATCCCACAAGAAAATTTTATTTTTCAGGTAGCTGATGCCATCAAATGCCAAGGAATTGTGTGAGCAGTAATAGGCAAACTCAAACACTTTGGACATTCAGCATAGATAAGCACCCAAAAATGTGCATACTTAATTGAAGTGTATTGAATCGTTCTGAAGTCTCTCGTTTTATTTATTTATCCACTCTGGTGTCTAGGAGCCCCAGTTGTAGACCAGCACCCCATTGTGCTATTGGCTATACAAACACAAAGCAAAAAGACAGTCCTTGCCCTAAGCCAGATACCAGACAAGAGTCAACGGATGGGTGTAGACTGATGTGGGAAGTACAAGTAAACAATGAGATAATACTGGTCAGCGTGATAGGCTGTGGTTGCTGCATACCAATAGCTTAACTATTGTCAAGTATTTTGTAGGCGTCACAGAAAAGGGAATGACATTTTGGCACTTCCAACTCCAGGAACACAAGTGCAGAAGCATTTGAAAATAATTAAAAACAAAAGAGTTAACAAGTTTTTGAACTCAGAAAATGTACTCTGAGTTTAGTTTGAATATGGGGAAACTTCTCTCTGTGGATCTTATTTTATTCTTGTTTACTCGTCCCTCGTAATGACTGGGTCATCTTGACAGTCAGTCTGTGTTTAGTATCTGGCTATTTAAACTCTGAAATTAGGAACAGAATAAGCCACCATGGAGGTAGTTGACAGTGTTTGAGGGTTGACTTTGATCCTTATATTTATATCTGGGAGAGGTTAGACTCTGCAATGTTAGATTAATGCTATGCATCCTGTTGGATTGATTATTGAACATCCTATCTTTGCTAGCCTGCTTTGAATAATTTGCCTACTAGGAGCATTATCATCCTGTACTGAAGTGAGTAGAAGATTACTTCATGGAAGGCTATGACCTTATTTTATAACCGTTTAAAATAATAAAGTTTAAATGATTTTTATTCTTCTAAAATAGAAAATAACTAACTTATGTGAAAAAAACATGGATCATCATGACTTCAGCTCTTATAGAAAATCTATAGTCTACAGATGCTGCTATATCCTTTGTTATACAGTACAATGACTTTGTGGTTGTGGCTTTCTCTAAGGTAAACTGAATTTTGTTTGGAAAGTAAAGAAAAAAATGAATACAAGCTTTCATTTGGAATTGAATTAAGTAGATTGAGATCAATCTGCTGCTTAAACCATTTTTTGAGTGACTCAACAGGGAAGAATTTTATGAAGAAGAAAAAAAAAGGGAAAGAAAATAGCACTGAAAAATACACCAGTCTGTACAACATTCATAAAATGCGTGACAAAAGAATTGTGTTGGGATTTTTGCCCAGCGTTCCTGTCCTATTGGGCCAGATTACTCATACTGAGCAGTACCTCAGCCACACGTAGTCTAATTAATGCTTAAAGGACTACTTGTGGTATGAGGTATTATCCCTTCTGAGCCAGGGTGGCAAAAGCTAGCTCTTCATAAATTTTGGGTGAAATGCTCTAATGATGTCTATGGGAGCTTTGCTATGACTTCCAGAGGGCCAGGATTTTAATAATTGTTCCTGCTTCTGAGCTTGGGGGCACAGCTCTGAAAGGGATTTCTCATATAAAGTGGGACCTTCATCTAACCCTTTGTCTGTGTAACATTCTGTCATTCACTTTTTTTTTGGCTGATCATTATAATAACAATCATAATAACAATTGCGAAAACATAATCTTGTATCTGAAGCCATTTTAGTTACGCAAATTTAATTTTAACAATATAAAAAGTAAATTAATTCAAATGTAAAACCCAAGAGTAGAAATACCTTTAAGTAGGTACATCTGGCCAAGCATTTTTAGATGACTATCCTAAATATAATTTCTGTACAAAACATTAATTACAAACATAGGGGGACATTGTCACTTTACATTCTACCCTGGCAAGGAGCTGTGCTTTGTTACGCTGCTCCAGGACCAGCCTAGGGAAGCAGATTGGGATTCAAAGAGACGTAATCTTGTCTCCTGACCTCCTTAGTGGTCTGGGGAAGGAAGTAAATGGTTTTGGGTGCGTATCTGGTGCAACATATGTCAGTCAGTGTATTGGCACAGATGTATTGGCCGGAGTGTTGGTTGGGAGACAGCTTTGCACAGTCCCTGTCCCTCCCACCTTCATAGAGTGAGGAAGGAGAAGCTTTGCTTCTGTTCTGTCATGCAATCTGTGGTACAGGTAGCTCACACAGGACAGTAGGGAGGTCCCTTACTCCCCCATACTCTCTTGTGCCTAGGGTTATTAGCAATCTGGCTGTTAATTGAAATTGCTAATGAACTAGAACTTTGTATATTTCTTTTTACACGTTTGTAACAAACAGTTATACACTTGTAAGCGGGGGAATAGTCCCGCTATTGTGGGGAACTTTCCTGGCTTCTGCATTACCCCAGTGAAGTGGGCTAGCGAAAGGATCTGAGTCCTCACTCCCACTTCCTTTACCCAGTGGCCTCCCTGCCCTTGAGGACTCCCCTTCCACTTTCCTGTCTGGCAGAGTCCTCGTAACCACAACAAGGCTGGGCCCAGGATTCCTGGGGGGCTCGACCCCCAACCCTGCTGTGCTCACCTAGGACAGGGGCTAGGGTGTCCCCACTCTGGGGTACTCTCTCTGCACTGGGCACTTCTCTGACCCACTGACCATTACATACAAGTTAAACCAAATGCAAGTTATTTAATCAACAATTAATTTTAAAAAGAATAAGGAAAATTGGGAAAGGTTAAAGGAAACACATCAACCCGCTCTGTGGCAGGGAACATCACAAACAGCGTCTCTGGAATGTCCGGGCAGTTCACAGTCTGTTCCTTATAAGTCCCAGGCCTTCTTCTCAGGCCCTGGTCGTGCTGCAGGGATGCTGTGGGTTGGACACTTGCTCTGGTGATGGCCACACGCTCCTAGGCTCTAAGTGGTAGGACCCTTCTTCCCAGTGTTGCCCCCGCCCTGTCGGGGTTACAATCCAAGCCTGGCCTGCAGAGCCTCTTGGCTGAGGCGTCTCCCTGTGCTGGGCCCAGTGCCCAGGGTCCCCCTCGGTCTCCCCAGCTGCTCCCTGCACCCAGCTCCAGACTGCTCCAGCCCCAGCTCCACCACTCTGTCTCTGCTGCTCTGCCTCCAGCTCCCTGGGCTGCTTCTCTGGCCCCTCTAGCTCTAGTTGCTGCAGCTCTGCTCCCAGGACAGGTCTGCTCTGCAGGCTGCTTCTGTGACTCTGCTCCCAGCAGTGACTTGCTTCGTGGGCTACTTTTCTGGCCCCTCTGGCTCTGGTTGCTGCAGCTCTGCTCCCAGGGCAAGTCTGCTCTCTCTGGGCTGTGCCTCTGGCTTTGGGCTGCAGTTCTGCTCCCAGGACAGGGTCTGTTCTCTTGGGATCTGGCACAGCTCTGCTCCCCAGCTCAGCTCAGGCCCCTGCTTTCTCCTTAGCTGGGCCCCACTCTGTCTGACCCAGGCAATTCCAGCTGACAGGGAGGACGGGACCTCCCTGGCCTCCTGACTCCCTGATTAGCCTGCCCGCCCTGTCATTCAGGCTGCCCTGGAGCATTGGCCTCTCCCCATTGTTCCTGGGGGCTGGCAGTCTCAGGGTCCTGATTTCCATCAACCCTTCCCCCTCTTTAGTACTGGGAGCTAGCAACTAAAACACCCCCACTGAATGTTAGTAAGGGGGCAACAGTCCCCTGACATGTATCAAGGCCTCAGTCTGGGAGCCAGCCAGGTTGGAGTGCCACTTACTGTCCTGTCCAAGTCTCTCTACAGGCAGTCCTCGTCGTCCTCCTCCTTCTCCCTCCACCCCCAAGCTCCAGGGAGAGACAGCCCTTCTAAAAGGGCCCAGCCTTCCTCTGATTGGCTGGGTTCTGCCCAGCTGCTCCAAGGGCTGCTATTAACCCTTTGCCAGCCAGTGAGGGGCAGCTGCCCCATAACAGTCATATACTTTTTTTCTTGCAGGTTTATAAGTATCTTATTCATTATTAATTTCAATTACCAGCCAGATTGCTAATAACCCTAGGCACAAGGGAGTAAGGGCCCTATTCATTTCAGTTTAGGCAGCCGGTTTAGTTTTTAGCCGACTTTTTAGTTTTCCTATCAGATGAGTGATAGTTACTGGAGCTAACGGTGCTTGGCAGTAACTTGGTATTTGACTTTTCCAAAAACCCATGTACTGTGTTTTATTCATGAATCTCTGTTCATTTGGGACTATTAGCTTTCTATAAGTGAGCACCTATACTTAAAAAGAACATAAAAAAGGGAAAAGTTAACAAGTGACCATTAAATAGTACAATAAAGGATAATGAGGTGTGTTCACCTGTGATAAAAACACAGTAGGAAGTATATAAAAAGAAAATAGTTTAAACTACCTGACACATTAGTAGGAAGCAGTAAAATACCCACAGGATGAAAGTTCAGAGGTATCTGAACTTGTTGCAACTTGGAATCCATTCCTTCCATTTTAAGTTATCACAACAGACACATAACACATTTAAAATTTTTTGCCCCCTAGTATCTAGCAATGAACCAAGTAGAATAGCATCTAACTGCAAATATAACTGTTAAGTAGCTTATAATTATAGCAGAGAGAATAATTTGCAAGAAATGATTTATTTGATGCACTTAGCCCCTTTTTCTGCTTGCCAGATCACTATTCCCGTAGATTAATGTATTGTTCAAAATAATACATAACTTTTAAACTTTTTTTCAGTTTATATTCATAGAATCATAGAATATCAGGGTTGGAAGGGACCTCAGGAGGTCATCTAGTCCAACCCCCTGCTCAAAGCAGGACCGATCCCCAATTAAATCATCCCAGCCAGGGCTTTGTCAAGCCTGACCTTAAAAACTTCTAAGGAAGGAGGTTTCACCACCTCCCGAGGTAACGCATTCCAGTGTTTCACCACCCTCCTCGGGAAAAAAAATTTCCTAATATCCAACCTAAATCTCCCCCACTGCAACTTGAGACCATTACTCCTTGTTCTGTCATCTGCTACCATTGAGAACAGTCTAGAGCCATCCTCTTTGGAACCCCCTTTCAGGTAGTTGAAAGCAGCTATCAAATCCCCCCTCATTCTTCTCTTCTGCAGACTAAACAATCCCAGTTCCCTCACTCTCCTCATAAGTCATGTGTTCCAGTCCCCTAATCATTTTTGTTGCCCTCTGCTGGACTCTTTCCAATTTTTCCACATCCTTCTTGTAGTGTGGGGCCCAAAACTGGACACAGTACTCCAGATGAGGCCTCACCAATGTTGAACAGAGGGGAACAATCACATCCCTCAATCTGCTGGCAATGCCCCTACTTATACATCCCAAAATGCCATTGGCCTTCTTGGCAACAAGGGCACACTGTTGACTCATATCCAGCTTCTCGTCCACTGTAACCCCTAGGTCCTTTTCTGCAGGACTGCTGCCGAGCCATTCTGTCCCTAGTCTGTAGCGGTGCATGGGATCCTTCCGTCCTAACTGCAGGACTCTGCACTTGTCCTTGTTGAACTTCATCAGATTTCTTTTGGCCCAATCCTCCAATTTGTCTAGGTCCCTCTGTATCCTATCTCTACCCTCCAGCGTATTTACCTCTCCTCCCAGTTTAGTGTCATCTGCAAACTTGCTGAGGGTGCAATCCACACCATCCTCCAGATCATTTATGAAGATATTGAACAAAACTGGCCCCGGGACCGACCCTTGGGGCACTCCACTTGATACCGGCTGCCAACTAGACATGGAGCCATTGATCACTACCCGTTGAGCCCGACAATCTAGCCAGCTTTCTATCCACCTTATAGTCCATTCATCCAGCCCTTACTTCTTTAACTTGCTGGCAAGAATACTGTAGGAGACGGTGTCAAAAGCTTTGCTAAAGTCAAGGAACAACACGTCCACTGCTTTCCCTTCATCCACAGAGCCAGTTATCTCATCATAGAAGGCAATTAGATTAGTCAGGCATGACTTGCCCTTGGTGAATCCATGCTGACTGTTCCTGATCACTTTCCTCTCCTCTAAGTGCTTTGCTATAACACAAACAGAAGCTCACTTCTTATATTCATGCTGGACCTGATTCTGCTAAGATACTCATAGTGATTAGTATCTTAATTTCCCTTAAAATTAATTCCATTACTCTTAGTTATGTACTCATGTTCTATATTAAGCAATTACTCTCCACCTTGGTATATTTAAACCTTTGATGGAGACTGTAATCTTTCCTTCCCTCTTTAGTTGTAATTTAATGAAGCTGTGTATATTTATCTTTTTTCATCTTTTCTCACAAATCCTTCTTGTCAGGGTCCTGAAAATCTCTGTTCCTCTCCCCAGAACTCTGTCTCTTGTTAATATTTGTTTGGACTGAGGTGCCTAAAACTAAATACAGTTGTCCACATACAGTCAAATCACATGTATAGTGGGTTGTAATCTCCCTTTTTCATGAGGCCTTTGCACATGCAACTGAGCTGGTTGGGAATTTTGTTGATGAAATGTTTTTCATTTTAGAATGGGTATTTGTCAAAATCAAAACTTTTCATAGTAAAGAATTGGTTTTGATTAATTTTTTCCTTTGAAAACTTTGGGGGAAAAAAGCTTTGAAATTGTCAAAATATTGTGATTTTGACATTTTCTAAATGAAAAAAATCTGCTTTTCCAGTTCTAAACAACTTCTTGGTTTGAAATAAAAAATTAAAATGAAAAATTATCTAAAGAAAATATTTTGCTTAACCTGATCTGAACCATTTTTATTTGTTCATGAAAATTTGAGATTTTGACTTTTTGTCCTACTTTGAGATGGAAAAAATTTTGAGGTCTCCTAAATTTATTTCCTACCCAGTACTAGTATGCAAATCAAATGCTTTGTTCTAATATGTGGCAATGTCACATGGTAGATTCATGTCTTGTTTGCTGTCTGTCACCGGTAGCTCTCTTTCAATGTTACTTCTTCCTGAATACTAATGTTCTCCCTCCCATGGAGTATTTGTATTTCAAATGATTTCTGTGGACATATTAGACTGTCCATATTTCTAATCTCTCCAGGCAGCACTCCACCTCTCCCCGGTTGTAGATATATTTCCCTTCACCATTAACCGTTTTTTTGGTCTGTTAGCCAGTTTTGAATCCAACTGCCAGTGTTCCTGTCCAAACCAATTTGAATTAATTTTTAAATTAATATTTCTTGAGACAATTTCAGATTCAGCAGGCAGAACAGTGCCAGGGATAAGGATTGGGTGGAATAATACTCAGCCAGTGCTGCCACCTCCCTGCCCCTTCTGGTATGTCCTAATCATCCCCTGCTTAGGGCAGTAGTCCCCACGCAGCCCATCCTGCACCAGCCAGTGGGACTGCATAAGGAAGGAATTCCAGGAGACATCTAGCTTGGGAAAAGACTTCAGCTGGCAGGAGCAGCTATACAAGCTGTTGCAGCAAGCACTGTTGAACACTGATGATGTAATGAGATTATCCTTTCTACAGTTGTTTCTCTGAACACAATTTCCTCTCTGCTGATTGACTGCTGGCTCCACTTCCTTCCTGCCCTCTCCCTCAGTCTCTTCACATTAGCCTCATTTTAACTGGCTTCTGTGCTCCTCTCCAACTTTCCTATCTATTTTCTTCCCTCACCTCCTGTTTCTGAGGGCAGGTCTACACTTAAAATGCTGCATCGGTGCTGCTGTAGCATTTCAGTGAAGATGCTAGTACACCAGTGGTGGGCAACCGGCGGCCCATAGGCCGCATGTGGCCTGTCAGGGTAATCCGCTGGCGGGCTGCCAGACAGTTTGTTTACATTTGCACAGCTGCCCACAGCTCCCAGTGGCTGTGGTTCGCCGTTCCCTGCCAATGGGAGCTGCAGGAAGTGGCGCAGGCCACTCCGACATAGTGCTGTCTACACATGGGTTTAAATCAGTATAACTGTGTCGCTCAGAGGTGTGAATTTTTCCACACCCCTGAGTGACATAGTAATATCAATGTATGTTTATAGTGTAGACCTTGTCTCACTGTCTCCTTTCCTTCCTTTGTTTTTCCTTTCAACCAAAGCATTCCTGCCTTCCCTCTTCACTCACACTGCATTTTATAATACATTTTATATAAAAATATTAAAAAGTCAAATGTGAAAAAATATTTTAAAAATTTGTGGCAACTAGCAGGCCCTTTGGAAACCATCATTCCAGTCACTCTGCTTATATATTCTGTCCCTTCCTGCCATTCTATGTTTGACTTGTCTATTTTGATTGTGAATTCTCCAGATCAGGGACTAACTCTTGCAGTAGAGTGTATAGCACTATGGGTTCCTGATATTGGGTGGGCCTCTTGGCACTTTTGGAATACCAGTAGTTATTATTACTACTAACAAAGCACAGGACCAGACTGTGGCTTCAAGCCACTGCCTATGTTGTGCAGGATACAGGGCATGTTGTTGTGAGAGTGCCGTGAAGAGTTGGTATCTCTGCCAACCTTTGCAAGTTCTTCTCTGTACTGTCCAGGAGACAGGTGCTGCTGGTAGCACTAATCCAGAGCAATCCTTGCTTTCAGGGAGAGCAAAGGTTGTGATTGTGGCTGACCCATACATGGAGGTATACAAAAGTGGTGGTGGTGGGGTTGGGTGTAAGGCCTATTGCATATACAGACGGAGCTTGCAACTATCTGGCTAAGGGTAACAAATATTCGTTAAAATTCAAATAGGTAACATTTTACTGCATTCCTTTCAACAGCTAATTTTGTAAATCTATGCAAAAAGCAATCAAGTTTGTTAGGAGCAGTACTAAAGCATGATGTTTTTATACAGCTCTATATATCCACTATTCCCTTTTTGAGGGGGGGGGTCCTTTTTGCTGTTCCTGTGTTCCTAAGGTGACTCAATTGATTATTTTAAAGATAGCTTTTTTAAATTCTGAACTCATGCTTCCAGTTAGCATTCAGCTCTTTTATGCAGAGTGTGAATTACAGAAGATGAGAATCCATAAACATTTAATTCAAAACACTAAGATGAACCTGTTTTCCACAGCACAGGGAGGATAAGCCAATAAAAACCAGAGTAAAACCAAAATATTGTTCCACTGAGGATAGCTTATAACCAACCAGAATATTCTGCTGACTAACCCACAAGGCGAGGGCTGTCAAACTCTTCCCAAACACTTTCAGTCCTGCCATTTTCTGAATGGCTGCAGAGTAAATCACAAACAATAAGCAAGAACAGTAAAGCACCACAGCTCTTCCTGCTAACTGTAGTGAACAGACAAAAGACAAGTTTGTAGGATGTCACTTTATATCCACTGTTTGGACAACAGTCAATTAGACTTTGCAGTGCAAAGCAATACAGAGGTTTTACTACTCTGGATACCAAGCAGAGCAGGTGATTGTTTTTATTGGTAGGCAATAAAAGCAAAATACTATTATTACAGATTTTTTGTCCTATTTCTTTCAAATCTTGGCTGCATTATTATTTCACAGCAGCTGCAGAGATAACATGTATCAACACTTTAGGAAGAGGCACACATTACCTGCAAGGCAGCTGTTGATTTGGTATTTTCATTATAAATGCCACAATGCTCAGGGTTTTTATATCTTGGCTGTTTCAGAATTGTTGTCAGCTTGTGTGACATTTTGTTTATTTGATCAGGCTTAGATTTTTTGTTATAAATAGTTTTAAAAAATATAATCTTTTTTATACATGTGAATGGGAAACTAGGTATATTTTCATAATGAAATAGCTCAAATGTTTACATTTGTCTGACAGATGCAGAATGCGTGCAGTGTTTTTATAATGTGAAATCCCGGGCTCCTTGAACAGAGCACAGCCTCATCCTGACAACTTCATCACAATGTCAGTGGCAAAATGTATTACAAGACAATTCTGACTTACAGCAGGAAAGGGGCAGCAGTGATGGGGGTCACATAATCTCCGTAAATAGGTATTGTGGATAGGTGCCATTCCAGAGTGCTCTCTCATGGCCTGAGATAGGTCTGCAGGGACCCTGCCCTCATTTCCCTCTTAGTTCCTTGTAATGACTTACTCTCAGACTGGAATACTTTAAACAAGATTCCCCTTTTGTGGGGTCCCATTTATTTAGTCTTTTTTTCAAAACAGGCTCTTTTACTCCACAGGCCCCACCCTTCTCCTTTGTTTAAGAGTCCCACTGCCCTGCTTCTTGTGCCTGAATCAGGGGCAATGGATTCTTCCTGAAAGTAGGGGGGCATTAGGACCTGCCCCCTCTGGGGCCCCACCGTTGCCCCGCCTTTTCCCCCAAGGGCCTGCCCCCTGGCCAGGACGGAACCTGGAGCTGGGCTGGGAAGCCTGGGCCCCTCCACCTGCCTTTCATTTTGAGCATCCTCCTTTCTGACACTATTCCTTATCATTCAGGCAGAACCTGCAGAACATTTTCTTTGCTAGGTGTTGTATCAACCAGGCAAGGTATTAACAAGCTTCAACAGGACTTTGCTTTCCAAGTGGAAACCTCTCTACCAAGCTGCTGCTGCACCCTCGGTAGCTTTCTCCCAGCCTCTCAACTCCTCCCCCCTCCTTCCTGTTTCCTGTCCTTTCAGACTCCCAACAGCCAGTGCTCCCAGTTCTAATAATTACAAGCAACATCTAAACACTACACTAGGTAATTCTGCAATGAGGATTTGGCCAGAAGGCTTTTCTCATAAAGATTTTTTATAGCTTTTTCCTCATGTACATCAGTGGGTTGTGAGCCATAATTCAGCACCTTATCTTTGAAGTGGGTTTGAAAAATCATGTTTAGTCAGTGAGGAGATAATAAAATGAAATGGGGTGTGACAGTCATGGTCCAGACACCCCAAGGGGAAAATGGGGTTCAGACTTCCCCCCAAAGAATAAGCAACTGAATCAACTGATTGTATACAACGTTATGGTGTATAAATATATGCCAAGTAAGATATTTTATGAAAGTGTGTAATGTTCTGAAGTTGATGGTCATTAGGAGATATGTATACAAGTTATGGCTATGAATGGATGCATGTATAGCTGTATAGAACATTGTAATTGTTATCAGGGTGCAACCACAGCACCACCTCACAGCAGTGTGGGGAAGCAATCAGGCCGGGAGATGCACCTACAAGGCTAGTTTTTTATGTGAAACTAAGTCCAATCACCTAGCCTTGTACAGGGAAAGACAATGGTGGACCATTTAAGTTAATGGAAAGGCATTGAAACTGAAAAGAAAACCCCAGTCTTGGAAAACTAAGGGAGGAGGGACTTTCCCCCACTCTGTGGTCATTTCTACATTTACCAGGGATCGAGGCTGCTGCGATTGATGCAGCGGGTGTCGATTTAGGAGATCTAGTGAAGACTGTAGAGTGCTCTCAGATCGACTCCAGTACTCCATTGGAATGAAAGGAGTAATGTAAGTCAACGGAAGACACTCTCCCATAGACGCAGCAGTGGTGTAGACACCGCAATAAGTTGGCTTAAGCTATGTCTACTTCAGCTGTGTTATTCATGTAGCAGAAGCAGTGTAACTTAGGTTGACTTTTGGTATTGTAGACAAGGCCTGTGTAACCATGAATTACCATAGTCTGACAAAGACAAAAATCCTGCAAATCCTGCAAACCCAAAGACAAAAATCCTTCAAAGGGAAGAGGTTTGAATTAAAGGCTTTCCAGGAACCAAAGGCCAGCATCTATGTAGGGTGCTATCTGCAAAACACTGAATCCCCTGTATGACAGAGGGCATGCTGGGAAACTGTTCAAAGGCAATAAGTAACTTGTATTAGAAAATGGAATTTAGTTCATATAGAATTGCAAAGGCTAAGGTTGTGTCTTTGTTTATTTTCTATGTAACTTGAATGTATTTACTTTTTCTTACTACTTCATCTTTGAATCTGTGATTTTTCTGTTAAATCTTTTTGTTTATTTTTACCCTAAGGAGGTCTCTGTTGTGCCACCTGTGTGCAGTGGGTGGCACCAAGTGGACTGATAACTGGCAGCAGGTTTCATTCCTTTGGAGATGATGAACTAGAAAGGAAAAGTCCAAGTGTCTGGTAGTGAAGAACTCAGGGGTGGATTTGGGAAACTCAGGACCAGAAGGGCTGTAGGGATCACCCTGCGAAGGGTAAGGATGGATGCCAGGGTGAGACCTTTATGCTTGTAGGCTGGCTACTGGTGTCAGAGCTCTGACCCATGGCAGAGCAGCATTAAGGCACCCCAAGTTACAAGGCAGTTGATAACCTAACCCCTTACTGGTCTGAGTGATCCTCAAAATGTCAGAGGGTGTATTACAGGAAATTTAGGGCCAGACTATGGCTGGCCTTTCCAAAAGTGTGCAAGGGACAGGAGGGTCCAAAGAGTGTCACGCACTCGTGTATCTGAACTGTAGCCACAATCGTAGTTCTGAACTTTTTTCAGTGCAGGGATCGCTCCCTGCTAAACCCCTGCAATGTGAACCATCCCAAATGTGGTGGGGAGGAAGTAGTGCATTGCCTAATCCTGTCCCTTCTCCCCTGTAGCTAGCCAATAAAGTTGCCTGACCACAGAGGGGATCACATGCTGTACTGCATGAAAAAATGGACACCCTCACCTAGATTCCAAGGAGCTCCTTGTTTGAAAGGTCCTATGGAATTTAATTAGACATAATTTTTTCTGCAGCTTTTGAGGTTCATTCTCAGACAGCTGCAGCAGCACAGGAGCTAGCAAACAGAGCTGTAAACAGGGGAGTTTGAGTGGGAGTTCTGTTGGAGGAGAAGGTATTTGTGTTTGTTTGGCTTTGTATTGGTAGTATTTGTATGTGTAGAGGCTTGTAGGGGCTTTGTGCTGGAAGAGAAGCTGAGCCCTGATTAGGGGGCGGGGCTTCACTGACTAGGGGTCCTATAAAGGTAGCAGCCAGTCAGGCAGCAGCACAGACAGCTGCAGCAGCACAGGAGCTAGCAAACAGAGCTGTAAACAGGGGGGTTTGAGTGGGAGTTTGAAAGCGGAGTTTGTCTTGTGGTGCTTGTGTGGGGTTTGGTTTTGCTGTGGGTGGTGGTGTTTTGGTGTGGTTTGTGTTTCCCAGATTAACAGGATTTAGGTGGGAAGGCTATGACAGATTCAGAGGTGGCAGTGGGAGTGACCCATGTAGCAGATGACACAATGAAGATGACTGGATGTGGAAGCTGTGGTATGTACATGATCCTGGAGGGGGCACCTGGTAAGAGTTTTGTCTGCATGAAATGCCGTCTGATAGAGCTGATGGAGGAAAAGATCAGAGGTTTGGAGATGCAGGTGGAAAGTCTGGTAGAGTTTAGGAAGGGGTTTGAGCAGATTATGGAGCAAAGACATGAGGTATCTGAAGGGAAAAGCTCAGACTTGCAGATGGAAGCAGGACTAGGGAATTTTGAGGGGAGACTGGGTGAGGAAAGTGGTCAGTGGAAGCATGTGACTAAAAGAACTAGGCAGAGGAAAAGACGGGCTAGTGAAGGAGAAATAGAGCTTCAGAATAGGTTTGCAGAGTTGGAAAATGAAGAAGGGGCTCAGCAGGTAGTCACTGAAGGTGACAGGGCAAGGAAGAAGAGAAGAGCGGTTAGTCCTATAGGAAAAGGGGAAGAGTTAATGGAGATTACACCAAATATGAGCCCCAGGAGGATACAGGATGGGTTAAAAAGGATTACAAGGGAGAATGGGAATGGAAAAAACTTGCAGCCAGAGGGAACAGGGGATAGACTGGAGAATAGCACTGTCACTAGGAAAAGGCAGGTCTATGTGATTGGGGACTCTTTATTGAGAAGAATAGATAGGCCTGTAACCAGAGCTGATCCAGAAAATAGGAGGGTGTGCTGTCTTCCAGGTGCTAAGATATGGGATGTAGACCTGAGGTTAAAAAGGATTCTAAAGGGAGCGGGAAAGAATCCCCTAATTATCCTTCATGTGGGAACAAATGATACGGCTAGATTCTCACTGGAAAGTATTAAGGGAGACTATGTTAGGCTGGGGAGGACGCTTAAGGAAATTGAGGCTCAGGTGATCTTTAGTGGGATTTTGCCTGTTCCTAGAGAAGGGCAACAAAGGTGTGACAAGATTATGGCTATCAATAGATGGCTTAGGCAGTGGTGCTATAAGGAGGGCTTTGGGATGTATGGCCATTGGGAGGCATTCATGGATAGAGGACAGTTCTCTCGGGATGGACTTCATCTGAGTAGGGAAGGAAATAGACTTCTAGGATGGAGGCTGGCACAACTGATTAAGAGAGCTTTAAACTAGGAATTTGGGGGAGATGGTTGGGAGATGTCCAGGTAATCTCCACGCCAGAATTTAGCATAGAGTGGAAAGAAAATGAAGTAAGAGTGGATACAGCTGTAGGTAGGAGGAAGGGCAGTGTAGATACAAGTCTAATAGGTTATACCGGTAGTAAAATAACCGTGCCTAATAGGGTACAGAATGTGAGTGAGGCCAAACAGCAAAAATTAAGATGTTTGTACACTAATGCAAGGAGCCTAGGTAACAAAATGGAGGAACTAGAGTTACTGGTGCAGGAAGTGAAACCAGATATTATAGGTATAACAGAGACCTGGTGGAATAGTAGTCATGACTGGGCTACAGGTATTGAAGGGTATGTGCTGTTTAGGAAAGACCGAAATAAAGGTAAAGGTGGTGGAGTAGCACTGTATATCAATGATGAGATAGAATGTAAAGAAATAAGAAGCGATGAAATGGATATGACTGAGTCTGTCTGGGCAATAATTAAATTGGGGAAGAAAACTATTAGAGCCTCCCCTAGGATAGTGCTTGGGGTGTGCTATAGACCACCGGGATCTAATTTGGATATGGATAGAGCCCTTTTTAATGTTTTTAATAAAGTAAATACTAATGGAAACTGTGTGATCATGGGAGACTTTAACTTCCCAGATATAGACTGGAGGATGAGTGCTAGTAATAATAATAGGGCTCAGATTTTCCTAGATGCGATAGCTGATGGATTCCTTCAACAAGTAGTTGCTGAACCGACTAGAGGGGATGCCATTTTAGATCTGGTCTTGGCGAGTAATGAGGATCTCATAGAGGAAATGGTTGTAGGGGATAATCTTGGCTCAAGTGATCATGAGCTAATTCAGTTCAAACTGAATGGAAGGATTAACAAAAATAAATCTGCAACTAGGGTTTTTGATTTCAAAAGGGCTGACTTTCAAAAATTAAGGAAATTAGTTAGGGAAGTGGATTGGACTGAAGAATTTATGGGTTTAAAGGTAGAGGAGGCCTGGGATTATTTTAAATTAAAGCTGCAGAAGCTATCGGAAGCCTGCATCCCAAGAAAGGGGAAAAAATTCATAGGCAGGAGTTGTAGACCAAGCTGGATGAGCAAGCATCTTAGAGAGGTAATTAAGAAAAAGCAGAAAGCATATAGGGAGTGGAAGAAGGGAGGGATCAGTAAGGAAAGCTACCTTATTGAGGTCAGAATATGTAGGGATAAAGTGAGACAGGCTAAAAGTCAAGTAGAGTTGGACCTTGCAAAGGGAATTAAAACCAATAGTAAAAGGTTCTATAGTCATATAAATAGGAAAAAAACAAAGAAAGAAGAAGTGGGACCGCTAAAAACTGAGGATGGAGTGGAGGTCAAGGATAATCTAGGCATGGCCCAATATCTAAACAAATACTTTGCCTCAGTCTTTAATAAGACTAAAGAGGATCTTAGGGATAATGGTAGCATGATAAATGGGAATGAGGATATGGAGGTAGACATCACCATATCTGAGGTAGAAGCGAAACTCAAACAGCTTAATGGGGCTAAATCGGGGGGCCCAGATAATCTTCATCCAAGAATATTAAAAGAATTGGCACAAGAAATTGCAAGCCCATTAGCAAGAATTTTTAATGAATCTGTAAATTCAGGGGTTGTACCATATGATTGGAGAATTGCTAACATAGTTCCTATTTTTAAGAAAGGGAAAAAAAGTGATCCAAGTAATTATAGGCCTGTTAGTTTGACATCTGTAGTATGCAAGGTCTTGGAAAAAATTTTGAAGGAGAAGGTAGTTAAGGACATTGAAGTCAATGGTAAATGGGACAAAATACAACATGGTTTTACAAAAGGTAGATCGTGCCAAACCAACCTGATTTCCTTCTTTGAGAGAGTAACAGATTTTTTAGATAAAGGAAACGCAGTGGATCTAATTTATTTAGATTTTAGTAAGGCGTTTGATACTGTGCCACATGGGGAATTATTAGTTAAATTGGATAAGATGGGCATCAATAGGAAAATTGAAAGGTGGATAGGGAATTGGTTAAAGGGGAGACTACAACGGGTCCTACTGAAAGGTGAACTGTCAAGTTGGAGGGAGGTTACCAGTGGAGTTCCTCAAGGATCAGTTTTGGGACCAATCTTATTTAATCTTTTTATTACTGACCTGGGCACAAAAAGTGGGAGTGTGCTAATAAAGTTTGCAGATGATACAAAGCTGGGAGGTATTGCTAATTTAGAGAAGGACAGGGATACCCTACAGGAGGATCTGGATGACCTTGTAAACTGGAGTAATAGGAATAGGATGAAATTTAATAGTGAGAAGTGTAAGGTCATGCATTTAGGGATTAATAACAAGAATTTTAGTTATAAGCTAGGGACGCATCAACTAGAAGTAACGGAGGAGGAAAAGGACCTTGGAGTATTGGTTGATCATAGGTTGACTATGAGCTGCCAATGTGATATGGCTGTGAAAAAAGCTAATGTCGTCTTGGGATGCATCAGGAGAGGTATTTCCAGTAGGGATAAGGAGGTTTTAGTACCGTTATATAAGGCACTGGTGAGACCTCACCTGGAATACTGTGTGCAGTTCTGGTCTCCCATGTTTAAGAAGGATGAATTCAAACTGGAACAGGTACAGAGAAGGGCTACTAGGATGATCCGAGGAATGGAAAACTTGTCTTATGAAAGGAGACTCAGGGAGCTTGGCTTGTTTAGCCTAACTAAAAGAAGGTTGAGGGGAGATATGATTGCTCTCTATAAATATATCAGAGGGATAAATACCAGAGAGGGAGAGGAATTATTTAAACTCAATACCAATGTGGACACAAGAACAAATGGATATAAACTGGCCACTAGGAAATTTAGATTAGAAATTAGACGAAGGTTTCTAACCATCAGAGGAGTGAAGTTTTGGAATAGCCTTCCGAGGGAAGTAGTGGGGGCAAAAGATCTATCTTGCTTTAAGATTAAACTCGATAAGTTTATGGAGGAGATGGTATGATGGGATAACATGGTTTTGGTAATTAAATATTCATGGTAAATAGGCCCAATGGCCTGTGATGGGTTTTTAGATGGGGTAAGATCCAAGTTACCCGGGAAAGAATTTTCTGTAGTATCTGGCTGATGAATCTTGCCCATATGCTCAGGGTTTAGCTGATCGCCATATTTGGGGTCGGGAAGGAATTTTCCTCCAGGGCAGATTGGAAGGCCCTGGAGGTTTTTCGCCTTCCTCTGTAGCATGGGGCACGGGTCACTTGCTGGAGGATTCTCTGCTCCTTGAGGTCTTCAAACTACAATTTGAGGACTTCAATAGCACAGATATAGGTGTGAGGTCTTTTTTAGGAGTGGTGGGTGAAATTCTGTGGCCTGCATTGTGCAGGAGGTCAGACTAGATGATCATAATGGTCCCTTCTGACCTAAATATCTATGAATCTATCTATGAATAGAAAATATATTCTTGCTATAGAATTCTGTGGAACGTTTTAAGAACCTATAGAAAGTAGGGTTGCCAACTCTGACTGAAGCTATTCCGGGAGATTTTTTCCCCCCAACATGATGTAATGTCATTTTCTTAAAATAGCCTAATAAAATCTCCTGGATTGCCTTTAATAGGAGATTGATGCCGATTCTGGGAGACTCCAGGCCAATCCTGGAGGGTTGACAACCCTAAAAAGAGAATCATATTAATCTTCTGTATAGTACTGTAGATTCAATATCTGTTACACAATGGAGACACAATGCTTCCATAGGTCCTTTGTGGTCCTGTATTGCCCACAACATAAGCCAGGCACTATTCAGCTGAAACAATGCAAGCCCTAAGAAGCCTTAGAGACTAATGAGCTCTCTATTATTAACTCCTGGTTAAATGAGAGAAGAGTGGCCCAGAGTTGCTTAAGAACTGCAGATGGGCAGGGACCTTACCGGAGAGGGAGCTCTCTGCCAGCATCTGTTGGAGGGCAAAGGGAATTGACTGAATGGGCCAGACCTCATTTGCATTTTAGTTATGTGATAGCTTGGGGCATTTTGGTTAAAGTACAGTTAAATTTTGAGTTTGGGGGCAATAAAATGCTATTGATCTTGTTAGTAAATAGAAGGATAAGACATTGACATTGAATGTGCCTTGTGTTGCCCTGCCTATGAACACAGTCACGTACAGTTGCATAAAGAAGTCTGGACAGAGCTGAGTTGGAGAGAGAAAGGGAAAGCCTACCTACTTTCTGCTGGGAGCACCTTTCTGATGGTGAGAACTCTGTAAAAGATCCTAGATACCACTGATCTCTATCTAAATAACAGTGGCACGTGGTGACATTTTTAGTAAGGTATGCAATAACTTTTTAGATGACAGATACAATTTTGTTTTCTAACCTACCCATAGTGATTCATAAACCAAATAGGTTTCAGAGTAACAGCCGTGTTAGTCTGTATTCACAAAAAGAAAAGGAGTACTTGTGGCACCTTAGAGACTAACCAATTTATTTGAGCATAAGCTTTTGTGAGCTACAGCTCACTTCATCGGATGCATACTATGGATAGTATAGAAGATCTTTTTATACACACGAAGCATGAAAAAATGGGTGTTTACCATTACAAAAGGTTTTCTCTCCCCCCACTCCACTCTCCTGCTGGTAATAGCTTATCTAAAGTAATCACTCTCCTTACAATGTGTATGATAATCAAGTTGGGCCATTTCCAGCACAAATCCAGGTTTTCTCTCCCCCCCTCCCCCGCACACAGACCCACTCTTCTGTTGGTAATAGCTCATCTAAAGTGATCACTCTCCTTACAATGTGTATGATAATCAAGGTGGGCCATTCCCAGCACAAATCCAGGGTTTAACAAGAACATCTGGGGGGGGGGGTTAGGAAAAAACAAGGGGAAATAGGTTATCTTGCATAATGACTTAGCCACTCCCAGTCTCTATTCAAGCCTAAATTAATTGTATCCAATTTGCAAATGAATTCCAATTCAACAGTCTCTCGCTGGAGTCTGGTTTTGAAGTTTTTTGTTGTAATATCACAACTTTCATGTCTGTAATCGCGTGACCAGAGAGATTGAAGTGTTCTCCGACTAGTTTATGAATGTTATAATTCTTGACATCTGATTTGTGTCCATTTAGTCTTTTACGTAGAGACTGTCCAGTTTGACCAATGTACATGGCAGAGGGGCATTGCTGGCACAGGATGGCATATATCACATTGGTGGATGTGCAGGTGAACGAGCCTCTGATAGTGTGGCTGATGTTATTAGGCCCTGTGATGGTGTCCCCTGAATAGATATGTGGGCACAGTTGGCAACGGGCTTTGTTGCAAGGATAGCTTCCTGGGTTAGTGGTTCTGTTGTGTGGTATGTGGTTTGTGGTGAGTATTTGCTTCAGGTTGGGGGGCTGTCTGTAGGCAAGGACTAGCCTGTCTCCCAAGATTTGTGAGAGTGTTGGGTCATCCTTCAGGATAGGTTGTAGATCCTTAATAATGCGTTGGAGGGATTTTAGTTGGGGGCTGAAGGTGATTACCAGCAGGAGAGTGGGGTGGGGGGAGAGAAAACCTTTTGTAGTGGTAAACAACCATTTTTTCATGCTTTGTGTATATAAAAAGATCTTCTATACTTTCCACAGTATGCATCCGATGAAGTGAGCTGTAGCTCACGAAAGCTAATGCTCAAATAAATTGGTTAGTCTCTAAGGTGCCACAAGTACTCCTTTTCTTTTTTATAAACCAAATACTTTCATTTTGACAAATCCTGGCTGCCAAATACAATGAAAGCTGAGAATGTATAAATATGTGATTATCTAATGTTTCTACTGAAATAAAAAATCCATCCTTCTATCTTTTTTAAAGAATCTCCTCAATGACCAGTCATAGAAGTCTGGTAAGCTGTGCAGATACCTAAGTAGTCCCTTTTTGATGGTCAGTAAAGCCAAGTTGGCCAGGTGTTTGCCTCCATGCTTGTTGCGTGTGAATATCTTAATGTGCTTTAAAGTTGAAAAAGACATTTTCAGTGTGGCCGTAGAGTAGGGAATAGTCAGAATTAAGGCAGCCGACTTGCTGACCTAAGACAAACAAGTATGTAAATACAGCATATGAATAGTTCTTTACAAGTCAAATGAACTTTTCCCTTGAGGCGGTTCTGAGTTGTACACAGTTCAGAATGCAACTGACTAATGTCAGAAATATTCATATAAAGTACTTCTGGAGATTCAAAGCATCAATAAGAAAATGTGTCTGGAATTCCTTGAATCTTTTCAGATTCAGCAACTAGGTGAATTTCAAGTTTCTATACTCTTTCAAATCATATAGATAGCTT